>NC_083723.1:95578343-96203343 GCF_028564815.1 Eubalaena glacialis | reverse complement strand
GGTGATGGTGGCTTCATAGAATGAACTTGGGAGTGTT
This sequence comes from Eubalaena glacialis, assembly GCF_028564815.1. Classification (NCBI taxonomy): domain Eukaryota; kingdom Metazoa; phylum Chordata; class Mammalia; order Artiodactyla; family Balaenidae; genus Eubalaena; species Eubalaena glacialis. The sequence goes on along the minus strand of NC_083723.1, from coordinate 96,203,306 downwards.
CCTTCCTCTGCAACTTTTTGGAAGAGTTGGAGAAGGATCGGTGTTAGCTCTTCTCTAAATGTTTGAATAGAAATCACCTGTGAAGCCATCTGGTCCTGGACTTTTGTTTGTTGGAAGACTTTAAATTACAGTTTCAATTTCATTACTTCTGCGCATGGGCTTTTTCTAGACGCAGCCAGTGGGGGCTACTCTTTATTTCAGTGCACGGGCTTCTCATTGCAGTGGCTTCTCTTGTTGCAGAGCATGGGCTCTAGGTGCACTGGCTTCAGTAGTTGTGGCATGCAGGCTCCATAGTTGTGGCTCACGGGCTTAGCTGCTCCGCGGCGTGTGGGATCTTCCCAGACCAGGGCTCAAACCCGTGTCCCCTGCATTGGCACACACATTCTTAACCACTGTGCCACCAGGGAAGCCCTAGCTATTATTTAATGTCTCCCCCTTTTCTCATCTAGAAATCTTAAATAATGAGTGTGTATCTGTTGTCTCTACTGCCTGAGACCATAGAACATTTTGTTCCCTTCTTCAAACATCTATTCCTTGCCTTATGAGAAACCACACCCTCTATGGACATTTCTTCTTATTATCACATGTAGGTAATTCTCCCTCTTCCTGTCCCTTGAATATTAGTTTTCCTCATTGCCAACTCTCCAAATGCTCCTTCTGAGATCTCATTCATGCTCAGAGTATCGACTACCACTGATAAGCGAACGATTTTTCATCTTTATCTCCAGCCCTGGACCTCTTCCAAATACTTCTTAATCTTCCATCTCCGTGCTAGCCCTATTACAACAACCCTAGGCCAGGCCATTATTATCTCTTAAGCTTCATACTGTAATCTCAAGTTGATTTGTCACCCGACAACCTCACAGGGATCCTTCTAAAGTATAGGTTTGACCCCATCATTCCTCTGTTTTAAATCCTATGGTGGCTCTCCTGCTGACAGAATAACTGAACTCTCTCACATGGCAGATAAGGCATCCAGAATCGAGCCCCCTCCACTTTTACTTCCAGCAGCACTAAACACTCAGCTTGTAGTTGCCTATACACCTTGACCTTCTCAGGTTTGTGCCATTGCTTAGCCGGGAGCACCATTCCAAATACTCCTGATCATCCTCTGGGGCAGTCAGGCACATAGTCACAGAAGCACGGGTGCAAGTTCCCCTGTTAGACTGTTGGCTTCCTGAGGGTAAAGACATGTGCTCTTTAGCTCAGTACCAATGCCAGACACACTGTCAGCCTCAACACATCCATTCATTTGTTCAACAAATGTGTACCGAGCCCCTGGAATGCTGGCCAAACAAAACAAACACAGTTTTGATGAATGACAAATAAATCCAATTTAAGGAAGAACGACAAATGGTAAATGAATGAGTGCTGGTTTTAGCTCCCCCAGTATGGAGTGTGATCTAAAACCAGTCACTTCACCTGTTGGTGTGCCTCCATTTTCTCATCTTTAAGACTCTATAAAACCCCTTAAAAACAAATTATAAAATAAGAAGTTCTTTAACACTGATAGGTCAGTATTTCCTTTCAGATCAATCAGAAATACTTGAGAATTTTTCTTAAGTCAAATTAAGCATCAAGAAAAGTACTGATGAAAGACTGGAGCTATGAAGTCACACAGAAGTGGCTTTCAGTCTGCACTCCACCACTCGTTGGCTGATGCTGTCAGATGTGTTACTGGAAGTCTCACTTAGCTCACTGGAAAAAAATGGAGAAAATCCTAGGATAGACTTAAAAGGCTTGTAATGGGGATTAAATGGGATAATTTGTGGAAAGAGCTTGCCACAGAGTGTAGCTTGTGGTAAGCACCTAATCCACCCTAACTATTAGTATTGTTAGAGCCTGGGAAATCCCAAGACATGGGCCTGGCCACTGAAACACTTCCCTGGTATGACAGTATGATTTGTAAGATTTTCCCTTTACAAGTTACCTTGGAATGCAAGTTAGCAGGAAGTGTCACGATACTAGTAATTTACATCATGCTTAGTAACAAGGTTGAGACTTTGGTAAGAATGTTGCAGCATGTAGTCTCCCTTTAGATTGCCACCAATCATACCCTAGTTTCCTAAGGCCATACGGGGAAAGCTACTTTAGTGTGTTATACTTTGTACTTTCTTGTGATAGAGAGCTGAGCAAAGCATGTGGTTCTTACCCAAATGAAACTATTTCTTAACACAAGTAAATAAGTACCTAAATATATAGCACTGTCAATATTTAGAGAAGAAAACTGTATAAAATGAGTGACAGAGACACAGACCAATCTAGGGTGCATTTTGCCACATTCCTATCTCAACTGTTTTACTCACTATCAAGTATAGTAAAAATCTTTTAAAATCATATTCACTAGAGAAAGGTCAACATAAGTTAGGAAAACTTTAAATTTGAAGTCAGTGAATATTTAACAAATGTATTAATTACCTATTTTCTGCCAGATATTGTGATAGGCTTTGGAGAGAAAATGGGAAGCAAGATAGACTAGTAATTGGTTTTTAAAATATATAAAGTTCTTGTTACCAACTCCATGTGCTGATAAGAATGGCTTAAATTAACCTCGTGATTGTTTGGGTGCTTAGTCATGTATTCCTTAATAGACTCTTAGTGAGAGTTTATTAAATTCTAGGCACTACGGCAGACCTGGGAATTCAAAGATGAATAACACAAGGCTCTGCCTTGAAGGAACTCATGGCTCAGACAGGGAGAAAAATAATAAGTGGGAAATTACTGTTAAAAGAGAAAAGAGCTATGGGGGGGGGAAAAAGACTTAAAGGGAACTTGCTACAGAGATCATCTAATTTAGTGATCTTTAACAGCAGAATTCTTTAAAAATAAATATATACATGTATATACACACATATACATATATATTCCCAATATAATGTTATTTACACTATTGTCACAAACCACTTTTCAACAGATTAAAAAAAAATACAAACTTTAGATTAGCTCTATCCAAACTAAGGTGAATTTTAATTACTGGAATCTAAACATTTCTAAGTATTTTCGTTCCAACTTAGCATTACAAATAAATCAAAGCATCAAAAGTTTGTGGATATAAAGAACTTTGGGAAGAAAGAATTTGCCAGCTCTATGAGTTTGAGCTAATAAATCATATGTATTTCCAAACTGCTATTTACAAAGAAGAAATTTTATTTTGTGACATATCAAACTAAAAAAATGTATTACAGTCTGTAAAGGACCAGGCATTTTCTTCAAAGTGTTGACTTTTGCTATTGCTGCACTCTGGAATGTTATTATAGAGCAAGAGTTTGCTCTTGTGATAAGGAAACATGAAAAAAAAAAATCAGAGAAGTGAACTGTGGTTGGACTGGGCAGTTATAAAAATAGACTCTGTCAACTACTTTAGACACTCCTTTTGCTATTCTACAGGTTTTCCAGGGCAAATTTTCACCTTAAAAGATCACTATTTCTGTTATTTTGTTTGCCCTCTAAAATAGCTTACCTGACTATCGATGTGTAAAGAAGGAAACTATTTTCTAAGTAATCTAAAAAGCAAACAATTACCAAAAAGTCTTCCTTCTAAAAGCATTCTAAACCATTCTAGAACCAACAGATGTGCTGCTTGGATGACACTGGGTAACACAGACCGTGGTGAAGGAGCCTGAGATTATGGACAACACTGGGAAAGCTCACTGTGGCGAAAGAGCCTGTGAACCAGAAATCAAGGGAGACAGCTGTTTCTGCGCCCACCACCCATCTCAGCCAAGTCCCTCAGATGTCTCAGGGCTCAGTGTCCTCATTGCTAATGGTGATACCCGTTGTGTGTCAATCACAAGGCTACCTGCATGATACATTACACATGAACCATTAATTTATTCATTTAAATAAATGAATCAGATCATTCATTCATTCATTCATCCAATCAATGTTTACTGAACACCATCCACATGCCCAACACTACTCTAAGCAAAGAAATACCACAGTGAATATCTCTGCCCTCAAGGAACTTACAAGCCGGTGGCAGACATGGACAAGTTAAGAGGTAAGTCTCTCTCCCGTGTGAAGAAAGATGTGAAACGTGTGGAGGTATAGTAGACACGTAGGAGGGGCTCCTCCCTCACACCTGGAGCATCAGGGCAGGTTTCTGGGAAGAAGCGATGTGTAAGGAGAGGCCTGGATGAGGAGGAGGAGCAGGCAGTGAAGGACTGGGGGGGGGGGGTGCCCCAGGCACAGAGCGTGTGAAGAAACCTCTGCAGAACAGAGAGCACGCTGTGCCTTAGAGGAACCAAAGGAATTCAGTGTAGCTGGATCCTGGTAAGCAGAGGCAGCTGGGGAGGGAGTTTAGAGAGGCAGGCAAAGATGAAATCATGAAGGACGTTACAAGCCACCTTGAGCAGTGTGGACTTCGTCCAATGGGCAATAAGGAGCCTTAAGAAGGGGAGAAACAAGTGCTCAGATGCAAGGTTGCAAAGAACAGAGTGAACTGCAGGCAGCCAGTACGAGAGACACCGGACAGGAGCCTGTTTCTAAAATCCACATGAGAATTAGTAGTGGTGTGAGATGGGGATGGAGAAAAGTGAGTACATTCTAGATTTTTACAGGAGACAGTCTTGACAGGGCTTGATATGTGAAGACAGGTGGAGAAATTGGGAGTCAAGGATGAGACCCAGGTCTTGGCTTTGGGCAACGAGAAGCTGGTGATGCCATCCACTGGAATTGGAAATGCAGGACACTTGTGTGGGTGGGGCAGCTAAGAGACTCACTTATGGACATGGACATACCTGTCCATGCTGAGATGTCAGGTAGGGAGCTCTGGAGACAGGCAGGTTTGGGAGTCATCAGCACAGAAGTATTAGTTAGAGCTAAGAGGATGCATGATATTTCCCAGGAAGAGTAAGTAAAGTAAGACAACAATTAGGATTCTGGCAAGCAACAACATTTAAGAGACGGCCAGGTAAAGACCTCATGAAAACATGATTATAATAGCTAACATTTACTTACTACCTATTATGTGCCAGGCCTTAGGCTGGGCCCATTATACATATTAGCCTGAAAATGTACAGCAATGCTACCAATTTATTAGACCACAATGTTAGGGTCAACTTTTTGTTTCCTCAAGATTCAGCCTCCTTTGAAATTCTCTTTGGTCTACACAGCTGGTAAAGTCAGTGCTCCTGTGGAGAAGCTATCTGGTCCTGAGTGGTTTGGGAAGGGGAAAATGAGATCTTTGTAGTTCTGGGTCTTAGAAACTCTTTCCCTCCCTTGGACTTGCTTTAAATTCATCCATAGAATTATAAGGCATACAGTGCCAAGATGAAGGTATGGGCCTAGGGCACAAAGGGTAAGGAAGCTGCTTTGGCCAGTTTTGCTTCCAAGTCTTAGAGCTTGTAACTAAGCATGTTCCTCATGGCTTCACACAATTCAGTCCAGATCTGCAAAGATAAGGTTTCACACTGGAGTGCGGGGTCCAATCCAAGGTAGGAATAGAGTGTTTCTTGGCCTGACATTGTCATCGTGCACACTTTTGATTTCCATTTCAGGGAAAGGGGAATTACAAAGAATTGGGATAAGATTCAAGTGTTTGGCTCTCTGCTGTTATTCAATTCATTTCCCTCTAGAGAAACAAGTCATACCAAGGTCACAGAGAGGACTAGATGAAATGAAATTCAATCCCAGTTTGCCCTGGCCAATCCTGGTTTACACCTTTTGTCCCATTATCCTGTCCAGGTGAGAAATTGACCCCTCCCCAAATGGTCCTGTTTGGGCAAAGTATATGATCAACCATATAGGACTGAAGTCCAGACCCCACCACTTGTAAAACAATGCCTTTTCTGCTTCTCTGGGATGTTGCTTTTTTGTCTTTGCTCCATTCTCAGGCCTCCTCAACAAAAATTTATCACTACTACTCAAACACATGACATTACTGTAAGGACAGCAGCCCATCTCTGTTTTTGAACAGCAAATTATTTTTAAAAGGATCAGTAAAAAGATACACCTAAGTATGAGTTGATCAAATAAAAATCTAAACAGGTAAAATTTCTGCATATATTGGCATTTAAAATCTTAACCATGTCTTCTAAAATTTTAGATTATTTTTATGATCCTGATTTCCTGTAAACTTTATTGTGACTTGGCAATACTTGCAGATTTTATAAAGTCTAATGTCTTCCTTTCAAAGTTTCTCTCCCACCACATTGTGTTCCTATAGTTCATTCTCTGAAGTCACATCAAAGACCTTAAAATGTGTCACTTGCAATTTAGTTAATGTTTTCTTTAAAACCCCTGTTTGTTCGGTAATAAGGAAACTTTGATAATGAAGACGGTTAATCTAAGTGCATTTTATTAGGGGCATGTTAAGGTTAGACACTCAATGGGTAAGTGTTTAACACTGACAGGCATTTCAAAGCTTCTGGCAAGATCCACTCTGAAGGGAGGAAGCAAAGGAAAGAACATTTGGGATAAACAGAATTGGGCTTTACAACAAGGACCAAATATGTCAGAGATAGTGGAATAAAGCTGTTCCCTGAGAAGACCTTTGCATCTCAACGTTCTTAGGTCCCACAATTGTACTCTGCCACCACCCAGAGCTTTGGACATAAACCTCAAGTTTAGTAAACTGGAACAATTTATGTTCTCCTTTTCTTAAATATAATGCCTGTATTTCAAGAATTATCAGTTAACACCTAGGGTGTCTGTTAAGGGAACAAAGAATCCCACTCTAGTTCTCCCCCAACCCTAAATTCCTCCATATAATGCCTTCAGTTATAATGAACCACCTGGTGGGTAAATACAGGGTATGATTTAGGAATTTAGATTCCATTTTAATCCATGTATTTCCTATGATGTCCTAATGACCTCAAGGAATAGAGTCTGCCACATCTAGGTCATGTGGTATTTTGGCTGGAGGTGCTCATAGCCAAAGCCTCTGAAGGCAGTTGATTTCTGGTGACTTCCAGAGAAGACTGTAGCCATCTGCAGGTGTTCTAGGATGATCATTAACCTTTTGTGCTAAACCTATGCTTCCCAGAGAAGTATATCATCTCAAACCAAAGCCTCCTTCTTGTGCTGGGAAAGTTTCAGAACCCAGACAGGGAGTAGATGAGAAGGTGTGGACAGATGCTCCTCTGTATCGGGAATAATCCTGGTGTGCTGTAGGTGTCTGGGTCTCTCCTAGTTCATGTCTCAGTGATGCGCATTTGGGAAGAAGGCCAAAGTATACTATCTCTGGGGCCTGATAGTTGGAGACTTACTACTGAGGAAAAGGCTAGGTCTAATCCAAAAAACTTGGTGCTCGAGGTATATTAGAGTTTTCCATTTTAAAGTTATCCACACACACATGCACATACATGCACAAAGTGTATAAAATTCTCTCAGCTGTGATAACCACTCTTGTGTGTTATGAGCAACCTTTTTCAAAATTACTTCAGTGAGCATACTTACTTCATCAGCAACTTTCCATATTTCTTGATCACTCCACTGCCCATAAGGATCCAAGTTTTTTCTAAATGTTCCATAAAAGATGAATACTTTCTATAGCAATAAAAAAAAGAGGAAAGCATGAATAACCTACACAACTTTGTATATTTCCCTCATTTTATTGTGAAATATTCCACACAGAAAAAAATATTTAAAAAAATAGCACAACAAACATCCATGCACTTACCATCCAGTTTTCTTAAATTTTTATCATATTTGCTTTGTATCTTTTTTAAGAAATAAAATATTACAGCTACATTTGAAGCCTCTTGTTAACACTTATCTAATCACAATGTCCTTAGAATAAAGAAATTGAGATCACTATAAGTTGTGGGAAATTAAAATTTTTTTATTCCTAGTAATATTCCTTACTATGAACAAATATAATATAAAATTAAAGTTAAAAATTATAAGTTTATGAGTTATAATTAACTTGTTAGAAGAAATTCCTATTTTGTTCATGTATTTTCCTTGGATTTCTTTTATGAGCCTAGCTTCCTCAGGGATTCTGAAACTATGAATTTACAGACACTCAAACACATATGTTTATATGGTCTATAAACCAAGGCACACTTCTACTTATACAACCAGACAGACACAGGAGAGTGTCACGACTTAGAAATCAGTGAAAGAACGAAAATCAAATATTTGTTTAACTGAATGCATGTCACAGAAGGGAAGGGAGGCAGATGAGCTGGATCCTGCTGAGGTGGCAAAATGACAATCAAATTTCCTGTAAGGAGCATTGCACAGCTATCACCCCTACTTGCTACATCACTGTCTACTTAGGTCTGCCTATATGAATAAAAAAAAATTTTTAAAGAAAATCAGTCTCACTGGGAAATGCTGATGCAACAATAAAAATAATATTTAGGTCTCTCTCTCTCTCTCTCTCTCTCTCTCTCTCTCTCTGTACACATGGGTGAACTGAAAAATAATTTTGACGTAACATTCAGAAAATTTTTTTCTTTACTATTTTTCTTTTGCCTTTGGTTAATAACATCCAGTCAGGAGAATTGAGAACTAAATTCTTTGAAGTTTTAGTTTTCACTAATTGCCTTAGACTAAGAGAGAATGCTCAGTGCCCAACTGGTCTGTGAGGAACTGCACAAGGTAAGTCAGCCCCAGATGAATGGTGTCTGTGCCTCTCAGGCAGAAGGAGAGTATCCTCACCATGGCAGCCAAGTTCAAGGAGAGTCACATTAGAAACCTCATTCCCCGGGGCATAATTTATGGCTTAAAGAACAAAGTTGTGGCCAGATATCACAGGAACCCTCCGGAGAAGGCAACAAGACTTATGCTGGTATTTCTTAATCTGCATCAAATCACGTTCCTAAGGGATGCTTCCATTGTTTTACAGAAGTGAACGTAAGGGCTTCCCTGGTGGCGCAGTGGTTGAGAATCTGCCTGCCAATGCAGGGGACACGGATGCGAGCCCCAGTCTGGGAGGATTCCACATGCCGCGGAGCAACTAGGCCCGTGAGCCACAACTACTGAGCCTGCGCGTCTGGAGCCTGTGCTCCGCAACAAGAGAGGCCGCGATAGTGAGAGGCCCCCGCACCGCGGTGAAGAGTGGCCCCCGCTTGCCGCAACTGGAGAAAGCCCTCGCACAGAAACGAAGACCAAACACAGCCATAAATAAATAAATAAATAAATTTTTTTTTAAAAAAGTGAATATAAGAGACAAATATATGACTCATAAGAGATGATGGATATATTTGTACATCCTCCTCCAAGCTTCCAAGTAAATGAAAGTAATGTCTAAATAAGCTAAAGTGAGCAAAGTGTGCTATCGGGAGATTCTGATAAACTAAAGAGAATTAAATAAGAAGTGGCTCTGAGAACGCCAATGTATTATTGAAGCAATTAGGTTTATTTAGTATCTAAAGTTCAAAGGCTTGCCAATGGAATTTTGCCATTTACTGTTTTTCACATGTTTTCTTTTAATATTATGTTTCTTTATATAAAAGCTTCTAGCATTATTGAGAAACATAGGAAATAACAACTGTGAGGGTTTACCAAGTATAAGCCAATGTCTTACTTCAGTCACTAAAGTTATCTCCACCGGGAACTCAGAGGCCAGAACACAGAGCTCCGGTCTATGGCAGGCTTACCATGTGCCAGGTAAGGCTCTTTACATGTGTTCTCTCTTTCTATCTTCATATCAACTTAATGAAATAGATCTTATTGTACATGAAGAAATCACAGCTGGGAGAAGTTAAGTGACTTGCCCAGGGTTACTTAGCTAGTAGTTATAGAGCTGGAATTCAAACCTAAGAGTGTTTGTCTCCAAACCTGTGCTCCTCATAACCATAGCAAAATGCCTCAAGTCCTGGGCAGACCAGTTTTTATTCCAATCTGGAGCGCAAGAAAGATTAAAGGTTGAGCAGGTGCAGCCCATTGGGTCCATAAAGAGCCCATCAGTGCTCAGCAGCATCGTCATAATCCAAGCTATCCATCCCTCTGGTCACAGGCTCAGTTCCTGCACTGGGAGTGGAGATTTTAGCTTCCTGTTCCTATTCAGGACCTGACTTGAAGGCTTTTATATGGGTTACAGTGACCTTGTAACTTTCAAAGAGACTTAACACAGCCAATGGAAGAGCACAATAGGAAATTTTACTTTGGCCAAATGGAAAAGGCCATTATTCTGAAGGACTGTGTAGAGGCCAAAGGTGTCATAACATCAAAGCAGACACAGAAGTTATAAAGGCAAGGTGCCTTGCTAAGATGCTGTGGCAATGCAGCTCTGGCCTGGTAGGTATACCTACGAACAGGAACCCAATCTCTTTGAGCCTTAGTGTTATTGTAAAATGGGGAGACGCTACCTTTCTTCTCAAATCTGCTCTAACTTTGGGCTTTCCCATTTTGATAGATGGCACCTTCGTTTTATCAATCCACAAACTTTGGAGTCATCCATGACTTATCTTTCTTCCTGATCCTCCTAAAAGGAACCAATCATCAGTCCTGTGGATTGTTTTCCCCAATATATCTCAAATCCATTTGTTTCTCTATCTCTACGGCCACCACATAGTTCAAGCCACCAGTATCTTTCTCTGAACACTGTAAGAACCTCCTCATTGGTTTCCTTCCTTTCACTCTTGCCTCCCTCCCAGTCCACTCTCATTTAGCAACCAAAGCAATCACCACAAGTGTAAGTTGCATCATGTCACTAACCTTTTAAAAAACTGTCAGTGGCCTTCCATTACATTCAGAGCAAAATGTAAAACCCTTAAGATGGCCTACAGACCCTGCACAATGCAGCCGCTTCCACTTCGCCTGTCTCATTTAGTGCCCTTGGCTACTCCACTCCCTTTTTCACTCCAGCCTCCAGCCACCTGGGTTTCTTTTACTTCCTCAGTTCACTTCACACATTCTATCCTCCCTGCCTGGGAATCTCATCCCCTACCTTCTTCCTATGGCCAACTACATCCTTCAGGTCTCAAGTTCAATGTCACTTCCTCAGAGAATCTCTCTTGATTCTTAACACGGAATAAGGTCGTCCAGTAGGATACGGCTTATAGTGAATATTAAAATTACATATGCATTTATGAGCATTTTGTTTTTAATGTCTATCTCCTCTCCTAGACCATAACTTTGCTGTGTACCCTGTCATTAGCACACAGGCTTTACATAGTATATGCTCAGTAAACGCTGCCTGAATAAATAAATGGGCTGATGTGAACATAAGAAGTAAAACTATGAAACATCATAGCCACAGTTCAGCACATACTATTTTTCTTCCTTTTGAAAGAATAGCTACCACAACCCAGAGTGTTTAAATGAATAGTACTAACAGCCCATTAAAACTTTGATGTTTGTAATTGCTTGAGAAATGGTATGCCTAACTTTTTTCACAGTAGCCTGATAATTTATACATAATAAATGTATGGCAATATACTATATATTACTCTTATTTAAAATAGATATATATTCAAAATTACAAAGGAAGAAAGTTTTTGTTGAAACTAGACATCCAAATTTTTAGATGTAGTGGATTTGATACCATTCAGAAATTCTGTAGGTCTTTTGTTTACAGTTTATTGTCTAGCATTAAAATAATACTTTAATTTTAACTTTAAAGAAAAATTAAGTGAACGAACTGGTTCAGTTAAAATTCAGTTACATACAATTAATCAAACATTCCATTCTTGTCTGACAAATAGTATCTGGCACTCATTTGCTTTGAGGGGTGCCAGTGGGTGTCCCATTGTTTTCTATACTATTGGAAGCAGTGTTTCTACAAACTCATCTCTAAAGCTGAGAGGTCCTTGGAGGTCACCTATGTCCTTTTCCTGGTGTACGATGAAACAGCCAGGGTCCTAAGAAGTTACATGGTTTGGCCAAGGAGGTACAGTCTGATTGTGCAGCAAAAAATACACTGGAAATTATATATCACAATGATCTTCTACCTCTCTTTCAAGAAACTGTTCACCGGTAGGAAAATTAGGATGTGCAAATATTTGATATTTATGTAATGTCATCATGTATGTACGCTACAAAGAACAATTCTTGGGGCTCAAGGAAGAACAAAGAGAGCACCATTGTTCGCCACCTGACTCATCTCTTCCCTGAAGCTGACTCCTCAACCGCTCAGCTCAGTGGCGATGGCTGAGCCTGTGTGGGGCGTTCAGGGCTGGCCACGCATCACAGCAAAAGGTATTATGCTTTAGCCTTGGAGGTCAGATGAAAAACAAAAAAGCATTTGTCTTCTGTGGTTATTGAGTGTAGTATAAATTAAACAAGTGGGAGGAATGACTCCTTATCCTTAAGTATATAGTGTTGTTTTGTTTTGGCTCAGAAGGGGGGAAAAATATATATATATATACACACACATATATACACAATATGTATATATATACACATACAATGTATAGTTTTATTAAAATGTGGCCCAAATGTTTATAAGCATCAAAGTGTCTGTGATCTTGCCTTTTGGCAATGTTTGCAAAACTTTATTATACATTGAATTTGTACAATAAAAATTCATCCAATATGAACAAATCGAGATCCTAAGGTTGGATTACAGAATGTCTAAAAATAAATGCTGCTTTGCTTTTAGGAACATCTAGGAACAAAAACAAGGTGAATTTTATTAGTCAAAAATGTTTAAGGTTGATAGCAACTTGAGAATAACTTTAAAATTCTGATGTACATAGCATTTATTTGTATGTAAATGACTGCATGTAACGTGTTCAGATTATTGTTTCTGTAAAGTCATTTAATGTTTCACAACCTTTTACACTACGTTTTAATACACACTTTTTCAGAAATAGCATTAAAAAATGATTTTCAGATCTGGCCAAATTATCACAAATTTCAAATGGTTAGGCTCAGAAATAGTACAATTGTGTTGCACGAATGTCCATACTAGTTATTTTTCTTTTCTCCCTTGAATTCTGCACTCCACGCCCAATGCCCACTGTCCTCTGCACTTTAGTCCAGGCTCTTACCATATCACAGCTAGAGAGTGTCTGAGCCCATCTCCCTGCTTCCCATCCTGCCTGCTCCACTGTCCACACACAGCCAGCCGCAGCATGCTCTTCGGCTGCCCTTTTACCACCCTCCTCCCAGCTCAAGAAGACTCAACCCACTCCTTGACCACTTTAGTACTAGTGAAGTCTTTCCCTCTTTCTCCTAACGCTCCCTAACAGGCGGCCTCCTCTGCCCATTTTGCCCCCACAGCTCTTTCTAGTTCCACCTCTGTAGCTATTTACAACATCCGTGTCTAGGATCCTGGAGTATCCTCTCCACAACTCCCTGCCCCCAACCCTTCTAAAACCTACACATTTTACGACCCTTTAAGGCCCACCTTCATCATCATCTTCTTTGTGAAACTGTCAATACTCATTTGTTCATTTCCAATCCAATACAAAGATGAAAGAGACATGCTTCTCTATCCTTAAGGAACTCTAAAAAATAGTAACAACCAGCATAACACAGTGTGTTGTAATTGCTACATGCCAGGGAGTAGTTTAAGTACTTCGAGTTATTTATTCCTTTACTCATTTAATCCTCATAAAACCCCAATGAAGTAGTTACTACTATTATACACATTTTACAGACAAGGAAATTGAGGCTCAGATAAATTAAATAAATTGCATAAGGTTATACGGCAAGAAAACCCAGACACTGGTAGAACCACAGCCTCTTGTAAAAGAGAGCAAGCATTTAGTGACTCAGCAGAAAAATATACATCTTGAATTCCTACCATGTAACCTACTGTATGTGCTATATAAGAGATAGAAAAATCAGTAAGGGGAAAAAAAATCTATGTTTAATTTAGCATTGCTACTCTATTCTTCTTGCTAGATTTCTTTGATTGTTGCTGATTTTGTCTTTACGTCTTGCTTCCTTAACTAGTATGTCTACAAAGTGTTTACAATACTGAGTGGAAATTAAACAAATACACAGATAATTCCAATATAAGACATAGAGAAGTACCAGGAGAGATTTGTAAACAAAGTTCTAGATCCCATCCGGGATTGGGATGTGGGAGTGGAGAGCTGGGGTTAGAGTCAGGGTTAACAGGGAAAGGGAGGGAGTCAGAAAAGGCCATCTGGCAGAATTTAACATCTGAGATGCCAAAGTGACTCCAGTGAAGGAAGATCATCTCAGACAGAGGAAGTGCGCGGACAGAGGAAATGAGTGAGAAAAGTGAGGTATATCTCACGGCACAGTAAGTCCAGCTTGACTGAAACTTAAAGGTGCCCAGGTATGAAGAGTGGTGGATCTGACTGGGCAGGTTGGGTTGGGACCAGATTATCAGGGACCTAAACCACAAATGGAAGAATCTGGATGTTATTCAGTGAAGAAAGGGGTCTCCTAGAAGGTTTTTGACTTGGCAAATCACAGAGTTGGAATGCTACTGTAAAAAGTTTAATCTGTGTGCAACATGTAATAGAGAGTTCCAAAGAATAAGGTGAGAAAAGCACAGCAGTGGGAGTAAAAGAAGGAAGGCTACAGTTCTGTGGTGGAAGTAGCAATGACAGAGCTTGGAGGTGGATTCTTGCTCATCATTACCCACGGCACTCCATCACTATACTTAATTACCTATGCTTAATTTATTATCTTGGCTTCTTCCTCTGATCTCTGACTTAAGGCAATGAGTTCCCACTGAAAGCTCATGGGTGGGATTGGGACCTCAGTATCTTTTACGTAAGTATGGAACCTATGGTACTTATTATCATTTAAAGCATATGGAAGTAGTTTAATAACTAATTATTAAATTGTTAATTATTATGAAATTGACTGTGAACTGCTGCACTCACAGTTTCATTGTTCAGCTCTACAGATACATGATTTGGCCTTATCTGATATCCCTGATAGCAAAAGATGCTCCAGCTCTGGTGGAAGTCGTATGCAGGTATGGATTATTTTCAGATCATAAAGTCTTATTACAGGAATAGGCCTAGTCATTCCCCAATTATAGTTTGCAGCCTTTCAGATTTGTAATTGAGGCTTTAAAATAAATTTAAACTTATTTTTCTGTTTTTCATGAATTAAGTGATTAACAAGATTCAAGGCGAATGAACAATTTTAAGTCTTGGTGTTCAACTGCCTAAGCCAATGGGACGCTGACTATAGGCCTCACTGTCTTCTCCACGCTCTCAGAGCTTAGAGGTAAAGTAGATCAAATTAAAGAAGGCTCCACCTTGAAATGTACACAATGTCCTGTTTTCCACGCTGGTACCTTCTCTAAGATTGCTTTCTAGCTGCAGGAGGGAAGAACACACAAACACACACACACACTGCAAGAATTTGCCGAAACTAATGACATCTTGTGATTCCACAGCTGACGTCTCGGGATCACTATGAGGGAGAGGGAAGTTTCTTGTTCAAAGTTCCTGTTTCATGTGTCTGAAAACAAGTGACTAATTGACCTAGAGATCTCTGTTATCTCAATGTCAGAGGTCTTGGGGGAACCTCTTGTAAGGTCAGAAAGATGGAAGGGAAAAAAAAAAGATGGAAAAGCAAACAAAAATAGTTCCTGGATTTTTAATTTCTTCTTTCTGCTTTTTAAAGATCAAACTCCAGGAAAGGAAAAAAATTACTTAATTTGAACTTTCAAAGGAAAGTTGGGAAAATAAAAGCAACTCTTGGTTTGGATGTTAAAAAGGTCTGAGGAGTTTACCCTCTTTCTCTCTTTCTTGGGCATTCACTTAACGTTCTCAAGATGTCACTGTACAAGAAATAGTACCTTCTGTCTATAGACATCCTTGTGATACCGGAAGACAGTCCCAGAAACCAGGGTCATAAGCATGTACAATGAGAAGCATTTTTATTAGCACGATTACACAGTTTTAAAGGCGTAGCTCAAAGTATTTCTTGTTTAGTTTATAAAAAACTTGATGCCATAGAAGAGGGAAAAGGCAAGTTTGGAAGATTCATGTTGGCAGAGAGGCAAGATAAAGAATTTTCATAATTCTAGCCCACTTGGTTTTCCTCTATGTTTTGCATATTTGGGTTCCTAAATAGAACATACAATAAAACAAAAATCTTTTCATCACATGGCAGATAAACTAAAGGATTCTCAATGAAACTGAAATTATTTCTTAGAGCTTTGCTTATTCTAATGGGCAAATTTGTATAAACAAGAACAACAAAAAAGAACAAAAGTTTCACTACTGTAGTTTAAAATGGGATCAGGAAACAGAGTCAACTGAACGGCAATGCTTCTCGGAAAACCAAATTCTATCCCATGCTCTTCAACATTGTTATCTTGCCTAATGCTGTCACCTTGGGATACTTGTATTCCCAGTGTTTCTTTATCTTCAGACCCTCTGACAATCCCTTTTTTCTTTCTGAAGAAACAATACTGTTTTTCAAAAGTTCAACCAAAGCTGAACTTTTGAAAAAGCTTTTGATGAAGCTTCTGGCAACATGACAAAGTTTAGACAAATGAATTAAAAGCATCAGTCTAGCAGTTACAATATTTAGTGCCTCATTAGATGAAAGGAGCAAATGTTCCACAGAGGTAATCTATTAAGAAATACAAGCTGTTTTCTCAGGCTAGATTTGCAGCCTGTAGCATCTACCTGGAGATGCTCCTGGCATTTAAATTTTGTGTTAAAAGTAGAGAATTGTTAGCACCATGGTAGTAGAAAGGATTCAGTGCCCATTAGTACAAGGGGAACAAAGATATTAAAACAGCAACTATATCCATAGAGATGAGAACGAACACCAGTAGATATACAGCCCATGCCTTTCAGATTTGGTCCTAGTAAAGACATTCCTTGGTTTCCATTAAGATCATTTAAAAATGGAACTGTTGGGCTTCCCTGGTGGCACAGTGGTTGAGAATCTGCCTGCCAATGCAGGGGACACGGGTTCGAGCCCTGGTCTGGGAGGATCCCACATACCGCGGAGCAACTAGGCCCGTGAGCCACAACTACTGAGCCTGCGCGTCTGGAGCCTGTGCTCCGCAACAAGAGAGGCCGCGATAGTGAGAGGCCCACGCACCGCAATGAAGAGTGGCCCCCGCTTGCCACAACTAGAGGAAGCCCTTGCACAGAAACGAAGACCCAACACAGCCATAAAAATAAAAAAATAAAAATAAAAATAAATAAAAAGGAGGCACCTGATGTGTTAAAATTAAAAAAAAAAAATGGAACTGTTGCTATTTCTCTCATAATTATAAAGTCCTCTTGCACAATAACACAGATAGAATATACTAAGCCAGTGAGGCTGAAGATCCTTTGTGACCCAAATAAAAGAGTGACATTAAAAAAAAAAAAAAAAAAAGCTACAGATTACTCTGACATGGTTCATTCTATTCAAAGAACAAAAAAAAAACAATCATTACACTTTTTATTTTCAATTCCACTACTTCATGCTTCCAAGTGTTTGTTATTTCAGCAGCATCTTTTATATCTTGCAAAGCATTTCTCAACCTGCTGTGATTGCTAACTTGGAGCTCAGACCACTGAAGCAGAAAATAAAAAGTTGATAAAAACAAAAGCCCCATGCTCCTGCTGTGGTTTATGTCTTCTGGAAAAAGCTATCAAAACTATTAATAGTTCAATAACTGTATGTCAGAGAATTCCAAACTTCTAGAGGTAGTTTTTCTCCCTTTGAAAAGGCTGCATTGCAGAAAAAAAAGACAGTGATACATAGGGAATATATTTTGCAGGGAAATGTGAATTTGAGTGCAAGTGGCAAATAAAGGGAAAAATGTACTTAGTCATTTTTTTACTAGCTAAGTCTTTCTGGCTTACCTGTGGTATGACTCCAAAGGCTTTCCTCCACTGTTGCAAAGTTACTGAATCCCAAGACACACCATCTATTTGGATTTCTCCTTTGGTGTTCAGCAGTCTCAAAAAAGCCAGTAACAAAGTGCTCTTCCCTGATCCAGTTCTTCCCAAGAGGCCCACCTAGAATATAAGTGATGGAATTACTCGTGTGACAGACAGATACAATACCATAAATGTAATCTGGTATTAAACGTTAATAAAAAACCCCAGTGGAACCATTTTCTTGTTGCTGTTGTTGTTGTTGTTTGTTTTTTAAATCATCACCAGGGGAAGTTTCACTTATTCATTCAAACCTTTTTGCACACTTCAAATTCTGACCAAAATTGATCTGGAACAGAGCAACCCTGGAAGACAATATAGAAACTGGCCATAACGAATTGGACCCCTGATGCTGGGTTCATTTATCACTGACCTTTACTAATGGCAAAAAGGTTGAAAATGCCCATTTTGCATCGAAGAAAACAAAGATAGAGTGTCATAATGCACATAATTTTTGAGAATGGGCTCAAGCCAGAAGCAGAGACCTATAGCTTGATCTAGTTCCAAACATGAATATGAGTTTGAAAATTAATAAATCTGCAACAGTTCTAATATTTAGATACTGCCATAATAAAATAAGCGAGCATCAAGTTTAGGCCTAAAATAAAGAATAAGTTCACATTCTCACGGAAGGCAGGTTCGGCCTCGCCACTCCTCAGTGGATAAACACGTGGACAGTTGTCAAATCAACTTCTTATATCCATTCTGATTGGCAAGAAGAGAATTTTAGGAAGCAAAAGGGATATTAAGGAAAAGAAAAAACTATTCTTGTTCCTTAAAGACTGTAAGAACACAGCATGGAAGTGAGAAGGCTGTGTACTGCAAGGAGAGGACAGGTGCCTCATGTGCCCCACAGGGAGCTGACTCTGTGTTCTGATGCCAGCTCAGACCCAGCTCTTAGAGGAAGATGCTGTGAGTGGGTCAGAACATTTCTGCAGTCATTAACTAAACCCTGAATAAACTGCTCGACATTTAGTGGCACTGAATGTTTCTTTCTTTGCCCTTACATTATTGTTATTTCTTTTTTATCATTTAGCCTTTTTACAAGAGAGCTGAACAAATGGTCTTGTAAATCGTGCTTTTTACACTATTTGTGGTAAAGGACCGTTTTGCTTTGTGTTTTAGTTTCCAATCCACCACCAGTACTTTAAAAAGTAGAAAATAAAAATGAATTTCGAAATGCTTACTCTCAATTTCTATACTTATTACAGACTAGTAACAGTTTCTAAACCGGAACTAGTTACAGACCACAATAAATGCTTGAGAGCGTACAGAAACCCACAATAATAATAACTTATTGAATACTGATTAGGAACCTGGTAGTAAACTAGGCCTTTAGGTAAGCTGATAAACAAAAGTGACACAATTGTCTTTCTGTCTATCATAAGAGCCCTATAATGGGACTTTCACACGTTTGTTTTCTGAGACAACTGAGAAAAATCAGATAAACAACATGTTATACATAACACCCTGTTGAGGTTCTTCATACTACTAATCACAATTGGTAATTATTTTATTTATTCTTTCCTTGATTATTGCTTGTATTCACCCAAAGAATATAAGTTCAAAAAGGTCAGGGTAATCTATCTTGTTTTCCACTGAATTCTCAGCACCTGGCATAGTGGTTGGCTCACATAAATACTCAATAAAAACTTATTTGGATTGACTGAGAGACAGTCAGATGGAAGGATGAATGGATGGATGGACAGACAGACAGGTGGGTGAGCAGGTGGGTAGATAGATGGAAGGAAGGAAGGAAGGAAGGAAGGGAGGAAGGGAGGGAGGGCAGATGAATGAATAAACTTATTTAGTAGATCTAATAAATAAATGGATATAGTCAATTTTGGTCAATTACCAGATCAACTCTTAATTTAAAAATCTTGTGGAATTTCATATGCACACTTCTATTTCTGAATGAGCCCATGTTGTACAAACACATTCACCATACATCATGATTTTCCAAACATAACAGTAAGGCTTTGTATAAGCAATCTGAGTATGCCCTGTGTAGATGAGGCATGAGGAAAGAGAAGCGAAGGCAAGTTCAGGAGCAGGAAGTGATCTGCTCTAAAGTCATATCAAGCACTTTTGATGAAAAGTTCCTTGAGTTTCAGACTCTTAAATCATTAGCCAGGATTCTAATGATTAGGATAAATAACTACATTCCCTTTCCTTAAGAAGCAAACATTGAATGTTTAGAGAACACAGGTTTTATGTTGGGATAAAACTGGATTAAGACGCAATTTGTAAATCTTTAGCTTTAAAGTTTTTAGCTATCACTCTGGTTTCCTTATATTGTTGAACTGCTGGCATTGCATTATGTCACACACGGTTTTCAACAGCACGGAATCTAATTGGTTCATACATAACAAAGTCTTCTGTTGTTTATATAATTGGCACATAATAATTCTTTTCCAGGATTTGTTTTTCCAGGCTTCTCAGTGATCTGTTGAATAAGGCCAGAGTACTTCCCGCAAATAAGCTTTTAAGATAGATCTTAATTCCAAGTCAATGTTTTCTAGTAACTTCAGTGTACCTCCTCTTTGAGAACTTTGGATCAAGATAAATCAAAATGTTATGTGGAAAGTTAAACAGTGTTGAGTTTGGTGCTAGCTGTAATTGCATTGTACCATGACTAGAACAGTCTCAGTACATTCTTTTCAGAGTGTCTTATTCGCCATTTTAATACTGCAACAGATTGAAACCTGTTGTAATTATTTTTCACCCCCTTTAGTCTCCAGAAATCAAGATGCCAAATCAAATGAAATTTGGATCCCCAGAGTTATACTAATTGTAACTTTTATATGTTGATTATTAATCTGTTTATTATTAATAAAACATAATTCCTAACATAATAAGTTCTTGAGACTATGCTCCTTATAAAACCAGTATAAGACAGAATTCCATATGTGTTTAACAAATCAAATAGATACTAGGCACTTATGCTGCTATGATCTGAGCCCCTGATATTGTGTGAATTGTTTGTGGCATCTTAGTATTTTAAAGAGACTACACATGGAGAAAGCAGATAAGCTCACCCAAAAGAACAGACCTTGAAGTCTGATTCAATATCTATTTAATCAGAGGACTGTCCAGTACTGTAATATATACAATATATCATCTGAGGCATTTTGTTAAATCTAGGTTTATCATGAAAGACTTAGCTCCAAATTAAAATCACAGCCTGTATTTTGAGAGGTAAGAGAAAAGGAAAAAAAGGAAGAGATATTCTAGTTAGGGGAAGGTGATGTTAAAAATTTAGGCAAAAATCAAAAGCTTTTAAGAAAAAACTATTTGAGACTGAAAAGAAAAATAAGTTTTTTTTTAAGTTACTGTTTTTAAGTTAAAGTTATGAAATACTTGCTACATTTCTCATGCGTTGAAAATAAAATTTAAAGCACAGGTTCTGTGAAGTAAAGGCCTAAATTAAGAGCCCAGAAAGTAATAGGACATCTCTTCACTAAAGTAATTTCTGTGAACAAAGTGTTTTAATATGAAGATTGAATCATTTTTCTGCACAAAATATTGATTTTTTCATATTTTCACCATGCTATAGGCTGAATATTTGTGTCTCTCCTAAATTCATATGTTGAAATTCTAACCCTCAATGTGACAGTATTAGGAGGTAGGGCCATTGGGAGGTGATTTGGTCACGAAGGTGGAGCCTTCATGAATGGGATTAGTGCCCTTATAAAAGACGCCCCAGAGAAATCCCTTGTCCCTTCCACCATGTGAGGTTACAGTGAGAAGACAGACACCTATGATGAAGTGGGCTCTCATCAGACACTGAACCTGTGGTGCCATGATCTTGGACTTCCCAGACTCCAGAATTGTGAGAAATAAATTTCTGTTGTTTATAAGTCACGAAGCCTATGATATTTTGTTATAGCACCCTGAATGGACTCAGACACACCATAGAACCAAGAATACCGAAATTCATTAAAAATTAAACAAGAAATGCCCATTTAAGTCCTTTTCAAATGTTTTCTCTCTCTCTTTTAAGAAGATGAATTAGACCACAGTTAAGCTTGCAGGATTTTTGGATAATAGAAATAATATACAGATGGTCCCTGACTTAAGATGGTTTGACTTACAATTTTCTGACTTTACAATGATGTGAAAGCAATATGCATTCAGTAGAAACTGTACTTTGAATTTTGATCTTTTCCTGGGCTAGTGATATGTGGTACGATACTCTCTCATGATGCTGGATAGCAGCAGTGAGCTGCAGCTCCCAGTCAGCCATGCGATTATGAGGGTAAACAACTAATACACTCACAACCTTTCCATAACCATACAACCATTCTGTTTTCACTCAGTATAATATTCAATAAATTACATGAGATATTAAACACATTATTATAAAATAGGCTTTGTGTAAGATAACTTTGCCCAACTGTAGGCTAACGTAAGTGTTCTGAGCTTGTTTAAGGTAGGCCAGGCTAAGCTATGATGTTCAGTAGATTAAGTGTATTAAATGCATTTTTGACTTAATATTTTCAACTTATGATGGGTTCAACAGGACATAACCCCATCATAAGTCAAGGAAGATCCATACTAAACTTGAGCCTACTTCTTAATCACCATGCAAGAAGTTTTTTGGGGGGCATCTTGTTACAGTTTGCAAGATGTTGTTAAAGGTTCTAAGGGCAAAGCAGTAGAAATTACATTCTTAAGAGAGTTGCTCAGAATAACATTTTAAGAATCAATTCCTACTGTAATCAATCATATGACCTAGAAGTAGGTATAATCCATTCATTCATTCA
This sequence comes from Eubalaena glacialis, assembly GCF_028564815.1. Classification (NCBI taxonomy): domain Eukaryota; kingdom Metazoa; phylum Chordata; class Mammalia; order Artiodactyla; family Balaenidae; genus Eubalaena; species Eubalaena glacialis. Next base: position 96,180,817 of record NC_083723.1, on the reverse strand, counting down.
TGCATTTAACATATAGTAAGCTAGGCAATGTGCCAGGCAAAGGGACCAAAAAATTGAAAAACAAGACTTCTAGTTTCTGGTCCAGCATATAAGGAATTTGGGTGTCATCACTCTATCTTAACAACAAGTGAAAAGCTGAGCAAACTGAAAATCAAAACTCTTCTTAGATCCTTCAGAAAATGAAGTCACAGGGCAAATCATTGCCACCACAAGTGGAGAGACGGACAGAATCACAACTTACTGGAGCAGAAACCCATGATCAGAAACCTCCATAGCAACTTGAGCAAGGGTAGAGAAATCTAAACTGTAACCAACAAATTGCTGGAGGCTCAGTGTGGTCAAGTCTGAGAGTAAAAACGTCCCAGGGAAGTCATTCATAGAGAGGTCCCCACACTTTTGTAAGTATTACCTCCAGGAGCTCAATCACAGTTCATCTCACAGTGAAGTACACAGAAATACCCTCTGGTGCATCCAGCAGGAAGATGTGGGAAACCACAATTTCATAATATTACAGAACATTCTGTTTTTCTTAACAAGGCCTCCTTCAAGAGAAACTATTTTACCAGAACCTAACCTACTGGGTTTTTTATTAGAACCTAACTGATCGAAGAAAGGAGAATACTCAACTCCAGCCCACACAAGTGTACTGTTGCACCTAAGGGGGAGAAGAATCTGAGAAGCACTTGTGAAGTTCACTGCTCAAGGGCACAGTCTCAATAAAAGACTGAGACTTAATTATAGAACAATAGAACACTTCCCTTTTCCCCAGACCTTACACCACTAAAGGTCTAATTATCAGTTTCTTTTATCCAGTAAATCATGCCCACCTTTCAACAAAAAATCACAAAGTAGGGAATTCCCTGGCGGTCCAGTGGTTAAGACTTCACCTTCCAATGCAGGGGGTACAGGTTCGATCCCTGGTGAGGGAGCTAAGATCCCATATGCCTCGTGGCCAAAAAACCAAAACACAAAACAGAAGCAATATTGTAACAAATTCAATAAAGACTTTAAAAATGGTCCATGTCAAAACAAAAAAATCTTTAAAAAAAAATTACAAGGTACACTAAAGGCAAAAAACACAGTATGAAGAGATTGAGCAAGCATCAGAACCAGAGTCAGATATGCCAGAAATGTTGGTATTATCAGTCTAGGAATTTAAACCAACTATGAATAATATGCTAAGAGCTCTAATGGAAAAAGTAGAAAACATGCAAGAACAGATAGTGTAAGCAGAGAGAATGAAATTTTAATAAAATTAAAAAAGAAATGCAAGAGATAAAAAACAACAACAACACTTTAACAGAAATGAAGAATGGCTATGATGGGCACAGCAGACTGAACATGGCTAAGAAAAAAAACCTGTGAGCTTGAGGCTATGACAACAGAAACCTCCAAACCAAAAAACAAAGAGAAAAAGACTAAACAAAAAAAACCCCCAGAATATCCAAGAACTGTGGGACAATTACAAAAGGTATAATATACCACTAATGGAAATACCAGAAGGAGAAGAAAGAGAGAAAGGAACAAAAATATTTGAAACAATAATGACTCAGAACTTCCCCAAATTAATGTCAAAAACTAAACCACAGGTCCAGGAAGTTCACCGAACACCAAGCAGGATAAATGCCAAAAAACTACATGTAGGTATATCATATTCAAACTACAGAAAATCAGAGATAAAGAAAAAATCTTGAAAGAAGCCAGAGGGAAAAAAACCACCTTACTTATAGAGGAACAAAGAAAAGAACTAAATTCAACTATTCTTCAGAAAACATGCAAGCAAAAAAAGAATGGAGTGAAATATTTAAAGTGTTGAGAGAAAAGGACCACCAAGCTAGAATTCTGTACCTTGTGAAATTATCCTTCAAAAGATAAGGGAGAAATAAAGACTTTCTCAAACAAAAATCAAGGGAATTTGATGCCAGTAGATCAGCTTTGCAATAAATGTTTTAAAAAGTTCTTCAGGAAAATTAAGTCAGAAATTCTGATCTACGTAAAGAAAGGAAGAGCATCAGAGAATGAATAAGTGAAGGCAAAATAAGAAATATTATTTTTCTTATTCTTAATTGATCTGACAGGTAGTAGTGTGTTCAAAATAATAATAGCAACAATGTATTCAATTATGTATGTTTATATATATGCTTCTGTATAAGTGAAATGAATGGCAGCAATAATACAAAGGACAAAGAGGGAGGAAGTGGGAATACAGTTGACCCTTGAACAACACAGGTTTGAACTGTGCAAGTCCACTTACACGCAGATTATTTTCAATAGTAAACACTACAGTGCTACAATATCCAGAGTTGGTTGAATTAGATGATGCAGAACTGCGGATAAAGAGGGACCATGTGTACAGAGCAATCTCGGATAAACAGAGAAGATATTTTCGACTGTGCAGAGGGTGGGCACCCCCTACCTCCACCCTGTTCAGGGGTAACTGTATTTTGTTATAATAACATACTTCCACGACCTGTGAGGCACTATAGTGTTGTTTAAAGGTGACCTGGATTAGTTGAAAACATATATTGCAAATTTTAGGGCAACTACAAAAAGTTTTAATCTCTCTCACCTATTTCTCTCATCCTCCCAGTGCCCACCCCTCTGGCAACCACTTGTTCTCTGTATCTATGAATCTCTGTTTTGTTATATTTGTTCATTTTTTTTGTTTTTAGAGTTCATGTATAAGTGAAGCCAGATGGTATTTGTCTTTCCCTGACTAATTTCACTTTAAAGAAATAAACCCACTTTAAATGTAAAGGCATATATAAATAGATTAAAAGTACAGAAAAAGATATACCATGTTAACACTAATTAAAGAAAGTTGTAGTAACTAATTTTACACAGAGCAGATATCAAAGCAAGAGAAATTTTCAGATAAGGGGTACCATATAATGATAAAGGGGCCAATACTCCAGAAAGACATAATTTTTAATGTGTATATGCCTAACAATATTGTGTCAAAATAACATGAGGCAAAAACTGACAGAATTGCAAAGAGAAATAGATGAATCCACTATTACAGTTGGAGACTTCAATATTCCTCTATCAAAAATGGACAGACACAGAAGTTAGAAAATCAGTAAGGATATAGTTGAACTCTACACAATCATCAGTCAATTGGATATAATTAACACCTATAGACTACTTCATCCAACAACAGCAAAATAACATTCTTCTCAAGCTCACAGGGAACATTCACCAAGATAAATCACATTATGGGTCATAAAACACAATTTAACGAATTCAAGAGAATGCAACTCATACAATGTATGCTCTCAGACCACGATGGAATTAAACCAGAAATCAATAACAGAAAGACAGCTGGAAAATCCCCAAATACTTGAACATTAAACAACACATAGGGTAAAAAAGAAATCTCAAGGGAAAAAAAGATTTCAAATAAATGAAAATAAAAAAGAAATTTATCAGATTTTGTGGTATGCAGCAAAAGCAGTACAGAGGGAAATTTATAATATTAAATGCTATAGAAAAGAAGAAATATCTAATATATCTCATACAAAATAAACATATATCTGTAGTATAATATAAATATCTTGTATAGAAAAGAATATGTAATACAAAAAAGAATAACTAAAATCAATAATCTAAGCTTCCATCTTAGGAAACCAGATAAAGAAGAGTAAATTAAATCAAAATTAGGCAGAAGAAAAATAAATAAATAACAATTACAGTAGAATCAACCAATTGAAAACAGGAAATTGGTAGGGAAAATCAATGAAACTAAAAACTGGTTCTCTGAAAAGATCATTAAATTTTATAAGTTTCTAGCCAGGCTAACTAAGAAAATAAGAGAGATGACACAAATTACTAACATCAAAAATGAAAGAATATTTACCTTATTTAGCATAAGGAATGTGGTTAATATTGTAATAACTTTGTATGGGGATGGATGGTTACTAGACTTATTGTGGTGACCATTTCATAATGTATGCAGATGTCAAATCACTATGTAGTACACCTGAACCTTACATAATATTGTATGTCAACTATATTTCAATTAAAATTTTTTTAAAGAAATGAAAGAGGGAAACTCACTACATCTCTTAATACATATTATTAATAGCAAAGAAATACTACGAAAAACTCTATGCCACTAGTTTGATAACTTAGATGAAATGAACAAATTCCTTAAAAGATACAATCTGCCAAAACTCATAAGAAGAAATAGACAATCTGAATAGGCATATACTTTTTAAAGAAATTGAATTGATAATTAATAACCTTCCAAATCAGAAAGCACCAATCCCAGATAGATTCACTGGTGAATTCTACAAGTCACCTAAAGTAGAAATTCTACCAATTTTCTACAATCTCATTCAGAAGATAGAAGCAAAAGGGATACATCCTAAATCATTCTATGAGACCAGCATTGCCATAATACCAAAACTAAAGATATTACAGATCAATATTTCTCATGAACATAGATGCAAAATGCTTTAAAAAATTAACAAATGAAATCCAACAATGTATAAAGAGAATTATACACCATGACCAAGTGGGATTTATCCCAGATATGCAGGGTTGGTTCAACATTTGAAAATCAATGAATACAATCCATCATATCAACAGGCAAGAAAAATAATACGGCCATATCAACAGATGCAGAAAAAGCCTTTGACAAAATCCACCACCAATGCCTGATAAAAACTCTTAGCAAAGTAGGAATAGAGGGGAAGGTCATCAACTTGATAAAGAACCTCTACAAAAATCCTACAGCTATTATTACTGAATGATGAAAAACGTGAAGCTTTCCCACTAAGATCAACATCAAGGCAAGAATGCTCCCCTCTTACAACTGCTTTCAGCATCCTAATCTTAGCTAATGCAACAAGACAAGAAAAGGAAATAAAAGGCATACAGATTGAGAAGAACAAAGTAAAACTGTTTTTGTTCGCAGATGACATTATCATCTATGTAGAAAGTACAAAAGAATCAACACTAAAACTCCTGAAACTAATAAGTGACTATAGCAAGATTGCAGGATACAAGGTTAATATACAGAAGTCAACTGCTTTCCTACATACCAGCAATGAACAAGTGGAATTTTAAATTAAAAACAAAATACAATTTACATTAGCACTCCCCAAAATGAAATACTTAGGTATAAATCTAAGAAAATATACACAAGATCAGGATGAGAAAAACTACAAAAGTGATGAATTAAATCAAAGAAAAATTAAACAAATGGAGAGATATTCCATGGTCATGGATAGGAAGACTCAATATTGTCAAGATGTTGGTTCTTCTCAACTTGATCTATAGATTCAGTGCAATCCCAGTCAAAATCCCAGCAAGTTATTTTGTGTATATGGCAAACTGATTCTAAAGTTTATATGGAGATGCAAAAGAACAGTCAACACATTATTGAAGGAGAAGAACAAAATCAGAGGACTGACACTACTCAACTTCAATGATTTTGGAAGTTGACTTAAAATATTAAGGCAGCCTAATAAGAACACCTTCAGTTTTCCAGCTTTTTGCTCAATGATTCTCTTTAACTCCACTTCTCTTTAACTCCACTTATCTCCTTTCCTCCTGTCTCAAGAAACAAAACAAAACAAACAAACAAAAAAACTCCCAACTACTCCTACAGAACAAAGGCAAATCCCTCTATATACCCATCCTCTTAGACAGATGTTCTTGCTTTCTCTCTCCCACCACCAACATTGGTGTTCTATATAACCCCTCAATTTAGGACTCACCCATTCCCTAAGCCTTTACAGTTGGAATTCTACCCTCACTCTTCTACATCACTCCTCTACACCTAACGACTCTCTTAAATATGGGTTCTCACAAGTAGATGGGCACGTATCAGCACCACCTGGAAGGTGTGATAAAACACAGACCACTGTCCCCACCCCTTGGGCAGTAGGGCTCAGTGAGGCTCAAAAATATGCATTTCTCGCGAGTTTTCAAGTGACGCAGATGATGCTGGTGCAGGAACCACACTTTGAGAACCACTGCTCTCAAAGACCATGTGGTAGCAAAATCAATTAGGATTTTCTGAGTTATCACCTCCCTTTATTGCTTTGGCTCTCAAGATCCATAATCTGCACCAACTTGCACCAATCTTGGATCCAATTACATCCTTTATGCATCCTCCAGTCATCGAATGACTGAACCAGTCATTGTTTTCCGTACATGCTCCATGCCTCATGTTTTTCCCTCTGCCTACAGCACCCTTCTTCACCCACCTTAATTATTCAAATCACAGTTTAAGTCTTGAGCCTCATTCTAAATGCCACTTCCTGTGGAAAACCTTCCCTGAATAGCCCAACTCCCAGCCAAATGATAATAACTGCTTCCTCGTCTGAATTACCTTAGCATTTTATCTATATATCTCTTATTCAAGGGTATAATTTTTTGGGGTGGGGAGGGGAGCTCTTTTCAAGAATAAAGATTTCAAAATTATAAACACAAAATTATGTACAGGGCCTTGAAAGGGGCTCAGGCAAGTGAAGTTCTTTGAAACCTCAGCCTTGTTAGCTTCAGAGTAATTCTGCTTTAGCTGTTACTGGATTTCACATTTCCCCTTTTAGATTGACATCTTCTGTGACAGATCTCTCTCTCTTTTTCTGTCTTCTTTCTTCTGCTCCTTCTTTTTCTTCTTTTAAGAGAAGCATGTAAAAAAGGACTTTGAGGTCAGACAGATCTGAGTTTGAGATCCCTGCTACTTCACTCACTTAACTGATTGTTAGTTTCTTCCACTATGCGCAAAAAGGGTAATAACATCTACCTTTGGAGTTATAATAAGATCAAATGTGATAGCAAATAAAGGTCTTTAAACAGTGCTTAGGACATGATAAGTGCTCTATAAACATCTATAGCCTTATGTGAGTAATTTTCAATTCTCCCAAAGCACCTAGGGAGTGTCTTGCAAAGACACATCGCCTGCTTCCTGTATAAAGGTTCAGAGAAGACGGAATGCCTGAGCATATTGCTTCTTCTCATTTTACAGCGTCTCTGATTACTACTCTCACATCAAGGAAACTACCTACAAAAATGAGGACTCTGAAACTCTGTCACTCTACTAGGACTTGTTTGTATTTAATTTAGCGGGCAAGTGAGCATTGGAAAAGCAAATGGATGGGAGAATGTCAGGAGGAGGGAAAGCAAATAATTTACCAAATCTATTCCTCCTGTGGATCAACCTATCTGTTGCTGTTGTTATAACTTCACAGCGCTTTTGGCATCCATCCTGGTGACCTTCAGCTGCCTATGGCATTCATTGACGTATGAAGTAAGAAAGAGTAATTAATTATGCTTTTCTCAATGGAAGGGAAGAATGAAGGCAAACCATTAATTTTACTTAGTTCCAAAGCATAACTTTAGACAACCTCATTCTAATATTAGGGGAAAATTCAGTCTAAAACCTAGTCTTTCCATTTATGCCCATTTATACTTTTCTCTCAGGAAAAAACAAATCTCATTCTTGATGAGCATAAATATAATAAAGAGCTAATTTTAGTAGTATGTGAATATATGTTTCCTAACTAGACTAAAAGGTAAGTCAAAATTTCCAGTGTGCAATTTCAAGCCATTTAGCATAAGATGTAGAAAATTTTTGCTCACTCTATACTTTTTTCTTATCAGAACTTTGCCTAATACATCCAATTATCAAACATTCCTAAACCCATGGGCAAAAGCAAGTGAAAACAGTCTGTTTCTGTGTTGGTGACAGTGATGATGGCCTAACAAACCTTACTGACCATTATCTCCCCAGTTAAAAAAAAAAATCTGTTTGAAATTAAACCACAGAGAGATGAAGTTTTAAAATTCAGTTTTCAGGGAATTCGTTGGTGGCACAGTGGTTAAGACTTCGTGCTCCCAATGCAGGGGGCCCGGGTTCGATCCCTGGTCAGGGAACTAGATCCCAAATGCATGCCACAACTAAGGAGCTGGTGAGCCGCAACTAAGACTGGCGCAACCCAATAAATATTTTTAAAAATAAAATAAAATAAAATTCAGTTTTCATAAGAAGTGGCCCTATTGTATTCTATCTCAATTTAAATGGAAAAGAAAGCAATCAAAACAATATAATACTCCTGCTAGATTTACAGAGTGGCCCAGAATAAGGAATCTGGAGAGAATATAAAATCACATTTACAGAGCATAAAATGTAGGGAGAATGACCATCCCCTTCTCTAAGAATCAGTTCCAGAATCCGTATATTTGAGTAACTTCTGTGAATTCAGCCCAGTGCTGGGATCCATAAAAAACACTTCAAAATAGTACAAGGTTATTTTTGCTTATTAAATAATAAAAAATTATTGCTTCATAAATAATTATAGCTTAGTACATTATTGGGAAAAAAATTTAACAATCCATACCTTGATGAAAACTCCAACTAAACAAGCAAATTGAAAAAAGCTAAGAAAAAAAGTACCACTTGTTTGAAAGAGTGTCAATTAGGTAAAATTTAAGAAAACTTTAGATGGAATCAGCAACAAAATATTTCCCTCACCTGAAATGGAAGATAGTTTCAAGATGCAAAATCTAAAACATGTTATAATTTTTGTTTATTTTACAGCTTCTTTAGTTGGTAAGGTAGCAATCAATTAGATATTCTGCAAGTAGAATCACATTTAAAATGGTCCCAGGGCTCCCCTGGTGGCGCAGTGGTTGAGAATCCGCCTGCCAATGCAGTTCGATTCCTGGTCCAGGAAGATCCCACATGCCACAGAGCAACTAAGCCTGTGCGCCACAACTACAGAGCCTGTGCTCTAGAGCCCGTGAGCCACAACTATTGAGCCTGCATGCCGCAACCACTGAAGCCCACGTGCCTAAAGCCCGTGCTCCACAACAAGAGAAGCCACCGCAATGAGAAGCCTGCGCACCGCAACAAAGAGTAGCCCCTGCTCACCGCAACTAGAGAAAGAATGCACACAGCAACAAAGACCCAACTCAGCCAAAAATAAATAAATAAAATAAATAAACTAAAAAAAAAAAAAAAAAAGGTCCCATTATATGCCCAGGAGTGGGATTGCTGGATCATATGGTAGCTCTATTTTTAGTTTTTTAAGGAACCTCCATACTGTTCTCCATAGTGAGTGCACCAATTTACATTCCCACCAACAGTGTAGGAGGGTTCCTTTTGCTCCACACCATCTCCAGCACTTAATTATTTGTAGACTTTTTGATGACAGTCATTCTGACCAGTGTGAGGTGATATCTCACTGTAGTTCTGATTTGCATTTCTCTAATAATTAGTGATGTCTAGCATCTTTTCATGTGTTTTTTGGCCATGTGTATGTCTTCTTTGGAGAAATGTCTATTTAGATCTTCTACCCATTTTCTGATTGGGTTGTTTGTTTTTTGATATTGAGCTGCAAGAGCTGTTTGTATAAGCAACCTAAATGTCCATCGACAGAGGAATGGATAAAGAAGATGTGGCATATATATATATATATATATAAAATGGAATATTACTCAGCCATAAAAGGAACAAAATAATGTCATTTCCAGCAACATGGATGGACCCAGAGATGGTCATACAGAGTGAAGTAAGTTAGAAAGAGAAAGACAAATATCATATAATATTGCTTATATGTGGAACCTAGAAAAATGGTACAGATGAACTTACTTGCAAAGCAGAAATAGAATCACAGATGTAGAAAACAAACTCATGGTTACCAAGGGGGAAAGAGGTGGGTGGGATGAATTGGGGGATTAGGACTGACATATATACACTACTATGTATAAAATAGATAACTAATGAGCACCTACTGTATAGCACAGGGAGCGCTACTCAGTGCTCTGTGGTGACCTAAATAGGAATGGAATCTAAAAAAGAGTGCATATATGTATATATATAACTGATTCACTTTGATGTACAGCAGAAACTAACACAACATTGTAAAGTAACTATACTCCAATAAAAATTAATACAAAAATAAAATAAAATGGAATAAAATGGTTCCATTATATAGATTCAGGACTTTGCAAAGTATATTTCACATGAAACAATGACTTCATATAATAACTTGAAAATATTTGTGTTCAATATTGGTCCTAGTCTACAATAACAGTGTTACAAATGGATTCTACTAACACATTGCTTTAGGCTACTGAGATTCACTTACTGAACACAGGTTTAACAAAGCAAGCAATGTTTAAATCTCACCCTCTGGCCAGGACTTATTGAGAAGGAAATGTTCTCTAATACGGCATTCCCACCGTCTGTATACTTCACTGTGAGGTCTTTGACGGTCATTCGGCCCCCTGAGGGCCAGATGTCATCTTTCTTCACATGTTGATTCTTGATAATCATAACTTTCGAGAGCTGGTCATCCTTGGATGGTTTCAATGACTTGTTAGGTTTACCGTCTTCTGTTGGCATATCAATAAACTTAAAGACTCGGTGCACAGATCGCATCTGAAATAAAAATAATTTTTAATTTTTGTTTAAGAGCTGCAGGCAAAGTCATAATTAGTTTGGTGTTTCCTAAAAAATAACTTGTAAGATGTGATGCTAGCTAGTCGTCACTTGGTTATTTGTTAGGTTTTTCAATGAACTAACAGGAAATAATTGGATGTAATTAAAAGCTTAACCAAGAGAATTAACTAGGATTTCTATAAATGCGCTCTGTATAAAACTGCTTATTTTTGTGATCAGTTAATTCTCAGTTATGCAAGCCACACATAAATAGCCAAACTCTACTCAAGGGAATAGATGATGTCAAGGGGAAAACTTTTTTCTACCATGAGTAGTACTACACAATGTTTTACAACTGGTATATTATAATAAAATGTTTCACACCTCTAAACCACTACATAAGAGTCTTGCCTTACTCTCACAGTACATTAATAACTATCAACAATTCTATGTCAGCTGGGTGGTAAGTGGACTCTTGAAGCTTAGTAAATTTTGAATAACTTCACAATAATCTTCAAACAAATTTAAGTCACTGGCATATATCTGTAGTTAAATATTACATTTTTAATCTGAATTACTTAAAGATCAATTTCCATTGCTGAGCAAAATGTGACTGTGTATAAGGGCTGTATTTAAAATTCAACCATTTTTAAAATTAATTTATTTTTTAAAATTTATTTTATTGAAGCATAGTTGATTTACAATGTTGTGTTAGTTTCTGGTGTACAGCAAAGTGATTCAGTTATGCATATGTATATAAATTCTTTTTCATATTCTTTTCCCTTATGGTTTATCACAGGATATTGAATATAGTTCCCTTGCAACAGTAGGACCTTGTTGTTTATCCATTCTATATATAATAGTTTGCATCTGCTAACCTCAAACTCCCAATCCATCCCCCCCCACTGCCTACCCCCCTTGGCAACCACAAGTCCATTCTCTATGTCTGTGAGTCTGTTTCTGTTTTGTAAATAAGTTCATTTGTGTCATATTTTAGATTCTACATATAAGTGATATCATATAGTATTTGTCTTTCTCCTTCTGACTTACTTCACTTAGTATGATAATCTCCAGTTGCATCCATGTTGATGCAAATGGCATTATGAAATTCATCTATTTTTCAAAGGTGCTTAAATTCTTTAGCGAGAACATATTTTTCTGAACAATTATAATTTATTGGAATTTGGAATGTGATTTTTAAAATAGCCTGGTATATAATAAGCATCCAATAAATATTTGAAAAAATTTTAAGTGAATAAAGGGATAAATATGTGAATGATTAAATATATAAATAAATAAATGAATAAGAAGAAAGAGTTGGAGACTTCGAATTCACTCAATTTCTATTTTTAAAAGATATCATCCTTGATTCTATGGCTTAGTCCTTCACAGGTGTTAACAGCTTACTAGACAGAAATTTTTTTGTCTTAAAAGTAATTGTTGATTCTGGCTTTACCCAGTCAAGAATTTAACCTTCTCTTTTACAATGTTCTAATCATCGTATTTATAGTTAAGGTTTAGATTATTAGAAATGATTCTTTTTGCAAAAAAAATGGTGGGAAGAAATGGGAAGAATTCTTCACCTTTAGTATGAAATGACTGGTAGATGAATCAGAGAAGTTTAGATATTGATCCTTAACTGAACATTAAAAGTTCCATCTTAGCAAATCTAATATCGTTGCCTGTTTTCACATGCACTGATCAAGCCTGCTGTTTATAAAGAGCTTTCTTCCATCTAGTAATTGTGTGCTTCAATTTCCTTCATCTTGAAAATACCTTCGAATTATCTTCAATAATTATTTGAAATTCAAAAAGGGAATCCTTTTAAGCCAAACCCACTATAAATGGAAGTGAAAAGTATCCAAAGCCCACATCCATCATAAATAACTCTAGAGGAAATGAAAGGCATATTATAACTAGTCCTCTGACATAGTATTTTAAATTCCAAATTATGGGTGATTTTCAGGGTTTGTTAAACCCTGATTCAGTTATTTTTTATTAATTTTGAATTAAAGTAAACTGTTGACATTTCTGCATGTCAATGCTGTGAAGAATTCTAAACTAGTCTTTGTTAGGTGCTTTAGTATGTCAAGAAAGGTACTGTATAACAAAAATCCATCATATTTTCATACTTCCAAGCAATCAAAAAAACATGTAAATATTGCTATCTAAACTACTCAAAATTGTATGTGGTGTTATTAGAAAATGACATTCAAAACTACTATTTTGGTAGCACTAAAATGTAGTGGATAAGCTTTCTGTGTAAGGATTTGTGTTTGAGTACAGCAAATTACATTCTCCATTAGCAAGGGTGAATCCAGAACTTCTTGTTTGCTTGTTTGTTTTTTTGTTTGTTTTTTGAATGCAGAACTTCTAATGTCAGCTATGATAGATGGAATGTACCTATCAAATTTAGAAAACAATTTTCAACTTGTCACCTTTCATATAGTCTAATTGCATAAAGTGACCCCAAGACAGGCTATTATAGTTACTCACAGCATGGTCAAATATCCCTGACCAAGAACTAGTTCACCTTAACAATGGGCACTCATCCACAACACATGAACATTCACTCAACTCAATGGGTTAGAATATTTTCTGATGGGAAGAAAAGGTGGCTAGTGCAGACACCTGCATTATGGTCAGTTTCTCAGCCACTGAAATGCCATTACTGAATAGATGATGTGGCCAGATAATGTTATGAATTGCTAACTAATTCCTTGTGCCTCGCAGGCTCTCCAATTTGCACATTCTACTTTCACTGCCTCTCAAAGGAGAAGCTACATCAGAACCAGAGCACAGAAAATCATTTCTGGTCTTGCAAGTTGCAAAAAATTGCCTTTGTAGTCAGAGATTGACAGTTTGAAAATTTTGAGCCACATGAATATTGCCTTTTAAGCTTCAAAAACCAAAGCCTGAAGGACACAAAGCACAGTGTTTATGTAAAAAACAGTAGTCATGGATGAAATTCTGATGGATGAGAAATAGCCTCTCTCCTCACTGCACAATCCAACTCATGAATGGGCTGAGACACCAGTTCCTCTTAAAAGAAGCAGTGCCTTGCAACCGAACTCTGGTTCTCTCCTCAAGTAGATTTGAGGGATTTTAGAACATAGGAAGCCTATGCCTCATTTCTAAGGTGGTGTCAGGAATGAGGAGGGCCTTAGAGAAGCTTCCAGTGCCCGGCATGGCACAGGAGCAATAGAGTGGACACGGATGCTTGGCATGTCTAGACATAGATAACTTGACGTAGCTTCAGATTTTCTTGTATTTCCAGAATGGTGCTGAATGGAAGCCAAAGAATCCCAATGCTTTGATCCCTCAGGGTCTTCCCTTCCTCAGAGACATGGAAGCAGCTGAGACAGAGAGAGCTCACCTAGGGAGAGCTCATAATCAGGACCAGAAGGACAAAGACCCAATATACCTGGACTGTACACCTCTAGGTCAGAGATAGTCTCAGAGACAGCAAGCACAACAAGGGACAACCTCGGGCCAGACGCCCCCTCCCTCAGTGTCTTGGTATCCTGTAAACTCCACTCACAATTTATTATAGATTCACTTCTAGGAAGATCTCTGTATTTGCTGAGGTTGTTTCTTCCACTCGGCGGAAGGCATGTTCAAATAGAAAATAAATTTGACTAGAGCACAAGTAGTCATATTTCTCGTACACTTGATTTCACAGCCAAAGATTCATACCTGCAATCAGGGATGGATCCAGGTTTGGTGGAACCTGAAACTTAAGTAATTTAGGGGACTTTTCCTAAGAAAAAGACTATATATACAATGAAATCTTAGCCATAAAAAGGACGAAATATTGCCATTTGCAGCAACATTGATGGATCTAGAGAATATCATACCAAGTGAAGCAAGTCAGACAGAGAAAGATAAATATTATATGATATCACTTATATGTGAAATCTAAAAAATAATACTAATGAATCTATCTACAAAACAGAAACAGACTCACAGATACAGAAAACAAACTTATGGTTACTAAGGGGGAATAAATTAGGAGTATGGGATTAACAGATGCACACTACTATAAATAAAATAGATAAGCAACAAGGATTTACTGTATAACAACAAGGATTTACAGGGAACAATATTCAAAAAGAGGGAAGAAAGAAAGAGAATTAAAATTCTGCATAGAAAATTAAGTACAGGGCCTTCAAAGGGTTCCATGCAAGTGAGAGAACGTGAAGCTTACATCTCATGGGCTTCAGTTAAATCCACTGTGGCTATTACAGTAAACTTATTCAAGCATTGTTTGTTGTATCTTCCCCATCTAGTGTTTACCATCATGCAGTCCCTTAATAAATCTTTGTTCGTAATGAATTAATGCATTGTTCTACCTCATATGCAGAAAGCAGTTTCTGAGCAGGGAGAATGACAGTGCTGTGGGGACCTTAGCAGGAAATCCAGGCTGCGGTTGTAGCCTCGGCCTCTCAGCCTGAAAATATACATTGCTATTTGGATTAGAAGGAAGTTGTAACATACCAAACTATTTTTAGTCTCATAATTTGTCTTCATTGAGATTTTCAAACTAACGTAATCCTGTCTCTAATTTGGAATGTCTAAACATTTTCAGGTGATATGTAAAAACTGCTACGCCATTGTCCAGCTATGTAGATGGAGCTGGATGGAAATTCAGATTTGGCAATTTTCAGAGCTCTGTAGACGGAGTCGGGCAAACTCCTTAACCTTAAGCTGCTGCTTCAGTGCATAGAAAAGTGTTTCCCGAAGAGGAATGAGGGGGAGGCTCTGTCTAGCCCACTGACAGCAAAGTCTCAACGTAGCCATTACCAGCTTAGGTGGGAGAATGTGTCTTAGATTTTAAGAAGTAAATGATGAAGCCAAAATGAAACTCAGGCACTGAAACATCAAACCTTTCCTCACATGAAGAGGAAAACTTGATATAATTTGCACAGACTTCTATAAAATCGGAGTTTAACTAAAATGAAGAGGGATTTTTGCTTGAGTAGCATCTGCTTTAAATTTTTGGCTTGGTTATTTAAATTTATTATGCTCAAAAAATTCTCCTGAGTCAATCTTTAAAACTGAATCTCATTATCTTTATGATAGCATCTGAATCAGGGGTCCCCAACCCACAGTCTGCGGACCTCTACAGTTCTGCGGCCCATTAGGAACAGGGCCGCACAACAGGAGGTGAGTGGTGGGCCAGTGAGCAAAGCTTCATCTGACGCTCCCCATCGCTCACAGTACCGCCTGAACCAACCCCCCCAACCCCCCGTCTGTGGAAAAATTGTTTTCCACGAAACCGGTCCCTGGTGTCAAAAAGGTTGGGGACCGCTGGTCTAAATTACTAATCTAAGCATCAGGAGAACAGAGTCTTTTGGGAAAAGACAGCTCCACAGCCTCATCTCAACTTTGTAACAGATATATTTAGTGAAAAAGAAAATGATTCCTGATTTTCCTTTCCACCTTTTGTTAACAAAGAGGGAAGAAAAGGCTTAAAGATCTATTCTAGGGGAAGTCAGGAAGCCAGACTCCTCTCCCTCGCAAAATATTGCTCTTTTTCCTTTCATCCTTTTGGTTATTTGGAAACCAATACATCAAAATTGTGCATTAACACCTAAACTACATGCTGTAATACCCCAAAAGCCATGATGATAGAAAATATATTTCATAAGCCTGAGATCTGGCTGGCAACACTGTAAAGAGTTTTCATAACTGGTTGTTATAGGAAGATTATAAGAAATAAATGTGAAGAGAATCATCTAGAAGAGTGACATGTGAAAAACCACACATTTTGCAAGGGAAATTTTCAAAACGTGAAGTACATGAAAGGGAGGATTAAAGTGTTTTAAATCATAGATTCTTCCTGGTAGGCCCAAACTAAATGCTTTTCAGAATCAACTAACTAGAGACCTGAGGCCCAAGACCACGTTAGAGTCATTGGCATAAACTTTAAGCCATGCATATAGACTTAAGAGATAATGGTTGTCATGGAAACAGACTCTCTGCCCAAAACATATTCTTGAAACTCTGGTCTGTCGGTCTGCGCCTATTACTTATGCTCCTAGAGCACTTAAAAAGTCAATCAGAACTGTATTGTTATAAATCATTAACAGCATAAATGAGTTACTTATAGTATACTATAAATTCTAACCCTTTGGAAATTATTATAGCTTGCTATTTAACTTGTGGCAAATCACATGGCAAGTCAATGTCACTTTTTCTGACTGCAAGAAGTGAGAAAGAGAAAGAAAACACATTACAACGAATGACAAAAGACATATCCTAAATAAACGTAGAGGTATCAAATATGTTGTGCCTATTTCAATAATTAAGAGCTTCAATAATCAAGGTACTAAGTGTCAATAGGCAAAGGAAGACTCTCAAATTTACCTGTCTGAAAAGGTCTGATATCACTTATTGAATCTACTACTCAAACTTGAACTCTTTCTGGTGTTACGTTTTTTAAAAGCACATGATAGGCCATCAGTAAGTGCTTGGTGAATGCAATTGGGTCTATGTGGTATCCATTAAACATACTTCAAAGGAAATCTCAAGAAGAGAAGATTTACTAAAAAACAAAATCCAGAACAACAAATCAAAATATTTTCCCAAGGTTTTGATTTTCTCTAAGCATCTTAATTTTGAGATAGTGCAACTTCCCCAAGTTCTCTATCATTAAGCACCATCCTTTATATGTCTTATACAGAATTATATGCGTCATTGGTTGATATACAGGACAAAAATAATTTGCTGATGGTCTATCAGTTCCAAAGTAAATTCTATCCCATAGACCAGAGGTCAGCAAAACTATGGCCCAATGGCCAGATCCAGCCACATCCATTTGTTTACATTAGCTTTGCCCTACAAAGGCTGAGTTGAATAATTGTCATAGAGACCACATAGCTCACAAGGCTGAAAAAAGTACTATCTAACCCTTTATAGACAAAGTTTTCTGACTCCGTGCCATGACTCACAGAAAACTGGAGTGAAAATGAATCTTAGAGACCATCTAATCCAGTGATTCACAAGTCTAGATATACCAGAATCACCTGGAACACTTTTTAAAAGACAGACGTCATGCCTGGTCACCTTGCCCCCAACCAAGAGAACTGCTTTAACTAATCTTAGAGGACCCTGAGTAATCTCTATCTTTATAAAGTTTCCACATGCGCTGTCAGGTTGAGAACCTCTGTTCTAATCCATTCCTTCTTGGTAAAATGAAAAATTCTAAACCCAGGAAGTTAAAGTGACAGGCACAAAGCTCAACAAATTTTCCAAACTTTTCCACACTCCCGCAATCCCTTCAGGTTCTCATAAGCCTCTCCTACTAATTCAAGACCCAAGAACATCTTAATGGTGCTTTCTTTGTCTTTGTTGGTTCTAGTAACACACTGGTTCAGAGTTCTTTATCAGCTCTGACAACTGCAGTGGTGAATGACCTAATCATTGGACATGAGCATTCGGGGACAGTGGCAGATACGTGTGATTCCTGTGAGCACCTGGAATAGTGCCTGCATACATGCCAATCAAGACTTGAAATCTTTCATAGGTTCAGAAGAGAATGTCAGAGATAACAGAAGCTTAAAAAATTTCCAACCAAACTGTTTCATTTACAAAAGAGAAAAGTGAAGCCCTCAAGTGGGTTATGACCTGCCTAAGGCCACACAACTTCTTGGTGGTAAGGCCAGAGTGGAACACAGAATAGAAAGTCACTTTGCAGGATGGAAATAGAAAGGCTGGGTGGAAAGAAGTCTTGGGACAGAGGTCATAAGTGGAAACTACACCACAAAGACTCATGAGAACAGAAAAACAAAGAAAGGTGTTATCAAGAGGACATTAAAAGGAGGCTAAAAAAAACAGAAGGAGTGAATCCTCCCCTCAGATTCTCATGGCAGAAACTACTGTCAATGCAATAGAATTAGGCATCAGGAGCATTGAAGAAAAGGCAGGTTCCCCACTTCTCCTCCCATCAGGTTTCTTGTTGGTCATTGTACAATCAGTCACTTGATCTTTACTGGAACCCAAAATAAACACGGTCAATAAAAGGACAAAGGAGAAACAGAGGGAGTTTCTATTGACAGAAAACTCTTCTCAGATTACATCAATCTTGCAAGAACTTTCTGGAAACTCATTAACTGGAATCTAACTGTGAACCGTACAGAGGCACAGTCTTCCCTGCTCATCCCGGCGGCTTCCACACTCCTGTGTTATTAGGAACGCACTCTATAACAGGGATGGCTTATCTGCTGCTGCAACTGGTGAATTAAGGCAGTGGATACTATTCATATGCTCAGATCTTTTAGCTGTGCCCACTAGGATGTAGACAGCCCTGAAAACAGATGAATTGTCAACTGCCTCATTCAAACAATGAGACTATGAGTGTGGGCAATTCACTAGTCACCAAACGGCTTGATAACCACTAAGTCTGAAACATCACCTCATCACCTTTCATCCTTTCTACCTCTTATTTATTTATTTAATTTTCACTCATTCATGGAGGCAAAAATCTAGGTATGCACAGCCTATTTAAGATATATAATGTTTAAGTAGCTAACAATAGGAGACAGAGAAGCTTTATGGTACTAAAAATGGCAGGCATCTTGTGAATCCAAATAAAATAAATAAGTACAAAGCTTTGTTAATTAAGAACACAAAAATTTTAAGATAATAGCTTTAGCAATAACACCTATAACCCATATAGTACGTGAGGAATGGAGCTAAAAAGAATTAACACTTCTCTTTTCATCCCATCTACAGAATAGTATGAGATACACAATTGAAATGAATAGAGACATACATGCTATTCATGTTAAAATGAAGAGTGAATTAGAAATAATAGTTTTTAAAACACTGTGGTATCAATTGAAATAATTGGAAATCCCTTAACATGGAGGTTTCTAGTGGGAATTATTAAGTTGGACTCTGATAATTTTACTATTTTACAAATTTCTGGGGTTATTCACAATCTATTACGCTATGCTGTTCATAAGGTGACAATGTTCAGATGATTTTTTTTCCAAACTGCTATATAAAACTAGACAAACTAGTAGGTATAAGTTTTGTTCACTTTTAATGGTCTCTTGATACTGCAAGCATATTTTGAGGAGATTCCAAACAAGAACTTATGCCCTAAAATGTCAAGTCTACTGGAAGACATTCTATCACTGTGTTTCATAAACACCGGGAGGTGTCAAGTTAGTAGTTGGATATATATTTAGAGGGCAGGGGAGTGGTCTAAATTAGAGATATGAATGTGCAATGCATTGAGAGATGATTTCTGAAGCATGGAGTTAGATAACAGCTAGAGAAAGTGTAGATAGAGGAGGGCTGGAATACAGCTGATGTTTAGAGCTCTGCAAGAAGATGAGAGGCCAGCAAAGAGAACTAAGGAGGAACCAGAGAGGCAGCGGAAAACGAGGTGGGAGTAGCATCACCCTATCGAGAGAAGAAAGGATCACAAGAAGGATGTGTCCATGGCATAAGTAACTGCTGAGAGGTTGAGAGAAACAAAGATGCTGGCTCTGGAAAGATGTTGGTCATGAGTGCTGGGGATGATGGAAATGAAATGAAGCAGGTTATGTAAAGAATGAGGGGGGTGGAAATGGAGTCAGGCACTCTTTTAAGAATTTTTGCTGAAAACTGGTCAAAGAAATGGAGTGCTAGCTGGAGATCAAGGGATGGCAGTTTTTTTTTTTTTAATATATATATCTTTATTGGAGTATAATTGCTTTACAGTGTTGTGTTAGTTTCTGCTGTACAACAAACTGAATCAGCTATATGTATACCTATATCCCCATATCCCCTCCCTCTTGAGCCTCCCTCCCACCCTCCTTATCCCACCCCTCTAGATCGTCACAAAGCATTAAGCTGATCTCCCTGTGCTATGCAGCAGCTTCCCAGGATGGTAGTTTTATGCTAGGGAGAAAGGTCCCACAAAGAGGGGTTGATCGCATATCACTGGCCTTTATACAGGAGCGAAGACACAGAGGGCACTGGAGCATATGAGTAGTGGTGCAGAAGGGTGGTGGAGAGAAAGGAGGGAATTCTTTCTGGTTGCATGTTTTTTTCTATATAGTATGTAGCAAGGTCGTTGGCTGAGAATGCAGGGGGTGGAATTATTGGAGCACCTGAGAAGGGACAAGAAGGTGGGAAAGAACCATCTTAGGGAATAAAATAGAGAATTTATTAGGAAAATGTAATAAAAGCGTTGTTGACCAGTTCTGAGTGCCAACATCTGAGATGTGCAGTCAGTCATAAATGCAAAGATACCTGAGGTTGTGATGAGGAAGTGTTATCCTCCAAATATTACCTCTACTGTTTGAAAGCTAATGAAAGCTAGGCACCTGGGTTAAGCAATGGATGAGCAGTAGAAGAAAAGTCACATTGCCATTTTTATAACTTCATATTTCTGTTGACGGTTGACTCTTTGTTCATGCCTAAACCCAGCCAGATGCGTAAATGAAATATTCTTTCCAAGTCTAAAGACATTTTTTTCTGAGTACCTTTGTACTGAAAAACTAAAAGTGTGTGTCAAACAAAACACCTTGTTTACTGCATTTTAAACTCAGGTCTAAATTCATTTCAGAACTCAATAAAGTAAAGTGAGTTTTTACTTCAGAGGTCACAAGGACCTTTAGTGTTAACATATATGTAAACATGAAATTTGAGGGCAGAGCTCTCTCGCCTTCTACTTTCAACATATGCTAGGTGAAAACCAACAGATTACTGGACAACTTCAGCAGTTGCAGGGGTGGAAGCAGCAAGATGGGAATTAATAACTAGATAAAGGCCCAGGAAAGACCAGTTGTGCTGTTTGGCAGGGAAATGAAAACTAACATGATCACTTTGATATTCAAAGAAAAGAAAACGACTTTAAAAAATATGATGAAATGCAAATATTGATACTTTCCATAGACTGTATTAGAACATAATAGTTTTTTGCAAAGATCCTTTTATGCCAGGAGGTGAAACAATGTCAAAGCACAGGTCACAAAGCCCAGGATGACCATGTGAAAAACTAGAGAAATAAAAATGCCTGAAAGAAATTTTAATGGAGATTAGACATGCAAAACAGACACCAAACAAAGAGAGGCTGTAGAGGCTGTTACATAAACCAAGCAAATTAATGTGACAAAGAGAAAGGAATTGTGCATATACGAGCTAAAGAGATGCTTTCAGATAAAGAAAACGATGTGAAGTGCATGAGGATTTTAATCGTAAAGTCAAAGTTGTAGAAAGTTTGAACAAAGAATTAAATAGATGCCAGCACAATATTTACTTACTATCTTCCTGCTATCTTCCAACAGAAACATTTTAAAGTACGTTTACAAGACTCAACTCCAGAAGCATAAGAGCTAAGTGAGGAGATGAATGGCGTCACTAAAAAGAGCTGGTCAAACTCACAAAAAAAATGATGTTGAAGGAAAAGAAAAAATCCCTGCTATAAATCAGGTTAAGGTTAAATTACATTTCAATGAATTACTACAGTGCTTTGGTTAAATAAAATATTAAGTCACATAGACAAGAAGAGGGAATGAAAAGGTTTGGTTTTTCCCTATAGAAGTATTTTTTATAACGATACTTGTTCTGACAGGAACTGATTATACAAATTTCACAGCTGAATGAATGTGTGCATTTTGAGAACATGCCAACTGTCTCAGAGAATAAGAAAAAGAACCTAAGCCAAAAGGGTAATAACAAGTGTTATATAGTCATTCCCAACATGGGTTTCTAGACCGTCCACAAATACAGTATTGGATGTCTGATTTTGAATACAGTACTCCAGCTAGACTAATAGAAGTTGATGATGAAGCTATCCAGACCAACTATACCATCTGATGAAAATTATGCATTTGTTTTTTAAATAAAAAGAGGAAATATGCCTTGATTCCATTTATCTCTCACTCTTGCTGCCATGGGATTTGTGCCCTGGACACAGTGTTACCTCACATACATTACTGCAGGCTCTGCACTCCAAGGAACCAAAACAAGAGAAATCACAAAACCAAAATATGGTCTTTGTACACACTAATAAATTACATAAATATGTGACAATATTGACCAAGCAAAAAGAGAAGGCAATGATAAACACTTAAGAATGAGAAAGGAGGGCTTCCCTGGTGGCGCAGTGGTTGAGAATCTGCCTGCCAATGCAGGGGACACGGGTTTGAGCCCTGGTCTGGGAAGATCCCACATGCCGCGGAGTAACTAAGCCTGTGAGCCACAACTACTGAGCCTGCGCGTCTGGAGCCTGTGCCTCGCAACAAGAGAGGCGGCGATGGTGAAAGGCCCGCGCACCGCGATGAAGAGTGGCCCCCACTTGCCGCAACTAGAGAAAGCCCTCGCACAGAAACGAAGACCCAATGCAGCCAAAAATAAATAAATAAATAATAAATAAATTTATTTAAAAAAAAAAAAAAAAAAGAATGAGAAAGGAGCTACCACCAAAAAAAAAAAAAAAAAAAAAAAAAACTGTGGAAATTTTAAATATGAAAAATATTATGAAAAATGTAATGCTGATAAATTTGAAAACCCAAGACAGGGGAGGATTTCTTAAAAAGATACCAAAAGCACAAAACATAAAGGAAAATATTGAAAAATTTAACTTCATTAAACTTAAAAGTTTCTTTCCATCAAAAGATACTATAAGCCAAGCCACTGACTGGAGGACCATGTTTGAAATGTACACAAGTGACAACTGATTCAGAATTCATAAACTCCAACAAATGAATTAAGAAAAAAACCAATCTACTTGAAAAATGAGCAATCGAAATGAACAAGCAATTAACAGACAAGGAATCTCAAATGGCCAATAAATATGTATTAAGCTGCCCTATCTCCTCAGCATTCACTTCACACCCATCAGATTTCCAAAATTAAAAAGTCTGACAAGAATGGCTATCATCAGAAAGTCTACAAATAATAAATGCTGGAGAGGTTGTGGAGAAAAGAGAACCCTCTTACACTACTGGTGGGAATGTAAATTTGTGCAGCCACTATGGAAAACAGTATGGGGAGGTTCCTTAAAAAAAATTAAAAATAGAGCTACCATTTGATCTAGCAATCCCATTCCTGGGCATATGTCTGGAAAAGTTAAAAACTAATTCGAAAAGATACATGTACCCCAGTGTTCACAGCAGCACTGTTTACAATAGCCAAGACATGGAAGCAACCTAAGTGTCCATCGACAGATGAATGGATAAAGAAGATGTGGTACATATATACAATGGAATGCTACTCAGCCATAAAAAAGAATGAAATAATGCCATTTGCAGCAACATGGATGGACCTAGAGAATATCATACTAAGTGAGTAAGTCAGACAGAGAAATACAGATGCTATACATTATCACTTATATGTGGAATCTAAAAAGTAATACAAATGAATCTACATACAAAACAGAAACAGACTCACAGACATAGAAAACAAACTTATGGTTACCAAAGGGGAAAGGGAGGGGCGGAGGGATAAATTAGGAGTATAGGATTAGCAGATATAAACTACTATATATAAAATAGATAAGCAACAAGGATTTACTGTATCCACAGGGAACTATATTCAATATCTTGTAATAACCTATAATGGAAAATAATCTGAAAAATATATATATAACTGAATCACTTCGCTGTACACCTGAAACTAACACAATATTGTAAATCAACTATACTTCAATTAAACCAAAGTCCGACAATATCAAGTGTTGCATGTCATAGCTATGGACCTCTGAGAATTCTTATACTCTCTTGATGGGAGGTTAAACTGGTACAACAGATCTTAGAATAATTTGGCACCATCTAGTAAAGTTGAACGTGGGTGAATTCTGTGGCCTACCAATACCACTCCTGGATGGCTATCCTAGAAAAATCCTGGGCAAGGAGACTGCAAGAATGTTCACCGTAGCACCAGATCTTGATTATGGTTATTTATGTGGAGGAAAGAAGAGTTATGGGTTTAATGAGAGATAGATAGTGACCTTCAATTTATCCGCAGTGTTTTATTTCTTAAGCTGGATCTGGGTATATAGTCATCCCTTATGTTACTACCTATACTTTTTGGTTCATCTGAATTTTTTTTCATAAAATATAAAAAAAATAATACTTACCAAGCTATCCACATCTATGCTAGAGTTTACGGCCCACTGTAGTGTACTCATGATATTCATGGCTAAAGTTAGAATAATCCCAGCGCTTCCCTCTCCTTCACCTATAGGTGGAAAAAAGATATAAACAAACTTTATGCTATTTCTCTCTTCTGTGAACCACTTTATGTATTCCTAGAAGAGGGCACATATTAAAGTTACATTTTGATTCTGTGCCAGTTTTAACCATTTTTCATCTCAGATTCCCCACAGCATGTATCACTAGTAATAATATGCCCTGTATATAATAAGTATTCAACCAACATTTTAAATCAAAGAGTGATTGACTATTAGGAAAGAGTTGCCCTTTTTTAAGTGCTTCAGATATTGAAGGGGATGTTGGTGTTGGGTAAATATCACTTTTATCCCTTCTACTATCACTCCCTAAGTAATAATACCTTCAAAGACTACAATGGACAATGGAAAAAAAGTCCTGTGTCTGTCTGAATAAGCTCCTCTACAAAGAAGTCAAAAGTAGGAGAGATATGTGTGTGAGCAGCATCCAGAAGATGTTTAGATGTGCTTCATGCCTTTGTGAGGCGGACTTTCTCTGCCAATCAGATGCTGTTGGGAAGAAAGAACTTCGAGGTTCATGGGGAAGTCAGAACTCATGGGTCTGCCATTTGGAAAAAGAGAAGACTGCTCTTTATGTTAAAAAAAATTGACTCGTTCACCCAGGAAGAACAATACTTAAATGTCTAATTAGAGTAAATAGTTTTTAAGGGCTAGAGGGGACCACTAATTAAAGTTCATAAATACTCTCTATTAATGGCCCTAAAATTTTTCTAATAGGAATGTTCTTAAATTATTATAAATTTAGGTTATCAAGTCTCAATTGAGAGTCAGTCCTTGCATCTGTAATGCATGATAAAACTGCCATAGGGTTCTAAAATTGGGAGAAATAATTCATCCCATTATTATGAATTGAAATTTTTGCTTCTACAATTCCTCTAACAGAAGACAAACCATAGACAGCAGGTATGTGCTTTTAATACTAAATCATTTATTCTAAATAGGTGAGATTTATCCAGGGCCCCAATATATTACTCATTCTGAAGATTAAGATGAGAGTAAGATAAAATTTTTAAAATAATAACAATAATAAGTAATATAAGATTTTCAGGTGCTTACTATGGACCAGGCACTACACTAAGTGTTTTGTACAAATTATCACATTTAATACTCACCACAAACTTATGGGATAGGTACTATTATTATGTTTATTTACACATGAGGAAAATGAGGGCTTTAGAGAAGTTAATTAAAGTGTACAAGTTACCACAGCTGAAGACCAGCAGAGGCAGGGTTGTTATTAGCTGTGTGGCTAACATTCACTCTGGCTGGGCATCTGATTTAATGGATAGGTCCTGAACTATACTGATTGCTAAATGCTTTGACTATCATGCCTGGTAAATCGGGACTCAATCAGATCCTTAACCATTATGTTATAGCACATGATATATTGGTTTGAATTCACTGTTAACAAATCCTGTTCACTCAGCCCTCTTGGATCCCATTTCAAATAACTTAATTAAAGGCAAAATTTTTTAAAAATTCTGAACCACAAAAGAAATTTTATTTTGTTTTAAAGTTGCCCCAAATTACTGTACTGCTAAGGATTTAGTTAATTTGCCTGGCCCCTTATATTCCTTTCATAGAGTCATTTCCCATCGCCCTAGGCTGAGAGAACAGTGAAGGCGGGGAATCCACTAGTCTCACGGCACCTATGTGGACGGCAGGTGGACCCTTCAGCCAAAATGAGCCTGTTTTCAGTTCTTGCCCATACTTGGTAACTGGACAGAGGGAAGTCAGCTGTTCATTCAAAGGGCCTGAATGGAGATGCCATATAAGGTCACTGTAGCACAGCTCTGGGACATCAGGGAAACCAGTCTTCAGAGAAAGAGAAATGAATGAAGTAGCCAGAGGAAGGAATGGGCACGGCCAGCATCCAGTCTCTGGAGACGGGAAGCTCTGACTCTGACTCTCCACGCCTGTCCCATTTTCCCTGGAGGCTCTGTGTGCCTCCCGCCCTGTGCTCCACGAGGTCCTCCTATAATTCTCCAACACGCGCTTCATTTTGTTTGATCCGGATTCTATTCTTAGAACCAAACGACCCCTCAGATTTGGCAGTCACTCTGAATCTCTGTCCACAGTCACTTATATAAGATATTTCAACCTTTCTTATAGCTCAGTAATTCACCTTTTTTAATTAGAAGAGCTCACTTGTCTATATATTTCAACCTTTCTTACAGCTCAGTAATTCACCTTTTTTAATTAGAAGAGCTCACTTGTCTATATAGGTTTTCATTTTACTTACGATGAAATATTTTACGTTTTTCACCCAAAGATCCTAAAACTCAGAACATTTGTATTTGAAAAATATGGCACTTTCACCTAAGTTATTTCACTTCTATGGCAGTTTTTCACCATGCAAAGTTCACATTAGGATGACAAATTGCACCAACAGGTGGTTAAAAGAACAAAACTTACCAGGGAGGGGGATTTTGTGTGTATCTGTATATAAATTTGGATGTTTCTTTTCCCCTATTCAGAGAGTTCTTTAATAAAGAGATCTATTACTTTTGAAGCCAAGATCCTTTATCAAAATGAGAGTCATGAGATGGTTTTTTTCTTTGAATCACAGATTTGTTATCTGACACTCCTTGTATCTCAGTTTTTCAACTGCATACATCTCTAATTCAAAGAAATCATTCATTCAACAATAAACAAATTTTTTGATCAATAAACTCTCAAAAAATTGATTTAAAGATATCTAAAATTTTTAACCTATAAGAATGTAGCATTTTATTGGTTGGCAAAGCTTTAAATTAAATGCTTAGCTAAATAGTTAAGGAGTTCACAGTACCTGTTGTTAAAATGGAAATGAAGGTAACAGCAATGAAGAAGAGGACAAAAATCATTTCTACTCTCATTTGGAACCAGCGCAGTGCTGATAGATACAAGAACCAGTTGGCAGTATGTAAATTCAGAGCTTTGTGGAACAAAGTTTCAAAGTAAGGCTGCCGTCCAAAGGCACGAAGTGTCCATAGTCCCTTTAAGCTCGTAACAAGATGAGTGAAAATTGGACTTCTGCCTGTGAAATATTCCATAGAAAACAATGCAAGTCATGTAAACACATAATGCAAATTCTTACTTTAAAAAGAGTGGCTTAAAGAATAACCAAACAACAAATGTCATTGGTTAAAAAGGCTTTTCATTCTGGTGCCCTACTTTGAATAGATGCAATCTGTTATTTTTTTAATGAGTTACCCTCTTTTTTACTTGGTTACCATGGATGGGAACTTATTATAAAATCACTGCCATTATTTATTCATATTCCTTGGCTACCACTGGGCATTGTTTATCTGACTAATCCTAAATTAATCAGAGAAAATGTTTTTCTTTTGAGACAATTTATTCCAGGCCTCAATTAAGAAAGTTTATGTGACTTAATTTAGCAAATAACCTTCAATGCAGAAACACACTGGAAATATATCCCCTGAAAATGCACCCAAACAAAGGCTGTTACTGAACAATGTGCTTCCCAAAGAGCTCAAGCAGTGTTTGGGGGCACACGAAAAGGCAGACCCCCAGGAGAGAAAGGAAAGGTGTCTGAAAACAAGCCAGAGGGAAGAATTTTGTCCAGTATCATTTGGGAACACAGACAAACATTTAGTAATAGTAGCACTATCTTTTCAAATTTTAGTTTATATGATTATGAATGGATATCATATACATCAAGCCTCCTAAGACTCTATATACTTGTTTTAAAATCAAAATGAAGTCACATGGTCATTAATTAATAAAAACAATCTATGTGTGCTTTATAATTTACTGTTTCCTTTTTCTACTTATACTTTTTTGGGGGGGGGATAGTTCGTGGTTTAACATTATATTTTAAATCTGAAAGAAGACAAAGGTCAAATTCTCA
This sequence comes from Eubalaena glacialis, assembly GCF_028564815.1. Taxonomy (NCBI): domain Eukaryota; kingdom Metazoa; phylum Chordata; class Mammalia; order Artiodactyla; family Balaenidae; genus Eubalaena; species Eubalaena glacialis. Next base: position 96,152,374 of record NC_083723.1, on the reverse strand, counting down.
ATAATAATACTTAAGATCTAATGAATAACAAAAGTATGAGACCCAAGAGAGTTATATATGATGAGAATGTACAGAGACGGCCTGGATCACAGTTGAAATAGATGTTTTTAAAAGTCATTGTCATATAATGCAAGAGATTAAAAATGGGAAAAAAATTTTGGAAAGGTACATAAATCACAGATAAATATCCACGAATAGCTCTTGTGATATTTTCCCAGGTGAGCGTTGCACAGGCTGCATCATACCTTCAGATTCCAGCTGTTTGAGTTGCTGTGAGGTGCAGAGGAAGTAGGCTCTCAACAGAATAAAAGCCACTACTACTGGCACTGTAGCTAGGAAGATGTAGGGTTGTAAAACTGAGACTACGGCCACAGCCCCAATCACAATTAATAACAACTGTGGGATCAAAGAAAATACACTGGTAAGTAAATAGTTCCATGTTGCAAAGTGGACAAGGTATGTTAGCAACATCTTTCTAAATAGGGTCTTCATACTCTGTTCCATTCTTAATATGGGGCAGGTATCTTCCTACTGGGAAGGCAGCCACCTCAAAGTACATTTTTCATAAGTTCTATCAAAATTCCAAAAATTGTTTAGGTTGCTCATAATAATATTTTGAAGTTTAGAAAACACGGTATTCTTGCATCTTAGTATATACTCACTTCCTATACACTTTAAAGTGCTGTATGATAAATAAATTTTAAATGAACATAATTGTTTTCTAGCCTGGGCTTCTTTTAAAAGACACTTTCTATTTTAAAATAATTTTAGTATGAATGTGAAATTTTAGGATTTATTTTGTTCAGACAATTTCTGAAAATTGGGCATTCACCTTGGAGCCTTTTGAGTCAGAAAAATCTGGTAGGCTTGGTCATCTAGGCAAGCTACTTAATTTCTCCAAACCTAGTTGATTAACATTTAAGATTGAAAAAAAAAAGTATACTTAATAAATTTCATTCCCCTTCCTGTTTTTGTTCCTGTTCCTTAAAACAATCGAAGATGACCTAGAGGCTCAAAAAAAAAGAAAAAAGAAGATTTTGGGGGTATGGCTGATTTAATTTGAAATTAGGCCACTTTTCTCTCATATATTGTCAAATGAATTTTGTGTTTCAGTCAAGCCCATTCTTTAGAGACATATCTTCACATTATCCACCCCCAAAACTGGATCCTTGTGGGCAGTCTCAGAAATAAGTTAACCATATTGGTGTTCTTCAGATCAAGTTCAAGGCTTAAATTCTATATTTCCAAAGGACACTAAATCCATACATATTGAAAAAAAATCTGCTAACATTTGTTCCACAATACCCCATGTGAATAAAGTATAAATAAAGTAACTGTCACAACAAGGGTTGAAAAATAAACCTATCATAACATCTATCTGATAATCACTGAGCCAGTTGTCTACCAACTGCCATGGGTGACACATGCACTTTCCAACCAATACAGAAATACAGAACATTTTGGTAGATGAAAACATGAATAAGCGTGTAACTAAGATCTGCATAAATCTTCTTTGAATGGGTTGTTATGTTCATCTAAAGCTTCGGATGATCATATCTCAATGATACTTTTCTAGGGAAAATGCCTCTAAGGTGTCCATCATCAAATTCTACAATAAGCCCTTCACTCATTCTCGTTCAACAAATACTCAGATAAATACAGAGCCAAACACTGGACTAAGTACATATGATGACTCAATAATCTAAAGAAAGTCTTCTCTATTCTGTTCTTGCCCTACAAGTTCCACCAGTACAATGAGAAAGCCTCAAACGCCCTAGTTACTACATGACAAGACTTCATCAATGGCAAAGGACTCAGTTTTTTAACTGAGGGTATTTATTTCTCAGAAATAGGATCTTTTGAAAAAAAGAGAAAAATTAACTTCCAAGCATTATTTACTAGGAAATACAATTTAATTTAAATGGGCCACCATATTAAATACCAGTATGTCTGAAAGACAAATGCTATTGCATTGGCAACATGGAAACGTTCAGCTATTCCATTAGAATCAGGGTTGTTTTTTGTTTGTTGTTGACAGTTGTAAACAGCACTGTGTTCATTTGTCTTGTGCTATTTTTACCATGTAATTCCAATCTGGAGCTGTTGGATTATAACAATGGGTGGGGAAAGTGATCATTGTTTTTTCTTTGTTTTTTTTTTCTGTTTTTTTTCCTTGTTTTTTTTAACATCTTTATTGGAGTATAATTGCTTTACAATGGTGTGTTAGTTTCTGCTTTATAGCAAAGTGAATCAGTTATACATATACATATGTCCCCATATCTCTTCCCTCTTGCGTCTCTCTCCCTCCCACCCTCCCTACCCCACCCCTCTAGGTGGTCACAAAGCACCGAGCTCATCTCCCTGTGCTATGCGGCTGTTTCCCACTAGCTACCTATTTTACGTTTGGTAGTGTATATATGTCCATGCCACTGTCTCACTTTGTCCCAGCTTACCCTTCCCCCTCCCCGTATCCTCAAGTCCATTCTCTAGTAGGTCTGCACCTTTATTCCCGTCTTGCCCCTAGGTTCTTCATGACCATTTTTCTTTTTTTTTTTAGATTCCATATATATGTGTTAGCATACGGTATTTGTTTTTCTCTTTCTAACTTAATTATTGCTGATATGGTAGAGATTCTTAGGAATGACAATGTAACTATGTTACAATAGAACAGGAAGAGTTGTGCAGCCAACCCTACCAAGATATCACATAGGGTTTGAGAAGAATGGAGAAGGTGGGTAAAACTGGAAATGGTGAAATATTCACAAGGTAGATTTCCAGCAATTAAAATTATCCAGAATACAGCCCAAACTGAGAAGTGAACAGTAAATCTAAGCTTTGAGGAAAACAACTCTATTTGCTTTATAAGGAGCCATCCTTAGGCATTGAGGTCAGAAGCTAATAATTTAGCACTTGTGCAAAACTAAAGGCACTGGTTTAATATGTTTGATATTCTAATTATACAAAGAAACTTTAAATTCTGTCCTAGTTTTTAATTCACAGTGAATAAGAAACAAGTCATTTCAGACCAGGTATATTAGTGAGAGGACAACAAAATAAATAAATAGAGGGACTTCAATACAAGACGGAAATGTGAGTACAGATTCTAATTCCCATTCATCCTTACCCAAATCCTAAAATTCTAGGGGAAAAAAATCAACAGACTATAAAACCTGCAAGGCACCAGATGATAAGAATGAAGGATCACTTTGAAATCATTTAGAAGGTTAATTAATTAATTGATTGATCAATAAATAGATAATAAATACCTATTTAAAACCAGGCAATGAACACCAGATCTGGAATTTAATTCATAATTGATAGTCCTTGAGAATTTTTAAGCCGGGGATTAATGGGATTAATAGAATGAATAAGGGAGGAAAAATGATGTAAAAGACATAGTAAAGATCAAAGTGGTGGGACTCACTGTGTATTCATATATTAGGGTAAGACAGAAAGAATCAAAAAAACCTAAAGGTTTTGAGGCTGACAAGAGAAGATTTGCAATTTTAAAACACGGAGGCTTCTGTTTTGTGAAAAAAATCAGTCACTGAAGCATAGAGATAAGTAGGACACCAGGATAGTTCTTTTTCTGTGTGGCTTCAAGTTCAAATTTGTCATGTATGGTCCACTTCCAGTATGCCAATCTGAAGCATACGAGTTTAATACTGAAAGTGGCCATCATCAGACTTATCTTCCTCATTTGAGAAACCTGAGACTCTTAGAGATTAAGTATCTAGCGCAAGGTAAAATAAGTAGTGGTATCTGCAGAATAGAATCTGGATCTTTCATTTTCACCATACAATGTTCCAATCCAGAAAGTAAATTGCCCAGAATATTATCAAATGTTAAGAACTAGAGTTAATAGAAATAACAATTTTTTAAAAAAAGGAAATTTACAGGTGTGCCTCATTCTGTGAAAAAATCTGTTTCTGAAATGTGACTAAAAAGAAATTTAACTAATCTGAACCTAAGTATAACCAAAGGGGTTCACAATTTAAAGGACCCCTCTGATGCATTTTTTAATAAAATCAAAATTAATCAGATTTTTACTGTATTTGATTGTCACGTGTCATGCTTCCTTAATGTGAGACCTCCTTGTAAATAAAATAGGGAAATCAAAATAAAAAAGCCCTGCCCAATCACTTATGAAACAACTAGTGAGCTGCAACAACCTTAGAAGTTGAGCAGAAACTACTGAAATTGCCGTAAGAGAAAGGATGAGAACCATCACGTGTGTCAAGACGTGTTAATTCATAAAATAAATGTTCAAAACTGCACTCTCCCAAAGGATTCCTGAAGTGAGCCTTACACTGATTCAGAAAATACTCAGCAGACTACAAAAGGTTTTTTAAAAAAAATTATCAAGGGCTAACATTCGCGAATTCTTTTGCAATCATGTCAAGATGTCCATGTTCCAGTTTGTACCTGATTTAATAATATTACAGTTGAGACCAGTCATTTACAATCCTAGAACAAGGAAGAAATGTCCAGAAATTAAAGAAAGACATGGGAAACATTCCTTCACATGCATAAACTCAAAGCATCGGTTAAAGAATTCCAGCAGCGGCTGCTGAGTTATATCCCTAAACAGAGTAACCGAAGGAAACTCAAAATACTAAAGTTCACCTGGAACAGTTAATGTGTTTGACTGTGCCAATCACTTCAGATGAGGCAAACTGGCAATCTGGTTTTTGTGCACCTGCCAATGTCAGTTGTGTATACACACAAATGTGATAGCCCTTATTTTATTTTATTTCATAGGTTCTCAGTGGCGGGGGTGGCGAACAACTCATCCTGAGATGGGCAGCATCCTGTTCCAAGTGTCTCTCCAAGGAGGTCATTGAGACTGCGTCATTTACTCTCTGAAGCTCAACCTAAGCCAGACAGTAAGCTGTTTTCAAACCTCGTTCAACAGCCAAGGTTATTAACTCACAACACTCAAGTTCTGTCACTTAGGAAGTCTTGATGCGGTATCCCCTAGGTCACCTTCATCTCCAACCCCTTCTTCCCTTCTCCACTTTCACCATCAATCACCCCACTCCAAGGCCACATGCTCAGAGTCAGGCTGCCCTGCAGGTGTCTTCAGATCTGTCACTCAGGGATAGTCCTGACTAGTCCTGAATTTTTCCTTCCTCTCTCACCTGCTTGAAAACTTACCTGTACTTCTGTCCCTGCATTATGGTCCTTACTGTGAGATTGCTAACTAGCTAATCTTTGCCAAAGTGTTCATGGATGAGACCGGTTGAAACTGTAGTCCACCAGGAAACTGACTGATCTTCATTTTAACACGGGTCCTCTGGAGGTAGGTGACTTCTATCAAATAGTGATGCCAATGTCAAAAATGTCACACTTCACGTACAGTGATTTGGGGGAAAACGGTCTGCTATGCATCTTAAATCACTCCCAAGTAGACAGCTATTATATCTAAATGAGGAATTGCCTTAGGTTTTGGTCAGGTAAACAGTTCTGACTTACTACTGAATTTACTAAATTTATGACTATTTTGAAGATTTTTTTTTAATATTGAAAAGATTTATACAATATACAGGCTTCAACTCTTAATCGAATGAAAAGTAAGCAAGAACTAATTTACTACATTTTCTAATTAGTTTTAAAAAGTGCAACAAAGCAAAGTCACTTAATAGTACTTATTTTTACAAACCTGAATGAAGTCAAATATGGTAAGAGGCAGAAGATCATCCAAAACTGCTGTATCTTTGGAGAATCTATTAAGAATTCCACCTATAATGTGAAGAAAAATTCTTCAAAAACTAGTAGTCTTAAAAATACGTATCAATATTTGATGAATTTGATAAATTTGGATCACAGCAGAAGCATTCAGAACTCAAATACAAATGAGTACATAATCATATATATATACATATATATATATATAAAATGACGTAGACAATTTTAGTACAAGGATTCTAAGTAACTTGTACGAAGATTCTAAATAACTCTGTGTTCAAGTTATTGTCTACTACTTTTAAACTTTTATAAAATACAGATTGCTGTAAGATTCAGGCAAAAACCAAGGTCTTTAATAGAGCCCTATCACAAATTATGTCAGGAATAGGCACCCATCCTACTACTACAGTCTCCCATTTACAAGCCTGAGTTTAGTAATAATTTTCTGGATATGCTCTCATCATTCCCTTGTATCTGTATTTTGTAATATAGAGCCTCCCTATCCTTCAACTTCCACACCTTTCTAAAACATACCTCAGCAGAACCCGTGGCTGCTCTCAACCCCTTCCTGCCCACCATGTGGACCTCCTTTGCCCTGTCCTCCTTTTCTACCCTCTTCACTGGCAATCTAAGCTTCAGTCTGTCTTCTAAATTAACAGACTCACATTTGTATGTCTGATCATTTTTTCCTTCAATGAAGAAAAGTTACACATGGAGTGTCTACTAGGTGTCAGGCACAATGCTAGGCACTGAGATAACAGAGGTGAATAAGCCTTGCTCCTTGCCCTTGAGGAATACATTGTCTAGGGGTGAGTTAAACCTATAATTAGATAAAATACAACATAATACTGTACAAACAAAGTGATATTGAATCTTATCATTTACCCCCCGCCATTTATTGCAGGATAAAGTCTAAAATTCTTAGTTTAATATTTAATATCTTCCATGATTTGGCCTTAAACTACCCTAGGTACAAGCTTCCTCTTCTCAAACATTGTTTCAAACTGGCTTATTGTTTAAATACACCTTATACTCTCCTACCTCCTTGACTTTTCCATGTAGCTCCTCTGCCTGAAAACCCTTTCCTCTCATGTCTACATGTTAAAATCTATGTCTCCTTCCTGGCCCAACTCAAATGCCTCTGTGCAAGGAAGCATCAATTTTTGCACCACCTCAAATTAATCCCTACTTCCTCCGGACACACTTAATACCTTTAATACATCTTTACAGCACTTCTGTGTTATAATAATTATATCCATGTTGTACAGTCTCTTGTATACATGTCTTACCTCTTTTTTCTAGATTGTAAATTTCTAGAGGTCATTGGACCATGCCACATTTATTTTGTATCACTCTGAGCCCTCGGCAAAAAGCCTTATGTAGGAAGAATTCAATGCTTATTTTTTTCTTTGTCACTATCTCCTTGCCCTTACTAATGATATTTTATTTAGCATATTTAATTAAACATATTTGTATATCTTTTCATAAATGAATCAAAAATTGAAAAAAAAAGTAGCGTATGGTATTTATTCTGTGTAGAAAATGAAAGTTGCTTTGGTAAAAAAAAAAAAAATATATATATATATATCATTCTGGTGCTTAGTATACTTCAAATGGGAAACAATAGAAAGGGAACAACAGTGGGGAACTGGCATTTATTTCATGTTGGCTATGTAACAGGCTAGTAGATGATGACTTTTTTTCATTCTCACAATGATCCTCTGAGATAATTATTCCTTTCCCCATTTTACAGATGTGGATGCAAAGTCTCAGAAGAGTAACTTGCCCATGATCATCACTCTTATGAGGACAAGCCAGACCTCAAACAATTCCCATGCTCCTTTCATTATATCTCATTGCCCATTTCTCACTGCTAGAATCCTGGGCAAATCCCCTACCTACTCTGGATGTCAGTTTTCCCATTTAAAAAAATGAAGTCATTGGATCAAGGTAATTGGGCATTCTCTTTTAGGTCTAAAATTTCTTAGCTCTAAAACAGAAGCGTGGTGATGAATATATCCAAATGAGGTAAGGCTTTGGTGATACACAAGGGCTTAAAAGAGTAAATATAAGGAAGATCTTCTTGAATACTAACACTGAAATGTTTTACCCAGAAAAAAATGATGGATAATTCTTATCTTGAGATTTTTAGATACAAATCACTCTAAAAATCTCGGTCTTGGAATTTATTCTTTCCTTTATAATCAAATGTTCCTGTGTCTACCTCCTCTCCCTTGTCTGGATTCTTCCAGGGCAAGAACTGTGCCTTATTCATCTTTTCATACCAGTCCCTGGCTTAGTGCCATAGAAAGTAAGTGCTCAACAGATTTCTCTAAGAATAAACTTGGGAGATTCCTTATTAACCTCAGATTCTTTAAATGTGAATTTGTCTAAAGGGGAATCAATAAAATTGATTACTTTCAAAGTACCTTATTGTCCTTAGTTTTTAAAATCTTTGGTCCCTTTATTTCACTACTCTTACTTTCTGTGGCCTTAATTATTTTTGTTGAGGTATAATTGACAAAAAAAGTTGTAAGATATTTAAAGTATACAACGTGATGATTTAATATATGTATACATTGTGAAAGGATTCCTCTCACTGAGTTCATTAACACATTCACCCCCTTTCATAGTTACCTTTGTGTGTGTGTGAGAGAACATTTAAGTTTTATTCTCTCAGCAAATTTCAATTATACAGGACAGTGTTATCAATTATAGTCACCACATTATACATTAGATCTTCAGACCTTACTCATCTTATAACTGCCAGCTTGTACTCTTTTATTAACCTCTATGATAGTGTCAAAAATACTTTTAAAATACATTTGGGATCCGCCCAACCCATTTAAAACAACCCTGAATGAATTTATGGGATCATCTTTGAACAGTTACATGAAACTAGATTACTCTACCTCATCAAAACACTTTATTAGTAAAAGAATCTTAGAATTGTTTTGATCACTTCAAATCTTCTCTTTTAAACAACAATATACATTGGCAGCAAGATGCCTAGAAGGGGGCTAGATCCAATATCTGAAGAGAGAAGGACAGCTGACTCAGAAGGCCCTGCTTCTGCTGCTACAGTCCCATCAGCATCATGTCCTAACAAACTGAGCTACTCTAATTAACTGATACAGAAATATGAGGAGTGACGGTATCTGAGAGCCTATAATACCTGTCTCGGAAGCTCAACAAAGGGTAGATGCCTGCATGCAAAAGCCAGTGCTACTACTAGAAAACCAACCAACTCACAGGCCCTGTTTGTGGAGGAGCAGCAGCTTCATTTTGTACACCTAGTCAAGTACCTGCTTTCAACGTGTTGAGGGTTGACATAGGGGCTTGAAGAACAGACTGTAACATTTTGTGGTGTAGTATTTTTGACACTGTGATTAGAGTATGCACCAGTGGTAAACCTCTGAAGAGTCCCAGAGCAAGTAAAGTGTCAGCTACTCCCACATAAATGTAGAAAACATAATACGAGCTGGTGCTGGTGATGATCACTGCATAACTGTTATTTGCACTCTTAGTACTATTCCCTTTGTCTTGAGGAGATGGTCTGTAAAGCAAAAGGAAATTGTTATCAGGCAACCAAACTTTCCCATTGAATTTCCAATACATGTAAATGATGCTGAATTTGAGTCTAAAGAAACACAACATATTTCATTAGCAGAGCTTATGCCTTTAACCTGAAGGACTTACTATTGCAAGAAAGTAGATTAAGTTTTTAACCATTGAAATAGATAAAATTTCAAATACTCAGAGAAAATACTAAGTGTGCAAGGTTGTTTTAAATATTGTTATTGCATTTTATGGAAACTAAGCACAACTAAATCCTTTAAAAATTGGTAAAGAGCTGCAGGAACTGCATACGCTCACAATTTTAAACAAAAGAACTCAATTTTCCACTACAGTACTGTGGGGAAATGAAGCAGAGTGGATATTACAATAATTAATAAGACCCAAATAATCAATAGAAACAAAATACAATCCACAATAGGACATGGAATACTCACTTTGGAAGCAACCACAACACAGCCAAAGAAGCAGCCACCTGGAATGGAACAATACACACTTGGTTTTTTTCCAGCATCTTCTCCTATTTTTCCCACACCCACTTCTAATTCCACCATGACTAACATTGAAATATATACAATTTCATTTTCCTTTGCTTTACTTTCCCGGGTCCAGCAGCCGCAATAATTGTTCTAAGAACCACTATTTGAGGTGAGAACATGTTAAGTTAATGGAATTCAAATTTCACTGAATAAAATACTTTTCCATTTCTCTCCTTCATTCAACAGGAATTGTTCATAGAACCTCACAGCAGAGCTAATATTGCAGTTAAACATTTTAAATAATAAAGTTTGTTTCGTATGAAGAGATTACTCTCAGCCTGCTGGCAGATAATTTATCTGGTTGGTGGCTATAAATAATTTCATTTGTCATACAATGATTATGAGGGACATAACTATTAGACCAATTAATTACTGGAAAAGATGAGATATATATTTATGAAAACCAGTTAAAATCTCAAAAGTGTAAAAATTCATGGTTTTTTGGGGGGGTGGTAGTGGGATGAATTGGGAGATTGGGATTGACAGATATACACTAATATGTATAAAACAGATAACTAATAATAACCTGCTGTATAAAAAATAAATAAATAAAATAAAATTCAAAATAAATAGATAAATTCATGGTTTTTGAATAAAGATAAGGTGCATTCAGGTTAAAACATACACTATTGGGCTTCCCTGGTGGCGCAGTGGTTGAGAATCTGCCTGCCAATGCAGGGGACACGGGTTCGAGCCCTGGTCTGGGAAGATCCCACATGCCGCGGAGCAACTGGGCCCGTGAGCCACAACTACTGAGCCTGCGCGTCTGGAGCCTGTGCTCCACAACAAGAGAGGCCGCGACAGTGAGAGGCCCGCGCACCGTGATGAAGAGTGGCCCCCACTTGCTGCAACTAGAGAAAGCCCTCGCACAGAAACGAAGACCCAACACAGCCATAAATAAATAAATAAATAAATAAAATTTAAAAAAACAAAACAAAAAAAACATACACTATTGGCACTATTCGGGCTTTCTCAAGGTGGAAACTTTTGGTTGAAGAACAAATGTTCTATACCATAACTAAACCAAAAAAAAAAAAATGTTTAACAACCATGATTTTTTTTTTTAGTTTCTGTGTTATTTAAATGATCTGTACTCTGTTCTATTTCAATTTGGCATTCCAGTCTCCTAAATGCTGTGGGAAAACAATCTTGTGATGATACCAACACAATTATAACACCAGAAATATTTACACAATTATAAGACTGAAATTATACAATTAGCCCGATAATAACTTTAACAAAGAATCAAATAGAAAAAAAGGAGAAATTGTAAGTAAAATAATTTGAAAATGAACACAGAATAAAAATAAATAGGGGAGAAACAAATACGCTTGGTATAAGAAATCTATCTCTTATTTCATAATCAATTTATCTTAAGTATTTAACAGTACCATATAAAAATTATGGAGAATAATTAGCATTAATTAAGAAATTACATTATGAAGTTCTATACTTAAAATAGTTTATAATTTTAGGTAAATTTGCATATCAGATAGGAGTATAATAATGAAAAATCTAATAGCATCATTCTCACTTTCCTACTTTTTTTTATTATACACATAGCCTATATGAACCATATTAATAAAAAAAAAACCACCTTTGTTTCCTTGAAATTCAAGTGAATTCAAAATGACAAGAAACACAGCAATAATCTAGCTATTTCAAAAGTCTTTGTTCCAGTGCAAATGTTTTCCGATTTCCTAAGACTAATCAAATTACTCAAGAACCTAGATAAGGGTATATTTCTGAGTGACTCTTTGGTTATTATAGTCCCTCTTTGTTCCAGTGAAAGAAGTGTCAATAATGTTGGCATTCCAACCTTCTCTGAATGTAAGTAAATCCCAGAAATAAATATTTTATAATATTTACAGTAACCAAAGCAGTTGTTCAAAGACACTGGTCTAATCAGTGTAATATAAAGTTATTTCTTGGCTCTTGTGAATAGAGACCACTTGCAGAAGAGACCACTTGTGGAACCACCAACCCAAACTACTTTTATTGACTGGAACAAAAACATTTCCAAGGACTTGACATAATGACTTTAATGAAAATGTCTGGGGCATATAGAAACAATTAAGCAAGCAAGTTCTAACATTTAATTTCCAAAATGTCTGAGGTTATAAAGTTCATACAGTTTGTGATAGAGTGACAGTCCTGAAAGATTAGAGGAAAAGCAAAAAGGTCATTATTTTCAGCTCTTTCAGGGTTTTAAACATCATTCCATATCACATAGAAAATGGTCCCATCTAGATCAGCACTGTCCAAGAGAAATTTCTACAAAAATAGAAATGTTCAATATCTGCACTGTTCAGTATCATTGCCACTTAATACACATGGCACTTGATCACTTGAAATGTGGCCAGTGTGGGTGACTGAGGAACTGAATTTTACATTGTGTTTCATTTTAAATAATTTCATTTAATTTACGTGGTCATACATGGCTGGTGGGTGGCTACTGTACTGGACAGTGCATGAATAGACTAAAACTGTTAGTTAGATAGGAGTGTAGCCAGAGTATTTATTATATACCCATGCTAGGTATCAGTAGTCTGATGATGGTGTTCTCTAAGGATAGATCCATGAACAGTCAACATGATGATTCACGAACTTTGCAAATGACCCCAAATGAAAAAGAAGTAGCCAGTATTTAGAAGCTAGGTCACAATTTAAATTATATAGATAATTTGTCTCTATGATTTAAAAAATAATGGCATGTTGGGGATAGAATATACAGCATATACATACGGAAAGAGAAATTAAGTGCCTCTTTCTGAAAGACTTATTTGCTAAATGAACTAGTAAACATCTTCGGAGACGTGATAGATGAAGGTTGATCATCTATATAGTAAAACACCAACAGTATGATTTCAAAAATAAGATGTGATGGAGAACTAGAGCAAGAATATATTCAAGACTTAGGAGGAACCCTACCATGACATAACCTGGCTAGGTACAAGTTTGATACTCACAACGAAAGAAAATAGCCATGAAAAGAGAAGAAAACTGCCAAGGCCAGGTATGGAAAAGGTTCAAAAACGTGAATACAACCAAATGAGGTATAACGGTCCAATATTCTATCATGAAGAACTTTAATGAACTACAAAAAAGACACTCCTAAATACTTCACTGTGGAATATCTTCAGAAGCCTTTAAATATGACTTAAAGGTTCTAAACACTCTGGATGCTGAGCCTAGTTAATAACAGCAATCCCTTCCTGTCATAACAGATGTTCCGGCCTCCCTTCGTGTCCCCATCCAATCCATTTTCCATATAGCAGACAGAGTGATCTTTTTTAAAGCATAAAAAAGTCATATCATACCCTGAATGAAGCCTTTCAAAGGCTTCCTGTTGCATTTAAAATAAAAACTAAATTCTTTACTTCAGCCAATGGTTCTGCAAACCTGTTTCTGGCCTACTTTTCCAATGTCACCACATGACATGCCACTCACTTCTCTCTCCTACTGTTCCAATTGTGCTGGCCTCCTCTCAGCTTCCATAATTTACCAAACTTTTCCAAGACCTTTGCATTTGCCCCAGTTTCTGCGTGTCTGAGTCCTTCTTATCTTTTGGGTGTCAATTAAATGTCATTTCGTCAGGAAGCCTTCCCTGTCTACCCTCCTTTGCCCAGCTTTATATTAGCTCACTGTTTATTTCCTTCTGGCACTTATTACACTCTGTGATTATTTCCATCAAAATGTATTTATCCTCTGTCCTCTTTCCTATTGTAGCCTTAGTGTCTAAAACAACACCCGGTAAACAGTAGGCATTTGGTAAATCTGTACTTAATAAATAAAGGAAGGGACAAATAAGAGTATACTTAAATAAAAAATACAGGGACTTCCCTGGTGGCACGGTGGTTGGGACTCTGCACTCCCAATGCGGGGGGCCTGGGTTCAATCCCTGGTCAGGGAACTAGATCCCACATGCATGCCACATCTAAGAGTTCGCCTGCCACAACTAAGACCCAGTGCAACCAAATAAATAATAAATAAATATTTTTTTAAAAAAATTAAAAATACCAATGTCAACAGAGAGAAATTATATACTAATCACATAGAAAACATTTAAAAAAGCATAACATATCATGATATGTTATGTAGGATAAAGATAAAGAACCAGAACCAATTCATTCTATAAGTTCTGTACAAATGCAGAATTCAGAGCTCTTCCCAAGTCACACAAGGAGATCTGTGTGTAAATGACTACCATTAAAATAGTATTGGCATTTTGAGTTTTCACCAAAGGAGCACAGCATTATGAATGTTCTAACATAAGTACATTAGTGTATTCTATCTGTACATTCTGTTCTTCATGGTATACACAGCATATAGAATTATGCCTGACACACTGAAAGAACTAAAAAAATACGTGTTGAATGAGTAAGTGGCTGAATGAATGACTGGCAGTAATAGTAAAGTGACACCTTGTTATGACTTAATCGTAGATTTCAATGCTTTGCAGGTTAAATCACGCCCTAAAACATAGACACTTGCTAAGTAATGCTGCCTGAAAAGTACTACTATCAATAAAGGTATAACGATCATTAAGGTATTATGGGAGCATATATTGCGTATACTAATAATGTAAAGCCACCTAGTGATTCCTCATTAGCAAACAGAAGGGAAATCATAAGGGAATAGTATATAGCAGTTCTCTGACACTTTTCTTAAAACTCTCAGGAATAAAAGGACTAAACTGGATCTTTAGATACTCCAGGCAACAATAATACCCTCTGGTTGTTGTAAAAGGAAGGAGGAAACTGCTTCCTACTGTATAATTTGCGTTTCTTCTCTATCTAGTCAATGCTGTACTGCCAAGTTAGAGCACTAGAGAGACCAACATAATAGAAATTTAAAAGCCTATATCCCTGGTGCTAATATCTAAGAACTTAACAGAAGATATTGTTCTATGGTAAAGAAAACAGTACAAAAATATAAGGTAGACTGACTCCTTTATCAAAATGACACTCTAATGATAATTGGTAACAAACTGAGTAGACCAAAGTAATTTTTTCAGTTTAGCACTTTGAAGAAATAAAAAAAGTTATTACTTTCATACTCTAAAAGGGAAGTTTATTGAACTTACTCTATAAAATTATAAAATTTAGATTGAAGTATGGCCCCTATGAAAACTAAAAATGGGTACATCACTTTCACAAAGGAAGAAATGTATCTTAACTTTTCTTTAGGTTCTCTGATCATGTTGAGTATGAGGCTCTAAATAAAGTTTAAAAGACCTAAACTATCTTCCTGGATTAGCACTTGTACCATGATGCAAAGCACATACGAGATATTTCAATGGTAATGAGAAGAGGCACATTGGTATTAAGAAAGGAGCTTAGTCTAAAAGTAAAATTATGTAAATTTTGATTCAAAGATGTGACAGAATTGTGAACATCTGAATGATTTGTTTAGCTGTATAACTGTGCACATGATGAAAACAATTACTGTTTTTCTACTATCACCAAGTTTTTGTTATTCAAAATTTTGAGAACCAGTCAATTGGCAATGCCTTCAGGATATTGGGCCAAAAAAGGCTCATAAGTTTTTATATTATTTCTTGCCTAGAAAATGACATTACTGTTTTTTTTGTCCATTGAAAAGAAAAGTTTTTACAATAATTGTGAGAGCTCAACTAATAATGGGAAGTTATACAACATTTACATCCTCTGTTGTAGTTTGGTTTCTAGCCTAAAGACAAAGGACCACTGTCTTCTTGAGTAAGTGAGCTAATAATATTGTACACATGTTCAGTGGCTCAATGCTCAGTCTCTAATTAATTAACTATACACTGTGTTGAAAGGCACGTAAGTTCAGCTCTACAGCTCTACATGGGACAAGGGTCCTGTAAGTGAACATAAATCACCACCACATTCAGATAGGACCATTTTTTCTCATAAAACTAAACTGAAGACAGTCAAGTAATGTTGATCTTTCAATGAAGAGGTTCAAATCATTAACAGTGACAAAGGGCTCGTTTGAGATTAACTGTGGCACAGGACTGAGTTTCATTCACATTAATGTTGGTCATTTGGCATGATTGGCAGAGATTAATGAGGTAAATTAAAAATACATTTCAATGCAATTTTCATTATCTCATGTGAGAGTCTCAAGTTACTCAACCCTATAGTTTTGTCAAACTGTAAAAGGAATTATTGAAATTTTCACTATATCTCTGTCATGGACTTGTCCACCTCAAACTAGCTTGAGCTTTATAATGATGATAGACATTAAGGATATTAGTAAGAATAGCAATTAGCATTGCTCATTATATGCCAAGCCCTACAGTAAGTGCTTTATAATCATGATATTTCTTAACACACAAAAATGACCTTTGAAATTGGTACTATTACAACCTCCATTTTATAGATGAGGAAACTGAGGCTCAGAGAGGTTAACTAACTTGTTCAGTGTCATAGTGTTAATAACACCAAATTAGAATTCACAGCCAGATCAGTCTGAGTCCCGAGGTGGCACTATGCAATACTGCATCTCACATTCAGCCTCCATTTGTTTCATTAATTTAAAATAGTAGTAGAGCAAAAGAAGAGATATCATCAAAACTCAAAGATCAAATGGAAACCAACACTTTATAGGTGAAGTGGTATGTACAACTTTTGGTACATACCTTTAATATTTTACACTACTTTACTTGGTCAAGGAGGAGTGATAATATTTTATGTAGACTTCTTAACTGAGGTTAGAAACAGCCTAATAAGACAATGATGTAGTTTTAAGTTTGGGTTTCAGGTATGTATATAATTGTACTCCCTCAGGAGAGGCAGTACTTCACCTGGGTCATTTCTCCCCTGAAGGCAGCCTGGGCCTTTATGTTGGATTCAGGCTGTATATTAGGACACATCCAGCAGTATCCTCCGAGATAAATATCTAGAGTAGTCATTCACAGGCTGAATCCAATCCACAGATGTGTTTTTTTGTACCCACGTAGTGTTCATTTGTTTGTTTTACTTTAACCAACTATCCACACTTGAAAATGGGAAATTTTTACAGAAAAAAATCTGTATTTTCATCTTATGTTGAAAAATAAGAAGGTTTAGCGAAACTGATCCCAAAACCCCTCATGGGAAGTCCTTGGCTGGTGTTGAGTTACGACTGCCCCCGTTCGACAATTGGAGGGCAAATATTCTCCATCCAGCCTCAAAGCCACTTCACTCCTAGACATCCTCTGCCAAGCCTCTTTTCGCATTTAAGTGGCTGCTCCTGATCTAGAAAAAAACCTCATTCACCAACCAGCTTCAGAAACCTCTTACCTTAATGCAGAACTGAACTTGTGACCTACTGCCCCCCTCTTTTATTTTAACCTGGTGATGTGAAGGACAGCAGCAGCATGGTAAAGAGACCATGATGGTGGCATTGAAGACAAAAGAATTCTGTAAGCAAATGGGTGATTTGAATCTCTGAAAGGCTTGTTTAAAATGATTTCTAAGCCACTAATATATATTTATTTTATTTTGTGAGGAAATAGTCTTTTAAAGGTGGTGATTCATCACTGGCATATTTAATAATGCAATATCTAGAGTCAAATGAATTTAATATTTAGTACAGAATAATTTTCATTGTTTAAATTCAGTTCATATAAAGACATTCTACTTTGAGGTTTTGAATGTCTCAATTAAAAACTCTTCATATAGGAGATATGTGCTTAAGTATATTTTATATGCTATGTATGAAGTAATAAAATATCAATAGAAGAACTATACATATCATTATATGATATAAAATTTCATATATACATATACACTTATATTTATGTATATATATACATTTATACATGTGTGTGTGTATATATATATATATATATATATATATATCCTTCCAAACTATTCTTAATTTAACTTTAAATCACATTAATGTTTAATAACAGAAAATTCTTACCTCAGCTAGAAAAATGACTAAGCACCAAATTAGCACAAAAATTAAGCTCTTGTGGACAGTAATATATCGAAGGTATGTGTTCCATGTAGTCACTGATGGTATGTTCTCCACATCATCAAAAAAGCACTCCTGAAAAAAAGAATCATGGTTATTACAATGAGACAATACAGGTTCACACCAGCACTGTGGTTTTATTTTGAATGTGTGGAAATAAAGGAATATTACTATTTGAAACTAAGTGAATTTCAACAAATATAAACCATTATGAATGACACATGTGATGTCACTCCACAGCCAATATAATGTCCACTGGAGCAACATAGCTTTTTGAAAAATGAGAAACACTGCGATTCTTCAAACTCTGAATGTAATATTGCTGATAAAACAACTGTACTGTTTTTGAACAATTTTACCATTTTAATGCTTAACAGTGTCACACATTTTATCAAATAAATGGTACCAGCAAACTGAAGCTTCCCAGAACCGTCCTTGACTTAACTTTGAGAGCTATAGTTCAATAATTTGAAAGAGAGAAAATCCAGATATTTCAAAGGGAAAGGATAGTTTTGTTTCTTATAAAGTCAACAAAATTCACAGAAGAAGCACTAGAACATCAAAGAAAGGGTCCTAGGAAATTGGAATATGACACACTGGTTAGATGTAAAAATTTTTGAAGTCAAGTAAACCTGCATTTGAATCTGGACTCTATCATTGACTTCCTAGGAGCTGCTTGAATTCAGGCAGCTGAACTTCTCTAAAATTTAGTTTCCTTATCTATAAATGAGAATAATGAGAGGTACCTTCTAAGAATATGCTCATGACACTAGAAGCAATCAATAAATACTATTATCAGTCGAAGTGATCGTTCTTTACAATTAAACTTATAGAATCAGGTTTGAGAAATTCATTCGGATTGGTATTAAAACCATACAGATAAATTATCTTTTAGGAAACCTTTTTTAAAATTATAGAAACACTGAAAGTATGTATTTTAGAGATCATCTATTCTGTTCCCTCATTTTACAAACAAAGAAACTTTGGCCCAGAGACATTAAATGACATGTGACTTGCCAAAGGTCACACTACTCTTAATTGATCTATGCTATTAAACGTATCAATTTATTACAACACTGTTTCATCCAAGGCACTTAAGGAATTTTTCTAGTTTAAAAAAAAAACCCTCCTCTTTTCTATTGCCTCCTATTTTAAGAATAAAAGCATTTTATTCTTCAGAACTTAATATAAAAGACTTTCTACCTGAACGTTGGCACTAGTATATGTTGAATTTCACATACCTTCTTTAGAAGAAACCTGCCCAGGGCTTCCCTGGTGGCGCAGTGGTTGAGAATCTGCCTGCCAATGCAGGGGACACGGGTTCGAGCCCTGGTCTGGGAAGATCCCACATGCCGCGGAGCAGCTGGGCCCGTGAGCCACAATTACTGAGCCTGCGCATCTGGAGCCTGTGCTCCGCAACAAGAGAGGCTGCGATAGTGAGAGGCCCGCGCACTGCGATGAAGAGTGGCCCCCACTTGCCGCAACTAGAGAAAGCCCTCGCACAGAAACGAAGACCCAACACAGCCATAAATAAATAAAATAAATAAATAAAATTAAAAAAAAAAAGAGAGTTCCTACTCAAAAAAAAAAAAGAAGAAACCTGCCCAGAAATCCTATGTATAATGCAAATTTAAACGATAAAAAAGCTCACATTAACTAAATTCAGGCAAGACTGATGTATAAGCCAGAATGTTAGTCCTGTTGAGAGACTAGATGTTTATATACCTTATAGAGGCTACCTGCATACAGCAACATTTCTTTGTCTCTCAATAACTGAAGCTATTACTTGTTTATATATTTGTTTTCACTCCACCTCTTCCCACAGAGGTTTTAGGAGGGGAATGAAACAGATTTATAATAATTCATAATTTTTCTCATTAATAATAATGATTATCACTGCTTCGTAAAGGACTCAATATTAGTCCTTGCTTTGACTTACAATACATCTTACGGTAAGAGACATCACAAAAGGAAATAGTTGATTCTTTCACATTTCGAAGTTGCTTACATAATTTACATACTTTGGACTTTGGGAATCTTAAAAATAAACCTCATCCTAAACTCAAATTTGAGTAAGTTTTGCTACATAGTATGTATTACATCCCACTCTTTGTGGCCAAAAGAAAAAAAAGAAAGGAAAAAACGGAAACACCACACTGATTACTTATACACACCCTTAAATCTTCTTCATTAATTTCTTCACTTATTTCCAAGCCAGTATCTTGAGATAACCGTCTTGAATATATATCTATTTCAGTTAAGCTCGCCTGAGGGGCCAATGACATTTTTCGTGTGGATGTTGCTGTCTTTCGGTGAATGCTTTGACCTTGGTTCACTGAGGAGCAGGTCATAAGGTTCAGGACTGACTGCCTCCTTCGTCCCTGAAATGTGGGACCAGCATTGATCATGTTGCTCCGAGGCAGGATCGCCTCTCCCAGTTCAGAACCGGGAACTAAAGATAGTCTTCTCTCTAAAGGCTCAACAGAATCTTCTTCGATGCCATTCATTTGTAATGGAGCCTTCTGTACAATTGAAAATTTCCTCATAGAGCTGATTGAATTGAGAATGGAGTTCTTCCTTTTTTCACCAAACTCTCCAGTCTGTTTAAAAGATTGCTTTTTCGTTTCATTCCAGGACACAGAAGTATCTCCTTCTATTGAGAAACGCCGTAAAGTCTCAGTTATGATTGAATTTCTTCGTTCTGCAGTAAACTGGTCAAAAGTGTCATGTCCCATGAGCTTGGAGCTGAAGTCGGGCCGTTGATTTTGTAACTCAGAAAATGTCCCATAAAAATAGCTGCTACCTTCATGTAAAATTAATATTTTGTCAGCTTTCTTTAAATGTTCCATTTTAGAAGTGACCAAAATCCTAGTTTTGTTAGCCATCAATTTACAGACACAGCTTTAAGAATATAAAAATATATAAATATTAATTTTATAAACAATTTATTACAATAGTATATATATTGCATTTTAACATTTTATTAACCTATTCTTATATAAAACCTCTATCATACAATGTTATAATACTTAAAATAATTTTAAAAGTAAATATTCAATAGTAACTAATTTGCACTTCTTGAATTATTATGGCATGCAATACTGTATTATTGAATTATTATAGTATGCTACATTATAAAGTTGAGTGTTAACAGACCTAGAATGAAATTAAATATCTGATATTAAATAAACATTTGACTTTGAACGAACTGGTTACCCTCTGGGTCATGGCTGATTCATCTAGAAAATGAGGGAATCATTAGATGACCTTAAGATTCCTTAGGGTTTATATTTCTACGTGTCTTCTAAAATGTCAGAGCTTTCTTGTTCTTTAAATTTTCTACTCATTTCCTTTTATATTTTAAGTTGACCACCAGTTTTGTCCTCAAGAGCTTATATTAAGACTAATTTGATTTGTTAAACACACAACAACGATAAACCTGAGAATTGGATAATAAATTTGATCCTCCTCCAACAAAACTTCCCTCTAAGTCTAGAAGTAAATTCTGACTAGAACCATCTAAGGGAGACCAATTTCTTTTTGGCATTAAAACATTTTATATTATATACTGATAGAAAGAGGCATCATTCTAGTCTATACTCTAACATACTAACATAACTAGCAAAGTTTATATTGGTAAGAAGGTACTTATAGTTACAGGATTATAAAAATAGTATCATAGGCATTAAATTTTGCTAAATTCTAGGAAAGGTGCTTCTAGGAATAATATGGCCATTTTATACACACACAGTCTACATCCTTATTGATTAAAATGAATCATGATAATTCTCTTAATAAACTACTTTATAGTCTATGAAATCATTTTGAAACCTTAAAATCAAGTTATATAACTAACTGTTCCTGTTAGGAACTTCACATACGTTGAGCCCTAATGGGAGCTCCAATGAAATGTATACCCTGAGCTTTGTGTGACTGAGGAGAAGGTTCTGAAGGAGGTATTGAGGTAGATGAATAGTCTGAGCATTCACCTATATTAAAACATTAAAACATTCAGTTTCTCTGGCTCCTTAAGAAGTTTACTACCTAAGGAGGAGATAAGATAAAATACTAACACGAAAAATGTGAATGAAAAATTTAAGTATAATAATCAATTAAAATAATATAAGCTATGTCACAAGACAATAATACTATAAAAACTACATAAATAGTGATTGTTAAAGTAATAATGGGAAAAATTGGTTCAGCATAAGGTGGACAGAAAAGTGGACGTGATCTTTAATCTTGACCGTGGAGGGAAGATCAGATTTGAATAAGTGGCTACATTACATTCTGCCATTCTGAGTCACAATGATGGTGGACATATTTCCCAAGGAATAATATGCAGCCTATGGTGGTATAGTTGTTCTTTCTTGTCTTTTAGCATGAATATGTTATTCAAAGAACATACCTTTCAAATATTTCTTTCTCTGTTAACACATCTAGGTATCCAAAAGGAGAGTCTAATAGGTACAAATCAGCATCTCTGTATACTGCTCTAAAAAGAAAATGGAAATGAAATTAGATTCCTTCAATATTTCCCATGTCTTCTGGTATAGATGATTTTAAGTGAAGAACAAAAAGATAAGTCATATGTGATTTTTATGGCTTTTCACAATACTCCAAAAACTGCTGAAGTGGTTTTGCTAAATATAAGTGACATACACTTGAAGTTACAAAAGTTACAAACTGAATCACACCACACATACAATTTTAAGTATTACCTTAAAAAAGAAAAAGAAAACCTTTTAACAATAGTCTCTATTTACAGCCAAGCACTATGCCACACGCTGGGAATACAATGGTAAAAATTACACAAGCTCTGCCCTCAAAGGTCTTGCATTTTGGTGGGAAACAAAGAAGAATAGACTGTTTCAAACCTGTAAAATGTCAGAGACAGCACCTAAATTGCAGCACTTATGTGAAATTATTTTTTTAATATTTTTCCAGTGTTGACTGTTACCGACAAATTGATAGCAGTGTTGTTACGGCTGTATGATTGATATTGCTCTTTGGTCCTTATAGTCTTAGTTTCTGGACCATACTCTTAAAAATTCCACACAAGTGAAGGATGAAAAATTTGCAATGAAAATGTATACCCATATTGTTTTATATTATAAAATTTTAGAAAATTTTACTATTTTCTAAGTTAAAAAATAAAATTTTATGAGCAAGTAAAATCTTCATTAAGTTGATCTTAGGACAGTAATAAGAAGAAGATATGGTCCCATATGAACGGAAGTGAGGCAACTTCTTCATAACATTTAAATGTTTTCAGCTGTGGTTGTTAGTACCCTATGCCTGTGCCAGTCACATAGCATTCAGTGTTTATGTATAATTCTGTAAAAAAGGAAACTGTGTTTAGTCAGCAGGTAACTAAGAGAAGTAATAATAATAATAATAATTAAAAAACAGAAATGACAAAAAGTCAAAGTGAAAATCTAGAAGAACCTTTGCAGTGTAAATTATTTTTGAAGATAACACGTAAGAACTAGACAAAAGTCCCCCATCGAAATGTACCCTTGAGGGCTTCCTTCCCTTACTCAGCTCTTCTCTCTCTCCTACGCATCTATGACCACAGTTTCTCAAGAGATCAGAAATAACATATTCATCACCCCCAAATGGACAACATATGACACATTCAGATCAGAATAGCAATAAACAATTATTTTCTTTAATGCCTCAAACTGTGTGCATTTTATAATAAAACTGAATCTTCAACTGGTAAATACAAACTCAATTCTATACTGAATGCCTGAAGCCATAGAGCATATCCTACCTAAATTTGAAATGAAACGTTTAAGACAAGTCTTACTTTGGCTCACAGATTAATCAACTTTCAGTTATTTAGAAACTATTATTTTGTCTGTGAATTATCCATATCTATTGATTTATTACTTGACATTGTAATCCCAAGATCAAGGCGTGGTTTAATGTAGAGTCAAGACGACCTGGTTCAAACTGTAACCCTAGAATTTCCCAGTGTGGATTTTGGCAAGTTAAGATCTAACCTTCTCATTTATCTCATTATCTCTTCTATAAACTGGGGAGAACAATCCTTTTTTAGCAGAGTGATATGGGGATTAAGTAAAATTACACATGTACTCATGCACACCCAACCCAGAATAGTACTAGGCAACTGTACGTGCTCAGTGAGTTAGTTTCCTGTCCCAGCTTTTGAAAGCACAAGAAAGTAAGGGAAATAAGCCAAAATATCAATAGGTCAAGGTGATTTCTTGCTAACAACTTCGGCAACACAGTAAGAAGAATTTTGTTCATATAAAACTGGAGTAACATTTGCCATACCACATCACCAATAATTTTTTAAACTGACAGTTACAATTTAACCACAAAGGTTTCTTCTTGACACAAATTAACTATACATATATATACACTTCCCTTTGACACTTCAAAATGCTTAGACCAAGAATGTCTCCACCAAGGGACCACCATAGCCCTCACTATATTAGATGTGCTTGTCCTACTTATTTTTCTTTAAAGATTACAGACTTTAAGCTAAGTGACATCATTTGCCCTGCTATTTCTGTCATGAGATTAATTAGTTATGTTGAAAATTTTGAAAATTTATGTTTATCTAAACCAAGAAGCATAAACAGAAGCCTAGAGCAGGTGTGTACATTTTGGGATGGGGCAAGCAAGGAACTGTATGAAGGACCAAATAAAAATTTACATCTTCTCTTTCACTCTGCTAGGCAGAGTGCCAGGGTTTTCCATTTGTAGTAAATCATATCATGAGGCAAACAAACACACACACCAACATAAGGCTATGCATTTTTAAAAAGCCATCAGCTTTATCAGACGTGAATACTATATCATTAACTATAGTTCTTAAAGGTTATTCTTAACCTGTTACCTATAAGATCCCGGGCACTTTTCAATTCCGGAAACAGAATATAAAGAAATAGAGAATCATCTATAATTTTTTACATGCATGATATTTACAACAAATGCTCGCTGGACCAATAATCAGATATTCACCTTGCTAAAGAAATTCTTGCTTGCTGCCCTCCACTCAATGTGATTCCACCATCTCCAAGAACTATGTTGTCTTTCTCTGCAAATTTGGAGATGTCCTGTTATCAAAAATAGACAGAGAGGAATTGTCAGTATGTTGGATCTGAATTTGAAAGGTACATTTTCCTTCAAATGCAATCGTATATCAGACTTCTGCTTTAACCACAGCAGAAATTGTGAACACCGCATCTCAGTTATTTTAAATGCATTTCAATTGCTCAAAATGTTGTTGAAATTTTATAAAGAAAACTTTCTTTAATTTTTCAAATGTTATTTATGATAATTAAATAAGAATTGGAAAATATCAGAAAGTAAAGCATATGCATATTTATGATACGTAAAGACGTGTGTATATCATCCATTGACCATTTTACAAACCCAAGTGCTATTAATGTGCTAAAGTGCACTTCCTTTCAATTTATATTCACTCCTTTAAAAGGAAATCCCCAAAGATGAATAAACCTCCTAATAAGAGAAACTAAAAGAATACCATTTACAGCTCCCTGCAGTATCTAAGCATATTCAGTGACCAGGGGCACAAGGCACCTCTTTTCCACACTTCTCTCACCTACCCACCCAAACAACACAGCTTTCTCCCTCATCCATCCTCCCACCTCATTCTTATGTCCTCTCCCCATCCGCTCTGTCTCTCCTGTCACCTCCCTGCCACACGTGTCCTGTCATCCCTTCTCCAGTTAACGAACTCTGTGGCAACAACCATGCTAGACATTGTAAAAGATTAGAATTTATAAAAAATAATCTTCAAATTGCAGTCATTGTAAGTCTAACTTGGAAAATAAGCCATAATCCTGGAGAAAGCTAAAAACCATCCCAAAGAATCAATTAACCATTTTAAGAGAATAAAACAATATGCAATTAATTGGCAAATTAATTGTTCAGAATATAGAAGTATTGTAAAGTAGATAGAAAATGCTATAAGGCGTTCTGGAATAGGTGAGGTTTGCCCTGAGACTTGAGAATGTGACGAGTTGGATGGATAGGATTCTCTCTTTAATTCAAAACAAGTTCTTTGTCTTTTCTTTTCTCACCCCCATACATCTTCTCTTTTCTTTTGTTACCACCTTCTTCTCTCTCCCTCTATTAAAAATACTCTTCCGAGGGAGATTAACCAAGATGGCGGAGTAGAAGGACGTGCTCTCACTCCCTCTTGCAAGAGCACCAGAATCACAACTGGCTGCTGGACAATCATCAACAGGAAGACACTGGACTTCACCAAGGAGGATACCCCACGTCCAAGGACAGAGGAGAAGCCACAGTGAGACGGTAGGAGGGGCGCAATCAGAGTAAAATCAAATCCCATAACTGCTGGGTGGGTGACTCACAGACTGGCGAGCACTTATACCACAGAAGTCCACCCACTGGAGTGAACGTTCTGAGCCCCACGTCAGGCTTCCCAACCTGGGGGTCCGGCAATGGGAGGAGGAATTCATAGAGAATCAGACTTTGAAGCCTAGTGGGAATTGATTGCAGGACTTCGACAGGACTGGGGGAAACAGAGACCCCACTCTTGGAGGGCGCACACAAAATAGTGTGTGCATCGGGACCCAGGGGAAGGAGCAGTGACCCTGGGGGAGACTGAACCAGACATACCTGCTGGTGTTGGGGGGTCTCCTGCAGAGGCGGGGGCTGGCTCTGTTTCACCGTGGGGACAAGGACACTGGCAGCGGAGGTTCTGGGAAGTACTCCTTGGCGTGAGCCCTCCAAGAGTCTGCCATTAGCCCCACCAAAGAGACCCCGTAGGCTCCAGTGTTGGGTTGCCTCAGGCAAAACAACCAACAGGGAGGGAACCCAGCCCCACCCATCAACAGTCAAGTGCATTAAAGTTTTACGGAGCTCTGACCGCCACAGCAACAGTCAGCTCTACCCACCTCCAGAGCCTCCCATCAAGCCTCTTAGATAGCCTCAACCACCAGAGGGCAGACAGCAGAAGCAAGAAAAACTACAGTCCTGCAGCCTGTGGAACAGAAACCACATTTACAGAAAGATAGACAAGATGAAAAGGCAGAGGGCTATATACCAGATGAAGGAACAAGAAAAAACCCCAGAAAAACAACTAAATGAAGTGGAGATAGGCAACCTTCCAGAAAAAGAATTCAGAGTAATGATAGTGAAGATGATCCAGGACCTTGGAATAAGAATGGAGGCAAAGATTGAGAAGATGCAAGAAATGATTAACAAAGACCTAGAAGAGTTAAAGAACAAGCAAACAGAGATGACCAATACAATAACTGAAATGAAAACTACACTAGAAGGAATCCATATCAGAATAACTGAGGCAGAAGAACGGATAAGTGACCTGGAAGACAGAATGGTGGAATTCACTGCTGTGGAACAGACTAAAGAAAAAAGAATGAAAAGAAATGAAGACAGCCTAAGAGACCTCTGGGACAACATTAAACGCAACAACATTCGCATTATAGGGGTCACAGAAGGAGAAGAGAGAGAGAAAGGACCAGAGAAAATATTTGAAGAGATTATAGTCGAAAACTTCCCTAACATGGGAAAGGAAATAGCCACCCAAGTCCAGGAAGTGCAGAGAGTCCCATACAGGATAAACCCAAGGAGAAGCACGCAGAGACACATAGTAATCAAAGTGGCAAAAATTAAAGACAAAGAAAAATTATTGAAAGCAGCAAGGGAAAAACGACAAGTAACATACAAGGGAATTCCCATAAGGTGAACAGCTGATTTCTCAGCAGAAACTCTACAAGCCAGAAGGGAGTGGCATGATATACTTAAAGTGATGAAAGGGAAGAACCTACAACCAAGATTACTCTACCCGGCAAGGATCTCATTTAGATTTGATGGAGAAATCAAAAGTTTTACAGACAAGCAAAAGCTAAGAGAATTCAGCACCACCAAACCAGCTCTACAACAAATGTTAAAGGAACTTCTCTAAGTGGGAAACACAAGAGAAGAAAAGGACCTACAAAAACAAACCCAAAACGATTAAGAAAATGGTCATAGGAACATACATATTGATAATTACCTTAAACGTGAATGGATTAAATGCTCCAACCAAAAGACACAGGCTTGCTGAATGGATACAAAAACAAGACCCATATATATGCTGTCTACAAGAGACCCACTTCAGACCTAGGGACCCATACAGACTGAAAGTGAGGGGATGGAAAAAGATATTCCATGCAAATGGAAATCAAAAGAAAGCTGGAGTAGCTATACTCATATCAGATAAAATAGATTTTAAAATAAAGAATGTTACAAGAGACAAGGAAGGACACTATGTAATGATCAAGGGATCAATCCAAGAAGAAGATATAACAATTATAAATATATATGCACCCAACATAGGAGCACCTCAATACATAAGGCAACTGCTAACAGCTATAAAAGAGGAAATTGATAGTAACACAATAATAGTGGGGGACTTTAACACCTCACTTACACCAATGGACAGATCATCCAAAATGAAAATAAATAAGGAAACAGAAGCTTTAAATGACACAATAGACCAGATAGATTTAATTGATATTTATAGGACATTCCATCCAAAAACAGCAGATTACACGTTCTTCTCAAGTGCGCACGGAACATTCTCCAGGATAGATCACATCTTGGGTCACAAATCAAGCCTCAGTAAATTTAAGAAAATTGAAATCATATCAAGCATCTTTTCTGACCACAACGCTATGAGATTAGAAATGAATTACAGGGGAAAAAACGTAAAAAACACAAACACATGGAGGCTAAACAATACGTTACTAAATAACCAAGAGATCACTGAAGAAATCAAAGAGGAAATCAAAAAATATCTAGAGACAAATGACAATGAAAACACAACCATCCAAAACCTATGGGATGCAGCAAAAGCAGTTCTAGGAGGGAAGTTTATAGCTATACAAGCCTACCTAAAGAAACAAGAAAAATCTCAAGTAAACAAGCTAACCTTACACCTAAAGAAACTAGAGAAAGAAGAACAAACAAAACCCAAAGTTAGCAGAAGGAAAGAAATCATAAAGATCAGAGCGGAAATAAATGAAATAGAAACAAAGAAAACAATAGCA
The DNA here is from genome assembly GCF_028564815.1 of Eubalaena glacialis. Lineage (NCBI taxonomy): Eukaryota > Metazoa > Chordata > Mammalia > Artiodactyla > Balaenidae > Eubalaena > Eubalaena glacialis. The sequence goes on along the minus strand of NC_083723.1, from coordinate 96,123,543 downwards.
AAGATCAATAAAACTAAAAGCTGGTTCTTTGAGAAGATAAACAAAATTGGTAAGCCATTAGCCAGACTCATCAAGAAAAAGAGGGAGAGGACTCAAATCAATAAAATCAGAAATGAAAAAGGAGAAGTTACAACAGACACCGCAGAAATACAAAGCATCCTAAGAGACTACTACAAGCAACTTTATGCCAATAAAATGGACAACCTGGAAGAAATGGACAAATTCTTAGAAAGGTATAACCTTCCAAGACTGAACCAGGAAGAAGTAGAAAATATGAACAGACCAATCACAAGTAATGAAATTGAAACTGTGATTAAAAATCTTCCAACAAACAAAAGTCCAGGACCAGATGGCTTCACAGGTGAATTCTATCAAACATTTAGAGAAGAGCTAACACCTATCCTTCTCAAACTCTTCCAAAAAATTGCAGAGGAAGGAACACTCCCAAATTCATTCTATGAGGCCACCATCACCCTGATACCAAAACCAGACAAAGACACTACAAAAAAAGAAAATTACAGACCAATATCACTGATGAATATAGATGCAAAAATCCTCAACAAAATACTAGCAAACAGAATCCAACAACACATTAAAAGGATCATACACCATGATCAAGTGGGAGTTATCCCAGGGATGCAAGGATTCTTCAATATACGCAAATCAATCAATGTGATACACCATATTAACAAATTGAAGAATAAAAACCATATGATCATCTCAATAGATGCAGAAAAAGCTTTTGACAAAATTCAACACCCATTTATGATAAAAACTCTCCAGAAAGTGGGCATAGAGGGAACCTACCTCAACATAATAAAGGCCATATATGACAAACCCACAGCAAACATCATTCTCAACGGTGAAAAACTGAAAGCATTTCCTCTAAGATCAGGAACGAGACAAGGATGTCCACTCTCACCACTATTATTCAACATAGTTCTGGAAGTCCTAGCCACGGCAATCAGAGAAGAAAAAGAAATAAAAGGAATACAAATTGGAAAAGAAGAAGTAAAACTGTCACTGTTTGCAGATGACATGATACTATACATAGAGAATCCTAAAACTGCCACCAGAAAACTGCTAGAGCTAATTAATGAATATAGTAATGTTGCAGGATACAAAATTAATGCACAGAAATCTCTTGCATTCCTATACACTAATGATGAAAAATCTGAAAGAGAAATTATGGAAACACTCCCATTTTCCATTGCAACAAAAAGAATAAAATACCTAGGAATAAACCTACCTAGGGAGACAAAAGACCTGTATGCAGAAAACTATAAGACACTGATGAAAGAAATTAAAGATGATACCAACAGATGGAGAGATATACCATGTTCTTGGAGTGGAAGAATCAACATTGTGAAAATGACTATACTACCCAAAGCAATCTACAGATTCAATGCAATCCCTATCAAATTACCAATGGCATTTTTTACGGAGCTAGAACAAATCATCTTAAAATTTGTATGGAGACACAAAAGACCCCGAATAGCCAAAGCAGTCTTGAGGGAAAAAAACGGAGCTGGAGGAATCAGGCTCCCTGACTTCAGACTATACTACAAAGCAACAGTAATCAAGACAATATGGTACTGGCACAAAAACAGAAACATAGATCAATGGAACAAGATAGAAACCCAGAGATAAACCCACGCACCTATGGTCAACTAATCTATGACAAAGGAGGCAAAGATATACAATGGAGAAAAGACAGTCTCTTCAATAAGTGGTGCTGGGAGAACTGGACAGCTACATGTAAAAGAATGAAATTAGAATACTCCCTAACACCATACACAAAAATAAACTCAAAATGGATTAGAGACCTAAATGTAAGACTGGACACTATAAAACTCTTAGAGGAAAACATAGGAAGAACACTCTTTGACATAAATCAGAGCAAGATCTTTTTTGATCCACCTCCTAGAGTAATGGAAATAAAAACAAAAATAAACAAATGGGACCTAATGAAACTTCAAAGCTTTTGCACAGCAAAGGAAACCATAAACAAGACGAAAAGACAACCCTCAGAATGGGAGAAAATATTTGCAAACGAATCAACGGACAAAGGATTAATCTCCAAAATATATAAACAGCTCATTCAGCTCAATATTAAAGAAACAAACACCCCTATCCAAAAATGGGCAGAAGACCTAAATAGACATTTCTCCAAAGAAGACATACAGACGGCCACGAAGCACATGAAAAGATGCTCAACATCACTAATTATTAGAGAAATGCAAATCAAAACTACAATGAGGTATCACCTCACACCAGTTAGAATGGGCATCATCAGAAAATCTACAAACAACAAATGCTGGAGAGGGTGTGGAGAAAAGGGAACCCTCTTGCACTGTTGGTGGGAATGTAAATTGATACAGCCACTATGGAGAACAATATGGAGGTTCCTTAAAAAACCAAAAATAGAATTACCGTATGACCCAGCAATCCCACTACTGGGCATATACCCAGAGAAAACCATAATTCAAAAAGTCACATGCACCCAAATGTTCATTGCAGCACTATTTACAATAGCCAGGTCATGGAAGCAACCTAAATGCCCATCAACAGACGAATGGATAAAAAAGTTGTGGTACATATATACAATGGAATATTACTCAGCCATAAAAAGGAACGAAATTGAGTCATTTGTTGAGATGTGGATGGATCTAGAGACTGTCATACAGAGTGAAGTAAGTCAGAAAGAGAAAAACAAATATCGTATATTAACGCATGTATGTGGAACCTAGAAAAATGGTACAGATGAGCCGGTTTGCAGGGCAGAAGTTGAGACACAGATGTAGAGAACAGACATATGGACACCAAGGGGGGAAAACTGCGGTGGGGTGGGGATGGTGGTGTGCTGAATTGGGCGATTGGGATTGACATGTATACACTGATGTGTATAAAATTGATGACTAATAAGAACCTGCAGTATAAACAAACAAACAAACAAAACAACTAATACTAAACTTTCATTGGGTTATTTGTATGGAAATATGTTAATATAAATGTTTCAGACATTACATGAAATTTCTAAAAATCTTATATGTTCTGGTATAATGTTATAAGTCATAATCCTAGTTATTACTTTAAAATGTATATCTCAGAAATAACTAATTTTCTTGTCAACTGCATTATTATGAACTTTCATCAAATCTCTTACCGTGGTCATTTTTAAGTCTTTTGTCATTTACAGACAGTTCTGGGTGTACTCTGATGCTTTTGTAAATATGTTCCTATAAAAGGGTTTCATCTTCAGGAAATTCATGGAAAAGACTCTGACAAGTACAGGTTTCTGGTACCTGACTGTACTGCTGAACTGAATGAATAAGCATTTTCAGAACTCTAATGAAAAACTGATGAGCTCATAAAAGTGCTAACAAAAGATCAAGATGAAAAAAAAATTAATTACATGGGACTGAGTGAACTGATGAGGATGAGTATAATTTTTGTGACTTTCTGTTTGAATTTAAAAAAAGAAAAAATCCCACAAGGATTCAGAGGCAAAGAATATACAAATCAATTTTCACTGCAAAGTAAAGGAGCTGTTACAGTGGAGGATTACTGGACTGAATGTCAATATTATGACATAGTATGAGTGTGTTTCATGTTTGGTAATTGCAATCATTGTTGCTTTTGTTGTGGTCATCCATGTACAATGCTTGGTGTCAGTCTATTTATCTCTTGTAAAAATAAAATACAGTGTGTGTGAAAAAAAAATAATGAATATATACACACAAAAGTTAAAAAAAAAAAAATACTCTTCCACTCTATTCCTCCTTTTTCTTTCACAATCTAGAAGCAGCACATCAGCTCTCCTTGACCTGACATGAACATTACCTGTATTTAAATTGTCAAAATGGTTACTTATATTGTCCATTTGTTTCTGTTATCCACCATATGAAAGTCAAATAGAACTTCATACACAAAACTGTAAACTCACAAAGCTGGTAAATTAGTACATGATCATTCATATTAAGAGCTAGTTGGCAGCTCCTGTAGGCTTAGAACCATGCCAGCCACTGCTCCCAAGGAATGGCTGCTGTCAATACTCCTGAGCTAAGGGGACCAAAAAGTATCAAAAATGTGGCTTAAAAAATGCTGACATGTTGGAGGAGATACAGCAGGACCCAGTGGAGCCAGCTACTCAGGCACTGGAGAAATACAACACAGAGAGGTCATTGAGACCCATATAGCACTGTGATGTGGAGGACCTTCTGTAGTTATGACACACGTGAAACGAAGTGCTTCATTTCTTTCCACTGGACTGAATTTTTTTGTTCAACTCATGGACCAGGCCACATAACCAGGATTCCATCCAAATAACAAGGACTACAGCTAAATTCCACACCCGAGGTCTTAAATCTCAGTCTTGCTAAGGGAGCATGTCCAGGAGCACCTCAGCCTTTAAGCCTTTAGTGAGCAGTTCTATGCAGCACAACCTCTGTACTCAATTTAGAGCAATTAGTAAAATGGCTCACATGTGTATTTCTTCTCTGCTGCACCATATTTTCCTTCCCCATATCCCATTCCCTTTTAAAAAAATTAAATCTTTTAGAGGAAAAGAAAGAATAATTTATCTTATATGAATAGATTGAGTTCAGGCTTTTGTAAAGGAGGCACATTTTCTAACACAATCTTTTTTTTTTTTTTTTGGCTGTGTTGGGTCTTTGTTGCTGTGCGCGGGCTCTCTCTAGTTGCAGCGAGCGGGGGATACTGCTTGTTGGGGTGCACGGGCTTATTGCAGTGGCTTCTCTTGTTGCGGAGCACGGGCTATAGGTGTGCAGGCTTCAGTAGTTGTGGCTCGCGGGCTCAGTAGTAGTGGCTCGCGGGATCTAGAGCACAGGCTCAGTAGTTGTGGCACACGGGCTTAGTTGCTCCTCGGTATGTGGGATCTTCCCGGACCAGGGCTTGAACCCGTGTCCCCGGCACTGGCAGGTGGATTCTTAACCACTGTGCCACCAGGGAAGCCCTCTGACACAATCTTAAAAAACCAGAGGTTGCTGGAATTATTGGAGTTTTTTTTTTTTTCAAATTTGAATTCAATACAGTATCAGTTAAATCAGTTAAAATTTCTATTTTTTTTTAAGTTTAGAAATATCAGTGGTTATTTTGATGGTACGCTTATAACACTGTTACACTTAGGGGATTATAGATTTGGAGGGTGTAGAATCCTAGCCCAGTGCAAGAGTTTAACAAAGATTTGTGGAATGAAGGAAGAAAAAAGGAGAGAATGGATGAAGGAAAGGTAAACAAACATTAAGTGACAAAGAAACAGGTGCATATAAGAAAATAAGAAAGGTGTACAGCATAGAAAAAGAAAGAAAATGGGAAAAGGAATAATTGTCAGAAGAAGTAGACATCTGTAGGAAAAAGCAGGAAGATACTGGCAGCATAAAGAGACAAGAAAAGTGAAGGGAAAGATTGGAAATGATAGAAGACAAGGAACTATAATTGACACTTTAGCAAATATCCCTAGTGAATGTAAATGTCCAAAGAATACAAATGCAATTTATTTCAATAATTTTCTTTTCTTAAGACAGAATAAATAAGAGGCTGTTTTAGCCAAATTTCTCTCACAGGAGCCTGTAATATTCATCCTTTAAACAAGCCAAGGAAATAGGAGGGAGAAGGAAAAAGAAAATTCTCTTCCTTCTTTCCCATATGAGTAGGCTGAAACATAATATTAGAGAAAGAAATTGGAAGATCCTCAAGTGAGCGTAGGCTTTACATGTTCAGATTGAATGGAAAACCATCAATTTCCTCCAAAAAAGACCAGAAATAGCCATTCCTTTGAGTATCACTCCTCAAATCCTGACCTGGAACTGGTCCAGGGAAAGGAGAAAAATACATTAAGAAAATGAGGGATTCAAGGAAGGAATTGCTTAGATGGTTTCTTGGTACCAAGTTAATCTATTTCAATTATAACCACAAGCTACTCTGTTTCATTTTTATTTTCAGAACGCTATTAATTTTGAAGTCCTATGATAATGTACTCTGCCCCGTGCCTGGTCTATTCAGCACGTTTAGTCAGAAGCCACGCCTGCATCCCTGGGGTGCCCCAGGCCTGCCTGGCATGATGCCTGGTAAGTGACTGGTCATCTTCTTTGGCCTGCCTTAGACAGAATGGGATTTCTCAGTGTGAAATTTCCCCTCATACTTGGGAGAATTTCCAGGTTGGGTGTACCCTGGGAAAATGCCATGATGAACTGAATCTAAGCGTCTCTGCTCCCAGGTCACTGGTGAGCTGAAATCTGAATTATGTTTGCAGTGCCCATTTAGAGAGCTGTTGGGATGTCATGTAAACTATGCTAATGGTGATGGTTCAGTAAGTAACAAAGCTGGAATACTGAACTGCATAGCATGGGGCCCAGGATTTGAACCCTGCTCTGCAGGCTTATTGTGAAATCTCAGTTTCCTAACAGCTTTGTAACTTAATTCTCCTAACCATAAGCTAGGTGCAATTATAGTCCGTCTCTTATAAAGGGTGCTCAGTATAAGAATTAAGAATATGTCATATACAAAGCAATTCAATAAATATAAATCAATGAAATGAAATGTGCCAATCCAAGTAGAATATTTTTAATTCTAAAATAAAGTTTAAAACAAAATAGAGAACATTAATGGCAACATTGACCAGAGAGCACAATGACTTATTTTCTAGCTCTGTTTCCGCTAATAACTGGATAAGTAGCTTTGGGCAAGTCTATTCTGGCCTTCAGTTCTCCCTCTGTAAATGGGGGTAATAGTACCTTCCTTTAACAGTTGCAAAAATTTGAAGTAACTTCATATAAAGAGCTTGGCCCATAATGCACACTCAAACTTTGGTGATTTGCAATTTTAGAATGATATATTTACCAACAATCTGTGTACATCATTCATTTCCATTTGGCCTTGAGTAGAATGCTTACCTGATGTAATACTCTGCCCCATTCTCCTATTAAAGGAAAGGCAGATTCTTATTAAGGCCTGAAAATATAGCCTTTATTAGCATATGGTTGTAAGAAACGTACAAGGGATAATGTATCGGAAAAGAATCAGACTTAGAATTGGAAGCCGTGCATTCAAGTCCCAAGTTCACGTGCCTTTACCAGATGTACTTTTGTTGAGGATGCTATGTATGTAGTCACATGTTTTGAAACTAAAAGTCAAGGTTCTTAAGGGTGACACCATATTCCCAGACAAGATCTAGATACCTTCCAAATGCTACCTCTCTAGAGATGGTTAATTTTATTTAACATTTTAGCCATGGTAAATTGTGCTATGATATTTTTATTCATCTTATTATCTTCTCATTATAAAAGAATCAAGGAGGGTAGGGAATGCCAGTTCTCTACCTTCTTTTTTCTGAGAAACTTTTTCATGTTTTTGGGATGATTCTGTAGTATTTGATTTGAAATTTCCACTAGAATATGTTTCAGCAGTACAAACAAATAAGAAGGCTATTTTTAAATCCCCACACTTTCTGCTAATTGACTGACGTACTACTGAATGAAGAACACCTAGTTAGACAAATAAATATTTTAGCAATCAACATCACAGTAACCTTCTTGATGAGTCAACATCAGAATTCTATAATAAGAAAGCAGCTTGATGCAAGTTCCTTTCAGGAAGCTCTGTGCTTGAATTCACTGGTCCACATTTACTTGCAGTCTGGACTAGACTGGACTGGAAGTGTAACATTTTGTATTTCAAAATACATAGCTCCGGGCTTCCCTGGGGGCGCAGTGGTTAAGAATCCGCCTGCCAATGCAGGGGACACGGGTTCGAGCCCTGGTCCGGGAAGATCGCACATGCCATGGAACAACTAAGTCCATGCGCCACAACTACTGAGCCTGCGCTCTAGAGCCGGCGCTCCGCAACAAGGGAGGCCACCGCAATGAGAAGCCAGTGCACCGCAGCAAAGAGTAGCCCCCGCTGGCCTCAACTAGAGAAAGCCCGGGTGCAGCAACAGAGACCCAGTGCAGCCAAAAAAAAAAAAAAAAAAAAAAAACATAGCTCTGTCAGATGCTCTGTGATCTTCCCTGGCATTTGCTACCAAAAAAAAAAAAAGTCTACTTATAACACCATTGTACATAAATCATTGAGCTTTTGTGATTTTATTTCTATAAGATATATTCTCATGAATGAGACAGCATGGTCACAGGTATGTGTCTTCTTTCTTTTTAAAAGATACTGCTGCCAGAATCCTTTACAAAACAACTCTTAAAAGTAACAGTTCCAGGGCTTCCCTGGTGGCGCAGTGGTTGAGAATCCATCTGCCAATGCAGGGGACACAGGTTCAGGCCCTGGTCCCGGAAGATCCCACATGCCTCGGAGCAACTAAGCCTGTCCGCCACAACTACTGAGCCTGCACTCTATAGCCCGTGAGCCACAAGTATTAGAGGCCACGTGCCTAGAGCTCCTGCTCCGCAATGAGAAGCCACCGCAGTGAGAAGCCCGCGCACCGCAACAAAGAGTAGCCCCGCTTACCGCAACTAGAGAAAGCCCACGCGCAGCAACGAAAACCCAACGCAGCCAAAAATAAATAAATAAATTTACTTTTAAAAAAAGTAACAGTTCCATCAGCAAGATTTGATGGAATTGTTACTTTTCTTCACATCATCACCAACAATAGGTATCATCACATTTTAATTTTTGCTAACTTGTCGTTTTAATTTGCATTTTCCTTAATAATGGTGAAATTTTAAATATTTATTGGTAACGTGGGTTTTGTCTTCTGTGAAATGCCTGTTTCTACCAGATTTTTGTCCTTTTCTTATCAATTCATTTTTCATTGTAAGGTATAGATATTAACAACGTTTTCTTTAATATTTTTAAAACATTTTCCCTGTTTCTATTTTCACTGTGTATGTACCATCTGTCATATGCAAAATTTAAATTTTTCATGAAGTCAATATATCTACCTGCAATTAGTATATTGGTTAAAAAATACTACTGCACTTTCAGGTTATACAGATAGTATACTAAATTTTCTTTTAAAATGTTTATTACTCTTTAAATTAAAGAATTTATTCAAGGTATGATTTATGTTTATACATGGTGTGAGATAAGAATGTAGTCTTATTTTCTTTTAGTTGGATAGTAGACATAATTTATTAAATGATGTTTCCACTCAATTTGTATATCATCTATCATAGTCTCATATTTCCAAAGGTCTATTTCTGGGCTCTCTGTTTGGTTCCTCTGATCCATTCTCTATTCCTACACTAATATTCTGCTGAGTTTTTGGTGTTTAGGTTTTTTAATGGCTTTAAGTATGATTTAATACCTGACAAAGCACAATTCTTCTTCATAAATTTTTGTCTCTTTTTGCTCACTTAGTCTTCTATATAATAACAATATTAACAACAATAATATAAATAATAATACTAATAATAGCTAATGGATATTGAGTGCTTATTATGCACCAGGCACTATTTTAAGCATTTTACAAGTATTAACTTCTTTAATACTCATCACAACCCTATCCCCATTATAAATATGAGAAAACTGAAAGTTAGAAAAGGTTAATATCATTCCAAAGATAACACAGCCAATAAACAATAGAGCAAGAATTCAAACCAAGGCAGTTTGTCTACAAAGTGTGTACTCTTAACTACTTTTTATATTTCCTCCCACATGAAATTTAAGTTCAGTTTAATAAAATTCCAAAAACAATCTCATTCAGATGTATTGTGATTTTATTAAATGTATACATAAGTTTGGATGTGATTCGCATCTTAGGATGCTAAATCTTATTAAAAATCATATCTTTCCATTAATTCAGTTGTTTTAGATCCTTCGATAAGACTTTGCAATCTTCTTCATATACGTCCTGTAAATTTCCTGTTAGATTTATCCTTAAGTATTTTATGGTTTTCTACTATTGTGAATTGAATAGCTTTTTATTTCCACTTCTAGATTGCTATTGCCAGTGTAAAGAAAAGCTGATTATTTTTGTACGCTCATCTACTATTCAGCCATCTTACCATAGTCCCTTATTAATTCTTGCAGGGTTTTGCTCTCCGTTTGCTTTTGCTAGAATCACTTGGGGGTTTTTCTAACTGAACAATTTTTTCACGAACATGTAATATTATTCTTATTTTAAGATAAATGGCATTAACCTTTCACCACTTAAAATAATGCTAGGACTTCCCTGGTGACGCAGTGGTTAAGAATCCACCTGCCAATGCAGGGCACACGGGTTCAAGCCCTGATCCGGGAAGATCCCACATGCCACGGAGCAACTAAGCCCATGTGCCACAACTACGGAGCCTGTACTCTAGAGCCCGCGAGCCACAACTACTGAAGCCCGTGAGCCTAGAGCCCGTGCTCCACAACAAGAGAAGCCACCGCAATGAGAAGCCCGCGCCCCGCAACGAAGAGTAGCCCCCGCTCACGGCAACTAGAGAAAGCCCACGTGCGGCAACAAAGACCCAACACAGCCAAAAATAAATAAATAAATAAAGTTTAAATAAATAAATAAAAAAATAAAATAATGCTTACTTTGGATTGTTTGGTTAAAAAAAGGTACGAAGCTCTTTAATGAAGTTTTCTTCTACTATTCTTACTTTGAATTTTTATTAGAAATAACTGCTGAATTTTACGTAAGACCCCTTTAGCATGTACTGACCCTATTATATGGTTTTCTTCCTTGTCAATGTAACAAATTATATTGTATTTATAGATTGTTTATATTGAAGCACCCTTGTATTCCTATTCATGAATCTTGCCTGATATTTTATTTTTTATACCATACTGAATTCTATTTAGTAGTATTTTATTTAAATATCTATATTCATAAGTATGATTTATTACAGTTTTCTTTTTTATATAATTTTTCATATTTTGGTACAAAGACTATTCTGGCTTTAGAAAATGAAGAGTTTTTCATTTTTTTCTATGATTTGGTATAGTTTAAATAATATTGGAAGTTATATTATTAAAGGTAAAATAGAATCCAGCTATGCAATTATCTAGTGATAGTACCTTTTAATTTTTATTAATCAACATTGAACCATCTTTACAATGGTAATCTGTCTATTCAAGTTTTCTTATGCTTCTTTCCTCAATTTTGATCATTTGTATTTTGCTAGTAAATCATCCAGTTCCTCTAGGTTTTTAATTTTTTCAACAGATTTGCATTAATTTTTAATAATAATTTTAATCTTGTCCATATTTTTGCTTAAGCTTCTTTGTCATTCCTAATATTTTAAGTCTTTTCCTTACTAAAGATAAGGATAGATTTAACTATTTTACTGGTCTTTTCAAAGAACTGGCTTTGAGGAATTATTATATCTTTCGTTTATCTGTTTGTTTCCTACTTCATTAAATTTTTATCCTTACTTATTCCCTCCTTTAACTTTTTATTATTTGGTTGCTTTTTTAAAATTCTCAAGAAAAATATGAATTTTGTGTATTTTTAGGCTTGCTTCTTAACAATAAAAGCATTTAAAGCCATAAATTTCCCACTGAGTACAGCCATGTTCTGTAGATTTTTATATGAAGTGTTCACTCTTTCAATGTATTCTAGATTTTAAACAATTTACACTCAGTCAGGAGATTTTACCTCTCAAAGTATGTATTTTTCAACTTAACTAGCTTAATCATATCTAAACAAATGTTATCTTTTACCAAGCATAGGCAACATGTTTAGTCAGACATTTTCATTAGAAACTCCGAACTATGACTTAAGAAGAAGCTAAGAAACGATTTTTAAAAAAAGAAAGAAAAGAAAAGAAAGAAAGAAAAGGAAAAAGTTTGAGTGGAAGAAGAGTGCTATTAGAAGGGCTTACATGTATTTCCTAAAATTTGAATGGATTTTTACAGACATTCATTAGCCAAACTTAAAAAACTGGGGTTTGGGCTAAATTTAGCTTAAGACATCTTCAAAATTACTTGCAAAAGATCTAAACTGGTATGAAATTTAAGGGTTTTGATCGTTTGTTTCTTTTTTAGGGAATTGAAGATGTTTTAAGTGTTAGATAAGACTTTATCCGCTAGCAGAGGAGCTTCAAGATGACGGAGGAGTAAGACACGGAGATCACCTTCCTCCCCACAAATAGATCAGAAATACATCCACATGTGGCACAACTCCTACAGAACACCCACTGAACGCTGGCAGATGACCTCAGACCTCCCAAAAGGCAAGAAACTCCCCACGTACCTGGGTAGGGCAAAAGAAAAAAGAAAAACAGAGACAAAAGAATAGGGATGGGACCTGCACCTCTGCAAGGGAGCTGTGAAGGAGGAAAGGTTTCCACACACTAGGAAGCCCCTTCACTGGTGGAGATGGGGGCTGGCAGGGGGGCGGGGGGGAGGAGCTTCGTAGCCACAGAAGAGAGCTCAGCAACAGGGGTGCGGAGGGCAAAGCGGAGAGATTCCCGCACAGAGGATCAGTGCCGACCAGCACTCACCAGCCTGAGAGGCTTGTGTGCTCACCCGCCGGGGTGGGCGGGGGCTGGGAGCTGAGGCTCGGGCTTCGGTTGGATCCCAGGGAGAGGACTGGGGTTGGCTGCATGAACACAGCCTGAAGGGGTTAGTGCGCCACAGCTAGCCGGGAGGGAGTCCGGGAAAAGGTCTGCAGCTGCCGAAGAGACAAGAGACTTTTTCTTGCCTCTCTGTTTCCTGGTGCGCGAGGAGAGGGGATTCAGAGCGCCGCCTAAACGAACTCCAGAGACGGGCGCGAGCCGCGGCTATCAGCGCGGACCCCAGATACAGGTATGAGACGCTAAGGCTGCTGCTGCCGCCACCAAGAAGCCTGTGTGCAAGCACAGGTCACTCTCCACACCGCCCCTCCCGGGAGCCTGTGCAGCCCGCCACTGCCAGGGTCCCGTGATTCGGGGACAACTTCCCCGGGAGAACGCACGGCGCGCCTCAGGCCGGTGCAACGTCACGCCGGCCTCTGCCGCCGCAGGCTCGCCCCGCATCCGTACCCCTCCCTCCCCGCGGCCTGAGTGAGCCAGAGCCCCCGAAGCAGCTGCTCCTTTAACCCCGTCCTGTCTGAGCGAAGAACAGACGCCCTCAGGCGACCTACACGCAGAAGCGGGTCCAAATCCAAAGCTGAACCCCGGGAGCTGTGCGAACAAAGAAGAGAAAGGGAAATCTCTCCCAGTAGCCTCAGGAGGAGCGGATTAAATCTCCACAATCAACTTGATGTACCCTGCATCTGTGGAATACCTGAATAGACAACGAATCATCCCAAATTGAGGAGGTGGACTTTGGGAGCAATGATATATATATATTTTTTCCGTTTTTCTCTTTTTGTGAGTGTGTATGTGTATGCTTCTGTGTGTGATTTTGTCTGTATAGCTATGCTTTTACAATTTGCCCTAGGGTTCTGTCTGTCCTTTTTTTTTTGTTTTTTGTTTTTTTAGTATAGTTTTCAGTGCTTGTTATCATTGGTGGATGTGTTTTTTGGTTTGGTTGTTTTCTTCTTTCTTTCTTTCTTTTTATTAAATTACTTAAAAAATTTTTTGAATAACTATTTTTTGTTCTTTACTTTAATAACTTTTAAATTTTATTTTATTTTACTTTATTTTATCTTTATCTTTCTTTCCTTTTTTCTCCCTTTTATTCTGAGCTGTGTGGATGACAGGCTTTTGGTGCTCCAGCCAGGCGTCAGGGCTGTGCCTCTGAGGTGGGAGAGCCAAGTTCAGGACATTGGTCCACCAGAGACCTCCCAGCTCCACATTATATCAAACGGCGAAAATCTCCCACAGATCTCCATCTCAACGCCAAGACCCAGCTCCACTCAACGACCAGCAAGCTCCAGTGCTGGACACCCTATGCCAAACAACTAGCAAGACAGGAACACAACCCCATCCATTAGCAGAGAGGCTGCCTAAAATCATAATAAGGTCACAGACACCCCAAAACACACCACCGGACATAGTCCTGCCCACCACAAAGACAAGATCCAGCCTCATCCACCAGAACACAGGCACTAGTCCCCTTCACCAGGAAGCCTACACAACCCACTGAACCAACCTTAGCCACTGGGGGCACACACCAAAAACAACGGGAACTACGAACCTGCAGCTTGCATAAAGGAGACCCCAAACACAGTAAGTCAAGCAAAATGAGAAGACAAAGAAACACACAGCAGTTGAAGGAGCAAGGTAAAAACCCACCAGACCTACCAAATGAAGAGGAGAATGGTGAAAATACAAGAGACGTTTAACAAGGGCCTAGAAGAACTAAAGAGCAAACAAACAATCATGAACAACACAATAAATGAAATTAAAAATTCTCTAGAAGGGATCAGTAGCAGAATAAATGAGGCAGAAGAACAGATAAGTGACCTGAAAGATAAAATAGTGGAAATAACTACCGCAGAGCAGAATAAAGAAAAAGAAAAGAAAAGAATTGAGGAGACTCTCAGAGACCTCTGGGACAATATTAAACGCACCAACATTCGAATTATAGGGGTCCCAGAAGAAGAAGAGAAAAAGAAAGGGACTGAGAAAATATTTGAAGAGATTATAGTTGAAAACTTCCCTAATATGGGAAAGGAAATAGTTAATCAAGTCCAGGAAGCACAGAGAGTCCCATACAGGATACATCCAAGGAGAAACACACCAAGACACAAATTAATCAAACTATTCAAAAATTAAATACAAAGAAAAAATATTAAAAGCAGCAAGGGAAAAACAACAAATAACACACAAGGGAATCCCCATAAGGCTAACAGCTGATCTTTCAGCAGAAACTCTGGAAGCCAGAAGGGAGTGGCAGGACATATTTAAAGTGATGAAAGGGAAAAACCTACAACCAAGATTACTCTACCCAGCAAGGATCTCATTCAGATTTGAAGGAGAAATTAAAACCTTTACAGACAAGCAAAAGCTAAGAGAATTCAGCACCATCAAACCAGCTATACAACAAATGCTAAAGGCACTTCTCTAGGCAGGAAACACAAGAGAAGGAAAAGACCTACAATAACAAACCCAAAACAATTAAGAAAATGGTAATAGGAACACACATTTTGATAATTACCTTAAATGTAAATGGATTAAATGCTCCAACCAAAAGACACAGACTGGCTGAATGGATACAAAAACAAGACCCGTATATATGCTGTCTACAAGAAACCCACTTCAGACCTAGGGACACATACAGACTGAAAGTGAGGGGATGGAAAAAGATATTCCATGCAAATGGAAATCAAAAGAAAGCTGAAGTAGCAATTCTCATATCAGACAAAATAGACTTTAAAACAAAGACTATTACAAGAGACAAAGAAGGACATTACATAATGATCAAGAGATCAATCCAAGATGAAGATATAACAATTGTAAATATTTATGCACCCAACATAGGAGCACCTCAGTACATAAGGTAAATACTAACAGCCATAAAAGGGGAAATCGACAGTAACACAATCATAGTAGGGGACTTTAACAGCCCACTTTCACCAATGGGCAGATCACCCAAAATGAAAATAAATAAGGAAACACAAGCTTTAAATGATACATTAAACAAGATGGACTTAATTGATATTTATAGGACATTCCATCCAAAAACAGCAGAACACACTTTCTTCTCAAGTGCTCATAGAACATTCTCCAGGATAGATCATATCTTGGGTCACAAATCAAGCCTTGGTAAATTTAAGAAAATTGAAATTGTATCAAGTATCTTTTCTGACCACAACACTATGAGACTAGATATCAATTACAGGAAAAAATCTGTAAAAAATACAAATACATGAAGGCTAAACAATACACTAGTTAATAACCAAGAGATCACTGAAGAAATCAAAGAGGAAATCAAAAAATACCTAGAAAAAAATGACAATGAAAACACGACGACCCAAAACCTATGGGATGCAGCAAAAGCAGTTCTAAGAGGGAAGTTTATAGCAATACTATCCTACCTTAAGAAACAGGAAACGTCCCAAATAAACAACCTATCCTTACACTTAAAGCAATTAGAGAAAGAAGAATTAAAAAAACCCCAAAGTTAGCAGAAGAAAAGAAATCATAAAGATCAGATCAGAAATAAATGAAAAATAAATGAAGAAAACAGTAGCAAAGATCAATAAAACTAAAAGCTGGTTCTTTGAGAAGATAAACAAAATTGATAAACCATTAGCCAGACTCATCAAAAAAAAAAAAGGGAGAAGACTCAAATCAATAGAATTAGAAATGAAAAAGGAGAAGTAACAACTGACACTGCAGAAATACAAAGGATCATGAGAGATTACTACAAGCAACTATATGTCAATAAAATGGACAACCTGGACAAAATGGACAAGTTCTTAGAAAAGCACAACCTTCTGAGACTGAACCAGGAAGAAATAGAAAGTATGAACAGACCAATGACAAGCACTGAAATTGAAACTGTGATTAAAAATCTTCCAACAAACAAAAGCCCAGGACCAGATGGCTTCACAGCCGAATTCTACCAAACATTTAGAGAAGAGCTAACACCTATCCTTCTCAAACTCTTCCAAAATACAGCAGAGAGAGGAACACTCCCAAACTCATTCTACGAGGCCACCATCACCCTGATAACAAAACCAGACAAAGATGGCACAAAAAAAGAAAACTACAGACCAATATCACTGATGAACATGGATGCAAAAATCCTCAACAAAATACTATCAAACAGAATCCAACAGCACATTAAAAGGATCATACACCATGATCAAGTAGGGTTTATCCCAGGAATGCAAGGATTCTTCAATATATGCAAATCAATCAATGTGACACACCATATTAACACTGAAGGAGAAAAACCATATGATCATCTCAACAGATGCAGAGATAGCTTTCGACAAAATTCAACACTCGCTTCTGATAAAAACCCTCCGGAAAGTAGGCCTACAGGGAACTTACCTCAACATAATAAAGGCCATATATGACAAACCCACAGCCAACATCATCCTCAATGGTGAAAAACTGAACCCATTTCCACTAAGATCAGGGAACAAGACAAGGTTCCCACTCTCACCACTATTACTCACCATAGTTTTGGAAGTTTTAGCCACAGCAATCAGAGAAGAAAAAGAAATAAAAGGAATCCAAATCGGAAAAGAAGAGGTGAAACTGTCACTGTTTGCAGATGACATGATACTATACATAGAGAATCCTAAAGATGCCACCAGAAAACTACTAGAGCTAATCAATGAATTTGGTAAAGTAGCAGGATACAAAATTAATGCACAGAAATCTCTTGCATTCCTATACACTAATGATGAAAAATCTGAAAGTGAAATTAAGAAAACACTCCCATTTACCACTGCAACAAAAAGAATAAAATATCCAGGAATAAACCTACCTAAGGAGACAAAAGACCTGTATGCAGAAAATTATAAGACACTGATGAAAGAAATTACAGATGATACAAACAGATGGAGAGATATACCATGTTCTTGGATTGGAAGAATCAACATTGTGAAAATGACTATACTACCTAAAGCAATCTACAGATTCAATGCAATCCCTATCAAACTACCAATGGCATTTTTCACAGAACTAGAACAAAAAATTTCACAATTTGTGTGGAAACATAAAAGACCTCGAATAGCCAAAGCAATCTTGAGAAAGAAAAATGGAGCTGGAGGAATCAGGCTCCCAGACCTCAGACTATAGTACAAAGCTACAGTAATCAAGACAGTTTGGTACTGGCACAAAAACAGAAATATAGATCAATGGAATAGGATAGAAAGCCCAGAGATATACCCACGCACATATGGTCACCTTGTCTTTGATAAAGGAGGCAAGAATACACAATGGAGAAGAGACAGCCTCTTCGGTAAGTGGTTCTGGGAAAACTGGACAGCTACAGGTAAAACAATGAAATTAGAACACTCCCTAACACCATACACAAAAGTAAACTCAAAATGGATTAGAGACCTAAATGTAAGGCCAGACACTATCAAACTCTTAGAGGAAAACATAGGCAGAACACTCTATGACATAAATCACAGCAAGATCCTTTTGGACCCACCTCCTAGAGAAATGGAAATAAAAACAAAAATAAACAAATGGGACCTAATGAAACTTAAAAGCTTTTGCACAGCAAAGGAAACCATAAACAAGACCAAAAGACAACCCTCAGAATGGGAGAAAATATTTGCAAATGAAGCAACTGACAATGGATTAATGTCCAAAATTTACAAGCAGCTCATGCAGCTCAATATCAAAAAAACAAACAACCCAATCCAAAAATGGGCAGAAGACCTAAACAGACATTTCTCCAGAGAAGATATACAGATTGCCAACAAACACATGAAAGAATGCTCAACATCATTAATCGTTAGAGGAATGCAAATCAAAACCACAATGCAATATCATCTCACACCAGTCGGAATGGCCATCATCAAAAAATCTACAAACAAT
Organism: Eubalaena glacialis; assembly: GCF_028564815.1. Lineage (NCBI taxonomy): Eukaryota > Metazoa > Chordata > Mammalia > Artiodactyla > Balaenidae > Eubalaena > Eubalaena glacialis. The sequence goes on along the minus strand of NC_083723.1, from coordinate 96,105,211 downwards.
AAATGCTGGAGAGGGTGTGGAGAAAAGGGAACCCTCATACACTGTTGGTGGGAATGTAAATTGATACAGCCACTATGGAGAACAGTATGGAGGTTCCTTAAAAAACTAAAAATAGAACTACCATATGACCCAGCAATCCCACTACTGGGCATATACCCTGAGAAAACCATAATTCAAAAAGAGACGTGTACCACAATGTTCATTGCAGCTCTATCTACAATAGCCAGGACAGGGAAGCAACTTAAGTGTCCATCGACAGATGAATGGATAAAGAAGATGTGGCACATATATACAATGGAATATTACTCAGCCATAAAAAGAAACGAAATTGAGTTATTTGTAGTGAGGTGGATGGACCTAGAGTCTGTCGTACAGAGTGAAGTAAGTCAGAGAGAGAAAAACAAATACCGTATGCTAACACATATATATGGCATCTAAAAAAGAAAAAAAAAAATGGTCATGAAGAACCTAGGGGCAAGACGGGAATAAAGACGCAGACCTACTAGAGAATAGACTTGAGGACAAGGGGAGGGGGACGCGTAAGCTGGGACAAAGTGAGAGAGTGGCAGTGTATGTATGGACATATATACACTACCAAATGTAAAATAGATAGCTACTGGGAAGCAGTCGCGTAACACAGGGAGATCAGTTCGGTGCTTTGTGACCAGCTAGAAGGGTGGGATAGGGAGGGTGGGAGGGAGGGAGACGCAAGAGGGAGGAGATATGGGGATATATGTATATGTATAACTGATTCACTTTTTTATAAAGGAGAAACTAACACACCATTGTAAAGCAATTATACTCCAATAAAAATGTTTTTAAAAATTAAATAAATAAATAATAAAAATTAAAAAAAGACTTTATCCGGTAGCAATACTTTCCTCAATAATATTTTAATGGTGTATAAAGTATTTTCTTTGGTAACTATAGTATATCTAACCAGAGGTTATCACAACTGCTATCCAAAATACTCATTGTAGTGACTGGGGTATAGACACACATACATTTGAATATACATACATATATATACACATATAGATTGCATTTTTATACATCTGTATATATGTACATAGATGTGTGTATACATATATTATTTACACGTATATGTATGGTATACATACATATATGCATGTGTTTATTCAGCTTGATCTCTATCATCCACTATTATGGTGCTAAGCAAGTGAATTCTGCATACGTAAAAGGGGATGTTTATTGATATTTTCCTTCTGAACTAGGTTACTAGTTCTCTTATCAAAAAACAAAAATAAAACATATGTGGAAGATATGGAGTTCTTAAGTATCAAGTTGTCTCACTTTCCAAAGGTTTATCCTCTTCAATCCTGTTAACATAACATAATGAGAGCTGATTCATGGGATATGATGATATCCCATGACCCTAAAATATAGGAGAAGTCATATTTTTTCTCAGCTGGTAGAGGATAGCTTGGCCAAAGAACGTATGATCCACATTACTTTAAACAATTCAAATTCATTCAATCAAACTGATCATGTCACACCCCTGCTTAAAACAAAACATCATAAAACAAACAACCAAAAATATATTGGATCCTTGTGAACTCCAGAATAAAATCCAAACTTTAAAAGATGGCATACAGGGACTTCCTTGGTGGCGCAGTGGTTAAGAATCCACCTGCCAAAGCAGGGGACACGGGTTTGAGCCCTGGTCCAGGAAGATCCTACATGCCACGGAGCAACTAAGCCTCTGTGCCACAACTGCTGAGCCTGCGCTCTGGAGCCCATGAGCCACAACTGCTGAGGCCCGCACGCCTAGAGCCCGTGCTCTGCAGCAGGAGAAGCCACCGCAATAAGAAGCCTGTGCACCTCAACGAGGAGTAGCCCCTGCTCACGGCAACTAGAGGGAAAGCCCGTGCGCAGCAACGAAGACCCCATGCAGCCAAAAAATAAATTAATTAATTAAAAAAATAAAAATAGAAAGATGGCATACAAAACTCTTCCCAGCTCACGTCTTCAGACTCGCCTCCCAGCACTCTTCCAAATACGTCTTGACCCTTAGCCACACGAAAGTTTTATTGTTCTCCAAATTTACCATATCTTTCACTATTTGCACCTGCCGGTCCTTCTATCTAGAATGGCTTTCCTCTACTTCTTTATCTGGCAAATTCCTTTAAAATCAATAAAAATTTAATATCCTCCATAAAGTCTTCCATGACTTCTTTGACAACTAGTCATGACTTTTCTGTTCCTATGTATTATAAGAGCTTTCATCTCTTTTCTTATTAATTGTCTGTTTACCCTCAAAGACTGTGAGCTTCTCAAGGGCAAGGGCAGGGTTATAATTTGCTCTATGCTTTGGGAACCAGGACAGGTTTAAATTATTATAGGCATATGTTCCAAACAGTGAGCAAGTATTTTAGGCAACTTAGAGATGGTTAAGATTAATCCCCTGCATTCGGGAGCTTACAATCTATAATCTATCAAGGACAACTTAATGAAAGAGCTGGATTTTGAGCTGAGATGTGGCTTCATGCCTGGGAGAACGTTTGTGTCTTCCTCTTTGAACCTAACCAAGTCTGCCCCCAACTTATCTCTCTGGCCAGCTTGAGATACTGGGATATGTCACCAGAGCACACTCGTTAACCCAAAATAATAAATAAAGTTAAATGGTAAAGCTACCGTCATTTGAAAAGTAGATTCTGGGGGCTTCCCTGGTGGCTCAGTGGTTGAGAATCTGCCTGCTAATGCAGGGGACACAGGTTCGAGCCCTGGTCTGGGAAGATCCCACATGCTGCGGAGCAACTAGGCCCGTGAGCCACAACTACTGAGCCTGCGCGTCTGGAGCCTGTGCTCCGCAACAAGAGAGGCCACGATAGTGAGAGGCCCGCGCACCGCGATGAAGAGTGGCCTCCACTCGCCGCAACTAGAGAAAGCCCTAGCACAGAAACGAACACCCAACATAGCAATCAATCAATCAATCAATCTTTAAAAAAAAAAAAAAAAGAAAAGTAGATTCTGATGGAGAATAAACAGACAGATGAACGGAACAGAATATTCCACAAACAAACAAACAAACCCGCACATAGATCAGAACCTAGCATAAAAGTGTTAGAATGACAGTTTATAGGGAAAGGAGAAACTGCTCAAAAAATTATCTCGTGACATATGGATCCCCATTTGGAAGATAAAATTAGACCCCTAGCTCATACCAAATACAAAAATTAATTCCAATGGTTTGTAGTCCTGAATGCAAAAAATGAAACTTTAAGAATATTGAGAATACATAAGAATATATTTTTATTATTTGTATTAGAAAGATTGTCTTAAAGATAAAGAACAAACCATAAAAGACAATATAGATATAATTCATTATATGAAAATCAAAAAACTCTCTATAACAAAAGATTCTAGAACAAAACATACATTGCATTACCTCCCATCCCTAAAGGACAGTAATGCAATGTATATAACTGTTTTAGTCCAGTCCCTCCAAGCTGCAGATACCAAGAAAGTATTGAACATGAAATTATCTTATTATGGGAAATACTTGTATAAAAGAAAACAGGAAAGGAGGCAAGGAAGGCTGGGAGAGCTGTCAGACCTCAATGCAGTTCCAACCCAAGTGAAGGAGAGAAGGACAGAAGGTTAGATGGAAAGATATTAGAACACTTTGCAATCTAAGCAAGGTTTGACAGAGCCATCTGGGAGTCTCTGAGCCAAAATCCGTTAATAAATAAGTCCCATGTCTTTCAGACACAAATCTGCTTCAGTATCCCTGCCACACTCAATCATTTGTGGGAAGGTGTAGTCTCAAGACAAACTCTGAAAGTGAAGGATTTTAACTCATAGCAGTGGGCCCTCATTCAATTACATTCCCTACGACAGAGGTGTATAAGGCACATATCACAGCTACCACAATCTTACCAAAAAAATTGGCAAAGGATACGTAGTCAAATGGCTAACAAATATAATCTCACAAGCAATCAGGGAACTGCAAATTAGAACAGTAAAGAGATAGGACTTCTTACAACTTAGAATGGCAAAAATTAAACTCTCTGTCAATAACAAGAGTTTTCAAAGATTGAGGAAATGGTAACGCTCATAAATTACTGGTGGTAGTGTAAATCGGTACAGCTACTTTAAAATACAATTTGGCAGCATCTAGTGATACTGGAAATGTACATACATATCCTAGGACACCACAATTCATCTGTTTACACCGGAGAAACTCTTACACATGTGCAAAGAGAAATATTCCAAGATTGTCATTGCAGTGCTAAGTAAAATCTTAGAACAATCTAAATATTCATCAATAGCAGAGTAAATAAAATGTTACACAAAAGCACCATACAGCAGTTTAAAAGAATGAAATAAATTTCTACATCTAAGTAGCATAGCTATACCTCAAAAAGGTAATTGGGGCAAAGAAAGCAAATTGAAGAATTATGTGTACAAATTATACCATTTATGTAAATTTTAAAGCCACACAAAACTATTAAGTATTGTTTATAGACAAATATATATGGTGTAAATTCATTTAAATGGATTGGAAAAGTACATATCACATTTGTAACAGTGATTGCCTGAAGCTTGGGGTTTATGGAAGAATCATGGTGAGAAGGATTTGGTGAAATGTTCTTTTTTTTTTTTAACATCTTTATTGGAGTATAATTGCTTTACAATGGTGTGTTAGTTTCTGCTTTATAACAATGTGAATCAGCTATACATGTACATATATCCCCATATCTCCTCCCTCTTGCGTCTCTCTCCCTCCCACCCTCCCTATCCCACCCCTCTAGGTGGTCACAAAGCACAGAGCTGATCTCCCTGTGCTATGCAGCTGCTTCCCACTAGCTATTGGTTTTACATTTGGTAGTGTATATATGTCCATGCCACTCTCTCACTTTGTCCCAGCTTACCCTTCCCCCTCCCCAGGCAGGATGGGAATAAAGACGCAGACCTACTAGAGAATGGACTTGAGGATTTGGTGAAATGTTCTTACAATTCGACTAGGGCTCTAACAATATAGTTAAGAAAACAGGGATGTTGTCATATGAATGTTTCCTATCTGGAATAGATGCTAGTGATGCAGATTACCTTGAAAAAGCACGAAAATAAGAGATTCCTGCATCTGAAAAAGATTTGATGTTCTGAACCAATGCACTTGGCCTCCTTTTCTGGACTGAAACCATTTATGAAGAGAAATGTGTCAATATGGATAATTTAACAAGTATCTCAAAGATCATAATTACTAGAACGCTGCCGAGATTGAAGTGAAACAAAATAGTAGGGGTAGGCTGAAGAGAATTGTGAATAAGCCCATTATTTTAAGATCAGATGCATTAATAACACCAATATCCTGCTGCTAATGTGAGTACTTGTTCTGATTACTGTATTGTTCATTTGGAGATTTCTTTATTAGTATTTAGCTTCTATTTGATTTAACATAAAACACTTTGTTTTGTATACACTGTTAAATATTTATCTTTGCTGATTACTAAGGGCACTCCAATCTGGTGCTATATTTATCTTAAGGGTGTTGGTTTTCAGCCTTGGTGCTATCATGAGTTTAAAAAGCAGCGTAAGAGCATGTGCTGCTCAGAGAAGCTTTGCACCCAGAGACAAATTTGATTTCTCTTTACTTGCACTGCAACTTCTCTTGAGTTCTCTTGGAGTTACCCATAAAAATTATTGGAGGAAATCATTTATTGGAATTAAGATACTGGGCATGATTTGATTTCTAATATAAAAATTAACTACTGAGATTTTTCTAAACCTAAATCTTAAAATAAATCAAATATAAACTTTTAAAAATTGTGATCAGTTAATTTTCCTGTTGAAGGAGACCCTGAAAAATCTTTCTTTGTAACCACCCTACACTGCCATTTCAGTTTTTAATAATTTTCTCATCACAGTTTATTTACAGATAAAATCAAATATCTGGATCATTGGTTTTCAAAGTGTGATCCCTGGACCAAGTATTTCAGAATCACCTGGGGAGCTTGTTTAAAAATGCTACACCTATTCTTACTCAGAAGAATTAGGGCAGAGCGCAGGAATCTGCATTTTAACCTGTGATTTTTATGCCTGTTTGAATAGATACCTGTTCTTTTGGCTAACTTCCTTTACAACATGCTGGTCAGAAAGGCAAATGTCAACTTCAAAGGATTCTGTGCACAAAATACATTAAGTCTGTTTGAGATTGTAAAGCACTTGAAAATACTTAGATAAAGAGTACCAGAGAGGGTCAAAGTAATATTATAATAAATGTTCAATAAAGATTAACTTATTTTATTATTAAAAAGTATATAATATACCCAATGTTATGAACACACTTTTCACACAAATGTGTACCACTTTACTTTTTTAAAATGCACCTAAATTTCATCACCCTGATATTATTCAACTGAGCCAGACAAACCAGAAGCTGTTAAAGAGGAACTGCTAATACAAAGCTCACCAACTCTGACTTGAACATAGAGGAATGGTATAGGGTATTACTATATTGAGAGAGAGAGAACTTTAAAGAAAGGGTGGAGTGTTACATTTAATGGTCCTATGTAATTATGCAATATTTGCTGAGTACATTTGAGCTTCCTGCGACTCTGTAGATAGGAAAATACCATAAACCTTGTTTTATGGCTGTCTTATCCCTCTTCAGAACAACCTTGATGATACAGCTGCTTGTGGTAAGGGAGGACGGTGAGAAGCTTGGGTTGAGGGAACATGAACTTCAGAAGTAATGCCATTCAATAAGGCACGTCTTTAACAGTGAATCATTAGACAGTTAACGCCACTGTTGTTAATGTTTAATAATTACTAAGCACTTGTATTATGCTTTATGCACAAGGAAACTAGGCAAGAAGGAGGAAGGAGAAAAGAAGTGTTGGGGGAACAGAGGGAAGGGGAAGGGAGAAGAGAGGAAGAAGAGAATGTGAGAAAGCCAAGAGAGTACTGTATAGAGAGAAAAAATGAATTAACCATTTTTGCACACAGCTGTTGTAACTGTGGATGTAGCTCTGTATGATATGTATCCACAGAGGGAGGTTAACTTCTAAAGCAGGGAATATACATGAATGAATTCTATAAATTAAAAATTGGAGTTCTGTTCATTAGGGAAGATAGTCTGTTGGCCTAAGTCAAACTTGATTACAAATAGCTGTACCTACAAATATTGGCTAAAAATTAATCCTTGCTAGAAAGCTTAAGAAGTGAGAACGTTCTATCAACTTGAAAAATAAAAACTCTTCTTTCACTGGGCTTTGGTACTGACCAATTCATAGCAGAAAACTCGAATTCCAATATATTCATTATTGGACCCAACAAACGTACAAAAAGCACTATTATAATAGATATTACGGTCTTTTGTCGTCAATATTAAACTATTGTTTAATATTCATATATATATATATATATATATACATACATGGTTTTATGTATGAACTTGTGAGTATATATGTAATTCTATTCATAGCTCGAAGAGCTGTAAAATGCAGTGCTTTAATGTATCTTGGGATAAGTGTCCCCAAGGAAGTTAGAAAAGATACTTGAGACAAAGAATCTTATTTATTGTGTTCTAGCTCTACATTAGACTCATTTAACGACAGATTTCTGGACTCCAGATTTCAGATTCTCTGAAATGATTCTTAACGATCTATTTTTTAAAAGCTCTCTAGATGATTTTAATTCAGTTGGTCTAAGAATTGGCACTTAAGAACCTACTCATTCCTTAACTATCTTTTCTAGGTCTACCCACCCAAGATGCTGGGACAAATCCAGCATCCAGAAAGTACTCCTTTCTCAGAGCTTCACTGGCACATTACTGTGTTATCTCGCACTTGATCCTGCTCTGGAGTTCCTCGCAGGTCTCCCAGGTCCCTAGTAACCAGGGCTCCTCAGGAGATGGGCTTCAATACGTCCTCACCTATCACCTCTGAAGTAATCCTACCAATATCCTTATTCTCTCAAGAGCTCATTTTAGAAAACCAGCTGCTCAACTTACCCTGAGAAGGCTTCCTTCCCTGAGCTGACTGCCCACCTACTTGGACCTCTATATTTTAAATTTGAGGTCATAAGGCATGAAGAAGAGATTCTGCCCCAAGGTGAGAAGAAAAGAAGATAATTTGGGAGAAGATATGGGAAGAAATGTCCTGACATTTAAATTTCAAGTGTGTTAGTATAGATGGTCTTCCCAAGATCCAGGAGTACGGAATTTAGGAGTATGGTAGCTTGATATGTCAATTATATGAAAATAAATATCTTGCAAAGACTTTTCAAAACTATGTCATGAAATTTTCAGTGCCGTTAGTTCACAAGTCTTTGTTATCATAACCTTCTCTTTCACAAATGGCAGACTTATAATCCCAATGGTTTAATAATACTGTTACAATCATAGTGACATTAACCAGCCTGAAGTCCTAACTCAAAGTCTGCAATGTTCAATGCATAAGTCGTAGGAGTTTCTAATAGGCAACAACCCTAATCGAGTATAGCAAAAAAGAGAAGAAGTCAGAAGGTTTGGATTCTCTTGCTGGTCCCATCAATTATGAGACGTGATCTTCAACAAGTCTCTCAAACTTTCACTTCTTACACTTTAAAATGTGCATAACAATATTTCATAAATGTCTATCCACATCTCCATTATCCCCCTCCAGTTTGCATGTTACACTGGATAAATCTTCCTAAAATATTGTTTTTATTATGGCACTCCCTCCAGTGAAGAAAAGCAACCACGGAGGACCCGCCTGCTCCCCTCCCAAGGGGCCTGTGCTCCCACTAAGCACCACGTTTTGCCGACTCCTCTTGCAGCTAAACCACTGCATGAGAACTGGATTTCCCCAGGTATATGAAACATGAAAGTGAAGTGTGGATGACTCTCCCTTTCTGCCTCTTTTGGCTGTTTGTGGGGAGACAGAAACCACGATCTGATTGTTTTCTCCCAGTTCAGCTCTCATCATATACCCCTTCCTTTCCAGGTCCCAGCTTCGCTGCACTACCTAGAGCTCCCCTGAAAGTGCAGTGCTCTCACTTGACTCCAGCCCATTTCATCCTACACCCCAGCCACACACAACTGACCATAGCTCCTCAAAGGTACAATGTTCTCTGTTGGCTCCCAGCTTTATACATTGTGTTCTCTTTCTGGAATGTTCTCCCTGTTCTTCATTCAAATGATTCCTACTCATCCATCATCTCTCACCTTAGATGTCACTTCCTTCAGGGAAACCTCACCTGACCTTCTAAGACCAGATTAAGTGCTGCTTCTCTATACCATATAAGCACCCGGTATTAACCAATATCATAGAATTTAACAAACTGCACTGGTTTTACTTGTTCATCTCCACCAGGATGAAAGACCTTTGAGGACAGGGATTGTGCCTTTTTCACCAGTAATTCCCAGAGTTTGATGCAGTCCCTAGTTTAATGTTTGCACTCACAAATATTTACTACATGAGTGAATATATATATTCATATATATGTGTGTGTATATATATATATATATATATATATATATATATATATACACATATTTTCCCCCCCAAAAAATCTGTAAGTCAAAAACTCATTACAGACAGGACCCTTGTTATACTTGCAGGCAGCATTCAGAGTACCTAACATATACTGTGTCCATAGCAGAAACTCAACAAATGCTTATTGAAATCAATTTTTTAATTTATGAAATTTGAATCAAGGGTAATTAAACCTTCTAAATAAAAATTAGGTATTATAGACTTGGTTCTGAAATATATTCATGGTAATATAATTGCCATTTCAAGGGCTATTTTTGTCTAGAGAACACTTATACTCAATTTTTAGAAAACCCAAGTTTCCCTTCCTGGAAAGGAATTTATCAACATTACCAAGTTCTAAGGTTCTATTAAAGTCTAAAGTTCTATTAAAATATAAGTGTAAAGTCTTCTCTTGATCTTGTTTAATTAGCCATCACTACAAAATGGAAAATTCCAAGAGTGTGGGGTCCAGTATCCCAGTTCTTCAAAAGGGATGAAACATCAGGCCTATATATAATGATACAGCATGGCTTTGACCTTTGGAAAACTTAATGATTTGTTGTTTTTTAATATGAAGGCCTGGCCTAAATATCTTAATTTCATTATCTATTCATGAGATAGCTTGGTCCCAGACAGTTATAATTCAACTTTTATACTACTGTTCTGTTGATCTGCCCACATCTTAGGAAGAGGGGCAGTCTTAGGGTTATTCAGGTTTTAGAGATATAAGAACTCCCATTTGTTTAAGCTAATAATTAGTTCCAGAATTGTAATCTTAATTGCTAAACCCTAGTTCACACGTTTAGAATTCAGCACATTTTCATTTTGATTGCAAACTCTAGGGAAAGTGGTCACTAGATAACTAGAAAGTGAGAATTCAATGGACCAAGGTGTGCAAAACTGCTTAGCAGAGCAATGCTGACTTATGCCCTCCCAATGGATGTTAGCTAGTATTTATTTTTAAGTTCCAGGGCTCAAATTAAGTGAAATAATAGTCTAGTTCAGGAAACGCTATGGTGTTCCTGTTTGGTTCCATAGTTTTATTAAATAAATGTACTTGCTTCATATTATAATAAATAAATGGGAGTGCTTTCAAACTTAATTACCTATCAGTAGAAAATGACAGGTGGTTCAAGGTACAGTCACTTAGTGTGGTTTATTCTGGTTTAGGGGACATAGTTCAGTGTGTTTCGAATATCTGTTTTGGATGTCTATTATATCTTGGCTACTACTGAATGCAAATGTTAATTTGTGTGGCACCATTTTATTTACAGAACTCACAACTGAACATTCCTGAATTCTCCTACAACGGTGGATTGACCACCCAAAGGTTAAGTCTGTTCAATGCAGGTTAGTTTTGGCCAGATCTGAAGATCCAGGGGTCAAATTCAAATTTAATTAGTCTTGTGGTATCTGCATGATGGAATTTATTTTCCAGCACAGTTGTTAACTCATTTCCTTGCTTACTTCCCTCCCAAGTTTTTCATACTTCTTGCCAGTTTCCCTCCCAAGATTTCTTTCTCTTAGTAATTTCTTGCCAAGTTCCTCCCAATTTTTTTTTTCTTCTAGTGACTAAATATGAAAACTGTCTAGTGGAATAGAAAACACAAACAGATTTTACTTCTTCAACTTACACAGTAAATATTTTTATTACAATGTGTATGTAATGAATGGCCGTGACAAATATTTACCTAATGACGACCATTTTGTGGTTACAGAAGGACTGCAACAGCTTTGTGAAAACCAATTACATATCCTAAGCCTCGGACCTCTTCTCACATCCCCCACCCCACCTCCCACCATGCACTATTACAAAAGCCAATCACTGCTCCAAACCATGTCCTTTTACAAGAGAGTGAGTCACTGAAGAAAGACAGTCCAATTACTTGGTACCCAAACACTAGTCTGCCTGGGATCCGTTGCTGTCAGTTGTGAGCCAGTGTCATAGGATAAGATATTGGAGAATGGCAAAGGAGCGGTATTCTGGAAAGTTTTACAAGGCAAGAGGACAGTGAAACCTGTCACTCTTTCAATGACAAAATACGATTATAATCTCCTTACGGGATAAGTAAATTAACGGGGGCCCAATTATATTAATTCCTCTTTTTGAGCTAGCAAAATCTTCAGTGCTGGTTACAAAAGTCACAAATATTTAGGAGGATTCTAAGGGTAGTTTGGGAACGTGGAAAGAAAACATTGGAGGATAAGTTAATGGGCACAAGGATACAAAATGGTATTTTTAAGAATTAACTATTAATTTGTCTAGAAATCCATTCTACTATAATCTAGATCCAAAGTAGGACATATAAGCAAGACATGGAGAAGTTCCTGAAAGAGGAGACCTAAAGGTGAAGAGTCTGAACAGGACTTGCGTTCTCGTGTCTGCTTGTTACAATTTATTCTATCAGCATAGCACTGTCTCCATGCCCTTCCCTGTGATAAAGTCTTCACTCAATCCCACTGGCTGAATAGTTTTCAACCACAGACTGAAATCAGAAAACTATGTGAACTATGTTGTGCATGCTTTTTCCTATCCAAGCAAATTTGCACCTACCTGCCTACTCCTATGACACCAGGCATCATTACACACTCAAGTGCTTTGTAGATATCAAAGTTGAATAAAAACGCAAAAATGACAAAGAAAATATTCCGCCTCATCTACAGTTCCAAGTCTAGATGTAGTACATTAAGAAACAGATCAGCATTGGCAGTCAAAATGAAAACCTATTGAATCATGAATATTTGTATTTGGTGATAGGGGCCACAGAGAGAACACGCTGAGGGAGTGTTGGGCTGACACCAGGTGTTAACCCTCAAGGATTCTGTAGGTATTTTGTGTTCCTGTGCTCAAAACTCCTCCATCAAATGCTTAAAAAAATAAAACCTTCATTTTGGAAGGTTCTCACTGGCCTCTTTCAAAGGTGGGAACAGTTGTTTAACAACAACAAAAATCGGAAACTCTAAAGTCACTGAAAATAGGGGAAACTTGATTTTGACTGCCAGGATAGTCTAGCACTTTTAATTATTTTTATTTGTCACTCCCAGCAAAAACTTTCTGTTGTATAATTGTCTCCTCAAACTCTGAGACTGTGAGGCTCAGAAAAGAACATTTTCTGAGCAAAATTCTTGCAACTGACATGCCTACTTCAAAATATTTCTGAAACAGTCATCCAACAAGAATTTATCCTTCTCACTATCAATGTGCTTGGTGGAGTATCCCAAAATAAAATTTTTAGAATCACTATTCTCAAGGAATTTACCATGTAGTTGGATAGATAATAGCATACAGGAAACATTCAGTAAAGAGAAGAGAAAATCATATACTAATGTACTCATTGTACTTACTACATTTGCCAGTTTAAAGTACAGGAATTTAGGAGATGCTGGATGGTTTCGCCTATCATAAGATGACTAGGAAGACCTAAGTCAGTTGCAAAAGTCAGCAGGACAGAAAGGAGCAGGGACTCAGGGACTATTAAAAATAAAAAGCTAAGTGTTTTATTTGCTATTTTAAGGCAAAGAGGATGAAGAGTGAATTGTACAATAAAAAAACAAAAAACACCATCATTATTAAAATCCATCTAGTGGTGTCCTCCACTGGTACTTTGTTAGCAAGACCTGTGATCCCTCTGCTTGATCAGACATCTTAGCCATCTTAAGATCAGACATCTTAACTGACCTCCACATCCTTCTTTGCTAAACCCATAGCATCTCTACCTGTACCTCTTTCCAGTTCCTGTTATGCAAGGAATCCTTAATCCTAAACCAATTTCTCTTCTCTTCTAATTTCTTGAGGAAAAAATTATTCACCTTTTCCCAAAGGCTCATTTTTCCTGATGCCCCTTCCTAAGGATGCAAATATTGAAGAGTACACAAATAAGGGATTCCTTATCTTCTCATAATTACTCTGATACTTTTGTCTCTTCTTGTCCATCATTGACATTATCTGGATTACTGAAATACCTTCCTATTAGTCTTCCTCCTTCTAATCAGAATAGCAAAAAGTACTACTACTACTAATAATAATAATCGCTGTTTTATTTATTAAGTGCTTTCTATGTGCCAGAAGAATCCACAAAACCCTATAAAATAGGTAATATTATCCTTATATTGCAGAGGATAAAACTTAGTATACAGCAAGGTTAAATAACTTTCTTCAGTAGCCCAGCTCTATTAGGTTTCAAAATCTCTGTTCTTTCTGCTAATCCACAAAGGTTCGAATCACGTCCACCTTAATTCTGCTTCTCATATCACAGCCAAAGAGATATATCTGAATTGCAAAGCTGATTACATCACTTCCCTGATTAAAGCTCTCCAAGACCAAATTCCTGAGACTGGTTTTCAAGGCTCCCAGGACATGGCTCTCCGGCTTCATTCCTCCCCACTCACTGTCCCCCAATAACACTCTCGTTCTATCAAGATGCTTGTGGTTCCCTGAGCAAACCAAGTGGTTTCATGTCTGGTTTTTCTGCTCATGCAGTTTCCTCTGTCCAGAATATATTTTCCATTTTTACTTATCCTTCAAGGTGTCTGTTTTTAGAGAAAGCCTCCCTGAGAAGCTCCCTCAACTGGGCTTCTGTAGTGCCTGAGAGTACTTCTAGCCCAACGCTTGCTATATTATATTGAAATGGTCTCTTTGCATATGTTTTCTTTGAGTAAAGGAATAATAAGGTTTTCATTTTGTACCCACCCTGCCTCCACTACAGTGAACGGTGTCTGGTAATCACAGAAGTCATGTTGTGGGGTTTGAAAGGGACAGAGAAACTAGAACCACCTCCCAACCCTGTGGCCATTTCTGGAGCATGGAACCAATATGCCTACATGCCAGACCTTCAGGATCGTATGCCAACTGTTTTCTTCCACAGACCACTCCAACTTTTGTTGATTGGGTCATGTAGACCAGTTATAGATGACCACTTCTATAATTTTCTTTTAAAACTGCTTTTGTCAGCATCAAAATTGATATTGATGATTTTTCATGGTTCTCTTCAATTACGCCAAACCCCACCTTTTTCCACAGTACTCACCAACAAGAACAGGCTCTCAGACACATTTATCTTACGTCATGCTCTCTAGCAGTATTCTCCACCTCCAAAGGAAATAGAAATGAGCTACTGTTTACTGAGTGGCTAATTTGTACCAGATGTTGTGTTAGGCACCTTCTATTTATCTCATTTAATTTTCTCAACAATCCAGGGAACATCACTCATCAATCTTCACTTCTTCATATCAACCTAATCTTCTCTACTTTATTGGCAGCTCTAATGTTCTTAATCAAAAAAATTCCTCCAATGCCATAAGTTTCACTCTTGTCACCATTCGAATTCCACAGGGAATCATTCCATCAGAGGACATCAGCCTTGTGCCTCCTCTGGAGATTATTCCTTACATTAGCAGACTCAGCTTCATCCTTTTACTCCTATAGAAATGCCTCTTTTCTTCCTATTAGAGCAGCCATTATGTTCTTTATTGATTTTTTTTTCCTACTGGCCCATGAACTTCCACAGTATATAGATCTTGCTCTATTCATGTTTTCATAAAATACAGCAAGTCTCAATAAATGTTTTCAAAATTAAGACTCCCTATTTTCTTATAGTTTAAAAGTTCATTTAGGCACAGAAAACCATATATTGTATGATTCTAATTATGTGAAATATCTAGAATAGGAATATTTTAAAGACAAAAGTTTGCTTAGGGCTGGGTGGATGAGTTAGGTATGAGAGAATGTAAATTGATTGCTAACCAGGATTTCTTTTAGAGGAGTTGAAAATGTGGTGATGGTTGTACAACCTTGAGAATATACTAAAAAAAAAAAAAAAAGGATTATACACTTTAAAAATAATTTTAAGGCTGGCCATGGAATCAGAAAAAAAAGGAATAATATGTTTTTACTCTTATCCTCTTTCCTTCATTATTTTAACAGTTTTTTCAAGATATAATTCACATACCATACAACCATTCATTAAAACACAGGTCACTTTACTATGCACTCTTTAGAAAATAGACCACATCTTATTCAACTTGGCATTCTCAGGACCTAGCACAGTATTCAGAAGATAGTAAATGCTTATCCTATGAATTAGGTACCTATACCTCTGAATTTACTACTACTAATATAGCTATGCCATATTTGGGTTAAATATACTTTCATAGGTTTACTTGGGGGAATCAAGACACCATTTATAAAACCATTTCTATGGGAAAAGATATATTCAAAGCAAAAAATAAAACCTACCAGAAACCTGCCAACACCTTGCCACTAATAAACAAAGAGAGCCCATGATTTATCTTGCAGGGCACTCACTATCAGTCCTACATCCTAGCCCCCTCCTAGACAAATATCTGTATTCTCTAGAAACACGCAGATTCTATATAACAAATTTAATGAGTGTTCCAACCTCTAGGTTGTGAAATACTATCCCTGGAAGAAGAGCTTTTGAGGAATGAAGAATATTTTCTTCAAGGTAAATCCAGTATTTTTCAGGATAGCTTTCATTTTTATTATGCTTTCAGAGTGTATGAAAAATAAGAGAATGGAGCTTTTAAAAACTACTGTTGAATGAGTCAGTATATACATAAAAAGCCATTTGTTCAAGGATGTAGCCCTCTTTTGTAAGGACTGCAGTTTCTATCTAATCCACAATTAACCTTTTTTCTATTTTTCTTGCACTGCATTTTAAGCTTCATTTTATTCCACTGCAATTTTTTTTCATAAAAGTTGATTTAAAGGAATCTACTAATGTCAAATGCCATTTACCAAGGATAGTGATTTTGAATCAAGATCACTACTCAGGCAATACTACTAATAAACCTCATAATGTGATATTTTCCCTGCTGATAAACCTCATAATGATATATTCCCTACCATTAACATTGATAATTATTGAACCCTTTATCATGCAATTTATGTATTGAATAGTACAAGATCCATGTACTGACTTCACTTGGAATGCTTTCTGTATTTCCAGATGATTAGCTCATTCCTCGATATTGTTACGAAGTGATTCATCGTAATTTTGCCTCTGTTTCAGAGAATTAGTCACTAAAGGTTGTATGGTTACATGTTCAAGGCCAAAGGATGAGATATAATCACAATTTAATCGTTGATTCCCTACCGGAGGTCAATGTTTGTTTCATTAGGCTATGGTGTTATTAAAATAATTAAAATCCTCTTATGTAATTTTGAAGTACCTTTTAAAAAATATATGCTATATAAATGTCCATGGAGGACATCTGTCTCACTAATAAGTGTACAAAATTCTTACCATTCATAGAGTTTTTATTGTAACCAAGCCAGACCACCATTTTAAAAATAAATTGTGGGCTTCCCTGGTGGCGCAGTGGTTGAGAATCAGCCTGCTAATGCAGGGGACACGGGTTCGAGCCCTGGTCTGGGAAGATCCCACATGCCGCGGAGCAACTAGGCCCGTGAGCCACAACTACTGAGCCTGCGCGTCTGGAGCCTGTGCTCCGCAACAAGAGAGGCCGCGATAGTGAGAGGCCCGCACACCACGATGAAGAGTGGCCCCCACTTGCCGCAACTAGAGAAAGCCCTCGCACAGAAACGAAGACCCAATATAGCCAAAAATAAATAAATAAATTTAAAAAAAATAAATAAATAAATTGTAACTTCTTTATGTTTCTGCAAGCTTCTTACAGCAGGGGTCATATATTTTATTAATTAATTTACTCACAGTTTACCCATTGTGGAAATGTGATTAATATATACAGATTGAGGGCTTCCCTGGTGGCGCAGTGGTTGAGAATCTGCCTGCCAATGCAGGGCACACGGGTTCGAGCCCTGGTCTGGGAAGATCCCACATGCCGTAGAGCGGCTGGGCCCATGAGCCACGGTTATTGAGCCTGCGCGTCTGGAGCCTGTGCTCCGCAACAAGAGAGGCTGCGATAGTGAGAGGCCCGCGCACCGCGATGAAGAGTGGCCCCCGCTTGCCACAACTAGAGAAAGCCCTCGCGCAGAAACGAAGACCCAGCACAGCCATAAATAAATAAATAAATAAATAAATGAAATTTAAAAATAAAAATAAAAAATATATATACAGATTGATTAAGTAAAAAGTTAAATATATAGTTTGAAGGTTTCATATGCATAATCAGATATTTTTCACATAATTACTTACCTCTTCTAGTTGGCACGCTTTGATGACACTCCTATATCTATACTCATCATAGGAAACACCAAAGATGATGTTATCTTTAATGGTGCCAGGCAGGATCCAGGAAAACTGAGAGCAGAATGAAATTCTTCCACTGTGCTTAATTTTACCCTCTGAAGGCTCCAGTTCTCCCATAATCATCATTAGAAGTGAAGTCTGGAAATAAACCCATTGTTATTAAGTTAAATCACTTGATCAAATCACTCTCAGGATGCACATGCCTCCAACTGTCATCCTAAGCAGAAGTATCCTAATTTTTAAAGATTCTATATTAATTTATTCAATTCAAAAAATTTTAAGCACTTCCTGTTCTAGGTATACTGCTATGCACAAAAGATACAAAGGGGAATAAAAGAGACAATTACAATGGAGTGTGATAAGTGCTACAATAGAGGCTCACAGAGATGGGGCACCTAATTCAGATTGTTGGGATGGGTTTGGAAGAGGTCAGGGAAAGATTAGTAACAGCTGACATTTATTGACAGCTCATTTATTTTCTCACATGCCTTTTTCAATCTATCTAATGCCGTTGTACCTTTCTTGGAAACACGTTCAGAATCTGGGGGCTTCTTCCACTACTACCTGGATTAAGCTAATATCATCTCTTGCCAGAATAAATACAATAGCCTTCTAACTTATCTCCTTGCTCTGCCCTTGTCTTCCTATAATCTATTCTCAAAGTGGCCCTGTCAAAATGTAAGTCTGATCATGTTACTTTTCTACTGAAAACCCTCCAAAGGTTTCTAATGTCTTCAGAACAAAAGCCTAACTCCTCACAAGGCCCTTTGTAAGTCCCTCAGAGCCTTTTTACAAGATCCCAAGTAATGGTGTGGCTCCCATTACTTCTCTGACAGCTCTACTCTCCATGGCTCACCGTGCCAACCCCACCGACCTCCTTGCTGCTGTGTGAACTAGACAGACACAGTCCCATTTCACAGGTTTGCTCCACCCCCTACCTGGAAGACTTCCCCAGAGAGCCACATGACCTAATCTCTCACCTCCTTCAAGTTTTTGCTCAAATGTTACCTTTCAATGAGGCCTTCCTTATCTCCACTGCTTAAAATCACACCCCTATCACCAATCTTCCTTTCTGTTTTATCTTCATAGCATTTACTATCATATGACATACATACACACACACACACACACACACACACACACACACACATATATATATATATATATATATATATATATATATGTATATATATATATATATATATGTATATCTCCCACTAGAATGTGAGCCTCTTGGGTTGAGGAAGAGGGTATGTTGTGGGTTTTGTTCACTACTATATCCTCAGGGCCTAGAATGGTACCTGGCACAAAGTAGCTACTCAATATAATTGCTAAATGACATTGTATTTTACTCAATAATTTAATGATATGATACATTATATTAAATTAGAAGGGCTCAATAACTTTAAACAGTGTATTACTGGTACATAAATATAGAAACCAATGGAAGGGAATTAAAACTACACAAACAGATCCAAATGCACAAAAGAACTAGTGTTTGATAAAGATGGCATCTAAAATCAGTGGAGAAAAATAGACTATTCAGTATATGGTGCTGAACAACTGAACAGCCAACTGGAGGTCAAACAAAAAAACTGTAGCCGTATATCACACCATATGCATGATGAACTCCAAACAGTCCAAAGAATAAGTATAAAAATAAGACCATAAAATACTTGAAGAAAACATTGAAGGATGCCTAAATTAAAAAAAAAAAGAAAGAAAGAAAAAAAAATGGAGTAAGAAAGCCTTTCTATGACTCAAAATCCAGAAGCCATAAAATAAAAGATAAATTAAATCACGTTAAAAAAAATCTTGTGCACAGAAAACGAAAGGAAAAAATGTCAAGCTGAAGTAAATATTTGCAAGTTATATCACTCAAAGGAATAATTTCCCGCTTAAGTGATCTTAAAATCAAAAGGAAAAATACCAACATCCCATTAGAAAATTGTGCAAAGTATACAAACAGATATTTTACCAAAAATTAAAATAGAAGTGGCCTTTAAACATATGACAAGATATTGTACTTTATTCATAATAAGAGAAGTGCAAATTGAAAAAAACACTGACATATGACTTCACCCAATGAGACTAGAAATAATTCAAAAATAAGATGCCGTCTGCTGGGGATGCTGTGGGGGAATAAATCTGCAATCTTATATGGACTGTATGGCATGTGAATAAATCGATGCAGCCTTCAGGAAGTCTGACAGATATACAAATGCTTTACCATTTCTAGGAAGCTACATTGCAGAAATACTTGTAGACGTGCTAAATGGCATATATGCAAGATTAGTCATAGCATCATTCTTTGTGTTAGCTAAGCACTGGAAATAACCCAAATGTCAATCGATAGGTGACTCATTACATTACAGACCTCTATCCAAACAATAAAATACTATGCAGCGATATATATAATATATATACATTCAAAAAATTAACAAGAGTAGCTGCCTGGGTTGGGAGAAAGAATGGTGGAAAGTGGCAAATAAGCAGAGGAGAAACAGAAGTGAGAGGGAAAATTTTCAACTTTTTATACATTTTAATTTTCCAGAATTTTAAATTTTGAATTAAATTTTAATAAATAATAATATCACCTAAAATATATTAGGAAGAAAGGAGGGACAAGAGACGACATCTTTGTGATATCTAGTTCAGTAAATTTTAAAATTCTTATTGTATAGGGAAAAAAAATCCAAAATTCCTTATTTCTACATAAAATTCTTCTATATAAAAATTAAAACTAGAAGTGTTATTTTCATATAGAACAGCTTTATAAATCCCAACAATGGAATGGATCAGATTATATATGGATTACATATCTATATATATAATATATAGATATATATATGTGTAGGCATATAATATTATATGTGTATATATACATATATATGTATACATATATATGCACACAATATACAGGTTAAATATAGGTTTGTATATATTAAATAAAAAGGTTAAATATATATTTAACAATATTTATCTATATAAACTTATATAGATAAATATATAATATTTATCAATATAAACATTTATCAATAGTTTGGTATTTTGAGAGATGTGAAGTTAAATATAAACATCATTGAATATAATATACATATAAAATACCAAATATTGATAAAACTTGGCAGACTTTGTATTTTATTTAAAAAGTAAGCAAAAACAGAAGCCAACAGCCATTCCACACATCTGATGCTCAGTTATTAGCAGAGCAAGCTAAGAGTTCCAGAGCAAGGCCAGCCAGGGCAGAAGACAGAGACTATGTGGTGTCAGGGGTTGTCAGCAAGGCCACAGACCTGCTTCAGTTGTGTAGACAACAGAAGAACTCAAAATCCCCACACCCTGGGGGCGATGCCATAAGCCAGCCTTTAGTTGGGGATACCCAGGAGTGTAGACTCTTACACCAATACTGCTTAATTAAAATAATTCAAGGAAGTTTCATAAATGAAAGATATTGAATATAGATTAGAACCCCCCCCAAAATTCATTTTCCCAAAGACATTCAGTTAAATAAATTTATATCAAGCACCTATTACATGCTAGGTACTATGATAGTCCTTGGAATATAAAAACAAAGAAGACATGGTTCCCCTACAGTCTAGACATTAATAACAAGGGAGAGTGATAAAATTAAACCTGACCTTACTGGTTTTTTTAAAGAGACTAAGACGTGTGTTTTATTCAAAAATTAAACAGTCCAATAAAAATTAGGTTTTAAAATCTGTAAACTCTTTGACTCTGCAATCCTAGTCTTAGAAACGGATCATTAGAAAATTATGAAATGCACAAAGATACAGATCAATCGATTTACAAATAATAGAGAATGCCATCACAACATCATTTATACAAAAATAACTTGGCAATAATCTGAATATTCAACAAAAACATGTAATGCTGTGCAGCCATTGCGAATGACAGTGCTCTGCAGATAAATCTTTGTGATGTGTTTGATTTCTATCTGAGTGAAATTGGTTACAATACAGTATTAGAGAATAATCCTATTTTGGTTTTTATAAACACATATATATAGGAAAATGTCTAGAATAAAAATATTTCAAAATATTTACCTGATTATGCCTAAGAGGTGAAATTAGGAATAATGTGCATTTTTTCCCTGATATTTTTTGTTCTATCTGCATTTTCTTGCTTTTCTACAAAGTTTTAACAACAGTATAAACAACTACCATTTATTAAGCATGTACTTTGTTCCAAGTACTGCATCAAGGGCTTTCTGTACATTTGCTTATCTAATCCTTATACCTGACCTTATTGTATTTTATCTCTCTGGATTTCCAGAGAGATAAAATACAACCAAAATCTCAGAGATAGCTACTTGATCCATAATGTCCTTCTGGACACAAGTATACACATATATATGCTTTTATAAAATGCAGATCATAATGTACATATTATTTTATAACCTGTTGTCTTTCTTCACTTAAGAGTATCTTCAGAGTCATTTTTTAACATCCCTTAGCCTGACTGAATAACATGCCATTATATAACTACACCAAAATTTATCTAATCAGTCCCCTATTGTTAGATATTTAGGGCTTCCCCCAATTTTGGGCTACTGAAACAATGTTGTGATGAATATATAAAATCTCTGCAAACATACTAGGATAAGTCATAGAAATTGACAAGTTATTTGGTTATTTTTAAGGCTTTGGATATACAAATTACCAAATTGAGTGGTGCAGGATTTATCTTGAAATGTGAATATTTTCAATTATTCTATCGTATATTTCAGCTAGATATTTTATCTAATAAGATTATAAAATGCTCCATTCCTATACTATGAAAGGACATCCTCCTAGACTGAGTTGCCAAGTTGTTTCTCGGAGGGGTTTAATTATTCCTAAGGGGCCACTGCCTCCATCTGACTCCATCTTCATATCTACTTCCCAGAAGATGCAACTGTAACTCCAGCCAGCAATTATCTGCTCATCAGTTCTTAATAGAGTTGCCTGAAATTTAATTGCTGGTTAAGTCTTGTAATCTGTAATCCCAAAGCTATTTGTTTACACCTTTAAAGAAGTAATTTTAAACACCTAAACAAAATTAATTTTAAAAATTCTGTGAAATACTATTACTGTCTGCTCACAAGCAATCATTCTTGTTTAGATCATCTGTGACTTGTTTATTAGCAACTCCTCCTATGGTATCATTTTCTTTTAATAGTGATAATTGCTAGTAATACTATACAAGAAATAGAAGGAAAAAGTAGCACTTGAAGAAGAAACACATTTTTCTAAGAAGAAAATGCACAACAACTACTTTATTGAAAGGCCTGTTTCTCATGTGGGAAACCGTACCTGGAGAGAGAAATAAGCAAACTGTATATCACTAGCACTATGAACACTAAATTCAATGACTAGAAATTTTCTGTGGCATTTTGTTTCCCACGTCTCAGACTAAATTCTTCAAAATATGGTTCTTCCTATATTAGACATTAATAAATAACTGTCTTTCAGGAGTATTTCTATTTTTATTTACATTTTTATCTTATAGCAGCATTGCTCCTTCCTTCCTCCCTCCCTTCCTCCCTCCCTCCCTTCTTCCCTCCCTCCCTCCCTTCCTTCCTTCCTTTTCTTTCATCAAAGCTAAAATTATAGTCAAATGGGATGAAGAACCTATTTTTAATAGACTTTCAAAGCAAATACCTATTATCCTTAGTAGCCCATTCCAAAGCCAGGAGGCCCTTTCTTATCCCTGATTTTATTCCTTCATGCCCTTTAAATTTATTTCCTAGATAAAGACAACAAGTGTTTATAATTATCTGAACAATAACTCAGCTCTTTGAAGATCACTATAAAGTCTTCTTCTGACCATAAAGTTTGACCCTTTAGCTTTCTAACCTATTAATTTTTGTCAGATATATCTCCAAATATCCATGGTTTATAATTAGTTGGGGTGGGGGGGGGTGTTGAGGCTGACCAGCACTGAATAAATTAACATTCCTATGTATTGCCTTCAAAAAACTGTCCCAACTCAATAATTTTTCCTCATAATAAATCATAAGCAAGTCTGAGTCCATTCTCCAAAATTCTAATGTCAACAAAATGGGGACCTTTTACATGAGGCTATTGAAGTAAAATCTAAGCCATGATTTTCCTGGACCAGCTCTGAGAAAATGTCTGTACCACAGACTGGTAAAAATGGATGCTTCATTTGTTCAATAAAGTTATTGAATGCTCATCCTGTATGTGCATGATGCTGTGCTGAGTGGTGTCCAAAATATAAAGATATAAAAGAAAAAGTCACTGAAAATAATAGGAAGAAATAAAAGGCTAGAGGATGCTATCAGTGGAATAACTTATATTATAAGGAACTCTATACAAGTATTCTCCTAATACCAATGTAAGAATTTCTCCAAAACACCTTATTACATTACAGACAAACTAGAAAAAGAAAGGAGAAAATCATGTCAAGTTAAGATCTTCATAATGAGGTATAAATGAGACTACCTTGCCTGCTCCAGTAGATCCAGCGACGGCCAACAACTGTCCTCTTTCTATCTTGAAACTGATATCTTTCAGGACAGGAGCACCGAGAAGTGAGAAGTTACTGAAGAAGAGGCTGTTATCACCATTGGAAATTTTTCTATTGTTATTATTTTGTTTTGCTTTCTCAAATAATTTCCCAAATCCCTGTAAAAAAAAAACAAAAA
Organism: Eubalaena glacialis; assembly: GCF_028564815.1. NCBI lineage: Eukaryota > Metazoa > Chordata > Mammalia > Artiodactyla > Balaenidae > Eubalaena > Eubalaena glacialis. Next base: position 96,080,867 of record NC_083723.1, on the reverse strand, counting down.
AAAAACGTTTTTCAGATATTTTCAATAGCTATTTGCATTATGTATGATTAGTTTGAAAATCACATGGCACATGACCCATACTTTACAGCACACAATTGATAGCACATGATTTCTAGAGCACATGATCCAAAACATCTGAAAATTATAATAATAATTTCAATTTCTCAGATTGTTGCTCACCACCAAATTTAATTAAAGATATCTATCTACATATATAAAGGTATCTATCTATATATATGTGTGCGTGTATATATATATATGTGTGTATGTAAATATATACACACACATAAATATATATCCTCCCCTATAGGCTGGGTACATGAACATAATTATTTAATCTTCAGCAGAATAACAATATATGAGGTAGATTTTATAATCCTTCTCTTTCAAAGCTGTAGACTGTGACTCAAAGAGGTTAAGCAACTAAAGTCACGTAAGTAGTAGGCCTGAGTAGAATTACAACCCAAATCTTCTGCTCTATCATGCTGGTAGTACCTTCCTCTGAGAAGCTCAAAGCATTTCTTTAATTAGCTATTATTAAGTATAAATGTGATGATACTGCCATGTGATTTGAATGAATTCCATTTTTGTAAGAGTAGCTGGGAGAAGGAATTCTCTTTTGAAAGTGCCCTGCTTCTATACTGCCCCATGGGAAGCTTTAGGGTAGTGGTCTTCAAACCAAAGTAAACAGCACTACAGATTATCAGGAGGGAGGTAGTGCACACAGTTTTAACGGAATGTATTCCCACATCCTCAACATGCAAAAGTACTCCTTCCTAAAGTTAATCTGCCTGAGAATTTGCCTGCTGTTTGTCATTTCTCTTTCCCACTTCCTGCTCACAATTGTCCTTCCCTCACTTTACACAGAAGAGGCAGCCTTCTCACCAGCCTTAAGTTTAGCTACGTTGCACTTTCTGGAGTGTAAAAAGCACAATAATACAAACAAGGGGACCGTAAGAGAATGATTTTCTCCTGAAAGGTGATCCCATAAAAGCAAAGCCAGAAATACTGAAGGAGGTAACATCTTATTTCACCCAAGTTTCAAACTGATGGCAATCTATGTGTCTTATCATCTCAGAATCATATTTCAGAAATGAATTGAGAAATAAGATATTTTAATTAACTTATTGTTTAATTATTTAATTTTAATGAGTTAATAAATTAATACAAATTATTATCTGCATTTTAAAGTCAAGTCACACTTTCCTGACATAAAGCAAGTCACATTTAGCTGATCGGCTTGACAATGAGACCTGACTTCATAAATTCATTTATTCATTTATTTCCCATGAAATTGCACTGAAACTGCAGCTCCCAAGTTTTGAAAAAAATTATTTAACATATGAAGACAATATACAATAGACAAGAATTACATTCTTTGCCACCACTTAAACCTATGTTGAAAAATTAGTCTTTAAGTTGAAAAGTCAACTTAAAGTGTATCAGATATACATAGTTTTTCAGAACTATTTTAGGGCATACATAAGCAATTAAGCTTGAAGACCACTGCTTGAATTCTTATGATATGAACGGCTAACATCCCTTTCAGTCAACAGATAACTAAAAGCAAAGCTTTTAATAAGTGGGCAATGAAAAGTCTTTAAATGAGACAAAGGCATCTGTTATTCCTTTATTCATTTATTTATCTAATAGACATTTATTGAGCATCACCTCTGTATTAAAGACCACTTCAGGGACTTCCCTGGTGGTGCAGTGGTTAACACTCCATGCTCCCAATGCAGGGGGCCTGGGTTCGATCCCTGGTCAGGGAATTAGATCCCACTTGCCACAACTAAGAGTCCGCATGCCGCAACTAAAGATCCCCGAAGATCCCACGTGCCGCAACTAAGACTTGGCACAACCAAATAAACAAATAAATATTTTTTAAAAAGACCACTTCAAAAATCCCACATAGGAGAATAACATATGGATAGATATTAATACTGCAATGTGTTTAGTGCTACAACTGAAAATTCACACCAAGTCCTATAGGAGCGCATTAGAGAAAGCAACTGACTCAGTCTGGAATTTGACCAAGTAAATGACACAGTACTAGGCTACGAAGAATGTAAGTGGTTATTTCACAAGAGCAAGAAATAGTCTAGGTGTTCCAGGAAGAAAGATCTGGATGCACAACATTTTAGGCTTAAAAGAACAAAATAGATCTCAGGAATGGTGAGTGGCTAGGTGAGATGTATATGGTAAGATAACAAAGGGTATCCTTGGTAAGGTGGGCAGTGCAGGCAATTAAGGGGCCCATGTGCCATGCTTAGAAATAGGACTTTTATCCAATAAGCCCTTGGACCAATGGAAGGTTGTTTTTACTAATAACTTTAATTTCTGAGTACAGAAGTAAAACACTTATTTCAGGAAATTTGGTAAACAGAGGAAAGCAGCAAGAAGAAAAAAATAATCACCTGTAATCCTACCACTGAAAAGAAACCATGTTTAACATTTTAATGATACCCCTCCACTCCTTCACATATATATACAAAATCATATATATGATATTTTACAACATTAAGGAAAAATTATACATAAGGTTTGTGACCTGCTTTTTCTGACTTATAATAAATCATAAATATTTTCACATACCATTAAACATTCTTTTAAATATAATTTTAAGTTGCAGGATAGTATCCAAGAGTATGGATAAACTATAAATAGTTCTCTATTTTTGACATTATATGGTTTTCTTTTTAACTTAATAATTCTGTGATGCATGTACTTTGCTATAAATCTTGGCGCAAATCTCTTTTTTTTTTTTTTTTTTAAGTATAAATTCCCGCACATGGGATTTCCAGGGCAAAAGGTATAGCAAAAATTCTAAGTCTTTTGAAAAGTAGTTCCAAATTTTCCTCCATTAAGGTATGAGAGTGCTAGATTTGAGGAACCATTATCAACACTGTTGCTTTCTGGTTTGGGATTTATTTTGTTTTGTTTTGTTCTGTTTTTTGTGTTTTATAGGTGAAAATGGAATCTCACTATTGATCTTATTTTTATTTGATCCCTAGTAAAGTTGAACATGTTCCATGTTTACAAGTCCCCTGTGGTTGTCAGAGGAAGGATTATGATACCCTTTGTCTTTACTTCAGTCTCTGTCTCATCTTCTCAACCAGCTGGGTAATAAATCATGACATTCTGAACTTCAGTCTCCTGAGTTGTTGAGGGTTTTAAATGAGATAATATATATGAAAGTATTTTGTATACAGTAAAGCATTAGTCCACTTTTTTTAATTAGAGGCAGAGAAACTTAGGCTGACCTTTTGGCTCTCTCCCAACCAGTTGTATAACCTTGTTCGAGTTACTTAAACTCCCTAAAGCTCAGCTTCCTAATACATAAATAGAAACTGTACCTACTCACAGGTGTGGTGTGAGTGAGGAGTCACATATAACTCATCAGGGACTTGCCTCTTGAGTAACTGGGTGAACAGTGACATCATCAAACGCGTGGAGAAGACACTGGAAGGAGCAGGTTTATGAAGCTTGGGGAGTGATGACTGTGGGTGCTTGAGGAGCTTGCAGGGAATTTAGAAATGATGTATGAAGTTCAGGAAAGAAACTGGGGCTAGAGATTTGCCTTTGAGAGTCATCAGCACATTGATGTCAGTTGAGCCTGAGTCACCCAGAAAGCATGAAATGCCTGAAGGAAGCCTAGGTGCAGATGCAGTGGCCCATCACCATTGAAGAGGCAGACAGGGAAGACTTAGAAGTCATGGTCAGAATATAAGATGACATGGAAAGAGTGGTTCACTAAAGCTAATTTAAATAAGTAGTTTTAAAAGAACAGTTTTAATGTATTGGTAAGGGCAGAATCCAGATTGCAGCAGGGAAAAGTCATAAAAGATGACGAAGCAAGAACAGCTTTGATGGCAAAAGGAAGCAGAATGATAAAGCTTGGAGGATGAGGCTGGGTGGGCAAAAGTCAGAGAAGAAATTTTTTTAACTTGAAAATATTTAAATGTGAAAAGGAGTCAGTTGAAAAAAAGATGTTGAAACTTGTAGAGAGAGACTAATTCCTGGCCCCATGTCCTGAGAAGATGAAGCAAGATGATAACAGTTTAGTCAAAGGCAGGAGGAAGCATACATCTTTCACTTAGACAAGAAAGAGAAGAAAAAAATAATCCCAAGGGTGAAGAAAGAAGTTATAAGCATTCACACATGATGCTGCATATTTTATAGCATCTATATATTTTCTCTATATCTTACAGAAGTCAAGGCCATCTGCTGGGGGTGAGCAGAACCTGGGAGAGGTTGGGAGTTTCAGGAAAGTGGTAAAAATCTGGAAAAGCTTTTAGAGAAATGGTAAAGAAAATTAACTACATATAAATGAAAATATTTCTCAAGAAAGTTTATAGGCCCATTTGAAGTTGAAACAATAACTGTATAAAACTTATAACTGACTAGAGTATATGATTTTCCCAGATAGCACCTCCTTCGTCAAAGATATCAAGTGAATGTTTTGTAGCAAAAGATTCAGTGAAAGGAAAAGGGAATTGAGGGTGCTGCTGGGAGAAGAACTGAAGTGACTGGTGTTGTCATTGGTGGAGGTTAAACCAGGAGTCGTCCAAAAGGGAGAACTAAGGAGTCTAGAAATCTTCATGAAATTGGAAGGCAGTAAAGGTGGGATGAAGAGACTGAGAGAGTTAAGGTTAGGAAATTCTGAACTAAGAAAGAGATTCCAGAGTGCGACATTTCCAAAGTGGAGTAAGTCTAGGTGCTCACCAAGCTCAGCATGTGACCATGAAAGGAAGCTTCTGAACTAACTGTAAAATGTAAGTTCTGAGGACAGTACTGGAAGGATTTCTCATGTGGGTGCTGAAGTCTCAGACGTGATGGCAGAGATTTAACAAGCACCACTATCCTGGGTAAATATCATCAAGGAGTGTCCAGAATTTGATAGCTGACAGAGTCTGGAGGATGAGGATACAGCCAGACGGAAGGTTCACTGAAAGAGTTGTAGACTGTGACATTGGGGTCCAAAACCTAACTTCAGCCCTTGCCTGTTCTGTGAGCTGAGCCAGGTTCTGTAACCTTCCTAAGCCTCCCTTCCCTTATCAGCAAAATGGAAACATTAAGATTTCATCATAGGAATGTTATGAGAAATAAGACAAAACATATAAAGTGCTTATCTAGTACCTGGCAGATTGTAAGGGCTCAAGCATGCTACCTATTTTATTAGATGAAAGCAGAGTGAAATGGAGATTAGAAAAACAATTGTCTGTAAGTACTGTCAAACTTCTTATTTTTCTTCATGCCTAGAAGGGCATTTGAAATTCCTAAAATCAAAGAAGTAAAATCAATCTGATCCACACACCTCTCCACAATTTTTCTGGGCAGATAAAGAATTATTCTCTTACTTATAGCTAAAAAAAATGAAGTATAGTAAAGCCCTTGAGGTCAGGTTACTTATATAAATAAAACCAATTTAAGATATTGTGAAATATGTAGAAATGGGACATTGGTTTCATAACTCCTATGTTTACTCAACATAAAAAAGTGATAAGGAAAGAGGAACTCAACAGGTAGTCTCAATAATCAAATATGACTTCTTTAGAAGCTGAAAAATCATTGATAATATTTTTTCTGACCATGAGAAATATGAGAGAATTTTTAGTAGTGAATTAAAATAAGTAAAAATAGTAAAAAACAATACATTGGTCTATTTCTCATACATCTTTATGGTGACTGGTGTATGTAAATTGCATTGGATTGGAACTTGAGATCAGAGAGGGTAGCATTTACTGAGGAACTATTATGTGCATGGTACTACGCTGAATACTTTCCATAAGTTATCTCAGTCAATCCTCACAACAAACTTGCAAGGTATATATTAATATTCCCATTTTATAGATGAAGAATGAGAGGCTCCACAAAGTTCAGTAACTTGGTGTAGATTACACAGATAGTAAATGGCAGAACCAGGATTCAAAGCCAGCTCTATCTGGCTCCAAAACCTATGAGCTTTGTATTACTTCCTAATTTGTTATGTGAAACAAATTACATGACTTAGAAAAAAATGACGAGGCTTGTCTATCGTATTTAATATTCCTGGGCCTCTACCTCTTAATCTATAAAATAAGTTCTATCATCATTCTAACTTTATTGCCCATTCGGATGAAAACCAGAACCACAAACAAGCAAAGCTTAAATATTTAGAACAAACAAAAACAAAAAATATCTGACCTCCTCCCAGAAGGCTGTTACATTCTCCATCACTACTTCTGTAGTTGTTAAGTTATATTCCAGTGTCTTATATTCTTGTTTTTGTAAGAAATCCTGTTTGCAAAAGAGAGCAAAAACATACTGCAGAACCAGGATACCATTAATACATTATTACATCTATTTTACACTCTAATAGTGATGCATTCTGTACCTGGATTTTATGAATTATATTAGAAATTGTTTCTTAATAAAATAATTTTATAAGTGTTCTAAAGTTAATTTGCCAAGTACTAGAATTCATCATTTTGAAATGTAATATTTCATAAAACTGTTTTTATACATTAGATTTTTAACATACCACTGATTCATCCTTGCACTATTACATGTTAACCTTAGTGATGAATTTATAAAGCACACCTGAATTACCCACCAATTGCCTCAATTCAACATTGAGAGAGAGAAAACTATTATCTTCATCTTCATAGCACCCTCCTTATTAGAGGCATCATTAGCATCACTTCTCTGGGTTAAGTAAAGGTGTGAAGATCTGATCTAACTGATTTTAGGGTATCAAACCTTGATTCTAAAAGAAGGGCTCTATTAGCGAATCAGAATCACAGTGCTCCTAGAGATGGTGGGAGCATGAGGAAGAATTAAGTTTATGCATCCTGAAGTCTTCTTCATAGGAGGTAGTTTTAAAAGTCTGGTCCTTGCTCACTTTTTCCCTTCTCGCCTCTTCAATTCACTCACTATCTCTATTTTGGTTTCCCTCTTTTTCTCCCAGTTTTGTTTTTAAGATCTGTTTCTCTGTCTGTATTCCTGTTTAGTGAATCTGTTTCTCTGATGCATTCTCTTTGGGTCTCTATGTCTGTTTCTCTCTCTCTCTCTTTCTCTATCTCCCCACCACCTCCCACATGGCTGTGATGGACTAACAGAAGAAATAAGACTAGTCCAAAAGCTGCCATGGTTCTGAGCTACATTCACCAATCTGTCTAAATTGCAGATCTCAAACTCACATATTTTCAAGATGATAAAACTAAGGAAGGTGGCTAAGTAGAGATTGTGATGAACTGCAGAGGGCAGACCCTCTCTGAGGGGGGAGCTGCCACAGCTTGTAAGGGAAGAGGACCCAGTTTACTGTATACTTCAAATTTTCAAAAGAGGCTGAAGACATGATTTGTTGTATATGTGACAGCACACAATTTTTAAATGCTGCCAACTAATTCAAATGCGTTGTTTTAGGTTTTTTTGTTTTGTTCTGTTTTTTAATGTAAAGGTCAAATAAAACAGGTCAAGGGCCAAAATTAAGTCCATGGGCCACCATTTGCAAACTCTGGCCTAGGCTAAATAATGGCAGAACTATCTAAAAGTGGCTCACCCTTCAGCCTCTTTTTTAAAATTTATGTCACAATGATTTATTTTCTGGGTTAAATATTTAAATGGATATCAAACAAGTATAATAAAACATTTTGAACTGTATATTAATTATAAAAATAATAACCACACCCAAGGTTATGGTGCTGATTCTGTTAGCTTTGCATTAATTGAGTCTCATTACCTGAGGACTTTAGAACCTCTCTTCAAAATTACCAGCTACATCAGCTTGCTGAGATTTTAAGGTAATTAATGTGTCATAAAATGCCACTGTCATCCATCATACAGTCCAGAAAAACACTTGGAAAAGTTTAAGGTGAACATTCCTAGTGTTAGCTGGAAAATCTTATAACTCCCGGATGAATCTGCCACCATCATTTTGCACATTTGCCAAGTTCATTAGAACTGCTCTATTGATTGATTACTTGAATAAAAATCTCCAGAATACAGAAACAATATTTTCTCCAATTTCTCTGACTTAAGAGAATTTCACAGGCCTTCATTTTATTTCACTAGGCTTTCATTACAAGGGCTCATTAGACCACATACAGACATCAAGAGAGGAAATACTGTGCATCAAACAGGCCCAAGGCCAAGAATACCTCTCCAGAGAGTTTGCTCATGAATAAAGTTCTAAACTGTTCTAAATTCACTGTGATGATGCCCCATTTTGGTACATTACCTGTATTTTGTTTATTGCTCCAAGAGAATCATACCAAGTTTGTACAGCCCAGGGGAATTGCCGAGTGACTGCCATGCGCAGAACAATGCAGAATGAGATGGTTGTGAATATTTTTCGAAGGCCGATTCCTTTAAGCAGTGCATAAGGAAGCACAGATAAAAACACTACAAAGAACCCTGAGAAGAAGAAGGTTGAGCTATTGAGGTATCTCACATAGGCTGCCTTCCGGGTCAGTTTCAGTTCTGTTCTATAAAAAAAAAATAAGATTTGGGATGCTTATTTACTTTTCAAATATCAGGCATCTTGGAATTAAAAATCTGAACATAGACTCTCAAATCTTTCTCTCTGTGTTCTGATCCTCATTCTACCCTGCATGAGCTGTGTGACCTTGTGCAAGTTATTTAACCTCTCTGGGCCTCAGTTACCTTATCTGAAAGGGAGATGGATCATAATGAATGTACCAGTGTCTTGCATGTAATACCTGTAAATATTATTTTTAAATTACAATAATCTTAATAATTATTACTATAATTATTATATTATTTTTATATCTTTATTCACTTCTTTATTAATTTTTAAGATTAATGACACTGATAATTTTTTGTTTGTTTGTTGGTTGGTGTTTTAAGTAATTAAGTGTGGATATGAGAATAATGTTGAAAGACTTATAAAGGAAAAAGACAATTCTGGGATTCCCTAATGGATTGTTAACATTTTAGAAGTTCTAGCTTGGCTTTGGGGAACCTTGAAAATAACATATAAGCCATAGAGGAGTGGTTCTCAAGCCTTAGCATGAGTAAAAATCACCTGAGAAACCTGTTAAAATGCAGAGTTTCAGGCCCACCACTCAGAGATACTGACTGAGTCTGCAGTAGGCCTCCAGAATCTGCATTTTAAAAAGGAACCCAAATGGGGCTTCCCTGATGGCACAGTAGTTAAGAGTCCGCCTGCCAATGCAGGGGACACGGGTTCGAGCCCTGGTCTGGGAAGATCCCACATGCCGCGGAGCAACTAAGCCTGTGCACCACAACTACTGAGCCTGCGCTCTAGAGCCTGCAAGCCACAACTACTGAGCCCGTGTGCCACAACTACTGAAGCCCATGTGCCTAGAGCCCATACTCAACAAAAGAAGCCACCGCAATGAGAAGCCTGCGCACTGCAAGAAAGTAGCCCCTGCTCGCCACAACCAGAGAAAAGCCCGCGCTCAGCAACAAAGGTCCAACACAGACAAAAATAAATAAATAATTAATTTTAAAAAAGAACCCAAGTGATTCTGTTACAGGTAATTCTTGAAAAATTATAAGTGAGTAGATGCTGCATCATCCCTGTCTCTCTCCTTTCAGTATAATTATTTGCAATCATACTTCTGATCCTTTAGTCTGAACTACAAATGTGAACTATTTTTTTAACACACACAGAAGAGGTTTAAATGCACCAATAAGCAGAAAACAGGGAGTGCAGAGGCTGGCAAGAAGAGAGGACAATGCTGCCTTCAATCTCTGTCCTACTCTTCCAGGACCATCAAAACTAGAGTCACTTGTGATCCTCCTATTCAGCTCTTGCAAGGGAAAGAGCAGAGATAAAACAGACAAGTAGAGAGTGCTGGTGGGAAGGAGCAATAGCTGCGCCTGGCATTTAGTTCCACATGCTTGTACAACTCAGAAAAGTTCTCATTCTCAAGTTGTAGAATTCAGAGGAAATCTTTTTTTTTTAAGTCTGAAAAAAAATGTAATCCTGAGCACTCTGATGAAGAAAACGAAGTTCAATGTTCCCAATCTACATTGTGACTCCCAGTCTAATGCGGCCTAGCCTACCTATTTTAATTATTTGGTATTGAAGGCAGATTATGATTTGGGAATCTCACTGGGGTGTGACTCTCAGCTCTCCTGGTTATAGCTATGCCATCTTAAGCAAGTTTCCCTTCCCTCTGACCCTATAGAATCCACATCTACAGAAGAGAAACATAATATCTCCCTTGTGGAGTTGCTGCCAAGATAAATGACAGCACAGCACAGGGCCTTGCACTTAGAATCTACACGTGTGTCTCTAATCTTCAACAGAAAGAAGAATACTATTGGCTAGGCTTATATGTTTTTAATGTTAGAAAATACTGTTTACAAAAAGGTTAATACATTTGTCAAAATTGTTGTGTATTATAAACAGTTGAGGAAAATGAAAGAAGTGGTACTGTAAGAATAATGGACTCAAGAACATCTATAAGAGAAGGAGTACTTCCCAGAACTTCTGCTGCCAGTGTCCTTGTCCTCACGGTGAGACACAGCCACCCCCCACCTCTGCAGGAGACCCTCCAACACTAGCAGAAACTGCAGCTCAGCAAGCAATCTGCTGCCAACAATCAAATCAATTTTGTGATATTTAAAACTTTTACTGAGAGGGCAGACAGCAGAAGCAAGAAGAACTACAATCCTGCAGCCTGTGGAACAAAAACCACATTCACAGAAAGATACAGAAGATGAAAAGGCAGAGGGCTATGTACCAGATGAAGGAACAAGATAAAACCACAGAGAAACAACTAAATGAAGTGGAGATAGGCAACCTTCCAGAAAAAGAATTCAGAATAATGATAGTGAACATGATTCAGGACCTCGGAAAAAGAATGGAGGCAAAGATGGAGAAGTTGCAAGAAATGTTTAACAAACACCTAGAAGAATTAAAGAACAAACAGACAGAGATGAACAATACAATAACTGAAATGAAAACTACACTAGAAGGAATCAATAGCAGAATAACTGAGGCAGAAGAATGGATAAGTGACCTGGAAGACAGAATGGTGGAATTCACTGCTGCGGAACAGACTAAAGAAAAAAGAATGAAAAGAAATGAAGACAGCCTAAGAGACCTCTGGGACAACATTAAACGCAACAACATTCACATTATAGGGGTCCCAGAAGGAGAAGAGAGAGAGAAAGGACCAGAGAAAATATTTAAAGAGACTATAGTCGAAAATTTCCCTAACATGGGAAAGGAAATAGCCATCCAAGTCCAGGAAGTGCAGAGAGTCCCATACAGGATAAACCCAAGGAGAAACACGCCAAGACACATAGTAATCAAATTGGCAAAAATTAAAGACAAAGAAAAATTATTGAAAGCAGCAAGGGAAAAATGACAAATAACATACAAGGGAAGTCCCATAACGTTAACAGATGATCTCTCAGCAGAAACTCTACAAGCCAGAGGGAGTGGCATGATATACTTAAAGTGATGAAAGGGAAGAACCTACAATGAAGATTACTCTACCCGGCAAGGATCTCATTCAGATTCGATGGAGAAATCAAAAGCTTAACAGACAAGCAAAAGCTAAGAGAATTCAGCACCACCAAACCAGCTCTACAACAAATGCTCAAGGAACTTCTCTAAGTGGGAAACACAAGAGAAGAAAAGGACCTACAAAAACAAACCCAAAACGATTAAGAAAATGGTCATAGGAACATACATATTGATAATTACCTTAAACGTGAATGGATTAAATGCTCCAACCAAAAGACACAGGCTTGCTGAATGGATACAAAAACAAGACCCATATATATGCTGTCTACAAGAGACCCACTTTAGACCTAGGGACACATACAGACTGAAAGTGAGGGGATGGAAAAAGATATTCCATGCAAATGGAAATCAAAAGAAAGCTGCAGTAGCAATCCTCATATCAGATAAAATAGACTTTAAAATAAAGAATGTTACAAGAGACAAGGAAGGACACTACATAATGATCAAGGGATCAAGCCAAGAAGAAGATATAACAATTATAAATATACATGCACCCAACATAGGAGCACCTCAATACATAAGGCAACTACTAACAGCTATAAAAGAGGAAATTGACAGTAACACAATAATAGTGGGGGACTTTAACACCTCACTTACACCAATGGACAGATCATCCAAAATGAAAATAAATAAGGAAACAGAAGCTTTAAATGACACAATAGACCAGATAGATTTAATTGATATTTATAGGACATTCCATCCAAAAACAGAAGATTACACTTTCTTCTCAAGTGCGCAAGGAACATTCTCCAGGATAGATCACATCCTGGGTCACAAATCAAGCCTCAGTAAATTTAAGAGAACTGAAATCATATCAAGCATCTTTTCTGACCAGAACGCTATGAGATTAGAAATGAATGACAGGGAAAAAAACGTAAAAAACACAAACACAGGGAAGCTAAACAATATGTTACTAAATAACCAAGAGATCACTGAAGAAATCAAAGAGGAAATCAAAAATACCTAGAGACAAATGAAAACAATGAAGACAATGAAAACACGATGATCCAAAACCTATGGGATGCAGCAAAAGCAGTTCTAAGATGGAAGTTTATAGCTATACAAGCCTAACTCAAGAAACAAGAAAAATCTCAAAGAAACAATTTAACCTTACACCTAAAGGAACTAGAGAAAGAAGAACAAACAAAACCCAAAGTTAGCAGAAGGAAGGAAATCTAAAGATCAGAGAAGAAATAAATGAAACAGAAACAAAGAAAACAATAGCAAAGATCAATAAAACTATAAGCTGGTTCTTTGAGAAGATAAACAAAATTGATACACCATTCGCCAGACTCATCAAGAATAAGAGGGAGAGGACTCAAGTCAAAACAATTAGAAATGAAAAAGGAGAAGTTACAACAGACACTGCAGAAATACAAAGCATCCTAAGAGACTACTACAAGCAACTCTATGCCAATAAAATGGACAACCTGGAAGAAATGGACAAATTCTTAGAAAGGTATAACCTTCCAAGGCTGAACCAGGAAGAAACAGAAAATATGAACAGACCAATCACAAGTAATGAAATTGTAAATGTGATTAAAAATCTTCCAACAAACAAAAGTCCAGGACCAGATGGCGTCACAGGTGAATTCTATCAAACATTTAGAGAAGAGCTAACTCCCATCCTTCTCAAACTCTTCCAAAAAATTGCATAGGAAGGAACACTCCCAAACTCATTCTATGAGGCCACCATCACCCTGATACGAAAACCAGACAAAGATACTACAAAAAAAGAAAATTACAGACCAATATCACTGATGAATATAGATGCAAAAATCCTCAACAAAATACTAGCAATCAGAATCCAACAGCACATTAAATGGATCATACACCATGCTCAAGTGGAGTTTATCCCAGGAATGCAAGGATTCTTCAGTATATGCAAATCAATCAATGTGATACACCATTTTAACAAATTGAAGAATGAAAACCATATGATCATCTCAATAGATGCAGAAAAAGCTTTCGACAAAATTCAACACCCATTTACGATAAAAACTCTCCAGGAAGTGGGCATAAAGGGAACCTACCTCAACATAATAAAGGCCATATATGACAAACCCACAGCAAACATCATTCTCAATGGTGAAAAACTGAAAACATTTCCTTTAAGATCAGGAACGAGACAAGGTTGTCCACTCTCACCACTATTATTCAACATAGTTTTGGAAGTCCTAGCCACAGCAATCAGAGAAGAAAAAGAAATACAAATCGGAAAAGAAGAAGTAAAATTGTCACTGTTTGCAGATGACATGATACTATACATAGAGAATCCTAAAGATGCCACCAGAAAACTAGTAGAGCTAATCAATCAACTTGGTAAAGTTGCAGGATACAAAATTAATGCACAGAAATCTCTTGCATTCCTATACATTAATGATGAAAAACCTGAAAGAGAAATTAAGGAAACATTCCCATTTACCACTGCAACACAAAGAAAAAAATACCTAGGAATAAACCTACCTAGGGGGACAAAAGACCTGTATGCAGAAAACTATAAGACACTGGTGAAAGAAATTAAAGATGATACCAACAGATGGAGGGATATAACATGTTCTTGGATTGGAAGAATCAACATTGTGAAAATGACTATACTACCCAAAGCAATCTACAGATTCAATGCAATCCCCATCAAATTACCAATGGCATTTTTTACGGAACTAGAACGAAAAATCTTAAAATTTGTATGGAGACACAAAAGACCCCGAATAGCCAAAGCAGTCTTGAGGGAAAAAAACAGAGCTGGAGGAATCAGACTCCCTGACTTCAGACTATACTATAAAGCTACAGTAATCAAGACAATATGGTACCGGCACAAAAACAGAAACATAGATCAATGGAACAGGATAGAAAGCCCAGAGATAAACCCACACACCTATGGCCAACTAATCTATGACAAAGGAGGCAAGGATATATAATGGAGAAAAGACAGTCTCTTCAATAAGTAGTGCTGGGAAAACTGGACAGCTACATGTAAAGGAATGAAATTAGAACACTCCTTAACACCATACACAAAAATAAACTCAAAATGGAATCGAGGGGCTTCCCTGGTGGCACAGTGGTTGAGAATCTGCCTGCCAATGCAGGGGACACGGGTTCGAGCCCTGGTCTGGGAAGATCCCATGTGCCGCGGAGCAGCTGGGCCCGTGAGCCAACATTACTGAGCTTGTGCGTCTGGAGCCTGTGCTCCACACCAAGAGAGGCCGCGATAGTGAGAGGCACGCGCACCGCGATGAAGAGTGGCCCCCGCTTGCCACAACTAGAGAAAGCCCTTGCACAGAAACGAAGACCCAACACAGCCATAAATAAATAAATAAACAAATACTTAAAAAAAAAAAAATGCAATCGAGACCTAAATGTAAGACTGGACACTATAAAACTCTTAGAGGAAAACATAGGAAGAACACTCTTTGACATAAATCACAGCAAGATCTTTTTTGATCCACCTCCTAGAGTAATGGAAATAAAAACAAAAATAAACAAATGGGACCTAATGAAACTTCAAAGCTTTTGCACAGCAAAGGAAACCATAAACAAGATGAAAAGACAACCCTCAGAATGGGAGAAAATATTTGCAAACAAATCAACAGACAAAGGATTAATCTCCAAAATATATAAACAGCTCATGCAGCTCAATATTAAAAAAGCAAACAACCCAATCCAAAAATGGGCAGAAGACCTAGATAGACATTTCTCCAAAGAAGACATACAGATGGCCAAGAAGCACATGAAAAGCTGCTCAACATCACTCATCATTAGAGTAATGCAAATCAAAACCACAATGAGGTATCACCTCACACCAGTAAGAATGGGCATCCTCAGAAAATCTACAGACAACAAATGCTGGAGAGGGTGTGGAGAAAAGGGAACCCTCTTGCACTGTTGGTGGGAATGTAAATTGATACAGCCACTATGGAGAACAGTATGGAGGTTCCTTAAAAATGAAAAACAGAATTACCATATGATCCAGCAATCCCACTACTGGGCATATACCCAGAGAAAACCATAATTCAAAAAGACACATGCACCCCAATGTTCATTGCATCACTGTTTACAATAGCCAGGTCATGGAAGCAACCTAAATGCCCATCCACAGACGAATGGATAAAGAAGATGTGGTACATATATACAATGGAATATTACTCAGCCATAAAAAGGAACGAAATTGGGTCATTTGTTGAGACGTGGATGGATCTAGAGACTGTCATACAGAGTGAAGTAAGTCAGAAAGAGAAAAACAAATTTCGTATATGAACGCATATATGTGGAACGTAGAAAAATGGTACAGATGAACCCGTTTGCAGGGCAGAAGTTGAGACACAGATGTAGAGAACAAACGCATGGACACCAAGGGGGGAAAGCGGCAGAGGGTGGGGGTGGTGGTGTGATGAATTGGGAGATTGGGATTGACGTGTATACATTGATGTGTATAAAAATGATGACTAATAAGAACCTGCTGTATTAAAAAATAAATAAAATTTAAAAATTAAAAAAAAAAGAGGTTAGTGAGAGCATGTCCTTCTACTCTGCCATCTTGACTCAATCTCCCTATGACTTTAGTCTTGCTAATTAGAATACATCATTAGAATGCTTAATTGTATACCCTGATCCGGACATTTACAAATAAAAATAAATAATTGCTCCTGAGTGAAATAAAAGACTTGGAGTTTCTTAAAAAAAAAAGAACATATATAAGAATCACCTAGAAAGCAGTACTCACCATAATAAAATCACTAACACTATATGAGTCATAAAAATATTTTATCTTATAAAAAAAATTGAAAGTGACTTTATTACCAGAGAGCAATAAAGAAGTAGATTTTCAGGGAGTGTTACACAGCCTTTTGCCCAGTGCAGCAGTGGCCCAGGCTGAGGTCATCCCTTTGCAGCGCATCCTGCCAATCTCTTCCAGAACATTCTATTTGCTCTTTTGAGTAGAAGCAATTCTTGCTTTCCCATATTTACGTCAGCACTTTGCAGCCTTTTCAGGTAACAATTTCATACCAGATTAAGGAACCAGATTATACAAGTTAAAACCAAACATTTGCTATTAGAATTGGTTAAACAGAAATACAGAATAGGAAGGATGGATTTCATCTTTTGAGGAAGAGGGGAAAAAAAACCCAAAGTCAAGAAAAGTCAGCACCTAGAATGATCTGACCAGGAGTTTACCCTGAAGCTTGAGAAAACCAAATTCTCTGATAATCTCCTCATCATTCTGGTTATGCCTGTGCCTATAGGCATTTAAGAGTGACCCAGGGGCAAGTGTGATGGAAAACTCACTTGTTAATGAGAAAAACCTTCAACCAACTAAACAAGATCTTTAAGGATGTTTCTGGAAAGAAAATATAATTTCTTTCCTGGATTTGTCTTGAAAGGCATAATAAAAACAGGTGACCAATTATGTTTGGGCAATAAATATGCTTTTACTCTTTCTATTTACACCGCAAAGGACTTAACATTTCAGCATTTCTTTTGTTGTTCCAATCACACACCTGCAGCTCAGTTACCACTGTCTACTGGAATCAGCAGCCTGAATCCCTGATAACCCATATTCACAGCATCCAAAATGGGACTCTTCCCTTTAGTACCTTTTTTCCCCATGAAACTCTCATGAGCTAATTCATCCTGAAATTATTTGCCCTTTAACAGAAGATCTATGCCCACTGAATCTCAGAGAGCCTTTTTTGTTTTTTGTTTTTTTTTGGATTGCAATTTGTAGAACATGGAACTTGACTAAAGAAAAATGGTCACAGCTATAGAAATGCCCTAGTTTATATTTTGTCCAAAATTTTCTCAGTAACAGTATCTCAGTCTGTGCTGTACTTTTTTGCTGGCTATAATCTTTACTAATCAGTGAGAGAAAGGTTATCTGAGGTAAAACAAGACTGGAGATGTAGACGGTTGCCAAGTACTGATTCTACTTCAGGTGGCGGCTTTCATTACTTGAACTGATTTCTCAAGTGGAGGGTTTATAGAAACACAATTTATAGATATTACCCTGCATTACTCTTAAGTTGAGGAAGAACAAACATATTTTAAACAAACAGAAGGGTTTGTTTTTTGTTTGTTTTTCGTGAGCCATAACATATAAATTAAGGAAGCTATAATAGTAGAGAATCATTTATTTGGTTCAGAATCATATCCTTATTACTCTAGCAGTTCCATTTAAGGTTTCAATCAGTCTCTAGAATCATGATCATTATTTTAGTCAATAAGTATATTAAGCAGCTATAAGCACATATAGGCAATTCTTTCATAAGGGATACATATCCTTGTAGTGCAAAATAGCACACTTGATCACCTATGTAAAATGATAGCCCCATGAAAATGGCATTAAGCCACTAACACATGAATATTGATATAACTTAATACAACTGTTTGGTTGTCAGAAATTTCATATATGAGCTGAAGTCCACTCTGACATACTCATTTTTAATATGTTAAACCTTAATTGGCTAATTCAATTGATACTGAAATTATCAGAATGACTTACTGTCGTAGGTTTTCAATTATTTTTTCCATTGCTTCTTCCCAGCAGTATGCCTTAACCGACTGGATATTTTCAATCATTTCTGACGTGATCACCAGTCTTTCATTAATCTTTCCAGCTCTCTGATCTCTGTAAATTAATCCATCCACCAATCAAATACTTAGTAAAAACAAGTCAAAATGTCCACTAAGAACTGCCCAAGCTTTTAAGAAAAGCCACATTTCTTTTATTAAACAGATGGATGTTTATTTTATTATCAAATATATAGTAACAAAAATAGTAACTGTCATTTAGTAAATGCCTCCCATGTGCCAGACACTGTATTAGATGCATGTCATACATTATGCCTAATCCTTCTGGCAACCTAACAGAGGTGATTACCTCCATTTTAAAGACGAAAAAAACCAGAAACACAGCGGCTGAAGCAGCTTGACACAGGTCATGTAACTAGTAAGCATGCAATCTGGGATTCAAACTAAGAGCTATTTGACTCCAAAATTTGTACACTTTCTATCATACTCTAGCTGGCAAACTAGAAGTCCTCTTTCATAAGCAGTGACTGGTGTCACTGATTCATTCTGTAATAAAAAGCAACTAAGCCTGTGGTGTGATGATTCACAAACCAGGGTAGAAAAAGCCTATAAACTCCCCCCAAAATATATGCATTCCCTCCCATTCACATAAATGTTTTATCCATTGTACCTAAATCTCTGATGTGCAAAAAGTGAACTGGATGGTAACATATTTATAAAGAAATTCTATAGACTGACAAGCAAAAAAATGTCCCCTTGATATAGTAAGTATTATGTCATGAAAATAATTCCTTTTTTGTGACACCTAGCAAGATCACGGTTCAGTGCATAGAGAAGTTCTGGTTTTATTAGAGTGGGCTTTTGGAAAACCTAATTTAAAACCCTTTCAAACTATGTAAATAAGAGTGCTACCTGTACTTCATCATCATTTTCCCTAATCCGGCTTGAAGAAGGGCAAGGACTATGAGGAAAGCAAGTCCACAGAAGGCGAAGGCCTGTAACAACTCCCAGAGCAGCCCCATCAGCAGCGTCACTTGCAAAGGAGCAATCCACACGAAATGCGCCAGTGCAAGTCCCTGAAAAATAAAATCACAGTGAAAACCACTGACATTTTATCCTCCACCCCCAAAACAAAGGAAAAAACAAGCAAAGAAGAAAGAAATCAAGCACAGTGAGCTCATACAATCAAACACTTCATGGTTCTGAACACACTAAAATCTAGGTATTCACTACATGGAACACATAGCAATGTGCTTAAACATTCTACGCATAGGATTTCCCCAAAAACAAACTTCAAGTCACTCTGATCTTTTTCCAGTGGAATTGCATGGTGATTGAAGAATTTATTTTAAATAACTTACTTCTGTGTGGATAAAGCAAGAGCCATGACACAGAACATGAGAGAACAAAAGACTCTTCGGAAGTTCAACCTACACAACGGTACAACCTTATCACCTGACAATATATTCAGAACACATGCATGCTCAATTCAACAGTAATTTATTTAGCACCTGCTAAGGGTTTGATACCATGTAAAATACTAGAAATGCAAAGATAAATAAAACCATCTGTCCGCAAGGACCTTGAATTTTATTGTGACAGAAGACAGCACTGAACAAGAATTGCTCAGAGTATCATACTCAGCCAAAGTAAAGAACTGATTTAAAGTATTAAAAGGAAACAAGATCTGATAGGGACTGAATTTTAAAAAAACCTCGTAAATACAAAGCAAGCTGAGGTGCCCTTGAGTTGGGTGGTTCCGTGAGACCCCAAAATGGCACTCTGCTACACAACTTAGCCTTATCAGTTTTCAGAAATAGGGAAGGTAGGGATGCTTATGACTTAACCACTTATTACTGTTATCTGACCCAGAAAACCTTTGGGGTTGTATGAGTTATAATAAAGATGCATAAAAGATTAAATCAGTAGGTACATACTTCATCAAATTTGTTCAGGTTGTTGGAAAGGAGACTAACAAGTTGTCCAATGCTTATTTTATCTAGAACACGGCTTGACAGCTTCAAAGTCTACAAGGAAAATGGGAAGTTAGATGTTGTCAATGAACAGTAGACAAATATATTTATAAGTAATGTTACAATACAGCTGAGGAATTAGGCAACTATGCACGCATTTTTAAGTTAAGGTAGTGAAAATTATTTTACGTTCACCTAACTCAGTATCTTCTCAGATTTATAAATATTTCTCTTTACAACAAATATTACACTGGCATGCCTCTTCTTATTTTATTTTACAGTATCCAGAGAGTAGTAACTATTTTTTCTAATCCAAAATGGGAACAATATTGTACTTAAATATTCATTTATATACTGTAGAGGGTTTTTTTTTTTTTTTTTTTGCTTTTGTTTGTTTTTATAAAAGATGGAACCAAAGGCAGTGAAATATGAGATTAATACCTCGGCCTTACAGGGAACTATATTCAATATCTTGTAATAACCTATAATGGAAAAGAATTGAAAAAATATATATATAGATATATATATCTATATCACTTTGCTGTACACTTGAAACTAACACAATATTGTAAACCAACTATACGTCAATAAAAAAAATTTTTTTAATAAAATCTTGGCCTTAAATTTTTCATGCGATTTTATAGTAACTCTGTTGAATAAAATTACTGTTAAAGTCAATAAAATTATATTACAAATAATTTAATCATTAACAATTTTGTGAGATTACATTAATAAAAAATTCTTACATTTTACAAAGAAAAATATATCCATATATACAAAATAGAATTTTATGTAGATAAATTGTTATTATGAAAGATAAGTCGTACTTTGCCTATAAACTTTAATAAGAATTGATTTGCCATTAGATGGCTTTGACTGAAGAGTACCTATCTAATATTTGCTTCAACTGAATCCCTCATATATGTATTGAGCACTTAGTAGATACAAATCACTATATTCAAGGCTTCAGGTATTATTGCTAAGATTTCTTAAACATAATTCTTGCCTCAGGATAACTTAGTACATACATAACTAAATATGATAAATTAGTTAAAGGGAGTAGATAGAATAAAATAGGGTGATTAAGAGAAAGTTCCCATATCTGGTTATAAAAATCTGCAAATATTTTATTGAGGTTGAATTTTAAGATGGGTGTGGAATAATGAATAGCATTTAGATAAGCACAGATGAATAAGGAATAAAGCAGTTAATTTCAAAATGCTATTAGAGCAATACGGGGCAGGGGCAGGGGGGAATCCATTGAGCTGGATGACGCATGACTTGGTAACATGCTCAGTCTCAGGTAACTTGAGACTGGGCTTAACATGGAGTTTATGTGTACAATAAACAGTGAATACCTGTTCACTCTAGTTAACTTTATCTTCTTGAAATTCACAGGCAAAGCTCAATCTAGTTTGTATTTAGATTCATTATTTAAAATATAATTTGAATGTATCATGGTTACAGATTTTGGAACAAAGAAAACTATGCTCTACTACAAAATCTGGAACAATGTGGGAAGAATTAGTGGCTGCCTGCTACATGGATGAAACTGGTCAAATATGGTACCAGTTTATTTTAGGGACCAAACCACAGACACATGGAGATGAAATTGTATTCTTTGGTGATGATGTCAATGCAGGTCAATAGGCGTGGCTAGAGGGGTAAAGAAAATGTGTAAGAACACAGATAATCAATGTTGAAAAAGGACAGGCACAACTTCTAACTTTTTATTAATGCATTCTGGGTCTGAAAGCACATATATCGTTGTATTTGTGCTAAACATTCTATATGAACTTATTCACAAACTAACCTGCTCCTTCTTTGATCTCCCCTCCCCTTAGCCCAGAGCACTTCATGTTTCTCTCTGCCTATATAACACAATTTGACTTGCTATATTATTTCAGTACTTATTTTATGTTCTCTAATAGTTGGAAAACCCTCCACTTTAAGGATTGTGACTTACCCATTTTAGAAATTTTGACGCAGTTCTTGTACAATGTTTTATAACTTTTAGGTCTTAGCTTCTCAAAATATTTTATCCATAAAATAGGGATAATAGTTTCTACCATATGGAGTTTTGGTCAAATGAAATGATATACCTAAAAATCACTTAGAAGCTTGTCATGTACATCCTTAGCTATTAGTTACCATTATGATAAAATCACTTTTATAAATATTTTTAAACTGGATTCAACTTTCTTTGATATGCGTTCTGTGTAAATTCTACCCTCCAAATGATACCTAATAATTTCTTCACTTACATATAATTTCTGGATCAAGATAAAATTTTTATTGATTTATCACCCATGCTTTCCTGGTACTTGTGAACTGATGAGACTGTGGCTGAGGTGATTTGATTAAACTGTAGACTCGGTTTTTCCCTTGTGCCTCCACAGAAGGCTTTTTTGAACAATAAAGTATGGCTATCAAGGTTTTACAACACCACTGACCTTGCATGTATATTATGGAAGTGTTACGGGTTATTTGCTAGAGGGAATTTCAGGTCCGTGTCCCTTATAAGCCAAGTATATAAAGTTTTTACATTGGGGTAAGAAAAAAGAGAAGGATAAAGCAATATCCAAATGATTCAACCAAACAGGTTTCTATAATCACTTGGTAGATCAAAGGGTCACACATGAATCAGGCTGGTGAAAGCACATGTCATTGAGATGACCTTAAATTGTGTTTGTAAGGTAAGGAAGTCGTAATCTGAATTCACCCAAAGCACACATCAGCAACTTGGGCTCTTAACTGGACAATGCATACAGAAAAGCAGAGAAGGTTCTTATGGTTGCCATGCATGTGCTATTCGAAAAATTTTTAACTTGCAGAACTTAGGATGACAAAAATCTAACTCAAAATAAGGCAGTGGATACCACCACTGTGTCACAACTAGTTAAGGTAGACATTTCTATTGCTTGGGTTATTGTTAACAATTTCTTGTTACTGAACGTAAAGATACATGGCAGTTTACAATAAGATGATATTTTGTCAATGACTTTTAGGCAGATAGTAAGAATCATTTCAATGGGGAGCCATGGATTCCAAAAAATGGTATATGACTAGTGAAAAAACAAATGAAATCTAAAATATAGGCAGTTTATAGAAGGCACTCAATAATTATTAGTTGAAGTG
This sequence comes from Eubalaena glacialis, assembly GCF_028564815.1. Lineage (NCBI taxonomy): Eukaryota > Metazoa > Chordata > Mammalia > Artiodactyla > Balaenidae > Eubalaena > Eubalaena glacialis. The sequence continues at coordinate 96,057,719 of NC_083723.1, read as the reverse complement.
AAGTGAATTATCAAGGAAAATTAGAAATATTCATTATTGCTGCCAGTTATTTCACAGGTATCCAAAACTGATTTCAGCATTTACCCCTTATTTGTATCAGCATGGCATTTAAAACATGATGCCACTAACACGTAGCATGGAGACTGCGCAAGGAAGTATTACCTTCTTATAAATCAAACTAAACATAGCTATTCTCATCTGCATTCCAATGCGGTGGAGGCCAAAAATGGCTGGATGAAGGAGCAGCATCCTCACGATAAAGAGAAGGCATAAGCCTATGCCTAGGTAGATCGCAATGGCGCGTTCTACCTTGTTATCTGGATCATAGGAAGCTATGATTCTTCCCAGTAAGAGAGGCTGTACTGCTTTGGTGACTTCCTGCAGAAGAGGGAAAACAGAGAAATGAAATTTTATTTTTCTTTCATAAAATGCCCTCACAATTTCAACACAAGAAGTTTCATCTTTACAGGAGATGAAAGAGGGCCATGCCATACATGAAACTCTGGATGTCCTTTGTAATATCTTTACACTTTGAAATAAGATTTTATTTTAGGTTATAGCAAAAGTCATTTGGAGACGTTTATGTATGAGGTATTTTTTACTAAAAACTGAATAGCGGCCATAAAGCAAAGGTGTAATTTCTGGAATAGTGTGTTAATTGGTAACATCTACATGGCACTTAACAATTTATAAAATATTTTTCATTTGATTTTTATGACAACTTTAGGAGTCAGAGTAAGCATTAATATTTTCACATTGCAGATGAAGAAACTGAGGCCAAAGAGACCAAGTGATTTGATGTGATTTCAAAATAGAACTTTCAAAAGCACTTTGAGTGATGGAATTATTACCAGAATGAACAGTTTCTTGAAGCAACCACATAAAGGGGAACTGGCAACAGGAGGGAGGAGCGTAAAGGCACTGATGGTATTTAAAGTCCAGTGCCACACCCTTCGTAGTCTGGGGTAGGTGGGGATTTTAGGAAAAAAGTGTGTCAGAAGACTTCAGCCTCAGGCCAGTTTCCAACAATTCATCAAGTCTTCAAAGGCCTATGAGTTAACAAGGGAAGACCAAAGTTGTGTTTTCCAAATCTTCCTCATCAGATCTTCAATTGATCACTAAATCAAATTGTTCATCAAATTCATTACCATTTTGCCTGAATATGTAAGAATAGATCTGAACACATGGATTTGAACCCGGAAGGTCTAAGTCTTAACCATCTTGCTAATTTGCCTTCGAAAGAGAAAGACATGTAATCCTGTTTTGTTTTATGATGGCCTAGTGAAATGGGGATCTGAGGCTAAACCCTTCTGGGAAATAATATTATGCTAATTGATTCCATTTCAAATGTATATTTTCAAGCCAGACTGCCCTTCCCCCCAGTATTGCTCAGCATTACTTTCTGGCAACCCATAATATGCTTTTTTTTTTTTTCCATTTTCTACTATGTCTTTTCTAAACCTCAGTGCCCAATCCCACCAGCCCTCTCACTCTCAATAAATGAAAATGCTTTCCTATAACAACTTCATCCCCACAAGGAATCCTAAGCTATAGCACCATCATTGATTGACCACTAGCTTTGGGTAGCTGCTCACTCTATAGCTGGTTGGTATTCAGTACCTCATTTCAAATTAACTGTGTAGACCAAGGATCTGAATGTAGGAAAAGATTCAAACCTTTAAAAAAAAGTTTCCAAACTAATCACAAACATGGAATATTAGAGTTCTCTCATCTCACATAGCCATATTTTAATATAAGTTTGAATTACAGCAAACAGATAGACAGGTGCTGAAAAGAAAATCATTAACTACCTACCCAGATATACCATGTTAATAGTTGGCCAATATCAACTGAAGAGCACTTTTTTTTTTTTGAACTTCATATAATCTTTATTTTTTTTAACATCTTTATTGGGGTATAATTGCTTTACAATGGTGTGTTAGTTTCTGCTTTATAACAAAGTGAATCAGTTATGCATATACATACATCCCCATATCTCCTCCCTCTTGCATCTCCCTCCCACCCTCTCTATCCCACCCCTCTAGGTGGTCACAAAGCACGGAGGAGCTAATCTCCCTGTGCTATGTGGCTGCTTTCCACTAGCTAGCTGTTTTACATTTGGTAGTGTATATATGTCCATGCCACTCTCTCACTTCATCCCAGCTTACCCTTCCCCCTCTCCATGTCCTCAGGTCCATTCTCTATGTCTGCGTCTTTATTCCTGTCCTGCCCCTAGGTTCATCAGAACCTTTTTTTTTTTTTTTTTTTTAGATTCCATATATATGTGTTAGCCGGCACTTGTTTTTTAAAATGTAAATAAGTGAACAATTACTGCTTGTTGGCATGTGTCATTTTATGCATGCTTTGTACTTTTGTTACACATGTATCCATTTTTAGAATGTGTAGAATTGTTTTTGAGGTTTTAAATTTTATATAAATGGTATCATATTGTGCTTCTTGCAACTTTTTTTTAACTTAAAAGTTGTGTTTCTGACATTTAGTCTCATTGATACTTGTATATCTACCTCATTTATTCTGAGTGCTGTTTAACATGACATCCTGTGAATAAATCAGGCTATTTGCCCCACTGCCCTATGTTGGAGAAGATGGGTTGTTCCCATTCTTAACCTATTACAATCTGTGCAAGTGTTGCACTCACTGTTTTCATTCAATTCTATAGATCCATGCCAAACTTTCTCTAGAGTAGATAATTTTATTTCAAAATAACTCCTTAAACTAGGAAAATGTAGTTAAGATAAACCTTGGATTTTAAATTATATGTATAAATATATCTGCAATACAAATATAATTTTTCATAGTATGTTTATAGTGGCAATATTTCATCCTCAAAATTATTTTTAGATCAATATTTTATCCTAGAATTTTTCAATATTATGTTGTACTTCCTAGACAAATGTCAATGCCACATCTACTTTGATTTACTTTTCCATTAATAGTGGGTTTGCACTTGGCTAAAATGCTCTCAAGTTGCAGTCAAGGGCATTGGATTCATGTGTGCCACCCATGCTGGAGATATTGTGTGTGGCCACAAAGCAGAGAATAAGTAAGGAGCTTGGATGTTTACCAGGCATACCAGATAAAACATAATTTCTTGTTCATTATAAGACAATAATCAGAAGACTATGATCTGTGACTGCTTCTCATGAATCCAACTGCTTATATCGTAATTAACATAATCACCTTTCTCCTTTTTCCAGAACTCATATATATATAATCTCCTAATAGATAATATTATCAAATATAGAACCACTGATAAAGACCACAATACATATTTCTAAGGAGTAACTCCTATCTATGGAATGCTAAAAGGAGCATTCTGAGGAAAAAGAGAAATATTTTAGTAATTGAGCTGTACACAGAATTTTTAGAGTTAGAAATGTACAGGCTTGCATAAGTTTTCTCCTATCGAGTAATCTGAACTAAAGTCCCTGCCATTGTATCACCATTATATTTTTTCCAGAACCTGTCACCTCTATCACAATAGACCCATTTGCTGAATTTATTTTGATTTATAACAAAATAAATAAAATTGTGTCAATCCGATTCAGACACCTATTCTGCAGGTTGCATAACTGAATTAATTAGTTGTCTTCTTGCCTCAAGCAAAAGAGGACATACTCGTCCTCTGAACAATAACAGCTATTCCACAATGACACTGGTAGCATTACTGTGGGAGGGTACCTGTTCATAGAAAAAAAATGCAGTTTATTTCTGGTAGAGAAAATTCCAATAATTGGACCATCTGCCAACAGCAAAACAACATAAACCTCACCACAACATGGAACTGTCAACATTCAAGGACAAAATCAGCACTCCAGACCCCTCCCTCCTATATTTTCCCCTACTGTTTTAAGCAGCATGTTCTCTAATATTTATAATGAACGCATTTACAGACATCACCTGATTTTATAATTTGGGAGGGAAAACAATGGTAACTGATACCTAGCTTAATCTAGGTATGCAGTCCTTTACAAAAATCATCCCTGTAATGACTGGGAGAAACGCAGTCCTCTATTCTTGATATGTGAAAGCTGTGTGAACCCTGTTGCCAGTATAGTTTCAGTTACACAAGAAATTTCCCAATTTGCCACCATGTAAAATAGTGTAAGCAGACTGAGGCTTGAATGTAATGAGTCGGAATGTAAATTAATTTGAAAATTTGATAAAATATTTTATTAATTTTTAATTAGACACAAATCAAGATGAAATTAAGGGTTCACTTAGCTAATGGAAGAAGCCTGATACCAATCTTTAAGTCAGCATGACAGGGAAATGAACACTGAATTCAGAGTCATGAAACCCAAGTTTTTATCCCAGCATGTTACCTACACTCTCTGTGTCACCTTAGTCACTTCCCTTCTCTTGACAGTTTCCTCACTGATAAAATGAGTGGTGGAGCAAGCTTATCTTAAAGTTGCCCTCCAGAGCTAATATCTCAGATTATATGATCTGAGTCTGGGGAGTCCTGTGGCAGAGGCTGATGATTCTTGGGCAAATGTCCTGGCACACATCCTGACATCACTATGGGTGTTTTCTACTCAGAGGGATGCAGGTCTGAATAGGATGAGTTCAGAATGCCATCTGGGTAGAGGGGGTCAGGTTAGAGAACAACACAAGTGACTACATTCCTGCTGGGAATAATCATGAATCTCAATTTAGATCAGCCTCCCAGGGGAAAATTAGGAAGCCTGAAAATACCTCCTGGGAAATACATCTGGTCTCTCATGGGATCCCCCAGACCAGAACTTAAAGTCACTGTAGATGAGTCTGAATCCTTTAACCATTTTGTTCTACCTGCATACCTAGGACAGGGTCAGATGTTTCTAGAGATGGGGATGTCAGCTGGATATTCAGACCAAGAAAGAAAGTTCAGGTGAAAATAAAAAACTTAGTTCAAGCTTGCAATTACATTAAATTAATTAATCCCAAAATAACTTTACTTTAAAAATTACAATTCCAAATCCAAAGCATAGTTGTTTCGAATACGGGAAGAATCAACATTGAAGAACTTCTAAGGTTACATTGTTTTCTATTGTGTGTAGTCAGTAAAATCATCATCATCATCATCATCATCTCAACTTGCTTTAAATATATTTTATATATCTTAATCCCAGAAATACAGAAATAAGAAAATAGAAATAATAGAAAATAAGAAAATAGATTCCTAGATACCAAGCATAATAATCAATTAAATAAGTATCCCAATTATAGTAATGATACAAAAGATACTTTGTAAATACCAATAATTAATATATACATATCTTAAAATGTATTCTAAAAAACATTACTAAGACATATTTTTTAAGTGTCAAATAAATGGAGAGACTTTAAAACTTTCCATAAAAAAATCTGAATATTGCAAAGATTACATTCTCCTCCAAGTTATTTTATAAGATTAATACAATCTTCATCAGAATTCCAAGTGGATTTTTTGGATGTGAACCATAAGAGCAGGGACTGTCTTAGTTTTTGCAACAATCTCAACATCATGCACAACGCCTAGCACAGAATATCCACTCAGCAGATACTTGTTGAATCAATGGATAAAATGATTCTAAATTTCATTTGGAAAAAAAATGAGAGACTAATCAAAAACATGTGAGGAATAAGAATAACGTGTGAGAAGGTTTACATTACTGGATATTAGATTATATTATACAGCCAGAATAGTATGTGGCATGAGAAAGAAATAGACTAACTTATCTGGAATGTTCAAGAACAGGTCCAAGTACATGTAGCCATTTTATATATAATAAAATACGGCATTTTAATTCAGTGGAGAAAATGCAATAATCAATGGAGAAACTGGATACTCATTTTTTAAAAATTAGATTTCTATCTCATACATACATCCAAATAAATTCAAGTGGATTCAATAGTTACATGTAAAAGATGAAATAATAAAAACATAGATATGTGTTTACACAATATTGGGGTAGAGAGGACTTTTTAAAATGTCAAATGCCAGAAACAGAAAACAAAAACAAAAAAACTATAGATACTGGCAACAAATTTTTAAAAATTGAAACTTCTGATTGTCAAGAAAATTAAAAATTAACATAACTCACTAGAAACAAATGACAGTCACCTCATACCAGTCAGAATGGCCATCATCAAAAAATCTACAAACAATAAATGCTGGAGGGGGTGTGGAGAAAAGGGAACCTTCTTGCACTGTTGGTGGGAATGTAAATTGATACAGCCACTATGGAGAACAGTATAGAGGTTCCTTAAAAAACTAAAAATAGAACTACCATACGACCCAGCAATTCCACTACTGGGCATATACCCTGAGAAAGCCGTAATTCAAAAAGAGTCACGTACCACAATGTTCACTGCAGCACTATTTACAATAGCCAGGACATGGAAGCAACCTAAGTATCCATTGACAGATGAATGGATAAAGAAAATGTGACATATATACAATGGAATATTACTCAGCCATAAAAAGAAACGAAATTGAGTTATTTGTAGTGGGGTGGATGAACCTAGAGTCTGTCATACGGAGTGAAGTAAGTCAGAAAGAGAAAAACAAATACCATATGCTAACACATATATATGGAGTCTAAAAAAAAAAAATGGTTCTTACGAACTTAGGTGCAGGATAGGAATAAAGACGCAGAGGTAGAGAATGGACTTGAGGACACGGGGAGGGGGAAGTGTAAGCTGGGACAAAGTGAGAGAGTGGCAGGGACATATATACACTACCAAATGTAGAATAGATAGCTAGTGGGAAGTAGCTGCATGGCCCAGGGAGATCAGTTCAGTGCTTTGTCACCACCTAGAGGGGTGGGAGAGGGAGAGAGGGAGGGAGACGCAAGAGGGAGGGAGACGCAAGAGGGAGGGGATATGGGGATATATATGTATACATATAGCTGACTCACTTTGTTTACAGCAGAAACTAACACAACATTGTAAAGCAATTAGACTCCAATAAAGATGTTAAAAAAAATTTTTTTTTAATTTAAAAAAAAAAAGAAACAAATGACAGGCTGAGGAAAATAGTCTCTCATAGATCAATAAGAAAGAGACAAACACACCAAAATAAAAGTAGACAAAGAATATGAAAAGGCAATTTGCACCCCACAAAAAATATGCATAATTAATACATAAAAACAGTTTAAACTCACTAGGAACCAAAAGTAATGCAAACACAAATGATAATATACTGTTTTTCACTTAGCAATTTGGAAACATTTTTTAAATGATAATAAGTATTGTTAGTGAGGGCTGAATTTCATACTTTAGTATCAGGAAAGTAAATTAATACATCTTTTCTGGAAGGCAACTGGAATATCTACTAAAATTTAGCTTTTAAAGAGATGTGCATTGAAGAATTATTTATGACAGTGAAAAATAGGAGGCTATCTAAATATTCAACAATGAGGAACTAATGAACTATGGAACAGCCACATGAGTCATTAAACATTAAAATGATTAGGAAGAGAATTATCTAATGATATGAAAAGGCATTCACAAAACATTAAGAGGAGAAGTAGATTTATGACACATATGTAAAGTAATGATCCACCTCCCTTCATTAAGTATATATTCTCATGGGAAAAAATTGGAAAGATAAACATCAAATTTATCAATAATTATCTGATTATTTTCATAATCATAAAAGAATATTTAAAAGATAAAATAAATAATAAAATATTGGATAGAAAATTGTATATAACTTATGACAACAAATAAATGATAAAAAGAAAACATGCATACAAAAAAATAGAACAGAGTAAACACACATGCAGGCATACACCCAGAATTTATCATAAAATACGAAGAGTACTGGCTTATATACCAAAGCAAAGGCTTAAGATTCTGCCTTTGACATGGTAAACAAGAGTGTCAAATTTTTGTTTATCTTGATACACTAGAGTCTTATGGAAATTTTTGGCTTTATACAATTGCTAAATGAAAAAATTTTCCATATTCAGCATAGAAAATAAAACCTATCCAATGCCCCAACTGTATGTAGTTTTTACAAAAATGTATGTATACCATACCACAGGGGTCTCCAACCCCCAGAACTGGGCCACACAGCAGGAGGGGAGTGGCAGGCGAGTGAGCAAAGCTTCATCTGCATTTACAGCTGCTCCCCATCGCTCGCATTACCTCTTGAGCTCCGTCTCCTGTCAGATCATCGGCGGCATTAGATTCTCATCGGAGCAAGAACTCTACTGTGAACTGTGCATGCGAGGCATGTAGGTTGCACGCTCCTTACGAGAATCTAATGCCTGATGATCTGAGGTGGAGCTGAGGTGGTGATGCTAGCACTGGAGAGCGGCTGCAAATACAGATTATCATTAGCAGAGAGGTTTGACTGCACAGAGACCATAATAAATCAATTGCTTGTAGACTCATATCAAAACCCTATCAGTGAGTGGCAAGTGACAATTAAGCTGCATCTTATGGAGTAGACTGGACATAAGCAACACACGGGTGTCACTGTCTCCCATCGCCCCCAGATGGGACCATCCAGTTGCAGGAAAACAAGCTCAGGGCTCCCACTGATCCTGCATTATGGTGAGTTGTATAATTATTTCATTATATATTACAATGTAATAATAATAGAAATAAAATGCACAATAAATGTAATGCGCTTGAATAATCCCGAAACCTTCCCCCCTCCTCCGAGTCCATGGAAAAATTGTCTTCCACGCAACTGATCCCTGGTCCCAAAAAGGTTGGGAACCGCTGCCATACCAAGAACAGAATCTCAAAAATATTATTATAGTATCTGTCTACCCTGAATCATGTTTTTAGATTTGGTGCCTAATTTAAAATGTTTTGCTTTTGGTATTTTCCTTTGAGTGTTCATTGATTTATTAACTATTACCAGCAATGTCTTCACTAGAAATCTAAGCTCTGTTCTTCATGTTTTGTAAGAAAACAATCCTAGACTTGCTGATATAGCAGCAAAAGTAGGTTTAATCCAGAAAATGCAATAATGGAAGACATGTTAAAATATTAATTTTAATTTCTGAAGTAATGCTTAGAATCTAGGTATCATTTTTAAACATTAGCAAAATATTTTCCTGTGCCCTATAAAAATGAAATTGGTACTTTAAGACTTGCTTATAGCATATATAGAGAAACAAGTAAATGCAAATAATAGGAGTATTTGTGAAGTTAGGTAGAGATTGTATTTAATGCTACAGTAACAGGTAACATTTATAAAGCACTTGCTATGTACCAGGATCTATTCTACATGCTTAACTTGTTTAATTCTCACAATAATTCTATGAAATACGTGCTATTATTGTCTCCATCTCACAATCAAAGAAACTGAGACAAAGAGAATTTAAATAACTTTCCCAGTATCAGACAGCTAGCAAGTGGTAAAACTAGGATTTGAACCAGATAGTTTGACTCCAGAGCCCCCCCATCTTATTCATAACCTTAAATAGAAAAGACAATGTTATAATATGACCTGGCAGTTGATCAATTCAAGCATTGTGACTAGTTCAGTATCAACCTACCAAATAAAGTTACAACTTAATATCACTGTAATTTAAGATAAAGCCATTTCTCTAGGCCCCGTATCATAGACACATAATTTAAAAGGTGGAAGGGATCATAGAAACTGTGCACTTTCACCACATCACACTCATTAGTCACCATAGGATACTGGTTAACTACAGGAAGTAAAGAGGCACCATGTTCACGCCAAGAATGAGGAAACTGGGCCCCCTCATCTCTAGTTTAAGTTGAAAGTACAAGATCACAGACAATTCCTAATTTACAAATCGATTTTGTTCTAAAATTTCACACGTGAGAACAGACGCATTTTGCCCTGGATACAATATCCTACCAGACATGGTGTTGGATTCCTGGGTTCGCCTTCAAAAGCACATATAATGGTAAATGCTCTTGGAGCACCTCTGAGTTCAATAGTACTGTAAAAGCCTAACCAACCTGCATAACAATGTTTTTACAGAAAGAGATGGATCATCTCCTCCGTGCAGTCTTGGAAGAGAAACATAGTCCCTCCTAGCTATACCTTGGCCCTCTCCACGCACACAGTCATCTACTCCTCTCCAGCAGAGTCTTGAGAGAGAGTGCCGGAGGAAGATGCAGAAAGTTAACAGTTAACGTTGGGACACTGCAGTAAACCCTCAGCCACATTTAATCTCAGTGGGATTCTTGTCGCTTCTATTCAGGGGCTCCTTGGCCATGGTTAGTTCACCTACTTCTCTTTTCACAATAACTGTAACCTCTAACTAGGCTTTCTCTTCTTTCATGACCCTGTAAATCCTTGCTACTCAAAGCATGGTGCTAGGGCAAACAGGATCTTCACCTGGGAGCTTTTAGAAATGCAGAATCTCAGGTTCCACCCAAAATCTGCATTTTAGCCGGATGGGAGGGGGCAGTGGTTGGTATGCATATAAAAGTTTGAGAAACACTGTCCTTCTGTCATTAAAGGACTTAATATTTATTTTTTGTCTAAAATTTTTTTGATATTATCATTTTAAAAAAATCAAACTAAAAAATTCCATGTGTACCACCCCCCAATACCCTCACCTTAGATTCTAGTGAAAGTCAGATGCCTTCAGTGATAACGTTTCTGCTTGTCTACCTCAATCAGAATCACCTGGGGAACTTTAGCCCCGAGCTCATCCCAAACCAATTAAGTCACATTATCTGGGGTTGGGCTGCTGGTTACTCTAAAGTAAAAATTCTGTTTCAAAGAAATCTAAACCCCATGATTTTCCAAACCTTGACACAGGAACTGGGTAGTACACTGTGGGTAGCACAGGAAGTACAGCATGTGTGTTACAGATGGGGGTTCTAGTAGAGGGTAGAAATATTCAGGATGTAGGGTGAGTGTAGGCAATGTAGCATTCAAGTCCCTGCTGGGGTTAGAGAAGCAGCTAGATATGGGGGGATGGGAGAGGAAGCTGAGAAAAGAGTTCTCCATGACAGGCATCTAGAAAATTTGCTGGAGGTAGGTGACCTTAGGTGAAAGGGACATAAGTAAGTCAAAGTGCCTAAGCCAGAGACTACCTGTGTGCAGAATTCCCCAAAACACTCTCTTAGTTAGCAGTTTGCTTGAATTCAACACCTACCCAATGTCTCTGTCAAAACATAAGGGACAAAGATCTTTTGCAAGGTAGACTGTGGGACTTGAAAACTCTAACAGCCTAAGTCCTAAGACTTCTTTATGACCTTAAACTTCTTGGGGTTTAAGAAATTTAAATAATAAAAGTAGTTTGACTCAAGTTGCACTGACATTTGTCTCAATTTGATGATGGAAATATGCCCAGAGCTGCCTAGGAGTCAAGAATATAGTTGAGTGAATGCTTGTAAATTTCTTATCATAATAAAGGTATTGTGATAACCATATTCTCTCAGCAATCTGCTTACAGGACTCCCTTCCCTTGGCTTCCCTCTGACTGTCCTTAATTGACTTGCACACTCAATTCTTCAACGGCCAGTTTTTCCTTTATGCTGGGAGTCTTAAATGTTAAAGGCAATGTTATATCTGGCTGCTGAGTCAAATGGAGAAAAAACAAGTACATAGTTAATCATGAGAGGCCATAGCTAATATGATTTTAAATTACATCAGTATTGCAGAGAGACAAACTCTTTCATGATGGCATTTCCTTTTCTTCTTAACCTTTCACAGTCAACAGCTTTTTTTTTTTTTTTTTTTGGCCACACCAGCATGGCATGTGGGATCTTAGTTCCCTGACCAGGGATCAAACCCGTGCCCCCTGCAGTGGAAGCTTGGAGTTTTAACCACTGGAATGCCAGGAAAGTCCCAACAGCAAATTTTATAGTACTTTTTCTATCAGTCCTGAAACCAGTCAAATATTCTTTATACCACAATTATCCTGGTTTAGAGGGATTAAGAACACACAGAATATCTTGAAAGTACGTCCACCTTTTACCAAGAGTAGTGTTAAGCAACTTCAAGAATCCCTGCTCATTTAATGGAAATTAAAACATTATCAAGATGACACACACAGAATAAAGAAGGAATCCCCAGAAAGAATACGATAAATACTAAGGCATTGGTATAAGTTGTTTAAAAGGATAGAGGTCTTATTATAACAGCGAAATTTTCTCCCCTTCTTTTCTTCCTGTAACAGACAGAAAGGATGGAGTAGAGAGATCAGATGCTCTGAAAAACTACACTCATCTTAATGACCACCATATAAGTTCTTAAAGACTTAACAGTTTTCAACATTTTTACTACTTAAAACTGCACGGTGAGGCCGTGAAGCCTTTACTCTGTGACAAGGGTGAGAAACCCACAGCCTCACCACACCTGTGCCATTGCCAATGTAAATTTCCTCTCCATGCCTTCTCACCATACACATTTCAGCTGCTTTCCCCATCGGTTCTTTTCCTCACCCATTTTCTGCTGGTTATCAGTAGAAGTTGAGCTGATGGAAATCACCTTTGCCCTTTAAACATGCTGTCAGTTCCAGACCAGTGGCCCTGGGCTCAGCTTAGATCAGTGGCACCACTCACTCCCCTCAATCCCACCCCTGGGTAATTAATTAATACACCAAGAAAGGCTTTAAGATTCCTTTTGCTGGGATATTTTTAAGCTCGAGAAGTTTAAGAATAAGTTAGTCCTTCTCCACATCCACTCCATTCTTCTACCCTTAATTTTTTCTATATGTTTGACTCTTAGCACTGCTGGCTCTTGGGTGGATTTCACACAGTTCCTTCCCAAGTATAAGTGGAAAGATTCCAGTTGGTTCTCCTGTCCTGCCACCTGCTCTGAACTTTCTTCAGATTTGCCCCTGAGGTGACCCTGGAAGAATCCTCAACATTCAAGCTTTTAACCTATATCTCCTGAGCAGATGCAAAGAAGCTCAGCAGACCCAAGACTGATTACTACAGTCACAATTCTATTGAGTACCTACATACAATCATTACAAATATAGTTACATAGCAATTATAATCTGATCTAATGCAAGGGTCATAGGTTTTGGAACCAAAGAGACCTGGCTATCACTCAAATTTACCACATGCATAACGTTGGAAAAGTTACTTAATTCCCTGCATCTCAATTTCCTTTTCTATATATTTGAGATACTAATGTCTGCTCCATGGAGTTGCTAGGAGAATTACCTAAAATAATCTGTATAAAGGGCTTAATGCTGAACCTGGAACAGAGTAGGTACTCAATAAATATTAAACTATATTTTGTTTATTTTTTGATCTGTGTGTACCAGACCAAAAATAAATTTTATAAATATGTTCATGTATCATCTAAATTTTCATGTTTAGGTGACTGCTTTGGTTCACATGAAACTTCTATGCTGGTGGAATCTAGAGGAATAAATTATCTCACAAGTCAGGCAGAGCATAAAAGGGACTTAATACTTCAGCCTCTCTCCCAGCTTCTACTCAGTTGTGCTTATGTTAATTGATGGAAGCAGCATGTGATGGAGAACATGAAGAGAAAATTTTGCGTTTCTACACAATCTTAGTTATGACATAACAATTATTTGAAATATCATTCACTTCAATCCAAGGATGACTTATTAAGAATGTTGCATTCTCGGGACTTCCCTGGTGGCACAGTGGTTAAGAATCCGCCTGCCAATGCAGGGGACACGGGTTCTATCCCTGGACCGGGAAGATCCCACATACCGGGGAGCAACTAAGCCCATGCACCACAACTACTGAGCCTGTGCTCTACGGCCCGCGAGCCACAACTACTGAAGCCCGCGTGCCTAGAGCCCGTGCTCTGCAACAAGAGAAGCCACCGCAATGAGAAGCCCACACATCGCAACGAAGAGTAGCCCCCGCTCACCGCAACTAGAGAAAGCCCACGTGCAGCAACGAAGACCCAACACAGCCAAATAAATAAATAAATAAATAAATAAATAAAATGGGTGACATAGATTAGTGGCTATATTAGTACAATACTAGAAAAATAACTCAGTGCTGAACATATATTTTTAAAAAAAGAATGTTGTATTCTTATATGTTATGGGCAGAGTAAACTGTACTTCTATACACTGATTCAAATGCAGAGAGTACAGTCATTAAGGCAAACAACAAAACATTTTAAAACATTAAGTCAAATGGAGCCAGAGCTATGGATAAAATTTTTCCCCCAAACTGGGACTTACCTGGTTGGTACAGTGGTTAAGAATCCGCCTGCAAATGCAGGGGACACGGGTTCAATCCCTGGTGTGGGAAGACCCCACATGCCACGGAGCAACTAAGCGCGTGTGCCACAACTACTGAAGCCCGCGCGCCTAGAGCCCGTGCTCTGCAACAAGAGAAGCCACCACAATGAGAAGCCCGTGCACTGCAACGAAGAGTAGTCCCCGCTCGCCGCAGCTAGAGAAAGCCCGCGCACAGCAACGAAGACCCAACGCAGCCAAAAAATAAATAAAATTTAAAAAATAAATAAATAAAATTAAAAAAAAAAAATTGTTTCCCAAAGCTCTGGCTGCTCTCATTAAGAAAAATCACCTCAAAGATATCTTAAAAGATAGTTCATTCTTCAGCTACCTTATTCATATTTACAGATAAAATATTTTCACCCCCAAACTGCTGCAGGTTTCTATAGAGATAGATAGATAAATAGATAGATAGATAGACAGATAGACAGACAGATAGACGGACATCAATAGACAGATAACTTCAAAAGCCAGAGCATTTCTCCCAGGAGGTAATCAAGAGCATTACAAAACATTGGGGACCTAAATGTGGTCATCTTTGTCAAAATAAATGTGTAAATGTATTTATTTGCTGTGTATTAAGTACAAGTTCTTAAAGCAATGCAACTTGCATAGCATCTCTTCGGGAGACACTATGGCAACCCTCACTCCCAAAGGCATGAAGACCAATATAATTACAACACAAATCCATCCAACCGGTACCTAACCTCCCAAAGCAAATATTGTGCACAGCCTTTACTTGAAGACTAAATAAGTTTTCAACTTGCCATCAGTTTTACAGGTTACAGTCAAGGATTCCAAATGATGCTCTGGTGAGGTAAAAAATAATAGATCAGAGTCATATTTGACAACAGCTGGGGAACATCCCAGACTGCACTTAAACACCATAAAGCCTGGGATCTTCACGCATTGAGCTCTCTCCACAATGAGGAAGACATAGGAGACTAAGAAAATATACTGCAGGAGTACCTCACTGTCATATTTTAAATTTTTGCTATTTTTTTCTTGAAACCATTCAGCATGCAGATATGATTTCAAAATATTACAAACACTCATATATGTAATTGGCTGAATTTTACCTAATTCTCCTCCTGACATTGTCTCCTGACTTTCTCCTGTTGAATACAGGAAAATAAAATCATCAGCAATCTCATATAACAGTAATATAATGTGATTTGGGATCATAAGAGAAAATAACTTTTTAAAAGAAATTTATTTTACTGAACCCATTTGAAATTATAAATGGCCACCTGCGTTCCAGGACATCCTAGTTCCAATGCATTTTTTACTTGTCTCCACTAGAGTTTTAGTGGTTTCTTTGTATTCAGAGTTAGCCTTTTACCTGTGTACCAGATTACCCTAGTCCTCCTATAATCATAAAAATGAATATAGGGACTTCCCTGGTGATGCAGTGGTTAAGAATCCGCCTCCCAAGGCAGGGGACACGGGTTCGAGCCCTGGTCCGGGAAGATCCCACATGCCGCGGAGCAACTAAGCCCGTGTGCCACAACTACTGAGCCTGCGCTCCAGAGCCTGCGAGCCACAACTATTAAGCCCACGTGCCACAGCTACTGAAGCCTGTGCACCTAGAGCCCATGCACTGCAACAAAGAGTGGCCCCTGCTCACCGCAACTAGAGGAAGCCCACACGCAGCAATGAAGACCCAACGAAGCCAAAAATAAATAAATAAATAAAAATGAATAAAATTATTTTATCCATAATGAATTTACAAATGAGATCCTTACCCCTAAATATAATATGATTCCATAGAACATAAATCTCCAGAAAAAGCATCGCCGAAGGGCATTAATGAGTTTGGGATTTTTCTTTGAGGCCAGTTCTCTATCCCATTCTCTGCAAAAGAATACAAAATGGGACCAGTAAGTTGCATGTGCAAATATCTGAGTTCTCTTTTCCCTTAACATAGTTTTATTCACACAAGTACATTCAAGGAGATTAACCCAAGTGACTAAAGAGACAAAACCTTGGGGGGACCTTCCAACACCAACGCTCAGGCAGATGTTTGGCAGAATTCAATGCTCCGCCAAATATCAATTTTCGAGGAGTTGACTTCATGAAAAGGCCACTCTATATGTGTTAAAGAAAGGTTCTGGGCTTCTAAAAAGCAACGAATGCAAGAGGTGGACAAATAAAATATGACTCTTATGAATACACATTGCTGTGCTTAGAACAAGGTGAAAAATAAATATTTAATTTTTTTCCCTTCACCTCTTGATCTTTACCTGTTTAGAATTGTAATGGATTTTACAAAATCTAACTGTCAAACCGAAAACAAGATTAAAAGTCAGGTGGATTTTTCTGTGATTTAACATTAGAAAAACTTGTTGTTTTTAAATGTAGGGGTATGAAACAAGTATCATCAACTTTGATTTTCAAATACTAAAGTCATTCTTTACAATAAAAATCTTTGGAAAATTAGAACAGAATCAAATTCTATATTTTCTGGCAGGAATAGAAATTAAATAAGTCTGAAAAATGGTTGGTGTCAAATAAATGTTTTTGTTTTCTTTTAAATACTATACATTCATCAGCCGATTATATTTACATTTTTGCCACTACTTTCTGTTCATAAAAACCTTCTTTCTCTTCCCAAGTGGATAAAATATATCCCTAAATGTTACCCTCATCTTCATTGTTAAACTGTACAGAGATGAAGTTTCACAGGAAAGAACTATATAAAGACTTTATATTTTATCAACAGCTATTCTCATTACTATCCATCTACCATTATTAGAGGTGGTTCTAAGTTACTCCAAAGGAAGACCACACAACTGAGATTTGAGGGCAGGTTTGGCAGTCATGGGCATTGTGCATGGACACTGGCTTCCCTGAGAAGCTTACTATCTATCATGCCTAATTACGCTATGCCATCCATCTACCTGCTCACACTCTTCCCACTCTTTCACTCACACACATGCCTCCCATCCATGTCATTTGGTGATTCACAATGGGGTAAGAAGCTAAATATGGAGACAGATTCTGCCTCTCTTTCAAAGGAAGAATGAGTCAGATGAGAAAGCCAGGAAGAGATGTGGTACATAAACCAAAGAAATGATTTTAAGTTGGGAAGAAGTGGTCAACTCTTAAGTCGTGGTAGGAAGATGTCATTATATTTGACATTAAGAGACCTCTGATGACCCTAGTCAATGTCATTTTAGGAATATGGTAGACACAGAAACCATATTTCAGGGAGCTGAGACGTAAAGGAAAGGAGAAGTAGAGAGATGAGAGCACAGAGATATTAGCTGTGGGAAAAAAAAAATGAATGAGGTAGCAATCTGAGGGGAAGGCAAAGCTGGGGAATTTTTCAGAGGATGGGTCTTGAACTACTGGACCCTGAGGGAAGGAATCAGCAGCGAGAGTAGATGGGGTGGTTCCCGCAACACCACGACAGACCCAGTAAGCATTCCAAGCACCAAGAGTTGAATCATAATGGAAGAAATTTTATACTTATCAAGTTTGTAGCTTAGCTACAATCATGGAATGGATGTGCGGTCTGCATACAGGAGTAATGCACAGGGTTCAAATCCACGGCCACAAACTGAGCCAGATGGGCCAAGGTACCTGAACCACATGGTAACCACCTAGGGCCTTTGTCACATGTCATCATTGAAATCTGCGGCCAGGGTCACTTTCCAAGGGTGCAGAGATACAAAATACTATAAGTGGTATTTCACTCTTTCAAAATATTTCAGTAAATTCTAAATAACAATTTTTATAAAAAAGAAATAACAGAGTGAAGAAGAGATACCCCAAAAAAGACAAAAATTAAAGATAAAGTCTATGGACTTATGCTGGCACAGTGTTGTTGGATTGAAACAAAATAGGTACATTTTAAACACTGAATTGATATGGAGACACAATGAAAACTGAGGAGAACAAAATGATAGGCCAGATAATCCTACAAATTCAGGTTATGTCCTCTATTTGGCCATAAGTAAAAATAAATCTGGAGTACGCAGGTTTTGATTAACCTAGTCCTACTCTGATTAATCTTTCCCTCAGCATCCATTTAGAACTCAGATATTCATTATCTACTATATTATTTTGAACTTGCTGATATACCTACAATATACCATGTTTATATATTTTATCTCTGCAGAAGTGTTACAGGTTTTTACATAATGCTAGCCATTTCACATTCAATCATCATTCATTCATTCAACAAATATTTACTGAGCACCTACTACAGTCAGCCCTTCATGTCTGCGGGTTCCTCATCCTCAGATTCAACCAACTGGGGATGGAAAATACTCAGCAAAAAAAATTCCAGAAAGTTCCAAACAGCAAAACTTGGATTTGTCATGTGCCAGCAACAATTTACATAGCATTTACATTGTATTAGGTATCATAAGTAATCTAGAGATGATTTAAAATATACAAGAGGATATGTGTAGGTTATATGCATTTTGTATAAGGGACTTGAGCATCCATAGATTTTTATATCCAGGGGGAATCTAGCAAGGGACAACTGTATATACCAGACCCTATTCTAGACCCTATTCCAGGCACATCATAAACTGAACAAATCAAACAAAAACAAGACAAAACAAAAAAATGTATCCCTGCCCTCATGGCACGTACACACACTAAGTACTCAATATTAGGAGCTGGACCTTGAACTTGGAAATGTGAACCTGCTACTCCCACTAGCCTAATTCTTTGAATAAAATCAAGAAAAAGTAAGGCTGAATATCTTATTTGCCTTGAAATTTCAAAAGAAATTCAATGAATTTCATGAAAATAAGGTAAACAAATTGCAAATCTACTCAACTATTTTATTTTGGTGCAGTAAAAAGTAGCTACTTCTTTTTCTTTTTCTTTTTCTTTTTTCTGTCAACTCCCTCTCCCCTTTCCCCTTCATCTGGTATCAGACCCTGTACTGCTGGCACAAGACCCAGTCTAGCTCATTCATAGATTGTTGTTGGTCCAAGGAGTGAGCTTGTGACTCAAAAGTTTCTGGGATTTTTCACATTTGGCCACAGAGAAAGGACTCTTTCCTCTGTGGTCTATAAAAATATGAGCAAAGAGTTCTGAGGACCGACTGCATGGAGGAAGCTGGTCTGAGAGAATAAAACCAGTCCCTGGTTCCACTGAGTCCCTCAGGCCAATTCTCTACCTAGGCCTTCACACAGGTAGACTACATGAGCCAATAAATTCCCTCTTAAATAAATTCACTGGCAACCAAAAGGATTATAACCAATACTCTTAGAAAGGGAGACTTCTTTACAACGGGAAACACTGTTCCTGGGGAGGCCAGGAGTATAGAGCTGGGTTTGAACCACAGCTCAATCAATTATTAGCTGGAAAATTACATCATCTCTCTGAGCCTCAGTTTGCTCTTCTGTAAGACAGAGATAATGATGCTTTCCTTCCAGAGTGGCTGAGAGGAGATACTACACTTGGCATTCAACGTATACTCAAAAATATGAAATTTTTACATTTCTTTGACATCCAACAGCCTTCACCCTAAGATTTCCAAGTATGTACATTTGTATTCACACATTAAGATTTTGGAGGCAAATGTACACAACTTGCTTCATAAAGATGTTATTCCAGTCTTCACAAAATCCACATAATAGTCTTTAAAGACAGGTAGCTTCTCAGAATTCAAATATGTGTTTTTCAAAAAAAGGTCCTATCTCAGGAAAATTTTTTTTTTCTTTCATCCTTTCATTGTTTAATTCTTAACTAATCAAGACTTCATCAAGAAAATAGGATGTTCCTATTATAAATATGCCATTTTAAGAATAAAACCCTCTCATGTCAGTTCTCTAGTCTCTAAATAATAATATTAATTTCTCTCTCCAATAAACAATGTGCATGAACATACCTTTCCAATTTTTCAGATAGATTGTCAGCAGAATCAGAAGAAGAGATATGGTATATGTCTGACAATTCCAGGTGCTGTCTGTACCCTTTCTTCAAAATTGGTCTGGTCCAGCTAAAATAAAGAGAGGAGAGACAGATATAAATGTTAACTTGATTTGATCTGCAATGTAGACTTGGAATCAGATACAGTTTCAAATTTTCTAGCATGTGGAAAATGCTGGTAGTGCATAAATACGAGAATAAAATAAGTCAACTTATATGAATGCCAGGGAGTCATATCTTACAGAACACAACTCTATAAAACAGCATCACCTCTGAACTGATGTGACTATAGCTTTGTCTGCAAGGATCGGGGATGATGGTAGAATCATCATCTTTCCCAGAGGAAAAAAACAAACTGCTAAACATTCTATACTAAAAGTATTCTTCAAGAAAAAAAAAAAAGAAAATTCCCCAAAATAACCAGATACTAGGAGTTTATAGTTTGCTGAAGTCCAGTCTCTACCACTTCAAATACAAAATGATCTGTGAATAAGAAGACAGACCCTCAAACAACACCCTTATATAATTTTGTTAACCATAGCTCACAGTACTCAGCAATGAGCTATTTGTTGAATGAACTGACTGTAGCTGGAGTATCAATTTGTTGACTTAATCATCACCCCTGAATGAGGGTGGGGATCATAATTTTCTTATGTTTTGTCTCCTCACCCCATAGCAGTTACGCACATCTGCCCGCTACGCATCTAATAAATAACAATTTATGATGGAAGCTAGGGAAGCTGGCATAGTAAATACTTATGCAGGATACTCCAGTTATTTTCAAATACATTGTTTCTAACTACTGTGAATAAGGCAAAATAGTCTTCACAGAGATAAGAAAATCTAAAAAGAAGTCAAAGACAAGGGAAAACAAAGAGGAAGGAGAGAGGGGCAGGAGAATTGTAAAACAAAGAAATCACGTACAAAGAGAAACTTCTAAATGAAATTTGAGCAAATGAGACCTTTCTCATGTGAAATTTCATACATTTATATTTTTTTAACATCTTTATTGGAGTATAATTGCTTTACAATGGTGTGTTAGTTTCTGCTGTATAAGAAAGTGAATCAGCTATACATATACATATATCCCCATATCTCCTCCCTCTTGCGTCTCCCTCCCACCCTCCCTATCCCACCCCTCTAGGTGGTCACAAAGCACCGAGCTGATCTCCCTGTGCTATGTGTCATATATTTATTAAAGAAAGGAATTGAACTTGGAATCAGTGATTCCCAACATATGCTTTTACCCTTACCATCTTTCTTTTCTTCAGAAAGTCCTAAAATTTGGTGTCATTGAGACTTTGGTAGTACATCAAAATTCATGTTACCCACCAAAAATCAATAGGGAGTGTTTTAGCAATATCTGAGAAGCAAAATAAACTTATACTAGGAAAAATATTCTAGCAAAGCCATTCAGAATTAAAAGAGGAAATGCTATGCCAAATGCAAACATTTTGACATTGTTTCAGGGCAAAACTTTGCAGAAGGCTCTCATGTCCATCTTCACCACTCCCACCCCAAGAGTCCAGATTCTTGTTTACACTTCCCTTGTCTCCACCTCCTTCAGTCAGCCACCCCCCTGTGTTCCTGATGTCTCTACAACTTGTTCTTCCTTAAAATTTAACTGAATTAAGACCCAGCTCAAGGACTTCGCTGGTGGTCCAGCAGTTAAGACTCCATGCTCCCAATGCAGGAGGCCCGGGTTCGATCTCTGGTCAGGGAACTAGACCCCACATGCCACAACTAAAGACCCCGCATGCTGTAACTAAAGATCCAGCATGCCACAACTAAGACCCGGCACAGCCAAATAAATAAATAAATATTAAAAAAAAAAAAGACCCTGCTCAAAGGCTCAGTAGTTTCACCAACCATTTCTGACCAAGATATCAACGAGTGACAATGGCTTAATATGTCAGTTTCTTCCATTAACTTGCAATATTTGCATCTTAACAAGACCCTTCAAACCTCAGCAAAGGGTGATAATTGTTTTATCTTTATTGCCCAGTGTGATCCATTGGCAATTTCTCCTGGAGAACAAGAAGGAAAATAGTTAAGGACAGTCTGAACACAGCAGTTAAAGAAGTGCTGTGATCATGCAGCATCTGCATTGGGCATCGTCTTTGAGAGTGCTGGCACACCCGCCTGGCACTCACAATCCAGTAGCCAACATAAGCACTTTGTAAGCACATTTGCCAATACAGGGAGCAGTAAGGGTGTGAAAAATCTGGGACAGCAATTTAGGATATAAACTCCATTCTGTTGGTTATAAGCCTTTGTAAACTTAAGAAGTGAAAAGGTGAAGCAAGTGTTTACTACTAATAAAAAAATTATGTGTATATAGCACTTTCACATACACTAGCATATTGTGATTTTAATTTGAAAATCTTGATAGGTAGGTAGAACAAGAAGAGATCATTGCCCTACTTTAAGGATAAAGAAATGGAGGCTCAAAGATGCTAAATTTGTCTGTTACTAAATGCCAAATACTAGCTTTTTACCACATTCTTCTGATGTCATTCCTTCCTTTACCATGTTCAGCTCTTATGTTTAGGAAAATTAAGCTTGGTGGGTTATTCTAGACATAGTGCTGGAATGCGGGTCTGGAAGCAGGGAGACCAGAAGTTAGCAGACTGCAGGCAGTGGTGTGGTGTGGTGTACTGACAAATCTTTAACCATGCCTTCTCCAGGAAAACAAAAAACAAAAAGTGACTTATGGTATTTGCCAATTTCTGTGGTGTAAATACTCCCACCATGACCAGTTTCAAGTCACCAAATGTGAAGTCACTGAACACAGAGTTGGGAAGAGATACACAGCTGCATATTATAAGATAGTGTGATTACCATTCAGATACAATCAATATAACCTCAATACATAAATAATAATTATGTAGTGATAACTTTTCAATTACTACCTTTGTTTTAATATAATTTATTTAAGTGTAAATCAATTAATTTTTAATACTAGTTGTACTTAACAACCAGCTCACAAAGTTCCTGAAAATTTAACAATCAGCTCAGCCAGAAAGGGCCAACTGCAATAGATCACTGACTGCCAGATGGTTGGAAGACTCAGAACAAGGGTAATAGCATTGAGAATGGAAAGGAAGGGGCCTATGGAAAATTTAGAAGAGAAAAATATACTCCACCTATTAATAAACCTTTCATTTTCAGTATGTTTGAAATTGTTAAAACATGAAATTAAATTTACAAATAAAGAGAAGTTCACTATCTGTAAATATTACAATACCAAAGACATTTGCAGGAAATTTAAAAACAAATCTTTTCTTTCTTTTAAAAACTAAATAAACATACATCTTTTGGTCCATATCTAAGACCTGATCACCATTTCCATTAATGAGTTTCTAGCTTATTTTTAAAATACTTTAAGTAACACTTACACTTATAAAAAGCTTCCTGCATTATCCATGCCCATTTTAATATATATGTTATACCAAGACATCTAGTTTTGATTATCAAGAGTTCCATAGCCCAGCATCATCAAATCAAACACATTCAGTAGTAGTAAAAGTTAGCCATTTATAATTATTAATATAATTTAGTGTTTCTGACAGATTCACTACAGTCAACTTATATTTGTAACCTGAAATAGAAACAACTTAAGGTAAATTATGAGAACTAAAATCAATTAACCTTAGGCTGCCTGGCAATCACCAGAGTTATCTGAAAGAATTTATTTCGTGAGATTAAACCAAAAAGAAAATTGAATGAAATTTCTGCCCCATCAAGGAGGTCTCCATGACTACCTCAAGCCAGTCACAGAAATACAAAAAAAAACAAAACAAACAAAAAACTCCCCAGATATCTACACTTAGACATTCAGTGCAATATTAGTTACTGTAAAACTCCAGCCACCTCTTTTATTGAATGAGCTTGAGTATGTTAAACATACTTGGATAGAATTTAGAAATGCCAACTCAGGATTTCTACTTCAGTATTTCTTCCATTAAATATTAATGAGTACCCAGGTGTTTCATTAGCAAGGCAGGTACACCTGGAATAACCAAAAGCAATAAACACTATTCTTCCTCCTTATCCTCAAATTTGCTCCCACCCACCCTTCCTCTCACCTCTAACTGATCTTACCCTTCTCCTTCATTCATAGCCTGTCACTGTATATTGAAAGTGGACTTATAAATTGATCTACTTAGAAACTGTGACAGTTTCCAAAGTTCTCGTTATTTCTAACAGAAACTAGCTAATCATTAATTACAAGGTAGCAGACAGAGATCCTTTAGCTATATAGTTCTTTATAACCTAAAGTTTTGGGACTTCCCTGGTAGCGCAGTGGTTAAGAATCCGCCTGCCAGTGCAGGGGACATGGGTTCGAGCCCTGGTCCGGGAAGATCCCACATGCCACGGAGCAACTAAGCCCGTGTGCCACAACTACTGAGGCTGCGAGCCACAACTACTGAAGCCCGCATGCCTAGAGCCCATGCTCCGCAACAAGAGAAGCCACTGCTCACAGCAACTAGAGAAAGCCCGCGGGCTGCAACGAAGACCCAACGCAGCCAAAAATAATAATAACAATAAATAAATAAATTTATTTAAAATATATATATATATATATATCCTAAAGTTTTCAACGAACTTAAAAAAAGTCTAGTACCCAGACACACTGTGCACTTAACGATAAGAGTCTTCAGGTTTTATTAAGGAAAAATGCTATCACTTGATTTTTTTTAATACACACACACACACACACACACACACACACACACACACACACACACACACAATGAAACTGTATTTAGTTTCTTTCCTTAGGACAAAATTTCCGATTTCTACATAAATTTAGAGTGACTTTTAATTCCTTATGATGAAAAGAATTTTCCAATTATAGACACTATTAAAGCCTTGATTTTCATGAAACCTATCCCCGTAAAACCACATAATTAAAGCTTATAATCATTTTCCCATTTGACATTTGGCTTTTATTAATCCAACAGAGGCATCTGACATTTTCATCTGCTAGAATTTAAGATGAAGGTCAGGTATCAGATCTTTTCAGTTTCAAATGATTTTGTTTGTATAAAACAATCATGCCTCCACATTATTTAACATTACTTTTGATTTAACTAGCCAGATAAAATGAAATGAAATAGCAAATTCAAACCCATGGTTGCATGACACATCTCCCAAATACTGACAAATTGATACACTCAAATGACTAAGTCTTTGTCCTTTTTGCATGAAATAATACTTGAGGAACTAGGTAGGAATTACTCTAAACTGCTCAGTATGGACAAACTTAAATACGCTAGAGGTTTTCTCATCATCCAATATATTTACCATGAGTTTGAAATAGCGCAAATAAGCTGGATAGTCCTAACTAAAGAAAATGTTGAAGTTCAGGCTGAGGAAAGAGGGGGAATCATTTGAACAGACTGTGACAACAAATCTCAAATTCCTGCAGCATATTCTGCCAGTTTGCTTTAGGTTTTTTGATAAATGGCTATGATGGGAAGAATTGATTTGAGACCAGAAGTCATTTCATCTCTAAAAGGATGTTTCTTTTCTAATTCATATAAATAACACTTCAAATGTCACAGTTATTTTATCAACTTAGATCTGGTTTTATCTTATAGTTGGATATGTTTTTTCACAATGAATTTTAGTAAAAATAAAACTGGAGAAAGTAGTGGCATCTAGCTCTCAAAAGTCCTGTATAAAACTTGTAGGCTTCAAGAATGCACCCCAAAGTCACAGCATTGGGATGAGGGTCAAGTCGGTGAGTCTCTGTCCTCTCATCCCACAAGGTAATCAAACAGTGTTTGCTGCTTACCCATAAAATGGTAAATTTATAATAAATAACCACTTTAGTCAGCTCAATCACCTTTTTGCTTGCTAAAGATGAGCTATTTTTGTGTTTGAGAGTTAATTTCTCATGAGGCTCCTAGTTTACCAAGAGAACTGTAGAAGTTCTTTTTCTTTCTGTACATGAGTAAACAGTAAATGTAGTCAATGAATTTTAGAAGATTTGGAAAGATAATTATTTGCTGCTCAACAAAACACTACAAACCAATTCTGAAAAACCTTCCGGAGGCCCAGAATTTAAAACCATAACATAAATTAACTTCATGCTTAATGAACCTAAACATTAAATAGGAAATCGATCTGCCCATTTTAAAAGATGCTCCCAAATATAAATGTATTTGGAATGTAAGCATATTAAGAAAACTTCAGGAAAGATATTTTCTTTTTTGTTTATCTATATTCACTAATGTTTAACTATGAGCATGTATAACTTTGGAAATAAGGAGGAAGTTCTTTTTAATTAAAGAAGAACTTACATATTATAATTGGTACTTGCTATGGCTAGCTATGCACATAAACTTTCTAGTCAAATATGTTTTAACTCCATGATTTTCATATAATGCTCACTATTAATTTTCATTTCCCATAAAATTGCTTTCTTTTCTTTCCTGATATGATTGTCTGAGGTAAAACTTTATCATGAAGACTACAGAACTCCAGTCACCTAACTTCTACTACGAATCTGTTACTGAAAAAACTGAATTAGTGATTTTAAGAAAGCTCTAGGTTTTAACTTTGTCTCTGTCATTTTCCAGTCATGTGACCTTGGAAATAGCTCTTCTTAAGCTCTCTCAGCTGCAGCTCCTGCTGGAAATAATAACTACTATGACTACCTGGTTTTCATGGGGGCC
This sequence comes from Eubalaena glacialis, assembly GCF_028564815.1. Lineage (NCBI taxonomy): Eukaryota > Metazoa > Chordata > Mammalia > Artiodactyla > Balaenidae > Eubalaena > Eubalaena glacialis. The sequence goes on along the minus strand of NC_083723.1, from coordinate 96,030,958 downwards.
AAATTCAATGTTGCCTATAAAATATTACAGCTGTACGTTATTGCATTGCTTCTTCATAGAAACTACTTGGCTTTAGTTTAATTTTCAGAGCACTAGAGTTTATTATTATTGGGATTATAACAAAAGTACTAGCTAACCTTAATAGACTATTCCTATAATTCTCTAAAATTCTAAGTATTTCACATACGTTATTTCATCTGACCCCTACTACAATTCAAGAGATAAGCCCTAATATTATCTCCATCTTACAGATGAGTAACTGAGGCTGAGAGAGCTTAAATAATTTATTCAAGGCAGAGTTAGAATTTCAAAACAGGACTGTGATACCAAAGCCTACACTTGTACCAAATTTGCCATATTAGGACTAATTTTAGAAGGAAAAAAAAAAAAAACAGCACACAGATAAGTATAATATGAAAAGCATAAACAACAATAGAAAAAATAGATAAATTAGACATCATCAAATTATAAAACTTTTATGCCTCAAAGCAGACCATCAATAAAGTAGAAAAATAACCCAGAGAATGGGGGAAAATTTTTGCAAATCATATATCTGATAAGAGACCTGTATCTGGAACATACAAGGGACTCTTACAACTCAGTAATAAAAAGACAACCCAATTTAGAAATTGGCAAAGGATCTGAATAGACATTTCTCCAAAGAAGATATACAAACACCCCAAAACATATGAAAAGATGTTCAACCTCATTAGCCATTAGAGAAATGCAAATCAAAACCACAGTGAAATTCTACTACACACCCACTAGAAAGGCCATAATCAAAAAGACAGGTAACAATAAGTGTTGACATAGATGTGGAAAATAATATTAGAGTCCTTATACCCTGCTGGTGGGGATGTAAAATGATGCAGCCACTTTGGAAAACAATCTGAAAGGTACTCAAAATATTAAACAGAAAGTTCCCATATGACCCAGCAATTCCACTCCTTGGTGTATGCCCAAGAGAAATGAAAATATATGTCCACATGAAAACTTGTACACAAGTGTTTATAACAGCATTTTTTATAATAAGCAAAAAATAGAAACAATCCAAATATCTACCAACTGCTGAATGGATAAATGTATAATCCTACAACTTAAATATTATTTAGCGATAAAAAAGAATGACATACTGATACATGCTACAACTTGGATGAATCTTGAAAACATTATGCTAAGTGAAAGAAGCTAGTCACAAAAGACCACATTGTTTCATTTATATGAAATGTCCAGAACTGGCACACCCATGGAGAAAGTGGATTAGTAGTTGTCCAGGGTGGAGGTGAAGGAGGGAATGGGGAATGACTGCTTATGGGTATGGAGTTTCTTTTTGGGGTGATGCAAGTGTTCTAAAATTGGTTGTAGTGATAGTTACACATCTCTTGTATACTTTAAGTAAGTAAATTTTTTGGTATGTGAATTATATCTCAAAAAAGCTGGTATTACGACAAACAGCATAAAGAAATCAATTGTTAGCATGGATTTTAGAAACTTTTCCCAAATGTTTGATTTTCCCTCCTAGAGTTGGTGAAATGCATATTTTTATTATGGTGACTTTGACACTCTAAACCCTTTCATATATGTCAGTGCCTGGGTAGCTGCTACAAGTGATTAAGACTCTGTGCAAAGCCCACGAAAGGATCCAAGGATTGATGACATGAAACATGAGTCATATAAATTGTTTATTCCTGGCCCCCCACAAGCAAAGCCCTTAATTGCTGGAACTACTATGAATACAGAAAAAATAAGAATGGTAAGGGAGTAGCATTGGCATAAAAAGACCACTTCTAACAGCTATACTTAATCCATTCACATGTATTAGATTTCAGGGACTCAAGCAATTGAGAGATAATAAGCAATGCTACAAAAAATAGCCCAAGTCCGTGTACTTTAGAAAAGCAGCCTCAGAGCATTGTTTCATGGTTTTAGTTTGATTTTTATTCTATCTGGGCATGAAGCCACGAATAAGAGACACGAAATTGATTATAGATGGAACAACTGGCTAGAAAGATAGGATGATTAACTACCAATAAAATTGCTTCATCTTGTATGAGTTCACTTTTAGGAGCTCTTTACTAACCAAGAAAGACAAGTGATAACATTGCTCTCTAACTTCTGATTTTTATTTCCATTGGCAATAAGAAATATATCTGAAACCAAGAAAATAAGGAAGAGGGGAAATGGATTGGCCTTCTGATTTTATGGTAGAAATGCCACTGGGTTACTGGCTGGCATTTGTAAAAGCTTACAGAGAGAAACTTGTGTGACTATCAGAAAATCACCACTATTACTATTATTTTAGACAATTCCATACTAGCAACAGAGCAGAGAAGCAGTTTCAAGCATGCCCAGTGGTAGCTGAAAGGAAAAGAAGGGAAACAAGTTCTACGTGATCTTTTAAGGTAGGAACAAAACATACTTCACATGAGTGATGTAAGGATATCTCCCACATGATATATTGATTTAACTGGTATTTGTTTTATAATTAACCCACTTATTCCCTCACTTTTTTATAGAACTCTGAATCCCTTATTGAAGCTCTTTGTTCACCTAGTTTGTTGAGACACCATCACTAGGACCCAAAGTAAACACTCTCTAACAGGCTTCTTCATCCTTCGGCAATGAAATCCCCATGTCCTTCGGAGTCAGGGTTGCCATTCTAGAATTAACTCAACATCTGGAGTCAAGGCCACTTGATATTTCTCTGCTAAAGTCTTTCTCGCAATATGGAGATAGCTCTCCCCTCTTGGGGACAGAAATCCTCTGAGAAGCTCTGGGCTGTGGAGTCAGTGATCTGTTTGGTATGAGCTGTAATAGGCAAATCACATGCTAGACTCTCATGACCTTCAACCTCCAAATGACTTAATGACCCCTCACCATGTGTACAAAAAAAATCACTACTTATTAAATCCTCTGTGACACCTGCTTTCCAGTTACTGCCTCAAAGCAACTTTTCCCAAAATTAAAAAAAAAAAAAAAAAAAGCAGTCTAAGTCCACCTAACATAGTTTATTTGAGGATGTTCACTTGTTTATTTTGCTTGATAGATGGAATGGTAAAATGGAGGTTGGAGACAACCTCAGAAATGTTTTAAGATGAAGATAGTTAAGAATGAATCTTCCAAGGGTAACATTCAAACATGATGCATCAGGAAGACAAAGCTGATGATTTTTTAAATTTAGGCATGATAAATCTAGTCTCTAGGGTTCTGCTTGGAATCCTCTAGCCAGATAAACGATCAGTCAAATTCTAGAATTTTACTCATTTATCTTAACTTTCTCTTTACTCTAACTTGTATATGCTGTATGTTCTGTTATACTGTTATCCTGCTGTTACTCATGATTATTTCTCAGGATTCAAAGAGCCTTATGGCATTGTATTCAGACTTCTCAGCTGCAGATAATTCCCCATCTTCAAACTATATACGGAATTTGGTCATTGGTTGCATTTTAACCCTTTTTTATCTTCCATTTTATTAGTTCACCCTCTAGAAAACACATCACGAATTATAGCATTAAAAGGTAAATTTAGCATCTTCTTTATTTCTCCCTGCTTTGGCAAGGTGAGGAGTGTTTGTAGACACATTGTATGACTCAGGATTTAAGTTTCAGATCCTGTTCCTGAGGTTCTGGAGCAATGCTAATGCTATTTTTCATTTTCTTGGAGACTTGATATCACTGAGAGGGACACTGACAGTAAAACTCCTATGAGATGTAAGGGGAGGAGAACAGTAGTGGCTGAACCCTCACTCATCCCCAGTGTGAATCCCAGGAAAAAAAGGAGCCTGACAGAAGCAGGGAATGGAGACAGCCATTGGTTCAAGGTTTATCATGGAAATAAGACTTCACTGCAAGAGCCTTACTTTAAATCCTCTTCACTTAATTTCTACATCTTTTTTTCATATAGGCAACATATAAGTAAATAAAGATCCACAAAGTAACCTAAGTTAATTTTTCCCCCAATAGCAAAACACGCAATAATGGATGACTGAATCATTAGATCCTAACAAGCAATTTAAAAGTTCAGAACAGTCACCTTTGCAATCAGGTCCTTAAAAACAGAAATCATTAACACAAATGATGATAGTTTAGTGCAAATCATTTTTACAGGCATTTAAGAATTATTTTTACTTCAAAATGTCATAATCTCTTGCTTGCATATACATGTTAGGAAAAAGAACTTTAAAGGAAACATCAAGCCAGATTCTCTTCCTTTTAAACTCTGCAGGAGCTCTCACTGGATGAAACCATTGATAATAAGATGGCTCTTAATTTTTTAAAGGATTCTCCTATTCGTATCATTTGATACAGCATTTTTTTGGTTTTGTTCCAACACCAGCCAAATGCCAGGTCACACTGAAGAAAAATTAATAACTTCCTCAAAATAAAACCTGACCTCTATTTCCCAAAAATCTCAAATGCATTGAAATAGTTTCATATGAATTATGTGTGTCTCTCTACAATCTAGGTTTAATTTTCCTCCCATGCGCTCCATTCTCTCCTGTACTTCCTCCACCTGAGCTGTCACTACTAACTGTCTATTTGCTTGTCTGCCAAACCCCCGTGTTTCCAAACATGCCAGACTATAAACTCCCAAAGGGCAAATACCTTAGAGATTTTTTTTACTGCTGTATTCCCTGCCTACCACAGAGCATAGCACATAACTGTCACTCAATTATTTTTTAAACTGTTAAATTTATGTTACCACATTATACTTTGCTAGTTTATTTCCCTCATAAGATTAACTTCCTGAGGACAATGTAGTTGTAATATATATCTTTATATCTCCATTGTCTGGTCCAGTGTCTGAGGCAGTGTAAAAGCTGAATGAATTAAAGTGTTAACTAATTAATTACTCAAACCTGATATGTTTATAGCCCATGTGAGAACACTGATATGATGGCAAATAGGTATTGCCCAGCCATTACTCTTGATCAAATGTATTAAAAGCAAAAAAAAAAAAAAAAAAGTGAAAATATTGTTCAAGTCAATGGTAAATGCAATGCAAATGTGAGGGTGCCTATACTTTTCCAGGGACCACTCTTTATTAACAGTTATGCCCCTTTTCTGAGTCATAAGTTAAAGCCAATAATTCTAAAACTTCCAGCCAAAATTATTTAATTCTCCTCAATAAAATGTTTTCATTTTTAACACTCTTCATTACCAAAACGTTCTAATGTCTGGCCTTCAAGCTATTTATTCTCAGTGGAGATGTACCAAAATTTCGTAAATGGAAAGTTGTTCTTCAGTCTACTCAAGAACAACTGGACCCTTTTATTTTGACCCTTCTTGACCGTTCCCATGTCATGTCACCTGACGTACTTGACATTGTCTCCATGTTACCTGTGTACCATTACAGATGAGGTAAACACAGCTTTTTAAAAAATTTCATAAATTAGTGTAACCCTCTGTATGTATTATACTTTAGAGTTTCAAATTGCTTCCATAGCTCATCAGCTCCTGAAAACTATTACTATTCTCGGTTGAATTGTGCTCCTCTCAAAAAAGATATATTTTAATTCTAACACCAAGTACCTCAGAACGTGATCTTTACGGAGGTGACCAAGTTAAAATGAGTTCATTAGAGTGGGCCCTACACCTATGTGACTGGTGTCCTTAGAAAAAAAAGGAAATGTGGACACAGAGACAGGCACACAGGGAAAATCCCACGTGAAGATGAAGGCAGAGACCAAAGTGAGGTGTCTATAAGTCAAAGAGTACCAGCAAATCACCAGAAGCTGGGGGAGAACATGGAACAGATTGTCTCTCAGAGCCTCAGCGGAAACCAAACCGGCTGACACCTTGGTCTCAGACACATCTAGCCTTCAGAACTGTGAGACATTACATTTCTGTTGTGTAAGCCGCCCAGATTTTGGTACTTTGTTACAGCAGCCCTAGCAAACTAATGCACTGGCTTATAAGAGCATGATGGTAAGAGGGTGTTTTTGGATGAGACTTACATTTAAATTGGTGGATGTTGGACAAAACAGATTGCCCTCCATAACGTGGGTGGGCCTTATCCAATCAACTGAACTCCTGAATAGAACAAAAATGCAGGCCTGACCAAACAAGAGAGAATTCTCCAGGAGACTGCCTTCAGAATAAAACTGGAACATCAGCTCTCCTGGGTCTCCAGCCTACCAGCCTATGCTGCAGATTTGGGACTTGCCAGCCTTCATAATCATGTGAGCCAATTCCTTGTAATAAATCCTTTTATATACATATATATGTATATACATACATATATATATATATATATATATATATATATATATCTCCTATTGGTTTCATTTCTCTGGAGAACGCTAATACGCATATTAAACACTCAATGAATATTAGGTCTCATAATAATGCTGAGCTGTGTTAAGAGGAGGAGAACTCATTGCACTGATGAGCATGACATCATCATCAAAGTTAAGTAAATTACCCAAGATCATATTGTTGTTAAGTCACAGCGCAAGGATTCCAGCCAGGTCTGTCTGATTCCAAAGTACAAGTTTCTTCCCCTATATATTGCTACTTAAGAGTTGACAATAAGGATAGAGACAAAGTCAAATGTGAGATCATTTTCTAAGAGTATAGGATGGATGAAATGAGGACTCAAGGGAAGGTCGAGACCAACGAATATGGGGGAAAAACTAGTTCAGTGGCTTTCAAACTATGGACCCCAACACCTAGTGTTCCCCTGAGATACTTCCTAGAGTTCACCAACTTTTGATTTGAAATGTCAATATTTTAAAGTATGTTTTGTTATTCTAAAAATAAGAATAAAAAACATCACACATTCGCAAAACTGTTATATGAAAATTTTAACACACTGGAGCCATCCAAACATTATCCTGGACTTCAAGGCTAACTCATTTAGTGTCCACTGTGTAGGAAAGCTTCCCCTGACATCTCTTTGAACCTATTTAAACATATTGCAATCTGTCATTGGTTATATCCACACTGCATAAGTGAGCATATTCACTATAAACCAAGTGAACACGGTCTATAGTGAACATGCACCAAGACATGCATATATAGACGTGCACCAAGCTCAATTAACAGCCCATCATATCTCTGGCATACCTGCTCATACAAGGTTTCATTCCAGCATAACAGAGAGTTGTGCAATCCCCAGGGAATGATAACAAGAAGCATACGATATTATCTTAGTTTTACAATATTTTACCATGCTTACTCAACAGTAAGGTGACGTTGATTACAAGACTCATCATCAGTGTAATAATGGCCTTTCCTAAAAAGCCCCTCTAAATTAAATATACACAGTTAAAAAATTTTTTTTTCCAGTATTATATACTTATTCACACAATTACACACCACTTCCTTCTTCAGTGTCATAATTAAAGTTTTCTTCTAAGCCTTCTTCACATTCAGGTCAAAAGTATACTTTTGGATTATTCTTGGTATTCACAGTTATGAATAGGGTTACAAGTGACAAGTTGCATTCACACCACCTTCACCTGTAGGACAGGCAGTATAATTTCAAAGTAAAGCAAAGTGCTGAGCTTGGGCAACTTCTACCTTAATTACAGTGCTTGGTATGCCAGACAAACTTCAGACTAAATAATTACTGTTCTTTCAAAACTAGATCACAGAATAATCTTTCTCAAGAAATTTCAAGCAAGAAACTAAATTTAAGTTAAAAGTCAACCTTGTGGGGTACAACCAATGCAAATGATTCAACTGAAGTTACAGGAAGATATACCTTCTATGAACTGCTAAGTTCCCATATTTCAAGTTATTCCTGGGCCTGATGGCTGACAGGTTTCTTTTGACATCAATTATAAGAGTCATCTCAATTTCAGAAGCATAATGTGAAAAACGTAAGCATGTAGGACCAAGAAAAGAGCACGTAAATGTTATATAGTCATTTCAGCCCTTATCTGGGGGCAGGAGATTACCTATATCTTTGTATTTACGGAGGACTTACTGTCTTTTATTGTCACTTTTATTTGCGTATATCGCAGTTCCATGGAAGATTTCCTTTGGATTCTGGATTCACTGATAAAAATATTGTTTTTAAAAAATTGTAAAAACCACTGCACTAGGAATATCCAAGATTTATACATACAAAGAGTCAAACATCAAGTTGAAGAACCATCTGCGAGGTGACTCTGCCTCTTCCTTCAGCCCCAAGAAATACAGTAAGAGTAAACATAAAGAAACAAATGACATGAGTGATGAACAACCAGGGACTGGTGATCAGAACAGGACACCAAAGAGGGTGGATGGTGGTGAGAGGAACACTGAAGTGACTGAACCTGGAACTCAGCGGAGGGGATTAAGTTGGTAAGGTAAGAAGAATGGATACAAAAACGCAACAGAAAGCCTAGCTCAGTAGGTTTGAGAAAGTGGAAGAAGGCAGGAAGCTAGATTTAGAAAATGAAAAAGATGAAGGGAGATTATTAGTACCTGGATGGAACAAATAAGGATAAGAAGTGCAGTCTGGGTCAAGTTTTGTGAAACTGAGCTGTGTCCATGTAACAATGGTTGGCTAATGGCATGCTTTTGGCTGATCACATCTCTCACTCTTCAACTGGACATTTAGAATTTTAAAGACCTCATTAACCAAGACAAGACCCTTCCCTTCCCCTCCCCATCCTTCCCTCTTCACCTCTCTCCACCTCAAGTAGTTTGTCATATGGATCCATGCAAAACACTGTAAGAGGGCATGCTCCTGGCACTTCCAAGAAGAACAGAGTCTAATGCCTTATTTAAATAATATTATTTATAATACATGTATCAAAAATAAATTTCAGAGACAAGAAAATTAAGAAAACCTATATACAAAATTAAGTGAAATTATATAATTTACCAATTCCATTCTAGATTGTTGGATAGTGTGATACACTGGTTAAGAGTTCTAGAGATCAATGTAAGTTCATGTCTTGACTTCACAGTAATTAGCTGGGTGGCCTTGCATAAGCTCTTTAATCTTTCTAAACTACATATTTCTTACATGTAGACTCTATCTAAAATTATTTGAAGAATTCACTGAGATAATACGTATAATCCCTGGTACATAGAAAGTGCTTAGTAAATGTTAGGAGATACTGGAGGCAAAACTGCAGATTTCAAGAACTATTTAAGAGGAAATTTTGAATTCTGTGGCAAGTTGAACAATATCTATATTTCTATTGTTAATTTACTAAAAAAAATTGTGAACTTTCTAAATTCTCTTCCTTGGATCCTAAGATTTAAAAAGAAGAATGTTAGGATTCAACTAGAGATTATCATACCAAGTGAAGTAAGTCAGAAAAAGAAGGACAAATACTATATGATATCACTTATACGTGGAATCTAAAATATGGCACAAATGAACCTATCTACAAAACAGAAACAGACTCATAGACATAGAGAACAGACTTGTGGTTGCCAAGGGAGAGGGATGCACTGGGAGTTTGGGGTTAGTAGATGCAAACTATTGCATTTAGAATGGATAAACAACAAGGTCCTAATGTATAGCACAGGGAACTGTATTCAATATCCTGTGATAAGTCACAATGGAAAAGAATATAAAAAAAGAATGTCTGTATGTATATAACTGAGTCACTTTGCTGTACAGCAGAGACTGGCACAACATTGTAAATCAACTATACTGCAATAAAAAAAAATTTTTTTTAAAAAGAAGAATGTTAGGAAAGACAGCTTTAGTGGAGCTGGGAAAAGATGGAATCACCTCCATATTCCACATTTTATGATTATGTGGTAGAATCCTGTTTTTTGTCCTCAAATCTGCAGTTTCCCAATCTTTCATTAAGGTTGAAAAGCACTAGTTGGGCCATTTAAACCCACTTTCTTAAGATTAACTTAATGGCTCTTAGACTTTAGTATGCAAAAAGAAACACCTGAAATGTAAAAAACAAACAAACAGAAAACAAAAAATCAAGATTATAGTTGCACTCTCCCAGAGATTCTGGATTTAGTTGGTATGGAGTGGGACCTAGGAATCTGCATATTTAACGTAAGATATATTATAGATAGATAGATCTATCTTAATATATTTTTTGAGCAGGTGACTGGCAATTTGAGAAGCACTTATCTAAAGCTATAGAAAATACTGATATTTGTGAAGGGCTTCTAATTTTAAGAGCATAAGTATTTACCTAAAGAATTTCTTGGGACTTCCCTGGTGGCGCAGTGGTTAAGAATCTGCCTCCCAGTGCAGGGGACACGGGTTCGAGCCCTGGTCTGGGAAGATCCCACATGACGCAGAGCAACTAAGCCGGTGCGCCACAACTACGGAGCCTGCGCTCTAGAGCCCGCGAGCCACAACTACTGAGCCTGTGTGCCACAACTACTGAAGTCCGCACGCCTGTGCTCCACGACAAGAGAAGCCAACGCAGTGAGAAGCCTGCACGCCGCAACAAAGAGTAGCCGCAACTAGAGAAAGCCCACGCGCAGCAACAAAGACCCAATGCAGCCAAAAGAAAAAAAAAAGAATTTCTTAATCCTGTTTCTAGCTAGATTTCTTTTCCAACAGAATAACTAAACTTTGATCAAATTTTCATTGATAGGAAATTTGGCAACTCATTGTTTTTTAATAATAACATACGTGTCTACTAACCCCAGAACCTGACTCTACTTTGCAGTAATAGTGGCTGGAGTGACAGACCGTGACTCAAGAAAGACAAGAGTTGTGTGGCTACCCTTGGCAGAAACAGAAACAATTGAATCAGCAAAACCTTGTATGAGAGTTCAAAAAGGCTGCCAAGTTACAAGTTAACACCTCAGTGGATCCAAAGACTGTGTTCAAGGACTAAATCCAATATACATTTCTAAATGTAATGATCTTATCTTTACATTTCATAGGAAGTATTTTAAAAGATTTTAAATACATCAAACAATATTTGCTGTCAAGGAATTATACTGTTGACTTTAGAAAAGTTTATTATGTGAGATGACCTTTATTCAGTCATTTGGTAAATCAATAAAAAAATTTAGGCCCCCTTCATTAAATGGAGTAAGGGAAAATCTATAAATATATACGATGGCCTTTGCTCCAAAGAGAAATAACATTGCCTCATTAAAAATATCAATGTGAAAATTCCAGTAAAAGAATAATTAGAATGTATAATAGGTTTTGATATGTGGCCTAAGCCTTCAAACTGCTATATCCTGGAATATATCAGAGATTCAACATTTATACTGAATAAAGGCATGCATGCATGAATAAATGAATGAATAAAAATCACATTAGTATTTCAAAAATTACTTTTACATTAATGAGTTCATTTTACAGTGGTTGTCTTTCTAGCTAATAAAATTGCATAAAAACTTAGCTCTGGGGCTTCCCTGGTGGCGCAGAGGTTGAGAATCTGCCTGCCAATGCAGGGGACACAGGTTCGAGCCCTGGTCCAGGAAGATCCCACATGCCACGGAGCAACTGGGCCCGTGAGCCACAACTACTGAGCCTGCACGTCTGGAGCCTGTGCTCCACAACAAGAGAGGCCGCGATAGTGAGAGGCCCGCGCACCGCGATGAAGAGTGGCCCCCACTTGCCGCAACTAGAGAAAGCCCTCGTGCAGAAACGAAGACCCAACATAGCCATAAATAAATAAAAAATAAATAAATTAAAAAAAAAAAAACTTAGCTCTGATGTTATTGGGATGGCTAAATTGGAGCTTTAATTTCATCAGTCTTATAAACTCTTAATACAGTGAATAAAATTTTGGATCTCATTGTCATTGTATATTTTATGCTCTGATTTATGAAACTGATTTATGAAAATACCTATTGTTTAATTATATTAATGATGTTGAGCCAAGTTTGCTCCATAATCAAATTAATCCGTAGGGGATTTATTTGTGCACTTTTGTTCACAGTCCATATATACAAGATATACATTCACTTTTATGGATAGGAGAGATTAACTCTAATAGATCTCAGATGAAAAGCGGTGGAAAAGAGGCTAATGTGAGTTTCAGAAGCCAACCCTATCTTTGATTGAAAGGAGACGTTCTTTTGGTAATAAATGTTTCATCAGCTTATTTATTATTTTGAAAAATGTATTCAGAGGTCCAAGACGAAAATGAGTTTAAGGTCTTTTTTTTTTTTAAGACTAGATTGTGGTATATACATTTAGGAAGAAATTCTGGAAATAATCATTTAAATAATCTGTTTTAAAATTAAACTGTCAGGCACCCAGAATACTCACATGGTATTTGAAGGGAAAAAACATTTCAGGTGGAAAGCTCATCTTTAGCAAAGCATTGATCTTCTGAAGAAAAATAATAGTGTACTAACTTAACCTGGAATTTTCCTAGAAAGTCCTTGTAACCCACACAAGAAAGCAAACCATAGAAACAAATTTTCCTATTTTGTTATACTTTAGAATTCATGGATTTGGTAAAGCAACTAATATTTTTATTCAAAATTGATATTTTATCTTCAGAAAAGTCAAATGGAAAGTTTTTTAAATTTCATATTTATAAGTAAATTTTTACATTTCCATCAAAAATTAAATTTTAGAAGCATAAACATAAACTGAATTAGTCAAGTTTTATTCATTCAACAAGTATATTTTAAAGGCCTACTATTCACCAGGGAGTCAGACAGGTGCTGGAACCAAAAGATGGATAAGATAGAGCCTATACCTTAAAGGACGCATCAAAAAAAATGTGTATGCAAAAAAGAAGCAAAGAAGAAATGGTCAGTAGGTTCCTATAAGACAAAACTATTCTGAGAAGTTAATATCTAATCTAATGTTAAACTACTGTTCCCTCTTCTGAAAAGTCCACTTTGCATGTCTAAGTGTTTCACTTACTTTTAAAATTACTCAATTATTGAATACACTAATGTTAATTACAAATGAGCCCTGAAATTTTTTCTAGATCTTTATTTAAAACTAAGTAATTTTAAAGCTGCAAATTCTGAAGCTTATTGCAATAGACTTTTAAAAAAAAATATTATATGAAATTCAATTTTCAGTGCCCATAAATAAGGTTTTATTGGAACGCAGCCATGCCCATTTGTTTGCATCCTGTCTATGGCTGCTTTCGTACAATGGCAGAGACTACGTGGCCCACAACATTGAAAATATTTACTATCTGGCCCTTTACAGAAAAAGTTTGCCGACCCCTGATCTAAAGGATAGCAATGGATTTTGGCTGAAAAAAGTACAGCTTTGTTGTTGTTGCTCTATTTTCCAGAGTTCGTAGAGATATTTAAAATAAATAAAATGTGCAAAGAGAGCTTCTTATAAAGTTTCTCCAGTATGCTGCCTCTATGAGGACTGCTAATCCTGGCCAGCAGTGGCTTCATTTTCTTGCTGCTCCCATAGCCAATACTGGGCTCCAAGGTCTGGCCTTGAATCTCCTCGAAACACAGGTGTCAGCACCTCTAGGATTCTGCCTATTAAGCTTAATTTTCACATAATGGTCTGACTTGTAACAGATGAAACTCCTGGGTCCCTTTTTGAAGTTAAGAACTTCAGTTAAGAATTTCACTAGGTGTTGGGGGTGGGTGTGAAGTTGGGTAGAAGGTAGCTGCACCTATGTAGGCAATGCTAAGAAAGCTCTGTGTGCTTTAACAGGTTCAAAGTTTTAACATAAAACAATGATACGTAATCTTTTCAAGAGTATGAGAATCTTTTTTTTTTCAGATTAACAAAATTTAATAGTGGTATTAGGTATTAAATTAGAGTTTAAAATATATATTGAAACCACAGTGTTACCCATGGGCTTACACATTCTACATTATATATTTCTGTAACTTTGAAATACCTTTTTGCTAATGATCATGCATTACCTTTTTCAGTTATATTTTTTTCAGATTGTATTCCAGAAAATCTTTTTTTCAATCACCGCAGACAATACCTGAAGCACCAGTGAATTTTCATACGTCCTTCTTAAACGTCTATGATCGTAGAAATCAGCTGTGTAAAAACTGCTGTTTAAATGTGTGAAGTTATGGTGGGGTGGGGACCCTTCATATATCAGTTGGTGGGTTTGCAGGGGAGGGTATTGGGAGGGTGCTAAGTAGAATTTCTAGGTAGAACTTAACCAGTGCTGTCCCTAGTATACCGCTGCTTTTTTTCTGACACACTCGCAGGTGACTCCATATCACAATAAAGCCCAGAAAGTCAGCACTTTAAATTATTACCTAGATACCACCCCGGACTTTACTGAACAGTGTGAGGGATGTATTTACAATTCTGACTGTCACCTCTGACATCTAAATCTCTCTCACCTAAAGCTCTAAGTCACTTCAATGTGTTTTCAAATAATCATATTACCTGGCCTTGAGCCATATGCATCATTTCCTTTTTCATCTTAAAAAGAAGTTGAGAGTCTGCATAAGCCTCCACCTTCCCCCCAAGATGCCTCCTCCAACTGAAACCTCTGCCCTCAGCAAGCGTCACCATCACCCACTGTTACCCATGTCAGCAAATCTAGACAGCATCCTTGATTCTTCTCTCTTCTTCACTTTCCACATCTAATCAATTACCAGACCTGTTGATTTTACCTCCTAATGTCTTTCAGATCCATCTTTCTCTCTATCCCAACTGCTACTCTTTCAGTTCATCCGTTTTTTGCAAAACTGCAACAGCTTTGAACTGGACACATTGCTCCCCTGCTAGAAAGCCACGGCTTTTCGCTTCCAGTATGATAAAGCCCAGACAAAGTTCACCAAGCCCCTTATGATCTGGTCCTCGCTAGAGTTCCAGACCCAGCTCCCACAAATCTTTGTCACACATCTTATGCTCCAGTTACAGGGAACTTCTTTGACTCTTTTGAAGGTGCTATGCTCGCTTTTGCTGTCAGTCCTACACACAGTCTGCCGCTTCTGTGTTTAAATTTTTCCTAACCCAGCCCTACCCTTTTTGTCTGGATAGGTGCCAACTCAAGAGTCACTCCTGCAGCAAGCCTTCCTTAACCGGTCTAAGACTGGATTAGATGCCCAGGGAGAGTTACTATAAGCCCTTGAAAATCTGGGTTTCAGAGAACTCATTCCATGAAGGCAGCACCAATTTCTTCCTTGTCCACCTCAACCTTCAAAATGCCTTTCATAGAATACAGAAGGCGGTAAATTAATGAATTAAGGTATCCTCCAAGCTGCCCTGAATCATAACCTACAAAGTCAGTATTGCTCTGACTCAGTTCTCTGAAGCAACCTATGGGAGAATTCTCTGATTATATCAGAGTAAAGCCCAGTTGTCCAGTTTCAGAGCTAAGAATCCTAACCATAAGGACTTAGCAGAAATCTTCAAATCACTTCTTGACCCCATGAGCAAGGAATTAGCAAGCAGGCCTTCCCGCAAGGCAAAGGCCTGGCTATAAAGGAAGATAAGAAATATTTCATGGAATAATTACTCTAAGTATTAGAAAATCTGTCCAGGGTCCTGCTTGCTTTGACCTCTCTTTATCAGAATAATGCTGTATCACAGGACTGTTGAATGTCAGCAGTCTACAATATCCATAAATCTCCATGGATCACCATGGAATTATCATCATCACAAAGAAATATTTAGTAAACTGTTGCATGCAGGAGTCTTGAAATGGTCTGAATACTAAACAAGTCATAGAAGGCCCTGACATCCAGGGCTTTACAATTTGAAAGAGTCATTGATGTCAAAAGATAGTAATAAGCTAACAGAGCTGCACAAAGAATAGCAAACTTGACAAGTCTTGCGACTTGGATACAGCTGTGAAAACAGATCATTCAGAGCTCTGTAAGAATATGTTCGTTCTCTACATCAAGCAACCTAATTGAATTTTTACAGGTTTCTTGCAAAAAGAAGCCTAAACTCTTAGGCTCAATAGCAAAGCCACTTTGTAATGCTAATTTTACTTTCAAACGACCACAAGGTAAAATCTTAGGAGCTGAAGAGAAGCACCTGAAATAGTAATGTTAACATATTTATAAAGTAAGCCTTCAGTCAGGGTTCCCAAACAACCAGACCTCTATCATAATCTGTTTTCTCCTCTTGACATCATTGCATCACAGGGATTTTGCTCCAGGGAAGAGCCCTACACAGATGCGTCAGGAATCACTGGAATCAAAATTGCCAAAATTGCTGCTGAGTCAGAGCTGTTTTTAAAGTTTTGATAAACAACATATAGCTGCATGCTAAACGGTTAACACCCTTCCCTGATGGTTTTGCAATCCTATACTCATATTGTAGCTCTATCACTGAAATTATAGGTTCCTGTGAAGCGACACTGACAATAATAATACATTTTATACTGGGGATCATTCAAGGGCCTTTTAGACAAGTTTTAACATTTATGCATTGAATATTATCACACTAACTCCTACTTCTTCCCATGAAACATAAATGGAAAACTGAAAAACCATGATTTCCCTAGTGTATCAGCTGGCTCTAGAGGATATTTTGACTGTCACATCAAACATAAAATATTAATGAACCAGTTAAGAAAACTGATTCCACTTCTCTCTTTAGCAAGGGATGGAATATTACAGTTACACTGTATGGTATGTGTTATAAGTATATAAATATCTTCCCAGAGGGTTAAGTGAGTAATAATTTGAACCAGCATATAAAAATTATTGGAATACACTTCATAACCAAGGAGGAAGTTTTTAAACTTGCAAAATGAACTAAAAGAAACTTAATTATATATACACATATATTTTATATAATAAAATATATATAATTACAATTTTAGTAATACCATGCAGAGGAGGTACTTTTAGAACTCTGAGAGTTAAATCAATCAAAATTGGCACATATCCCAAGTTGAAAATCTGAACTGTATCATAAAAATCATGATTAGCAAAAGACAGATGGGTAGAAAGGAATTTTAAGGGACTGGTGTAGGGAGTCAACATTTGTCAGTGTTCAGGCAACACTGTTCCAGAGGGGCCCCTGTCCCAAAAGTGGCCTCCTCCAATTCCTACAAGAGACAAAGCCAAGGGAATGTATGGGAACCCTGGGCTGTCCTCACTGGATGGCATCTGCCCACTGACTGACTAAATGAACTCATGCTATTGAGGGACCCTTGGCAGCTGTACATCTCAATACGAATTGTGCAACTCATACTGGCATTTTGTTTTATGCATCTATTTCTTTTGATTTGGATCGTCTAAGCCTTGTCTGAGAGACGAACCTGAGATACAATATGTGTATTGATCAGGATAGGAACAGGCCCTTGTTTGAGTGGTCATATGATCTCCCTTGGCAACATTTCTATAAATACCCCCGACAAACTGCAAAAATACTTATGGCTCTGCCATAACTTTAGATTTCCTCACACCTTGCAAAAAGTAAATAAAATGTAAATATAAAGTCATTGTGATGGATTTTTTTGTTTACATATACTGTAATTTATATAACCAAATTAGTGTGGTCCTCTTCAAAATTGTCATCTTTATGGGTCTTTCATTACATACTTGTTGTAATCATCTTCTGTTGCTCAAAGCACTTATGTTTCTCTTCATTAAGAAATGTCTTTAAAGTTTGCAATACATTTTTGGAATGATAATACCTAAACTTAAGTAGCACTTGGCTGTTAACAAAGCAAATTATGATGAAAAATCTTTATACTTTCTTGAGCTACAATCAAAAGT
This sequence comes from Eubalaena glacialis, assembly GCF_028564815.1. Lineage (NCBI taxonomy): Eukaryota > Metazoa > Chordata > Mammalia > Artiodactyla > Balaenidae > Eubalaena > Eubalaena glacialis. Next base: position 96,013,422 of record NC_083723.1, on the reverse strand, counting down.
CATTTAGAAGCAAGTCCAAGTGATCGGTCTGGGTAATATAACTTTTAATCCAAAGCAAGCTATGACTATAAAATAATGGCTAAAAGGTAATGAAGCTACTTATGAGAATAAATTTATATACTGTTTTAAAGTTAATTCCATTAAAAGAATCCAAAAATATTCTGATCAAAGGCAGAATTTCACTGGTAGCTACTTTGATCCACCACACCCATCCTGATGTAGAAATTCTAGTGTCTTTATTTAAAAATCTCTCATTACTTCGTATTTAATGATTACTAAAGTAACTTAAATTATCTTATTATTAACCTGAGACTTACAATATGCGACTCTTTGCTGAATTTCCACGTTAGAGCCTAACCTTGTTTACTTTTTGGTCTTACTTGAGACTTACCTGTGGAACTTATTGGGGGCCCCTATATGCAGTCTTGTAAGAAATCTGTGGCATTGTACACATGGATTCTGTGGGGCTCTGACAATTCCTCAAGTATAGATCTAGACTTCTGGTATGAAAACCATGACCAAAATTCAAGCTGTGTCATCTGACACATGGTTTGGTACACAATCTAACATCTAAAGAGAATATGGGAAATTCAGGGCATGAGAGAAGACAGAGAACAAACTGAATAACCACCTTTAAAAGTTAGAAAATGTAAACTTGACAAATTGCTCAAAAATGAAAAACCTAATCTCTCTTGGTAAAACATTTGTAAATCAATTGCACTGGTATATAAATTATAAATTCTATGCAAATATATCACCTCTAGTTTAAAAACATCTTTGTATTTCATAAAAGCTTTAAGTTAATGTAACTTGGTCTCCATGATACACACTATTTGAATTTTTGTGGTGAAATTCTCTTTTAGGTTATGTTTATAATATTGATATTATTTTAAGCATTATGACACCTCAGATATCTTTCAAATTTCATACTTGATGTGAAACTCATGCAAAATTAAGAAAGTACTTAAATTTTTCCTAAACAGTATTAGTTTTCCCAGTAACAAAATCTAGACAATAAAAGAGATATTTAATATAATCTATAAAGCAGACCAAACAGCTTTACTCTTTTATGACTCTGAAACTGAATGGATCATACTCAGAAAGTTAAATTCTAAGGCATTTAACAACATATGATACAAGCATATGACTTTTTTCCTGTATATCTGGTAATGCCATGTTGGACGAGATCTTTCCTAAATTAAATTCTCATCTAGGCCCATCCATTGCACATACAGATGGATAGTCACAAAATTATATTCAACAAAGATGAATTGAATATTTTATATAAACAAGGTATGTGGTATTGTAAAGAATGTAAAAATATGGTAATTAATAATAATAATAGTGGCAGCTAACATTTACTAGGCTAACGACTTTACATGCATTTTCTCAACAGATTAACCCCTAAGACATAGGTCCTACTAGTGTCCAAGTTTTAAAGGTCAAGTCGTACAAACAGAGATGTTAAGGGACTTGCCTCAGGTCACAGAGCTACTAAGTAGCAGATCCAGGATCTGAATCAAAACAATATGAATCCAAAGCCTAAAACCCTGGACCACTAAGCAGGACTACTGTCTAATCCGAAGACAGAAAATACGTTTCTTACCCTTTCAGAATTACAACCCAGAAGGAAGTTTATAATCACTGGTACTTTAGGTGATTGTCAGTTTCTATAAATAGTAGGAACTTAACTTTTAAAAATATACCTATTCTTAGAGCAACTTATTATAAAGTAGTTTGAAGAGCAGGACTGAGTATGCTTGTCACACATTTAGTAGCCATTATAATATTTATTTTTTAACAAATCCACCTGAGAGCATTATTAAAACTATACTAAAATGTATAAGGTGATCTGTTTTAAAAAAAGAAAAAAATACTTTGATAGACCAACAATGATATAATTTAAATCAACAATGAGCTCATTTAAAGTTCCTCAGTATTATACTTAGACGTAGCCATGGGATATGTATTCTTCTGAAAACTGCATTTTTTTTAAAACTGCATTTTTAGACAGAATGGCATTTAGGTTCCTCCAAGTGCTCTAGTAGAAAGGCTACAATTTATGCCAATTAGCATTCTGATTTTGTAAATAACAGGAAAACAGATCAACAGACAATCCCATTTGTATAGATGGAGTAACAAAAGGTGCTGAAAACACCCACCCAAGAGGCAATTCCAAACAGTAAAGTCCTTCTCTCCCATCCACAGGGAGGAGCTCTCCTTCTATGGCCTATGCCCTCTCCTTAGCACCTGAGTTCCAGGTTTGCTGCACATTCAGAGAATAAAACATTAGAAAGATGTGAAAGCCAAGCTCCTTCCCCCCACACACATATGAGCATATTTATAATGTATTTGGCTTTTCTGATACCTAAGTATGCTGATTCATTAGATAATTATGAATTAAGTAATATCCCATGAGAGAGCTGAACCTATTCATTCATTCATACAAGTATAACAGAAATAAAGTAGATACAGTATCCAAAGAACACTTCAAATATGAAATGCTACATCTAACTACACTTTGCCTAAGACTCTGAACTTAGACTCCATTTTTAAAAATCTCATTAGATGAAGTTCACAAGCTTTTATGGCTCATCACATGTAAAGTAGGATAAGAGTACAATTTATTAAATGTCAGTTGGTTTAACTTCAGCATCTATTCCCATGGTTTCACATTTCCATGGTAATTCTGACCCCTCTTTTAAAATGTATAGCTTGTAGAATTGGCTTTTTTTAAAACGGATATTTCGAAGGATTTGCTTTCATTCTTAAAAGAAAGAATAATGGAATTGCGGCAAATACTTGTTAGATATACTCAGTATCATAACAATAAAAACTTTAAGCACATATTACCCACTTTATACTTCTCCCCTATAAACGTTCAAAATTCAGTCAAGTGTTTTCTGAGCACCTACTACATGCAGGCATGGCACTTGTAGTACATGAGCCAAGAAGACTTCTAAGTTTCCAAGGCATGAAGGGGGGAAAAATAAGGGCCAAACGTAAGTATTTGTTATTAACAAGTTTATAATTCACAAGTTTCTTAGAAGAATCTAAGAAGACAATTGCACAGTAGCACATTTGGGTCTTGAGAGTGATTTTCAGTTGCAAGTAGTTAAAACTTCAGGGTTAAGCTAAGGCTCTTTATTCACACAATCGGCTTCAGTTTATTCTTTTATCTCTTCCTAATGTTTTCTATCTTATTCCACAAAATCCTCGTTCTCCTCCATAACAATGAATGACAGCGCATCTTTTTAAAAAAACTCTTCCACTTTCCCCAAAATCCAGCCCATACACGCGTCCTCCTCTTTCCTGGGCACGTGTGCTTCCAAAGCTCAGCTGGACACCCTCTCACCTGAAAAAAAGTTTGGAGACGACGCTGGCCTTTTCCAGAGGCGACCTCTGCATGGTCTCTGGGAGCACCGGGGTCCCTGCCGGGCACGAGCTCCTAGTGCCAAATGCCCTACTCTTCTCGGTGACTGCCGCTCGCCCCTTTTTCTCTGACCTGCTGTGATGTCATTTGCTTCCAACTCCCCCCACCCACCCCTGCCCCACACACCTCCCCTCTCCTTTCGCTCCTTCCCCCGCCTCCACTGCCCAGGTTAAAAGCTGGACGCTGCCTGGCCCGGCCCCAAATTTGCTTTAGCGGCTTTCCCCACCCCGTCCGCCCCCAGCGCCCGCTCCTTCGTTCTCGCCTCCTTCCCTCCCTCGCTGCTCCGCGCCACCCTTTCCCGGTTCTGACTCCCAGCCTTCCCTCCCTCGCGCGCGCTCCTTCCAGGTCCGCGTCCCTACCTACCTTCCGGCCCCAGCCCAGCCCGCAGGCGGGGGACCGTCGCGGCCGCTCTCCAGGTACAGTCTCCGACGCTGGAAGACAGAAGGAGCCACCAGCGGGAGCAGAGCCGCTCAGTCCGCCGGGAGCCTCCTGGACCCTCCTGCGCGCCAGGCTCCGCGAGACCCAGGGCACGCCGCGGCCAACTTCCCCGAGCCTTCTTCCTCCTCCCTTTTTCCGAGATCCTAGCCGGGTTCGTGTTACGTTTGTACGGTGCCTTTTGAAAGGGGAACAAAAAGATGTCTCTCCTGTATCAGACTGCAGCCTCGGAGAGCTGCAAAGTTCCGCGGCAGCGTCTGATGTGTTCGCCTTAGCGCTTCCCTTGAGTGTCAGAGGGAAAAACCAAGCTTGTTCGTTTCAGGCTTAGGTGAGCTGCAAGTGTGGCCCCTTAGGAGATGTACTTCAGGTGGAGGGAATCCCTATAAGGACGTAAGAGGAATTGCCGCTTTGTCCATTACCCGCCCAGGATTTGTTCATTGTCTACGTTTTTCAGTCCGGCTTGCATTTTCCAAGAAGGCTTTTGTGTGTGTTAGCGACTACGATGATGACAAGAGGACAGTATGTAGACTCACCCGCCATCCTATAGTTCCTAGTCTCGGTCAGCAAAACATCTTGACTAATAACACTGAAAGGAATCCAAACAATCTTTGAAGCGAAGGTAGCATGTTAACGCTGACCTGCCTCAGAGAAACGCCATCTTCAACTCTTGAAGGGCATCTAAGCTTTCCCAGGTGTGGGCGCCCTAGCTTCCCCGAGTTTTTGCTGCGTGTATTGTGTGCCTGTTTGATGGTTTTTAAAGAGCCAAAGCTTTCGTTCCTGAATCCTGTTGTGTAAAAGCAAGGGCACATTGAGTTTAAATTGAAAAATTCAAATGGAAGTAAAAAGTTTGGTCTGATTACGTTAATGCCTCTACACCTAAAGCAAGGGCGTTTACTTGTGAATTGCTTATTGTTGATTTGTGGTCACCCAGATACAGTACAAATGAAACTGCACTTCATAATAACAGAAAGAAAGGAACACGTATTTAAATTAATAAATGTGTTCAAATCAGGTCTTTATAGCTCCCCTTTGCATTTCCATGCCACCTTTTTTTTTAATCTTAAAGTGGGTTTTATAAACATTTAAATTTTATTATCCTAAATTTTAACAGTAGAGAAAATAACACCAAAGAGATAGACAAATTGCATAAAGTTAGATACCAGGAGAAAACTTAATTTCTAACTCATGATCTCTTGCTTCAAATCCTGTGCCTGTGTTTTCCTCTCTCCCGTATGGCATGCAAATCTAGGCTCTGCCTTCATTATTGACTTTTCCCAGGTATGTGATTGAACTCACTTCATCCACTTTCCCACCCCCCACTCTACTGTTTGCTTTATAACTGCTAATGTAACCCATCAAATGTAATACACACATTTTGAAAGGAAGCGGTAATCAGTTCCTCTTTGTTCTCAAAGAGCAGGTGACAATAAAGAGATTAAGAATTGAGTTCCAAAGAAGATCACAGAAGCTGACCAAGTGATATGCCTCAGAGACCCCAAATATTTGTCAATCAATCTGTTTCCTCTGGCAAGAATAGATAAAATAGTGACTAGTTCTTGATTTCTTACTATTTGCCAGGCATCATCTCATGGGAATCTAACAACAACCATGTAAATAGGTGTTATTCTCCCCAGTTTTCAGTAGAGGAAACAGAAAAGAGAAGTAAATGCCTGTAATGATAGAGCTAACATTTAAACTCATGTCTGATTTCAAAGCATCACTCCTATCAGTGTATAATATTGCTTCTAATCAAATCATCCCTCATGCATTTATGTACTATCACTTACACTGGTATAACCAGTCTTTCTTCTCATATTAGTTTCATGCAATTGTAACTGCTAGACTTGTTCAAGAATGAGGCAAGAAAGCAGAAATCTGCAAACCAAGTAGCTACTGGAGTTCACACTTTTAAAAGATGACATCTAGGGGCTTCCCTGGTGGCGCAGTGGTTGAGAATCTGCCTGCCAATGCAGGGGACACGGGTTCGAGCCCCGGTCTGGGAAGATCCCACATGCCGCGGAGCGACTGGGCCCGTGAGCCACAATTACTGAGCCTGCGCGTCTGGAGCCTGTGCTCCGCAACAAGAGAGGCCGTGATAGTGAGAGGCCCGTGCACCGCGATGAAGAGTGGCCCCCGCCTGCCACAACTAGAGAAAGCCCTCGCACAGAAACAAAGACCCAACACAGCCATAAATAAATAAACAACTAAATAAATAAAATTTTTAAAAAAAGATGACATCTAACTATAATATTCCATTTTAAGTGTGTGTACACGCACACATACCTAGGAAGACCCTAGATTTTTATCATGAAAGGTTACATCCCAAGTTTGTTCTTGGCATAAGTAAGACTTCACCATTACTTAGAACATTAACACGGTTAGCTGACATAAACAAATGAACTAATTGAGACGTGATATTCAAGGCTTGCATCTAGGTACAAACGTAATGTGGGAATGTAGATTTATGCACCAGGAAAATGTTCAAATATGGCTGAAGGTCATGACTGAAATCCTAAATGTGTCTTTGAGATGTCAGGAATAGGAAAGAGATTAAAGGGCCAGGATGAAAATAAAAGGTGGTAGTAAGAAACAATGAAACTCTTCTCTCCAAGCTGCTCAAATATCAGCTCACAAAATTTTATAAGAATAGCTTATATATGTTAAGCACTTACCATGTATGTAAGGTGCCATGCTAAATACACAGAATGCTTTGCCTTTTTTTAATCCTTATGACACCTTCATGAGATATTACCTTCTTCATTGTCTATATATTATAGGTGAAGAAACTGAGGTATAAAAAGTTTAGTAATTTTCCCAAGCAAGTTTCCTAGTAAAAAGTAACAGAGAAAACTGAGATTTGAACCTAAACAGTCTATTGCCTGAGCACAAGCATTTAACCACTACTCATACTTCCCCCACAGAATTTCCTAACATTTTAAGCAGAACTGACCTTCAATATAGAAGATTAGGTGGCCATTTGTATGGGTTTTTTAAATTGTAGAATACATATAAAATTTGCTAACTTACGCCTTTTTTGAGTGTACAGTCCAGTAACACGTTCACGTTGTTGTGCAATCACCACCATCACAGGAACCCTTTTATCTTGTAAAGCTGAAACTCTATACACATTACACAATAACTCCCCATTCTCCCTTCCCCCCAGCCCCTGGCAACCACCATTGTATCAATTCTTTCTTGTTTTTTATGATTTTGACTCTACCTCACATACGGGGAATCACACAGTATTTGTCTTTTTGTGACTGGCTTATTTCACTTAGCATAATGTCCTCAAGGTTTATCCACGTTGTAGCATAGTGCAGGATTTCTTTCCTTTTTAAGGCTGAATAATATTGCATTGTACGTATATATCACAGTTGGCTTATCCACTCATTTTTTGGTGGGCACTTGGGTTTCAGCTATTGTGAATAATGCTGCTGTGAACATGGGTGTAATGGTGAGGCATCATTTTAAAGGTATATTAAAAAGAAGCAAGAAGAAGAGAAGAAGGAGAAGGAAAGAAAGTCAATGTTTATTTAGTACCTACTATGTGTTCAGCAATGTGCCATGTGCTTCCTCAAATGATCTCAATATATGAAAGCTTGAGATAACCTTCCTCTCGTATGTTCCTGTCATACATTACTCACTCCGCCATCAGATGATGGCTGAAGTTTCATCATTACATATCACCAGAGTGCAACTGCACTATACTTTACTTATCCATTATGTTCAATTTAATATGATTGTGTTCCTCAGACTCTCTCCTGAGAACAGGCCTTAATAGTGATAAGTAGGTCATGACCATGAGTGCACTAAAACCTGGAAAAGTAGAAGGAAAAAGGAAAAAGTCACAAAACAAGAGAAGGGCAAATTCTTGTCAGCTTCATGTGCATAGGCTGGCTCTGCATATAAATGTATCTAAGCCAGAAGCGTAAGAGCAGCTGAGGCTCTCCCACAGTGTGCCACAGTGTTGGCCAAGGATGCGAGTACACATCATAGTCTTACAAAGATGTTTCAGACCCAGAGAGAGGTGTCCTGGTACATGACTAAGCCAGATTATCATTTATTTTTACCACTTCCAACATTCTGTTTGGTCTGAAAATTCTGTTTATAAACACACATGCACACATACTTCTGTTTATATACATACATAACCTTTCTTCCCCACAACCTCCTTGGAGACAAGAATTGTGTCTTCTGTTTTCCTTTCAACTCATCTCTTATTTAGTAATACTGTGTACAATCAAACAATTTTCTCTCGGGGTTACTGACCTAATAGTTGAAATGTCATCCTAAAGGGGGAATCTGAAGATGCTCAAGAGATAAATCATTGCCATTAATCTCTCAGCAAGCAAGAGCTCAGTGCTAAGGCAGGAGTACGGAATAAAAGAGGATCTCCACCCTCCAAAACTCAGAATCTACCCATGGTCATCAAAATTCCCTGAAGAGGGTAGCAGAGTGTAGTGGAAAGAGCTTGGGCTTTGAGGCAATAAAGAGCTGGTTTTTCAATCTTGATACCACTACTTACTTAGCTGTGTGGTCTTGGGTAAGTTACTTAACCTTTCTGTATCTCAGTTCCCTTTTCTGAAAATGAGGTTAGTAATACCCACTTCCAAGTGTTGTTGAATGTATTCAGTCATGGTCTTTCTACCTCAGCACTATTGACGTTTGGGGCTGAATAACTCTTTGATGTGGGCGGACTGTCCTGTGCATTGTAGGAGGTTTAGCAGCATCTCTAGCTTCTACCCCTTGGATGCCAGTAGAACTACCCCCTCCCCCAAGATGTGACAACCAAAACTGTCTCCAGAGATTGCCAAATACCCTCTGGGTGGCAAAATTGCTCCCGTTATGAATCACTGGATGAAATTATTTAAAGGTGATGCATACAACAGCCATAAAGGGCTTAGAACCTAATAAGGAGTCCACAAACTTTAGAATTTATTGTTACGTATCACTAGTGATAAATCAGAAATCAGTGTAGCATTGCAAAATGGATGGCTACAGAAAACGGAACTCCCTAACAGCTATCAGAATTCTCAGGAACACTGGGTTCTCTCATCCCCTCTGAAGTTATTTGTTTGTATTCAGATTAGATAAAAGGCGGAAATTCAGGTACGCTTCCAATTGTAAGCTAATTTTGATTTAGAGGCAGAACTATGTTTTTATACTGTGGAAACATTCATACTACTTTTGCATTGAAATGACATTTGAAAGCTCTATTTTTCAGTTCCTCTCATTTTCAGCTCATCACCAGTGGTATATTCTTAACAACTGTATCCAGATGGAATTTGGCACCCTGAGGGTCTTCTGTAACTTAAAAGTACTTCCTTGTAAGGGAAGCCTTAAGGATCCTCAATCTGTACAAAACAGGAGCTTATTAATGCTACTAATGAACTGGAACGATTGTGAACAATATTTAAAATACAACTTTGGGGCTTCCCCGGTGGCGCAGTGGTTAAGAATCCGCCTGCTAATGCAGGGGACACAGGTTCGAGCCCTGGTCCAGGAAAATCCCACATGCCGCGGAGCAACTAAGTCCGTGAGCCACAACTACTGAGCCCACGTGCCACAACTACTGAGGCCTGTGCGCCTAGAGCCTGTGCTCCGCAATAAGAGAAGCCACCGCAATGAGAGGCCCGTGCATCACAATGAAGAGTAGCCCCCACTCTCCACAACTAGCGAAAGCCCGCGCGCAGCAACGAAGACCCATCACAGCCAAAAATAAAATAAATAAAAAGTAAAAAAAATAAAATACAACTTTTTCATGAATGTAAAAGCTAATAAATCTGGGATTTTCTAAAACTCCTTTTTATAAAATGTATCGTTGTTTACATTGGTGCTTTCTCATTTTTCCTACTGAAGCTTTTTTAGAAACAAGAGAATGTATAACACCAGATTAAATTTTCATTGATGATATCATCTTGAAAGCCAGATGTTCTCTATAGAATTAAAATCGTGGTTTAATATATTTAAACCCTAAGAAAAATTTTCCTCAGGTGAATTCTATACTAATCTATGTGCTTCATAGAAGAGTTACATTTAGAAAGGCAGTAGAGAGACTTCCCTGGTGGCCCAGTGGGTAGGACTCCATGCTCCCAACGCAGGGGGCCTGGATTCGATCCCTGATTGGGAAACTAGATCCTGCATGCATGCGGAAACAGAAATCCCGCATACCACATCCAACATGCCACAACGAAGATCCTGCGTGCTGCAGCTAAGACCTGGAACATCCTAAATAAATAAATCTTAAAAAAAAAAAAAAAAAAAGAAAGTAGAGCGCAGTAAGTAGAATAGTAGGTTATTTACTTATTTGTAACTATTTCCCCCCAAATAGATAATTTATAATAAAAACCTATAAATCAGGAGAATGTTTGAAATAAAAAATAAGAGAGACTAGGTGGGAAATTGTTATTGTATCTGGGAACTAAAAGTAATTCTGAATATCTTGGTTGTCAAAGTCCAAAAGGTTGTATTATTCTCATAGTCTGATACCTGACAGAAGTCGATATGCAAGTTCACCTGGGGAAAAAAAAAATCCTCCCTCCACCCCAATCTTGGAAGTGTTTGTCATTCAAAGACTTATAGAATTATTACTAAATGACATCATGGTCATTATTTTCAGCAATAACTTTTTCAGAAACATCTATTTGATGGTCATTTCTTATACCAATTCATAATTAAAGCCAAGGACACAACAAGAAGTCAGTTACTCAAGGAAGGCTGTTCAGCCTGGGAAACTAGAATAGAAGAATTCCCAGGTTCAGAGTTTCCTTTCTGTTTTGCTTTAACTTACCCTATATAGACAAAGTCTATGAGATCTTGTTGTTTTAGACACTATGCTGGCTACTTACTGATCTACGAGTTCAATGTGATTGGTGAAACTATGGTGATTAATCTGTATGGTCAAAAGGACAACCAATTCCTGGTTCAGTGACTCTGGCTCATTGGCCTCCGCAGCCTGCATCCCAGTGTCTCCCAGTGTGACTGGAACCTCCTTACTTCAAAGACTGCTGAGAGGCAGCACTGATGAAATGATGGCAAAACACTTTGGAATTCTTATTTACTTGTGCAAGAATTATGTTTAGCAATATGTATGAAAATCATCTAAATCCTTTCTAGAATAAAGTGAATCATGCTAACTAAAGAAAATCAAACTGACAAATACGTATCAGAGTTTTCATCTAAACAAATTAGTCATAAAGTTTTACCTAAAACTAATTGAAATTTTTTATAACAAATTAAGTTTAGCATGATCCTGTTTTACAAGAAAAAAATTATATGTTGTATATATTTATTTGCTGCATAAATAATATTACACACCTCAGAAAAACCCTATAAAGTTGGTATATTTTATTTTCATCGTTGTTCCATTTTACAAATGAAGAAACTGAGGTACAGAAGGTTAAAGACCATGTCCAAATTCAAGAAATAGAGCTAGAATTTGAACAAACCTATTGGTTTGGTTCTGGAGCTGAGCATTTAATCATGGTGCCCTGTGTGTAACTGGACCATATAGAACGGTTTTGTTTGTTTAACTAAAAGGAGCTGCTTTTTACAATTTATCCACTTGCTTCTCTGTTTAGGTGAAAACAGGGGCTTATTACAAAGGAGATGTTTCTTTCTCCTTTTTCTTCATTTCTTCAGAATCCATTGAGTGGTCTCTTCATTATAGGATTATAAAGTAGGTAGGTATCCAAGGGGAGAAAGGTGGAAACAAAATCTTTTTTCTTTTTCTTTTTTTTAAAATTTATTTATTTATTTATTTATTTATTTTTGGCTGCATTAGTTCTCCATTGCTGCAGACGGGCTTTCTCTAGTTGTGTCGAGCGGGGGCTACTCTTTGTTGCGGTGCGTGGGCTTCTCATTGCGGTGGCTTCTCTTGTTGCGGAGCATGGGCTCTAGGCGTGTGGGCTTCAGTAGTTGTGGCACGTGGGCTCAGTAGTTGTGGCTTGCGGGCTCTAGAGCACAGGCTCAGTAGTTGTGGCGCACGGGCTTATTAGTTGCTCCGCAGCATGTGGGATCTTCCCAGGCCGAGGCTCAAACCCATGTCCCCTGCATTGGCAGGCGGATTCTTAACCACTGCGCCACCAGGGAGGCCCTTCTTTTTCTTTTGAGGTTCAACATAGAATCTATTTGATGAATTGAGATGACCCCAACTGAAATGCTCAAATATGGACACCAAGGGTCCCCATGGAGAGCCAGATATACCATGAGAGGAAAAGTTTAATGTCAATGTCTTCAGTTTGGTGGGAGATGGGCCACTTTGCAGCTGAAACTGGAAGGTGGCCTTTTCCTACCCATCATGGGATGCTGGGCGGGCCTTGCCAACTACTGGAGAAATGTTAAAAGTCCAATTATAATGTACTACTGGCTGAGACTAAGGTGGGGGAGTGAGCTTCATCTTCCTCTAGGAACTGCTATGACCTGTGCAGAGATCTGTTCCAACAGGGTGATGATCGTAGCAGTGCGCCAGGGTGCATCGGACTCTGTGGGAGGACCTTTTTTCACCAGTAACACAATGTTGTGGTGACAGAGGCTCCTGCAGCAGAAAATGAGGTGGGGCATGCGACAGCAGCCTGGTCAGGTCCTCCATATTCTCCATCTCTCTGGTGTTTGGAAACAGAAATAACCCCTTCGGATGATGAAAACCCTGGGGTTTCTGGACAGTTGGGGGATGGAGGAAGAAATGCATCCTGTGAAGTAAAGTGACTTTCTGATTCCATTCCACAAATGTTTTTGGAAAGCCTATAGCACTGCAGCTCTATGTCAGGAAGGGGGAAAAGATGGAATTCTGCTACAACCTTCAAAGGGCTTCATAGATCTAATTTGTTACTTAAACTGACAAAACAAAGCATTAGTTACCTGAGCCCAAAGGAAATTACCAGGGTCCATGTCTCTTTCATTCATTCTGGATTCTGCAAAATCTACAGCAACTCCCTAAATCTTCTTCAGCAACCTTTCTTTTGCCCCACCCCAGGGCTGCATTGTTTCCCCATTCCTGGTTTTAGGATACAGTTACAAAGACGCCCTGTCAAGAGTAGCAGAAAAATACTTCCATCAAGTAACTTTAAACATATGACCCATAACCAGCTTCCTCTACCTGTTCGTCAGAAGTTAATATTCTTAAATAAATCCTATGAGTGTTACGTGTCTTATGTAAGTGCCACAGTTATACAGCATTTCATTTTGTGCAGGTTAAGAGCAATAATTTTTTAAATGTAGAAATGCAAGATAAGACAATTTTTAGAACTCTAATTTGGCAATTTTTTTCTTAAAAAAACAAAAAAACACCAGAAGCCTCCAGAATGGAAGTGTCTCAGTCCTGTTTCTGCGGAGGACCCTGCAAACTCGCCACTCCTCTCAGAGGCCAGGCTAAGGAAGGCATTGGAGGCTCAGCAGTTCTCACACCCCTGTCAACACAGAGCTCTCCCCCGAGACAGAGCAGAAGCTCCACTCCCCATGCCCCTCAGGGCCCTAGGGGGAACAGAAACCTTGAACCTTTCTGCACCTGCCGAGCGCTTGGCACTGTGGGAACCCAGCAACTGACAGCTCCCTGGAGGGGAGCCAGGCCGAGTGGGACACCCAGTCCCACGCTGCGGGCTCCTGGCCAGCTCAGAGCCAGCCGCCAGCTGAGATTGCACTGCTATGTTTTTCAAGACCCAATTTGGTCATGAGTCTAATTGTCTTTAGGAATTCTTTTTGTTCTCAACCCAAACAAATTTGAGGCTTGTAACAATCTGGATAATTCAAGAAAAATGGACTTTCTTCTGGAATCTGTTTCTATGTTCACTGATAATTAAATTTAAAATATACTTTCATTTGGCTGTGTAATAAAATAAACTTTAGATCATCTCTTTTTAAAGTTCAGAGCTTCTTCACTGGGAACTGAGATTTCCTCATTTGTAAAACGGGTGAAACAAGAGCTTTCATTACATAGGGGTTGTTGTGAGGATTAAATGAGTTGATATAAGTAAAAAATGTAACAGATTGTCTGACATAGGATAAGCACTCAATAAATAGCGTGTGTGTGTGTGTGTGCGTGTGTGTGTTTCAAATTTCACATCCTTACATTAGTGATTCACTGAAGGCTGAAGTGGTTCTTCCACGTTTTTTTTTTTTTAACACGGAAGAACGAAATGAGCATGGGATAGTTCTTTCAATGCACATCTTCTCACCAAGTTTTACTTTTTGTTCATTTACTTCCTTCAAAAATAAGGGAAAATAAAACTCAACAATAAGAAAACAAACAACCCAATTTAAAAAACAAGCCAAACATCTGAACAGACACTGCACCAAAAAAGATATACAGATGGCAAATAAGCATATGAAAAGATGCTCATCATCATTTGTCATTAGGGAATTGCAAATGAAAACAACAATGAGACACCACTGCTCACCCTTTAGAGTGGCTAAAATCCAAAAAACTGACAATACCATATCCTGATGAGGATTGATTGTGGGATTGCAAAATAGTACAACCACTTTGGAATACAATTTGGCAGTTTCTTGCAAAGCTAAGTATAGTCTTACTAGACAATCTAGCAATCACACTTCTAGGTATTTATCCAACTGGTTTGAAAACTTACATCCACACAGAAATCTGCATGCCAATGTTTATAGTCGTTTTATTCATAATTGCCAAAACCTGAAGTAAACAAGATATATTTCAGTCGGCAAATGTATAAACAAACTGTGGTCCATCTCAACAGCGGAATACTACTCAGTAATAAAAAGGAATGAACTATCAAGCCACGAAAAGACATGGATGAATCTTAATTGCGTATTGTTAGTGAAAGAAGCCAGTGGGGAAAGTCTACATATGGTATGATTTCAATTATATGCATTCTGGAAAAGGTACAACTATTCAGAGATGTTACATGGATCACTGGTTGCCAGGACTTTGGGGTAAGGAGAGGGTTACATTAATGGGGCACAAGGAATACTTTTAGGGCAGTGAAACTATTCATTATAATACTGCAATGGTGGATACATGATATTATGCATTTCTCAAAACCCATAGAACTTTACAGCACAAAGAGTGAACCTTAATGTCTGTGAATTTTTAAAAAATCATTTAGGTGATCAGGAATGGGGGGATCTCCAGGTTGGAACACAGAATATGACAGAAGAATCTCACTGTATTACAAATATATGAAACAACCTCACTGAAAGGAATTGGGGGAGAAGTGTTGTGGGAGAAGCTTCTGGTCTAAGTAACTTGGAAATAGTGGAGTCTGTAAAACTAAAGGTAAAAGTCTACATAAGCACTCCTCTAGATGATAAAGTTTTATCCCACGGGGGAACAGGTTAACAATTCTGAAACCACTATACATGTATACTGGAAACGAATGAGTAAGTAAATAGATAGTGGATACTGGAAGTCAGGTTTCTCACTATTAGAGTGGGAAGCTACAGATAAGGAAGAGGAAGAGATTAGAATGATCCATACTGTAAAGAATTAGAATTAGAGACACCAGTATTAACTCACTATTAGTTTAATAAAGATATAGATGGTTATATTTTGAATTATTTATAGACATGTATACACTACATACACACGTATATTTTCTTGCTCTGTCAGCTGAGATAGCCTAGAAACTATGACACCTCAATAGCAGCCATACACCCTAACACCCAGATCTTGGTATTAAATACTGTTCCTCAATAAAAGGAACCAGGATTCCTTTTAGGACTGGGGCAGAAAATATACAAAAGGAGCCTAGAAAATCTTATAGTGCCAGAAAGTAAAGAAGTGCTAAAACAAAACAAAAATAAAATTTGGGGTATTTTAAAGGGAAGAGAGCACGCCAGTGGTCAAAGCTGGAAAAATTTGAGCAATAAAATAATCACAACCCAGTTCAATTATAACCCAAGTCTAAAATAAATATCCACAAGTCCATAGTGGCAAAAATAAATGATTTAATAAATTAATGGTAGAGAATAGACAAATTTGCAGCACAGAAGAATTTCACTTAGATTATGTAGATACTTCACTCTCAAGGAGGTGGAGCTCAACTCCCCACTCCAGTGTGGGCTGTGCATAATGACTTCCTTCCAAAGAGTACAGTATCAAGGGGAGAAAAGGGTAACTTCATAGAGAAGGAACCTGACAAACACTATTTCAGCCAGGTGATCAAGGTCAACATCAACAGTGACAGGTCATGTTGACAGTATGTACCCTTGATATTATGTGATGAAGATGGCACTTTACCTCTGTGGTCCTTCTCCCTAAAACTCATAACCCTAGTCTTACTATGAAAAAACATCAGACAAATCCTAAACTGTCAAGGTCATCAAAAATAAGGAAAATCTGAGACGTTGTCACAGCCAAGAGGAGACTAATAAAACATGAGGATTAAATATAATGTGTTAACCTGGATGAGATCTCGGAACAGAAAAAGAATTCTGGGGAATTCTGACTAAGGTATGGACTTCAGTTAATAATGTATCAATATTGGTTCATTAATTGTGACAAATGTACCCTACTAATGTATGATGTTAACAATAGGGGAAACTGAGTGTGGGATGTATGGGACCTCTCTGTAGTACCTTCACAATATTTCTGTAAATCTAAAACTATTTTAAAA
Organism: Eubalaena glacialis; assembly: GCF_028564815.1. Classification (NCBI taxonomy): domain Eukaryota; kingdom Metazoa; phylum Chordata; class Mammalia; order Artiodactyla; family Balaenidae; genus Eubalaena; species Eubalaena glacialis. The sequence continues at coordinate 95,996,970 of NC_083723.1, read as the reverse complement.
TAAAATTTTTATTTAGAAAACAAGGAAAAAAATTGTATTGATTTTTGGCACATTTCCATGCAACCACAAATTACTAACAGTTTAGACTTTTAATACTCTTTGATATTTAATAACAATATCTCAAGCCCAGTCAGATCCTTTTATCTCATATTTAGCATTTTCAAAATTAATACTTTTGTACTTACTTTTATTAATTATTTCTCTTGCAAGGGTGAGCATAGGATCTAGGACTTAGAGCATGAACCACGTAAGTCTGGAAAATTGGCTTCAAATTGGGTTACTCAATGACCTTAAAAAAACCTTTCTAGTCCCAGTGGGAAATAAATCATGTAAAAAACAATAGTCAACAAGTATTTCTTAAAACTAATTTTTAAAAAACTAATAAATTCATTGATTCCAAAAAACTCACAAGAAAAATAAAGTCTTCATGTTCTAATGTCAACTCGGGACCATCAAATTGGCCTGCAATTATTCCATAATCTGTAGCTATTGTTAAGAAATTATTAAGAAAATGGAAGTCATCTCTCATGCCAAAGTTTCAAGGTAATATTAACTACTCACTATGACGTTCATATGACTTAAAAATAAAGGTGAGTTTGGCCACAGAGTGGTGACAAATTTCTACTCACATTGTATTATGTAAAAAACATTTGGATTCTAGAAGAATATTGGATTCAACTTTAAGGTGCTATTGTTTATTTTCTCTAGGAAAATACTTCACGGAAATAATTATATTGTATCTGTGTGATTCCATCTGTCCATGCACTCTGTTCTCTCTTTCTTCTGTAGTTAACATTACTGACTTTCAGCTTTAAATTTTATGTGAGATTGCTATGAATTAACAGAGTTGTCACATTTCACTCAAAAAAAAAAAAAAAAAAAAAAGGAAAAAGTATTTTAGAAGTAGTTGAAGTTGTCCAGCCATAGTTTTTACATCTCTGTTGGAAAATGTGTAGTAAAACATGCTTTGAAAATAAAATATTTTTCTTTGGGGAACAACTAATGTTTTAAGACATTGCGGCATAAAATATGCATCTTTGTTCCTCACTTGATCCTGTCTCATTTTCAAATCTGAATCAAACCCACTGTGTATCCAGGATAAATGAAATGCAGGAAATTAATTAGTATTGAGTTTCTAATGTACTAAGCCTTTCATTTGTTTTCCCCCCATTTAACTCTCTCAGTATCCTTATGAGATGATTACTATTATACCGTTTTACTCTTGAGGAAAATACAATTCAAAAGAATCCTTACCATACGTATCTAGAGCCTTCTATCTAGTAGAGGTAGTCCTGGATTATATCCCAAGACCACTCTCTGACTACACTGTTGTGGGGTAAAATGTCGCTCAGTGAACTAAAATCATTGAGAATAGGAAATTGTTGAAGTAATGCCCAATACATTTTTAACAAGAGATCTTCACGAATAAAAAAATTTAAGTTTTTACCGTGTAATATCAGCAAAATAATTTGTTCTGGAAAATTCATCTGGCTTCTTAACATCACACAGATTTTTGGCATTTGGAAGAGGGGACTCTATGGTTGTTCCCTTGAGTCTCAAGAGGTCCACTTTACAGAGCAAAGGGCAAGGAAGGAGAGAATTACAAAGCAATACTCTCTTTTTACCCTTCCCACACTTAGAAGAAGTCAGTTGATGGGACACCTCTCATTCAACAGTTCAAGCCAGAGCTCAAACCAATGTCCAGGGCCTGTGGTTGGCAGAAGAGGTTAAGGTTAAATTATGTGTTTGGAGAGTAATATAAGTTTTGTTGCATTTGAACATGGAATTCCATGGGTTATCTGTAAATAAAGACACATACTGAGTTTTGTTTTGTAACACTGCACAGAAATATTTAAACTTACAGTTTTTTAAAATGAGACAAATTTTAAATTCTTGTTGGAACCTTTGAAATGGTTGGGACTACACTGAGTGTTTCACAACTACATAATTAACAGAGTTTTGCACACAAATAAATGTTTATTTTCAGATACCTGTTGGCCACATATATGCTTACTCAACTGGAAAGTGCTGGTCATTAGGTCATCATGAGAGCTATCCTTCAGATATATTTTTGTATGTGCAAACTGTCCTCTTGATATTTGTCCTTAGTCGTTAAAAAACTATCTTCACTTTTTTCCATAAAATTCTACATTGATAGCATTTGCATACTAATAGTTTTCCTAAGTTTAAGTTATATTGGGAATTATCTTAAATACCTTCATGTGCTATACTTAAAAACAAATTGTAGGTTAGCAAAATGCTTTTAACTTTTGGTAAATTTAAAAATTTATAGGTAAAAAATGAGAATATGAGACATGTATGGATATGGGTTATTCATATTGCAATTTACTTCAAGTCATTAAAAAACCTTTAGTGTTCTTATAGATTTTTAAATGTTTTTAATGCATAATAAAGTTTAAATAAGTGTAAGTTAATGTATTTAAAATAAATTTATCAATAAACTTGACAAATAAGTTTAACTTTCAAGTTTTCATATATTTAATTATCTATCTCTTAGGAATGATTCTTGTGGTGGACATATCAGAATCACTTGCATTTAATAAAACTTAATTGATTCTAACTTCACCACTCCTTGGTTCCCAATCCTTCTCCACTCCTACTTCTTGAACCCCTGATATTTATGGGCATATGTCAAATCCCTCAGGTATATAGGAGTAGGATAAAAGGTTTATACCTAATGCTTAAATAACCAAATTTTCTTTCTTACTACTGAATTATCACAAGCAACTGGGTCCTCTTCATTTCTTCTTTTCCTTTTCATTATAAAATAATTTTCTAGAAAAGGATGGGTTCATATTAATTTAGCAAAATAGGGCTTGAAACACATCATTCTACTAATTAGTCTAAGAGAGAGAGATTATATCAGAAAAGAATACCTAAATGCATACATTTCAAAAAATAAACAATGGTAATTCTAATAATGAGTCCATGCTTCCAATTGTGCCTGATTTCTATGCACTGTATTAGAAGGAGAATCACAGAGAGTCTCATTATTTTTCATCCCTAGCCTAGTTTTAAGAAATAAATTATGCTAATTCTCATCAGGTGTTCATTTTTGATACTAAGGAGAGTCACGGAGAACACAGTTCTCTTTGTGTGCCTCATAGTACAGGGAAATATGCACTTAGTCACTCAATCAGTAAGAATGAGTACTTTTTAAGCTTCCCAGTGTCTAGTTCTTTGATCTGACAAGTGTAAAACAAGTAAAAGTTAAATTATAGGCATTAAATTTGAAGTTAATATTAACTTTCAATTTTATTTCTGAATAATATTCTGATCAAATTAAAAATAGGAATTAATGCAGTATATTTATATACAGCACCTTTTTTGGCATATAATTAAATTTAACTCATTTCAGTGAATATTTATCAGGGCCCCTCACACAGGAAGCCGGAGGGTCCTTTAGCCCAGGCCTCAGATGATGCACAGTCCCAGGGATACCCTGGCAAGACTGAAAGAAGATAGTTGCTATACAAGGTTAAACTTGAGTCCAGTTACTAGACCACATCAGCTGAAGTGTACTATGAGTTAAATGTTTTAAAAATCCTATGATTATCTCATGAACATCACAATTACTTTGGGGATTATTGTGGGCATTCATATGTTTTAATTGCATCCATTTATCAATATAACATTTTAAATACACCACAATTTTGTAACCCTGGCATTTTTAATATACTGAGGGCCTCAAAAATGCAAATGGCCCTAGCCTCTCTGAATATCTGACAGGTTCTGCCAGCTGCAAGGCACCATGCTGTTCTCTGGGGACAAGAAGACATAGTCCTTGCTCTCAACAAGCTTACTGTCAGCAGAAAAAAAGAATCAAATACAAAAATACCTATTATAGTTAATAGAATAAGATAAGGGCCATTCTAGAGATGCAAATAGTCATGAGATTCAATGGCACCAAAGTCCATTTCCAGTTAAGAATTAGAATATCTTTAAGAGGAGGTGTCATTGAAGATGGATCTTGAAAAACAAGGCGCTATTGACAGTCACAGATGAGTGAGAAAGACATGAATGGAGAGGGACATCTTTAGAACAGCACCGTTTGGTTGGTGTGTAAAAAGTAGAGGAGGAAGTGAACGTGGAATATCAGATTGGGACCAGGTAGTTCAGAGTCACAAATGGCAGGGTAAGGAGTCCCACTCCTACTCTCATTGGCAAAAGAAAGTGAGTATGGGGTTTTCAACAAGGAAGTAACATCATCATGCTGCCTTTTAGGAAGATAAAACTGGAATAAATACACACAGTGGCCTAGTGAATCAGGAAAAGATGGTATGGGAAATCAGTGTGGAGGTTGGCATGCAACCCTCAGCCTGAAGATTCATCACTCTTTGCCTAACCCGAAGAACTTCCTTTTTCCTCAGTCTTGAAGACCCTTTCTTATATTCTCCCTCCACCTAAGCTATAAGCTTACGTACAGGGGGTGATCAGAAGACGTTCTCTTTTGTTCAGTGTTTTGAGACACTCCTTATTAAGACCAGGGGGATTTCTCATCAAAGGTAAGATTTTCTTCCTCACCCAGCTTGGTTCCCTTAAAAGAAGTAGATCTTATCCTATTATATATTTATTGTGCATAGTCAGGAAATTCAATACCAATTCACAATACCAGGAAGCATTTAGTCCAAGACAACTAAGTGACAAACATTACTTCTCCCATTTGCTCAATAAAGTTAGTGTCAAGAGTCACTCAAGTCCAAGTTTTGTTTTTTTTTTTTCCATCGAATAAATGAAGAATAGAACTGGCCTTTCCAAGAATGAGATTATTTTTCTAGTTTTTCCTTTTACTGAAGAATCAATTTTTTTCAACTGTACATGATCCCCTAGCCTAGTTCAATAAATGGATTAAATTTAGGATGTCTAGGACTTTGTAATTATCACTAACACTTATAAAGCACTCACTATGTGCCGGTAGTGTTCTAAGCACTGTATATAACTTCGATTGACAGTTTAAAAAAAAAAAAAGAAGAAGATTCTTACAGATGAGTTTCACAGAGGAGGAAAGAAGGAATTCCTAGCACTTGGAATAAGTAGTATGGAGATTTCTCTTCCCAATGGTAGAACTTATTCAGTTTCTTCCTGCTCCTGTACTTCCAGAAAAATGGTATAATTCAAACAGAGAAGGCAAAAATCCAAGCTGCCACTTGACTTCTGATTTAACAAAGGTTACATGGAAGCTGTCCTGAGCTGTTGAATTACATAGTTTATCATACCATCTAATGTTTTGAAAAGGATGTTTTATTATTTATTAAACAAATTTAAAGTTGCAAGAGAAAACATCTTAATATACCTACAAAAACTATATTTAAACGTTCCCATGATGTACACTACTACAAGAAAGAGAAAAAAACCTCTACTGCATTGCGCTTGAGTTTCCTTCAATTTTGTTTTATTTTATTTTATTTTTAAAACATCTTTATTGGAGTATAATTGCTTTACAATGGTGTGTTAGTTTCTGCTTTATAACAAAGTGAATCAGCTATAGCTATACATATATCCCCATATCTCCTCCCTCTTGCGTCTCCCTCCCACCTTCCCTATCCCACCCCTCTAGGTGGTCACAAAGCACCTAGCTGATCTCCCTGTGCTATGCGGCTGCTTCCCACTAGCTGTGTATTTTACATTTGGTAGTGTATATATGTCCATGCCACTCTCTCACTTCATCCCAGCTTACCGTTCCCCCTCCCTGTGTCCTCAAGTCCATTCTCTACATCTGCGTCTTTATTCCTGTCCTGTCCCTAGGTTCTTCAGAACAATTTTTTTCTTCAATTTTGTTTTAAAAGACACATTAGTTGATTGAAAAAACTACAAACTATGCTTAACAACCCTGCATATTGAAGTAATGACCAAATAACTGTATTAAGATACATATGTAAAATATACACATAAACATATCCATAATTGAATTAGAAAATCAAAATAAAAGAGGTTTAACTAATCAGCATTAGCCAAAATAAGGAGCATTGTGGACATATAACCTGAAAATGCAAATTAATTCCTATTTTTCAATATAATCACTGATTTATAAACTTAAAAATTCAAATAATTTCATTTGAAATTCATTAATTAAGCCAAATATATCTATAAAGAGTAAAATTTATACTTAAATATCTTTCAAAATAGAATAACCAAAGAGAAAGCAAAATAACCTGCTTTGTAAACATTTCAGAAAAGTGTTTAAATAGTTTGAATCAAGACCAGGAAGAGATACCTATATTTTCTTCTCTCTTCCTCGCCTGCCCTCTGCTGGCAAAAAAGAGAAAAGTGAAAAGTAAAGAAGCCTCACACAACATACTGAAAAAGTATTATTTTTAAACAAGAAATGTACTATAGAGTTATATATATAATTTTCCGTAAGATTAATTTGCCATCATATTATCTCACCACTCATATGTGAGTTAATATTGGAATAAAAAAATAATGTTTGGAACTTGGAAATATTTCACTATTTAACATAGTTCAGATAAATGACCGTCTTAAAATAAGAATATAAACATAAAAACATGTCAGAGTGAGAGATACTTTATGTCATTTACATCCTTACATCCTTACTGACAAATTAAACATGGACTATGTGAGTTTCATTAGCAGCACTCATAACTGTTTGAATGACCTTATCCAAAAGGGTCTGATTACTGGATCACTGTGAGTCAGGACAGAGGGTGGTCCTGCAGGGCTTTTTCTCTGGTCCTCCCTAAGTAGCATTCCCATTAATGTTGAGAATGAAGAATAGTGAATCCCAATCTATAAAGATCTCAACTAACTGGACATTGAACCAATTCTACCACAGTAAAATAAAACAGGAATTATTACATTGGTCCACAAGTTGCACAAGCATGAGGTTCATAGTGGTACCATTTGTGAAAGAGACTTGCACATTTTAGATATTAGCAAAGTTAAAATAAGTCTACAGTGTGATACAAGTTTTCCCCCAAAAGTTAACAATGTGTTTTCACTGAGTGCTTACTGTGTACCAGAACCACATTAAGCTCGTCACATATTTCATAAAACCCCAGAGTAATAATGCAAATTTGGGTTTGTGATTGGCTCGTTTATTGCTCAGCTCTCACTCTCAAAAAAAAAAAAAAAAAAAGGAGCTAGAATTCTTTTTCTGGGGGAGGAGGATCAGGAAATGACAGTCTCTCGATATTTTCAGACTTTCTCAACACAAAATTAAGTTTGTTGTGTGCAGCAGAAAATTCCATCTTTACTATTGTGCTTACTATGAAAATTCTGACTCATTAATTGCACAGTAAGACAGCCCTGCATTTTAGGTAACTGGAATTTTTAGACCTATTTATGGCCATTTTTTCCCTTTAAAGTTAACTTTTTGAAATTTAATATACATACAGAAAAGTGCATAATTCGATACGTACAGTTTGATGATTTTTTACAGAGTGAATAAACCCAAGTAATTATTACCAGATCAAGAAATAGAATATACCAGCAAAACAGAACGTCCCCTCTGGTCACCTCTCAATCTTACCTCCTCCCCAAAGAAACTACTATTCTAACTTCTGTCACCATAGGTTTGTTTTGCCTGTTTTGAATTTCACATAAGTGGAACTCTACAGTCTGTTCTCTTTAGAGTCTGGCTTCTTTCTCTCAAATTATGTTTGTGGGATTCATCCATACTGTTGTATGTAAAAGTAGTGCACTCATTTTCATTGCTATATAGTATCCCATCATATGTATATACTTGATATGTTTATCCATTCTATTCTTAATGAATGTTTGGATTTTACAGTTTTTGCACTTCTTTTAGGATATCTAGGAGTAGAAAATCTGGGTCATGGGTTTTACATATGCTCAATTTTAGTAGAAATCTCCATAGTTTTCCAAGTGTTATATCATTTCATAATTTACGCTCTACCAACAGCAGTTCTAGTTGTTGGGAGTTCTAGTTGTTCTGCATCTAAGATAACACTTGGCATAACCAGGGTTTTTTCCTTTTTTAATTTTAGTCATTTTGGTGAGTAGTGGTATCTCATTGTGGGTTTTGATTATTAATAATTTTGAGTCCATTTTTATATGTTTATTGACCAACTGAATGTGTTCACTTGTGAAACACTTGTTCAACACATCTGCTCATTTTTCCACTAGATTATGTGTTCTCTCTCTCTCTGTTATTGATTGTTGGAAGTTCTTCATATACCTGGATATAAGTTCTTCATCTGATATAACATATTGCAAATATCCTCTTCCCTTTGGTGGGTTTACTTTTCACTCTCTTAATGATATCATCTGATGAAAGAAGTACCGAATTTTTTAAAAATAAATTTATTTATTTAATTTATTTATTTATGGCTGCATTGAGTCTTCGTTGCTGAGCATGGGCTTTCTCTAGTTGCAGCGAGCTGGGGCTACACTTCGTTGCAGTGCGCGGGCTTCTCATTAGGGTGGCTTCTCTTGTTACGGAGCAGGGGCTCTAGGCGCACGGGCTTCAGTAGTTGTGGCACACAGGCTCAGTAGTTGTGGCTCGTAGGCTCTAGAGCGCAGGCTCAGTAGTTGTGGCACACAGGCTTAGTTGCTCTGTGGCATGTGGGATCTTCCCGGGCCAGGGATCGAACCTGTGTCCCCTGCATTAGGGATTCTTAACCATTGTGCCACCAGGGAAGTCCCAAGTAGTACCTAATTTTAATGAAGTCCTTCATTAATCTTTTCCTTTATAGTTGAGTACTTTTGTATTCTGCTAGAAATATACAAGTGTCTTTTGGGCAAAATCCAGGTTTACTTCTCCAAGCATTTTGGCCTCTCAAGTCCTGGCTGCTAATCATATTAAGCAGGGAAGGGAAGGGGTAGGAAATACACAATATTGTCTTCAAATATTTGAAAGGCTATCATAGGGATGAAAACATTAGATTTGCCTTGCATAGTGTCCTGAAAGAAATAAGAACTTAGGTTGGAAAGTAACAACATAAAATTGTATATCTGACTAGCCCAATAATGAAAAGAGATTGTACTTTCTCCCTGTCACTGGACGTGTTGAAGTACAAGCTGATGCATAGTTTTCTAGAAACATACATTCTAATAGATAACGTTTAAGCCAATCCATGTGACTTTAAGAGTGTGGTTATAGCATGTGATGTAGAACAGAATAGTTGCCCTATATGCCACCAGCTTAAGGAAATTAGGGTTGAACTTCCATAATATCCTAATTTAACTCCTAATAGAATTCACAAATCTTTATAAATTCTTACTTGCAACTATTTATATTTTCAGTCTCTATGACCTCCACTTTTTAAAATAGTATAGTAATTCCCTTCACCTTAAATTTTCATTTTGAAAGTTTTTAAGGGAAAATCTCTACCTCTAATATTCCAGGATTTGTCAGATAAGATTCTATTTATCCTAAGCATAGGCTTCAGAATTTAACTCCAGTCCTTTTCCCTTTCTACCTTCATCTATACAGAAGAAAAAAATTTTCTGTTAACTGATAACATGGCAGTAAATGTCCTTCAATTCTTTGTTTATTCTAAAATGCATTCTCCAGCATATCCTCCATACATTCTCCTATAGCTCTATGTATTCCTTGAAGTTCAGTATCAAAAATATATAAATATTACAAGAGAGAACATACTACTAAGATAGCACTGTACTGTCTTGCTTAAGTGATTGGACCCTAGAGATAGACAGGCCTAGTTCAGATTCTATCCCTACCATATTCTAAACCATGTTACTTAAACTTTCTAGGCCCCAGTGTTCTCATCCATAAACTGGAGATAATAATATTACCTACCCCATTGGTTGTTGTGAGGATTAAATGAGATATTGCCCATAAAATTTAACATAGTGCGTGACTGACGGCATACTCTTTCCTTTAAAAAAAGTATATGCAATGGAATATTATTCAGCCGTAAAAAGAATGACATTCTGATACATGCTACAACTTGGATGAATCTTGAAAACATTATGCTAAGTGAAATAAGTCAGACACAAAATGATAGATATTGTATGATTCCACTTATAGAAGATATCTGGAATAGGGAAATTCATAGAAACAGAAAGTAGAATACAGGTTACCAGGGGCTGGAGGGAAAAGGAAATAGGGAGTTATTGTTTAATGGATACAGCGCTTCTATTTGGGATGATAAAAAATTTATGGAAACGGATGATAGGTATGGTTGCACATTGTGAATGTACGTAGTGCCACTGAATTATACCATTAAAAATGGTTTAAATGGTACATTTTATGGTATGTATATTTTACCAGAATAAAACAAATTAATTAGTTTAAAATTTTTTAATGAGCCATCATTTTTAACTTCCCAAAATCTCTAAGGAAGGTCTACAGTGACTCTCATAAGATCATGTCCCTACAATGATAATTTGGATTCTTTCTAGGCTTAGATTATATCTTATACTTAGCCATACCAAAGTTTAACTCTCTTCTTTCTGTCCTCCCTCCCATAATTCCAGACTTTAAAAATCTCTTTCTTAAGTTTTTCCACATCTATAAAGCATTTATTATGTGATTGTGAACTTAGACATTTAATATAAGTGCCTCATCTATAAAATTTTTAAACTAACATCAGCACTTCTTACGGGTAGAGCCAACTACCAAACTTTACTTTTTAAATAAGTAACTGCCCTGACTCTTTGTTACTGGTCTCTAAATCAGTTCCTAAACAAAGCAAATCTTTCCCTCCAACCCTATAGCAACCCTATAGTGGGTGTCTTAAGAAATAGTTTCTGGGGTGTTTGTGTATGTGTATGTGTGTGTGTGTGTGTGTGTGTGTTGGGATGTGTGAGGGGAATGGGGGGAGCACAGCAAGGAGAAGGAAGACTTTGTCAAAGGTATTTTTTCTAACGTTAATAAGTTATATCTATTTGTTCCTCTTTTTTCAGATAGTTATTTAATCATTCCACTCAACTCAACTTGATTGGGTGGCATGATTTCCCATTACGTAAATCATACAGTTCATCTGCAAATAGACTGTGTTTGCTTAAATGTTCAACAATTATACCATTCATTACAAATTCTACCAGCTTCCCTGCCCTTGAAGTAAAAGTAAGCAATCTGTAATCAAAAAGGACCTCCACTGGAATGCTTTGTGTAGATCGATTACACACTAGTTATTTGTAATGATAAGATATACACTTAGTCAGCTAATAGTAGTAGATTAATATGTGCTTGGAAAAATGAAGTCCTTCATGAGCACCACCTAGCCAAATTATTTCATTTCCTAATCTTTGTATTATTTCCTATTCCTAGTCAGATATTTTATAATATATCCTTATTATTATATACACATTTAAAAATCCTGGATGGACATGGAATTTGCTCCACAAAAACTATATATTACTACTAGTACTTAATAGGTACCTGAAAAACTAGAAGCAAAAACTTGTAATACTCTAGAATAGAAAAAAAATATGCTCTTCCACTAATCCTAGTTTTCTGTTATCAGAAAGTATTCTAATTTTGCTTTTACTGATGTAACTTTCATTAACAGAAAAAATGCAAAATAGTAAATCTAATTTTAGCCAGAGGATTACATTCTCAAATTTCTACTGGACATCCTTGGGCTGGCAGCAGCCCAAGCAGTGATTACAAAAATTTATCTATGTTCAGCTTTAAAATACTCTCAGTAAAAAGAACACAGTATAAGAGCTACTGAGCCGTATCACAAGATGTGTTCATCATGGGGATTCAATCTATTGTCCTATCCATTTACATGAGCAATCAAGGAACCTTCTGGGAGAGAATTTATACTAAGGAAAGAGAGAACTGAGTAAACTCTCTTGGTACAAAAAAAAAAAAAAAGCAGTGTATTGTGGTGGTTAGAAAATGGGATTAGGGGTCTTAGGTCAGGTTCCCTAGAAGGGCCTGAGATGAGTTTTATTAGGGTGTACTCTCAAAAGTGAAGGATAGGACAGGTCAGGAGAAGCAAGAGAGGGGCCCAGATAGAGACTAGTTTCAGTTTGACCCAACAGGAAAGCTCCAGAGCACAAATTGCACCACAGAATTATCTTTACCTTGAGGCAAGTGGTCAGACCTTTGTAACCCTTATAATCTAGTCATTGGTCAAGAGCTACTGGTAGGGATAGGAGGAATCAGTCTTCCAGGAGAGAGTAACTTGCTGAGTTAGCAGCCCACAGTCATATCAGCTGAGGATGGGATGGCCAGCAGGGTAAAGTGGATCCAGTTGCAGCATCAACATCTACTGCAGGGTCCAAATGATCAGGCTTTGAGTCCCACCACGTAGCTATTAGCTATACAACATTTGGGAACTATTTAGGCTTTCTGAACTTGGGTTCTTCACCTATAAAACTGGAGAGAATAACACTTACCTCTCAAGGTTGTTTTGAAAACTTTAAAAATGTATATATAGTACTTGGGCTGGTACTGATCAAAGTGCTCAATAAATAAATGCTTTTAAAACTGCTAAGTAGCTAGAAGGCAAGAGTGATTGAAAGAATAGCATGGTTTCTTTCAAATGAATATGGTGCTTGGCAAAGCTCTACAAGTAAGAAAATATTTTGGGGTGCCCTTCCAACAGAGCATTGCACAATAAAGGTATTCTTGCCTGTTTTTACAAATGTCTGTGTAATCACCAAGTCTCCAGTGACTCAGCGGTAGCACGCAGTGAAAGAGACAAAGTGGTGCGGTGAATGGTGTGATTCTCATGAGAGCAACAGCCTTGCCCAAAAGGCATAGAATAGTCAGCAGAAGTCGCAGCATCCAGCAGAAAGGAAATAGAATAGGAAGAAAAAATGGTTGAACCTATGCCATAGCTGACCAAACTTGTTAGGACATAAGAGATACAGGGTGGAGGGGGATGCCTAGCACAAGGCTCAGTAGCAAGGGTGATGATGGTAAGAGTTAACCAAAGAAGAATAGCACTAGATCTCTAGGGGGCACTGCTCTGTCATATTTATTGATGTAGGACATGGTTGACTAGCTTACAGCTACCGGGTCAGCGAAAATATTTGTGATTGGCAAAAACTTCAGTAGGCTTGCCTTCAGCACTATTCTAGGGTCTTAAGATACATCAGGGAATAAAACACAGATGCCCGCTATAGGAGCTTATACTCTGGCAGGGAATAAACATAATAAATAAGCAAATAATATATACTGTAGTATGTTAGAAGGTGGTAACTGCTATGGAATAAAAAAAAAAACATGGAGTACGGCAAGGCATGTCAGAGGGTGAAGGAGCAGGTTGGAGTACTGAACAGAGTGATCATGTAATGTATAGCATGGAATACAGTTAACAGTACTGTATTGTATATTTGAAAGTTGCTAAGAGAGTAGATCAAAATTTCCCATCAAAAGAAAAAAAATTGTAACTACATATGTGTGGTGAGGGATGTGAACTAAACTTATTGCAGTAATCATTTCTTAATATATATATGTCATATGTTATACATCTAAAACTAATTCAATGTTATATGTCAATTATACCTCAATTTAAAAAATATAGGGTGGTCATAATAGGCCTTAAGGAGACGGTAAAACTTGAGCAAAGACATAAAGGAACTGAAAATATTAGTTTAGTAGATATCTTGGGAGAGCGTTTCAGACAGAAGAAACAGCCGCAGCAAAGAACTTTAAGTCAGAAGAGACTAGTGTGTTTACGGAAAAACACGAGAAGAATAAGCAAGGAGGAGAGTGATATGAAATGAGGTCACAAGGGTAAGAGGAAGAAGCAACATGTGCAGCAGTGGATTCAAAGTGGAGGGACAGATCGGGGGAGACCTTCAAGACGGAGGAAGAGTAAGACGCGGAGATCACCTTCCTCCCCACAAATACACCAGAAATACATCTACATGTGGAACAGCTCCTACAGGACACCTACTGAACACTGGCAGATGACCTCAGACTTCCCAAAAGGCAAGAAACTCCCCCACGTACCTGGGTAGGGCAAAAGAAAAAAGGAAAAACAAAGACAAAAGAATAGGGATGGGACCTGCACCTCTGGGAGGGAGCTGTGAAGGAGGAAAGGTTTCCACACACTAGGAAGCCCCTTCGCGGGCGGAGACGGCGGGTGGCAGAAGGGTGAAGCTTCAGAGCCATGGAGGAGAGCGCAGCAACAGGGGTGCGGAGCAACAGGGGTGCGGAGGGCAAAGCGGAGAGATTCCCGCACAGAGGATCGGTGCCGACCAGCACTCACTAGCCCAAGAGGCTTGTCTGCTCACCCGCCGGGGCGAGCGGGGGCTGGGAGCTGAGGCTCGGGGGCTTCGGAGGTCAGATCCCAGGGAGAGGACTGGGGTTGGCTGCGTGAACACAGCCTGAAGGGGGCTAGTGTGCCACAGCTAGCTGGGAGGTGGTCTGGGAAAAAGTCTGGAGCTGCCTAAGAGGCAAGAGACCATTGTTTTGGGGTGTGCGAGGGGAGGGGATTCAGAGCACGGCCCAAACAAGCTCCAGAGACATGCACAAGACGCGGCTACCAGCGCGGACACCAGAGGCAGGCATGAGACACTAAGCCTGCCGCTGCAGCCACCAAGAAGCCTGTGTGCAAGCACAGGTCACTATCCACACCTCCCCTCCCGGGAGCCTGTGCAGCCCGCCACTGCCAGGGTCCCATGATCCAGGGACAACTTCCCCGGGAGAACACAGGCGCGCCTCAGGCTGGTGCAACGTCATGCCGGGCTCTGCCGCTGCAGGCTCACCCCGCATTCCGTACCACTCCCTCCCATGGGCCTGAGTGAGCCAGAGCCCCCTAATCAGCTGCTCCTTTAACCCCGTCCTGAGCAAAGAACAGACGCCCTCAGGTGACCTACACTCAGAAGCGGGGCCAAATCCAAAGCTGAACCCCAAGAGCTGTGTGAACAAAGGAGAGAAAGGGAAATCTCTCCCAACAGCCTCAGGAGCAGTGGATTAAATCTCCACAATCAACTTGATGTACCCTGCATCTGTGGAATACCTGAAAAGAAAACGGGTCATCCTAAAATTGAGGCAGTGGACTTTGGGAGCAATGATATATATATATTTTTCCTTTTTCTCTTTTTGTGAGTGTGTATGTGTATGCTTTTTTTTGGTGATTTTTTCTGTATAGCTTTGCTTTTACCATTTGTCCTAGGGTTCTGACTGTCCATTATTTTTTTTATCTGTTTTCTTTTTTAACATAGTTTTTAGTGCTTGTTATAATTGGTGGATTTGTTTTTTGGTTTGGTTGCTCGCTTCTTTCTTTCCTTCTATTTTTTTTCTTGTTTTTAAATTACTTTTTAATATTTTTATTTTTAATAATTATATTTTATTTTTTATTTTAATAACTTTATTTTCTTTTTTTCTTTCTTTCTTTCTTTTTTCTTCCCTTTTCTTCTGAGCCATGTGGCTGACACGGTCTTGGTACTGTGGCCAGGTGTCAGGCCTGTGCCTCTAAGGTGGAAGAGCCAAGTTCAGGATAATGGTCCACAAAAGACCTCCCGGCTCCACGTAACATCAAATGGTGAAAGCTAACCAGAGACCTCCATCGCAACGCTAAGACCCAGCTCCACTCAACAACCAGCAAGCTACAGTGCTGGACACCCTATGCCAAACAACTAGCAAGATAGGAACACAAACCCACCCATTAGCAGAGAGGATGCCTAAAATCATAATAAGGCCACAGACACCCCAAAACACACCACCGGATGTGGTACTGCCCACCACAAAGACAAGATCCAGCCTCATCCACCAGAACACAGGCACTAGTCCCCTCCAGCAAGAAGCCTGCACAACCCACTGAACCAACCTTAGCCATTGGGGGCACACACCAAAAACAACGGGAACTAAGAACCTGCACCCTGCAAAAAGGAGACCCCAAACACAGTAAGTTGAGCAAAATGAGAAGACAGAGAAACACACAGCAGATGAAGGAGCAAGGTTAAAACCCACCAGACCAAACAAATCTAGGAAATAGGAAGTCTACCTGAAAAAGAATTTAGAGTAATAATAGTAAACATGATCCAAAATCTTGGAAATAGAATGGAGAAAATACAAGAAACGTTTAACAAGGACCTAGGAGAACTAAAGTGCAAACAAACAATCATGAACAACACAATAAATGAAATTTAAAATTCTCTAGAAGGAATCAATAGCAGAATAACTGAGGCAGAAGAACGGATAAGTGACCTGGAAGGTAAAATAGTGGAAATAACTACCACAGAGCAGAAAAAAGAAAAAAGAATGAAAATAATTGAGGACAGTCTCAGGGACCTCTGGGACAACATTAAATGCACCAACATTCGAATTATAGGGATCTCGGAAGAAGAAGAGAAAAAGAAAAGGACTGAGAAAATATTTGAAGAGATTATAGTTGAAAACTTCCCTAATATGGGAAAGGAAATAGTTAATCAAGTCCAGGAAGCACAGAGAGTCCCATACAGGATACATCCAAGGAGAAACACACCGAGACACATATTAATCAAACTATCAAAAATTAAATACGAAGAAAAAATATTAAAACCAGCAAGGGAAAAGCAACAAATAACATACAAGGGAATCCCCATAAGGTTAACAGCTGAGCTTTCAGCAGAAACTCTGCAACCCAGAAGGGAATGGCAGGACATATTTAAAGTGATGAAAGGGAAAAATCTACAACCAAGATTACTCTACCAAGCAAGGATCTCATTCACATTTGACGGAGAAATTTAAAGGTTTACAGACAAGCAAAAGCTAAGAGAATTCAGCACCACCAAACCAGCTTTACAACAAATGCTAAAGGAACTTCTCTAGGCAGGAAACACAAGAGAAGGAAAAGACCTACAATAACAAACCC
This sequence comes from Eubalaena glacialis, assembly GCF_028564815.1. Taxonomy (NCBI): domain Eukaryota; kingdom Metazoa; phylum Chordata; class Mammalia; order Artiodactyla; family Balaenidae; genus Eubalaena; species Eubalaena glacialis. Next base: position 95,980,240 of record NC_083723.1, on the reverse strand, counting down.
AAAACAATTAAGAAAATGGTAATAGGAACATACATATCAATAATTACCTTAAATGTAAATGGATTAAATGCTCCAATCCAAAGACATAGACTGGCTGAATGGATACAAAAGCAAGATCCATATATATGCTGTCTACAAGAGACCCACTTCAGACCTAGGGACACATACAGACTGAAAGTGAGGGGATGGAAAAAGATGTTCCGTGCAAATGGACATCAAAAGAAAGCTGGAGTAGCAATTCAAATATCAGACAAAATAGACTTTAAAATAGACTATTACAAGAGACAAAGAAGGACACTACATAATGATCAAGAGATCAATCCAAGAAGAAGATACAACAATTATAAATATTTATGCACCCAACATAGGAGCAACTCAATACATAAGGCAAATGCTAACAGCCATAAAAGGGGAAATCGACAGTAGCACAACCATAGTAGGGGACTTTATTAGCCCACTTTCACCAATGGACAGATCATCCAAAATGAAAATAAATAAGGAAACACAAGTTTTAAATGACACATTAGACAAGATGGACTTAATTGATATTTATAGGACATTCCATCCAAAAACAACAGAATACACTTTCTTCTCAAGTGCTCATGGAACATTCTCCAGGATAGATCATATCTTGGGTCACAAATCAAGCCTTGGTAAATTTAAGAAAATTGAAATCGTATCAAGTATATTTTCCGACCACAACCCTATGAGACTAGATATCAATTACAGGAAAAAAATCTGTAAAAAATAAGAAGACGTGGAGGCTAAACAATACACTACTTAATAACGAAGAGATCACTGAAGAAATCAAACAGGAACTCAAAAACTACCTAGAAACAAATGACAATGAAAACACGATGACCCAAAACCTACGGGATCCCAGTTCTAAGAGGAAAGTTTATAGCAATACAATCCTACCTCAAGAAAAAAGAAACATCTCAAATAAACAACCTAACCTTACACCTAAAGCAATTAGAGAAAGAAGAACAAAAAAAAACCAGTTAGCAGAAGGAAAGAAATCATAATGAACAGATCGGAAATAAAGGAAAAAGAAATGGAGGAAACAGTAGCAAAGATCAATAAAACTAAAAGCTGGTTCTTTGAGAAGATAAGCAAAATTGATAAACCATTAGCCAGACTCAACAAGAAAAAAAGGGAGAAGACTCAAATCAATGGAAATAGAAATGAAAAAGGAGAAGTAACAACTGACACTGCAGAAATACAAAGGATCATGAGAGATTACTACAAGCAACTCTATGCCAATAAAATGGACAACCTGGAAGAAATGGACAAATTCTTAGAAATGCACAAACTTCAGAGACTGAACCAGGAATAAATAGAAAATATAAACAGACCAATCACAAGCACTGAAATTGAAACTGTGATTAAAAATCTTCCAACAAACAAAAGCCTAGAACCAGATGGCTTCACAGGGGAATTTTATCAAACATTTAGAGAAGAGCTAACACCTATCCATCTCAAACTGTTTCAAAATATAGCAGAGGGAGGAACACTCCTCAACTCATTCTATGAGGCCACCATCACCCTGATACCAAAACCAGACAAAGATGTCACAAAGAAAGAAGACTAGAGGCCTATATCACTGATGAACATAGATGTAAAACTCCTCAACAAAATACTAGCAAACAGAATCCAACAGCACATTAAATGGATCATAGACCATGATCAAGTGGGGTTTATCCCAGGAATGCAAGGATTCTTCAATATATGCAAATCAATCAATGTGATACACCGTATTAACAAATTGAAGGATAAAAACCATATGATCATCTCAATAGATGAGGAAAAAGCTTTTGACAAAATTCAACACCCATTTATGATAAAAACCCTCCAGAAACTAGACATAGAGGGAACTTACCTCAACATAATAAAGGCCATAAATGACAAATCCACAGCCAACATCATTCTCAATGGTGAATAACTGAAAGGATTTCCACTAGGATCAGGAACAAGACAAGGTTGCCCACACTCACCACTATTATTCACCATAGTTTTGGAAGTTTTAGCCACAGCAATCAGAGAAGAAAAAGAAATAAAAGGAATCCAAATTGGAAAAGAAGAAGTAAAGCTGTCACTGTTTGCAGATGACAAGATACTATACATAGAGAATCCTAAAGATGCTACCAGAAAACTACTAGAGCTAATCAACGAATTTGGTAAAACAGCAGGATACAAAATTAATGCACAGAAATCTCTTGCATTTCTATACACTAATGATGAAAAATGTGAAAGAGAAATTAAGGAAACAACCCCATTACCATTGCAACAAAAAGAATGAAATACCTAGGAATAAACCTACCTAGGGAGACAAAAGACCTGTATGCAGAAAACTATAAGACACTGATGAAAGAAATTAAAGATGATACCAACAGATGGAGAGATATACCATGTTCTTGGATTGGAAGAATCAATATTGTGAAAATGACTATACTACCCAAAGCAATCTACAGATTCAGTGCAATCCCTATCAAATTACCAATGGCATTTTTTACAGAACTAGAACAAAAAATCTTAAAATTTGTATGGAGACACAAAAGACCCCAAATAGCCAAAGCAGTCTTGAGGGGAAAAATTGGAGCTGGAGGAATCAGACTCCTTGACTTCAGACTATACTACAAAGCTACAGTAATCAAGACAATATGGTACTGGCACAAAAACAGAAATATAGATCAATGGAACAGGATAGAAAGCCCAGAGGTAAACCCACGCACCTATGGTCAACTAATCTATGACAAAGGAGGCAAGGATATACAATGGAGAAAAGACATTCTCTTCAATAAGTGGTGCTGGGAAAATTGGACACCTACGTGTAAAAGAATGAAATTAGAACACTCCCTAAAACCATACACAAAAATAAACTCAAAATGGATTAGAGACTTAAATGTAAGACCAGACACTATAAAACTCTTAGAGGAACACATAGGGAGAACACTCTTTGACATAAATCACAGCAAGATCTTTTTTGATCCACCTCCTAGAGTAATGGAAATAAAAACAAAAATAAACAAATGGGACCTAATGAAACTTCAAAGCTTTTGCAAAGCAAAGCAAACTACAAACAAGATGAAAAGACAACCCTCAAAATGGGAGAAATTATTTGCAAACAAATCAACGGACAAAGCATTAATCTCCAAAATATATAAACAGCTCATGCAGCTCAATATTAAAAAAACAAACAACCCAATCCAAAAATGGGCAGAAGACCTAAATAGACCTTTCTCTAAAGAAGACATACAGATGGCCAAGAAGCACATGAAAAGCTGCTCAACATCACTAATCATTAGAGAAATGCAAATCAAAACTACAATGAGGTATCACCTCACACCAGTTAGAATGGGCATCATCAGAAAATCTACAAACAACAAATGCTGGAGAGGGTGTGGAGAAAAGGGAACCCTCTTGCACTGTTGGTGGGAATGTAAATTGATGCAGCCCCTATGGAGAACAGTATGGAGGTTCCTTAAAAAATGAAAAATAGAATTACCACATGACCCAGCAATCCCACTACTGGGCATATGCCCAGAGAAAACCATAATTCAAAAAGATACATGCACCCCAATGTTCATTGCAGCACTATTTACAATAGCCAGGTCATGGAAGCAACCTAAATGCCCATCGACACATGAATGGATAAAGATGTGGTACATATATACAATGGAATATTACTCAGCCATAAAAAGGAATGAAATTGGGTCATTTGTAGAGACATGGATGAATCTAGAGACTGTCATACAGAGTGAAGTAAGTCAGAAAGAGAAAAATAAATATCATATATTAATGCATATATGTGGAACCTAGAAAAATGGTACAGATGAACCCGTTTTCAGGGCAGAAATTGAGACACAGATGTAGAGAACAAACGTATGGACACCAAGGGGGAAAAGTGGCAGGGGGGGTATGTGGGATGAATTGGGAGATTGGGATTGACATATATACACTAATATGTATAAAATGGATAACTAATAAGAACCTGCTCTATAAAAAAATTAATTAAATAAAATTCAAAAATTCAAAAGAAAATTATACATGTAATCCACATTTCCTACTTAGTAGTCTATGGATTATCAAATTTGAAAAAGAATAAAGCACCTAACATTTTGTTGTTGTATAAAGTTTTCTTTGTAAACAAAATGTCACTGTATTCTACACAGAGGGGAAGAAACAAGGACCAGAAAGAAACTTTTAAGTCCAAAAAAAAAGTCTACAAATAACAAATGGTGGAGAGGATGTGGGAAAAAGGGAACCCTAGTACACTGCTGGTGGGAATGTAAATTGTTGTTGCCACTATGGAAAACAGTAGGGAAGGGCCTCAAAACACTAAACACAGAACTACCACATGATCCAGCAATTCCACTTCTAGGTATATATCTGAAGAAGATAAAAACCACATTCAAAAAGAATTCAAAAAGATACATGCACCCCAATGTTCATAGCAGCTTTATTTATAATAGCCAAGATAAGGAAGCAACCTAAATGCCCATCAACAGATGAATGGATAAAGAATTAGTGATATATGTATATATACACACACACACACACACACATATATAATGTGATCTATATATATATTATATATATATAATGGAGTATTACTCAGACATAAAAAGAATGAAATTCTGCCATTTCCAACATTATCGATGGACCTAGAGAATATTATACTTAGTGAAATAAGTCAGACAGAGAAAGACAAATACTCTCTGCTCTATATTATCACTTATGTGTGAAATTTAAAAAATAAAACAAATGAATGTATATAACAAAATAGAAACAGACTCACAGATATAGAGAACAAACTAGTGGTTACCAGTGGGGAGAGGGGAGGCGGTAGGGAGAGATAGGAGTATGGGATTAAGAGGTACAAACTACTATGTATAAAATAAATAAGCAACAAGGATATATTGCACAGCACAGGGAAATAGAGCCAACATTTTGTAATAACTTTAAATGGAATATAATCTATTAAAATATTGAATCACTGTTATACACCTGAAACGAATAAAGTATTGTAAATCAACCATACTTCAATAAAAAAATTGTGGAAATTTAAAAATCTGTGTTGCCTATTAGAACATGAAAAAAATTAATAAGGAAGAAAATGATTTAATTTGATTAAAAGAAACAAAATAAAAGATTAGTTCCAATAGAAAAAATACTTGATATAAATGACAGTGAGATTTTAGTTTCTTTCAAATAATAACGAAGTGTACAATTTATTTCCTGCATAGAGTATACAATTACTCAGGGTAATACAGTTTATAAAATAGAGCCAAAAAATGTGTCAAAATTTCAAGTAACCAATGGAAATAACTGTCATAAAATATGGTACCTCCAAATCCATTGTTAAGAAAATAAATTAAGATATATTAAAATGCTCGGTTTTAAAGTTTTAAACCTTTGCCTAGGTGGGAAAATTTGTAATGTAATACTGGTTTTGATTCTTCTGTAAATTTAATTAAAATTTATCCTTAAGTAAAAACATCTATATTTGCTGGTGCCTAAAGAAGTAAGAATGACTTTGCTGTATACCTGAAACTAACACAACATTATAAATCAACTATACTCTAATAAAAATTAAAAAGAAAAAAAAAGGAGTAAGAATGGACAGACCATGTAAATCTGAGTTTAAGTCTCAGATCTCTTTGACACAACCTGGATCTAGTACTCCCAACTGTCATGCAAATGATCACATTTACCTTTGCCTATTTTGCACAGGATTTATGAACAAATCACAGGTATGAAAACACTTAGAATTCTTTGAAATGACTTGACAAATTCAAATTAACTATTTATTATTAGTAGTTAAATAAGAAAATATAATATCAATAGCAAACATTTATTTGATTTTTAGGTAATACTTTGCCTATTATGATAAACAATGTGTCATCATGAGAATGTTAGGAAGTTATATGAAAGATCACTCTTACAAGAAGGCAGAATCTGAACCCCGTCTAAGGCTTAGTTTCCATATTGTAGTGGAGTGGCTGAGAAGAGGGTGAACTCTGAGGACTGACCACCTGAGTTGACTCCTGATTCTGTTATCTTTTAGTTGTTTGACCTTGGTCAAGTTTTGTAACTTCTCTGTCTGAGCTCCTTATTTGTAAAATGCGGATAAACAACAGTACCAATTTGGTAGGGTTTTCATAAGGATGACATGGATTTGCAGCAGTCATTCTTGACTGTCTAACGCAACACCCATTCTCAACCTTCTCTTCTCTTCTCCTGCTCCACTATAAAGTCTGAAAAAGTGTAAAACTTGATTTCCCAATCTCCCTCGCAAATTGGGGTGCTAGGTGACAGTGCAAGCAAAGGAGACAAAAGCAGAATACTGTTGGAGCTTCTAGGAAAGCTTTGCCTTCCCTGATAAAAGGAGACAGATTTAGCTGGGATAAAAGGGGAGAGATGTAGCTGAGACCATCCTTTCCTTCCTTCTTTTTTCCTTCAACACAAACATGCTGCTTGGTGTTGGGAGAGACATCTTACAAATAGGAGAACAAGGTCAAGGGAATGGGATGGTGTCAGAAACCACTATGTCACTGAACCAATGCCAGTTGCCAGAAGCCTTTTAATATGAAAAAGTGAACTGTAATTTTTTAACTGACTGATACTGAATATTTTTACTTGCAGCTATAACTATTCCTGATTCAGAGTTAATACATGTGGAATGCTTGGAATAGTTCTTAGCCATGATTAAAGCTTAATAAATTTTAGCTATAAGTATTATTTTCTAGTTGATCATGTGTTGTATGTTATCAATTTTATATTCATTAATGTGTGATATGTATTTTTGTGGTTTATGTATCTTGTCTGATAGTTTCAACATAGAGTTGTAATATTATTTAAATATTATTTAAAATTCACTGTAGTTTAAATACATGATAAATTTGGTCATTTCTTGGAGCAATTAATCTGTCTAAATGCCCATTTTTTTGCTATCTTCTTTAATTCAAGAGCCCATTATATCTGTTGAGCTTTTCTTGTTATTCATTAATATGTTACTAATTTAAAAGTTCTGGAAAAGATGCTCTGGAATTTCATCATTTGCTACCTTTTATCCATTGTTTTAGAACTTCTATTTTTTTGCAACATTTTCAACATAAAAATGTTGAGGCACTTATGAGCTTCTACTATTTCCTAGCAGTATACAACTATAATGTTCTGTTGGAAGTAAGGGCTAACTACTCCTAAGGCCCTTTCTTCCACCATGCCTATCTGAAATGCAGTAGATTTATGGATATACATTAAAAATCTAGAAAGAAAAAATTAAATTAAATTAAGAGGGCAATAAAAAAACTACAAGTTCTAAAATTTACTTTACAAGTTAAGTAAATGATTGAGTAAATTTCCTAGCTAATGCAAACAAAAAACAGATATCAAGTCAAAGAAACTAATCATTTCCAGGAAACTAATCATTCAATTGTGAACCTGTATCCAACTCTATGTAACAGCCCATTTTAGAGTTTATTAGCACTCCCTATATTATGAAGAATAAACCAACACTCTTGATTTCAATACCCACCCCCCAAACACACATCCACATCCACACACACATCCCTGCTTTTCCACACATTTTCTTTCACTGGAGTGAATTCAACCACCATTTACCCAATTTTTCAGGCTTAAAACTTGAATGTCATCCCTGACCCCCTCTTTCCTTCTCATCTCACTTCCCACCTATTAGCAGTTTTTATCTGCTATCTCTTAAAAACATATATACCCTGACTCCGGCATCTAGCCACCTCCAAAGATAACTGCTCTTGACCTATCCTTCTATGATCATTTTCAAACCTGGGCTACATGTTAGAATATTTGAAGAAATAAACATGACACAAACAAGCATTTTCATTAACCATTACTTCCTTGTATTATATTGGTTAATGCTTCTTTTAACACCCATTTTCGTCATTTCCTGATGATTTTTTTCCTCTTTGTTTAATTGGTTGGATTGGTTTAGTTCTCTGATCTAACCATGCTCCTTAAGGAAGAAAACAAATCCAAATAAGAATCCACTCCTGTTTTAATAGTTTAACCTCATCATTTTGGATTTTTACATTCTCCCACTGGATGTAGACAACTGCCCTAGATCCAGCCCCACATCTTTCTCCTACAACCTTATCCAACCCTGGCTACACATTAAAATCACCATAGGAGCCTTGAGAAATATCAACTCCAGGGCCCTACTCCCAGAGATTTTGATATAATTGCTTTAGACTGGGGCTGGCTAGAATCAACTCCAGAGGATACTAATATGCAGGTGGGGTTGAGAAACTAGACTATTGTAGTAGATTCTTAATTGGCATTCCTGCTTCTACTCTTGCTCCCCCTGCATACAGTGTTTTCCCCCTTTAGCCAGAATGACCTTTTAAAATGGGAAATCAAACCCTAGGAACTCCTTATAACACTAAGAACAACACTTCAGAGAGGCCTTCTCTGAAATCCCTATTTCAAATTCCCATTTGCCTCCACTAATCTCTATTCCCTTTACCTAGTTAATTTTTCTTTATAGAACTTATTATTACCTGATATTTGATTATATATTTGTTTCTTTTTCTTACTAGACTATAAACACTCTGAGGTCAAGAATCTTGCCTTTCTTACAACTCCATCCTCCATGCCTATGTATAGTAGGAGCACAGAACATATTGTGGAATCAATTAATGTTATTTTTTTTAATGCTTATCTCTCCCCTTGACTGTCTTGAGCATATAAATTTTAATAATTGAAAAAAACCATTTTCAATTACCATTTTTATGCTTCCAAAATTATCTCTAAAAGAAGCAGTTACCCCAACTGGATCCCAGACAGGATTAAGTATTAAGGATCCCAATGGAATTTTTTTAAATGAATGAAAATGAGACCACATATATTACTCTAGAAAATAAGCAAGAATTATAACTGCGTGATAACATTAACTTTAAAACAAGTTCCCCACAAATACAGCATCATCAGAGGTACTGGTAAAATAAACTGTATTAGCTAATCATTACTAATCTCTGAGTCAAAGCTTAAAAGTTAAAACAAAGCAAAACAAAACAAAAAAAAAACACCCAGGAACTAAGGAAAGTCTAAATTTGAGTAATATTTATTTCCCAGATACTGCTGTTTTCTTGCCCTCTTTGTTTTACCAGTCTCCTATCATCAGTTAACTAAGCAGAACACTGCGGTCATTAACAAAGAGGGTAGGTGGCTTTCTGACCCACTCCAGGAAGTCACCCTGGGGGAATTTCGAAATCTTTTCAGACAAAACCAAATTACCCATTTCTTATCTGTCCAGGAATGAAGCTTGTGATTAACCTGTAAATGAATCAAGGTTTATTCTGAGTCTGGTTTACTGGTCAAAAGATGAAATCTGCTTTGGAAAAGAGTGCTTTAGAGACAGGGCTACAGTGTGACGGTGAAACACTTGTTAGAAACAAGGATACCTCTTGTGCTTTTGTGTGCTTTTGAGTGCTTTTGTGGGCATCACACTTCCCTGAGTTAAACCTGAGCCCCATCCTGGAGCCAGAGAGTCTGCTGTGAATTCTGACCATCCCACCTAGCAGCTGTATAATCTTGGGCTATTTACCTAACCTTTCTGTACTTCAGTTTCTTCACCTGTAAAATGGAGATAATAATACCACTTACCTCAAAAAGTTATAGTGAGGATTACATGAATTAATGGATGTAAGGTGCTTAGAAAAGTGTCAGGGCACAGGGAAGTTCTACATAAGTGTTAAAAAGTGATGACTAAAAGCATGGATTTCAGAGCCGACTGTTTTCTGCATTTGAATTCCATCCCTGCCAAGGTAGATGACCTTGGGCAGGTGACTTTACCTTTCTGTGTCTCCATTTCCCCTTCTGTAAAACTGAGATCATATTTACCTCAACAGGGTGGTGTAAGTATTGACTTAATATAGGTAAAGTCCTGAGAACTGTGACTGGAATATAGGAAGTACTATAAAATGAATTTAGTATCATTATTATTGCTGTTGTTATTATCTGAGGTTATAATTCAGTGCAAGATTTTTGAGACATTGATCTCTTCCAAGTTTTCTGCTTCTTTGATCATTATTTCTAAAAGAACAGTCATTCCACAAGGATGTATTTCTGGCCCACTGATCTCTTCATCCTATCCATTCTCCCTCAGCAATATCGTTGCTTTAATGTATTCATTATCACCTCTTAGAAAGATGGTTTCTACAGCTGAATTGATAGCCCAGCCCTCTCTGGGAGCGCTACACCTTATCTGAACATGGATGTTCCTCAGACATTTCAGACTGTCTCTGTGCAAAACAAAATTAATCTCCATTTCATTTTCCTCTTCTAATGTCCTTGTCACATTAGCTTTGACTTCTCTGTCCCCTTGTCCTTCATATAATCACCATTGTGATTCTAATTCACAATAAATTTTGAATGCATCCTCTTCTCTCCATGTTTCCTGCCACTTCTCCAGCTCACAATTATAGCAGTCTTTTAATGGGTCCTGCCACCTCCTGAAATCACCTTTTGAAATCAGTACCACACCTTATTCAGCATAAAAGGGAATGAAGTACAGATATATGTTACAATGTGGATCTTGAAAACATTATGCTAAGTGATATATATGGTATATTGGGTTGAACTGTGACCCCCTAAAATTCATGTCCACCCAAAACCTATGAATGTGACCATGTTTGGAAACAAGGTCTTTGCAGATATAATCAAGTTAAGATGAGGTCACAGTGAATTAGGGTGAGTCCTAAATCCAATATGACTGATATCCTTACAAGGAGAGGGGAATTTGGATACACAGGCCCTCAGAGACACAGACACACAGAAAAGAATACCTTGTAAATAAAGAGGCAGAGATTAAAGTGATGCACCTACAAGCCAAGGAATGTCAAGGATTGCTAGCAACCACCAGAAGCTATGAGAAGGCAAGGAAGGAGCCCCCTCTAGAGCCTTCTGAGGAAACATGGTACTGCTGACACTTTGATTTCAGACTAACCTCCAGAATGGTCAGAGAATAAATTTCTGTTGTTATAAGCCACTCAATTTGTAGTAATTTGTTATGGTAGTCCTAGGAAACTAATATATATAGTATGGATATACCACATTTTGTTTATCCATTCATCAGTTGAAGGACATTTGGGTTGTTTCCAATTTTTGGCTAATAGGAATAATGCTGCTATGAACATTTGTGTACATCTGTGATCCATTTTGAGTTAATTTTTAAAAAGAAGTGAGGTTTTCAAAATTAAGTCCACTTTTTTTACCTATGGATATTCAGTTGATCCAGCATCATCTGTTGAAGACCATCTTTCCTCCACTGAACTGCTCTTTCACCTTTGTCAAAAACCATTTGGTCTTACTTACATGGGTCTATTTCCAGGTCCTCTGTTCCGTTCTATTCCTTCTCCAATACAGCATAGTCCTGATTACTGTAGCTACATGATAAGTCTTAAAATCAAGTAGGATAATTCCTCCTACTTTATTCATCTTTCTCAGAATATTTAAGCTGTCTAGTTCCTTTGCCTTTCCACATAAGTTTTAGATTAATCTTATCTATTGTTATAGTCTGTTCAGGCTGCTATAACAGAATACCATAGATTGGGTGGTTTAAAATAACAGAAATTTATTTCTCACAGTTCTGGAGGCTGGGAAGTCCAAGACCAAGGCACTGGCAGATTCAGTGCCTGGTGAGAGCTTACTACCTCATTCATAGGGCATCTTCTGCTTGTGTCCTCACATGGTAGGACAAGAGAGTTCTCTGGGGTCTCTTTCATGGCACTAATCCCATTTGTGAGGGCTCCACCCTCATGACCTAATCACCTCCCAAAGGTCCCACCTCCAAATACTATCATTTGGGGGATCAGGTTTCAACATATGAATTTTGTGGGGCCGGGGGGGGAGGCGGGGCTGGGGGACACAAACATTTAGTCTATAGCATCTATATTTACAAAAACTCTTGCTGGATAAATTCACAAAGTTTTAAAAATCAATTATGTGTAGATAACTCCAAAATTTATATCTCCAAGATCAGCCTTTCTCCTGAGCTCCATAGTTGAACGTCCAACTACCCACCTGACAGCTACATTTGAGTGTTTGATATTGAATATGTTAATTTGGGGATGCTCATTCCATCTTCACGTTTATCCTATGATCTTCCCCCATCTTAGTAAATGGCACCACTGTTTAGCCAGATGCTCAAACCAAAAACCTTCTCTACAAAAGAATTTGAGTATCTTTAAATAGACACATATATACATACACACACACCAGAACATGACTTTTATCAGTTTAAAAATATTTCAGTGTCCAATTGCTCTTACAGTAAAATCTAAAAATTCTTGCTTAAGGCCAACAGGTCCTCTCCTCACATACCCCTTCCTTCAGCGAAGCTCCAGCCTCAGGCCTTTCTGGTCCAAGCAGGGCAGGGACAAGGTAAAGTAAATGAGACACCTAGAGTGCAAAATAGAAGAACTTACAGGCTCTTAAGAGTGTCTCTTAAATTTTTCTCCCTAGGGTCTTCACTTGCCCCACCCTAGTCCCAGGCCTTGGTCCAAGCTTTTTCCTGCCTTAGGGCCTTGGTACTAGCCATCTCCTCCACCAAGAAAGCTCTGCTCTCTCACTTTTTATGGCCGGCTCCTTCTTGTCATTCATAACTCTGCTCAGGTCAACTACCTTATTTAAAATAATAATAATAGTACTAGCTAAGATTTATTTACCTCTTACACTGAGACTGGCTCTATTCCAAGCCCACTACTTTATTTAATCTTCCAAACAACTCTATATGATGGGTACCATCATAATCTCCATTTTACAGATAAGGGAACTGATGAAGAAAGATGCTAAGTACATTGCCCAACAGCACACAGCTCCTGATAGTAAGTGATTTGGCTGGGAAACAACCTAAGTGATGCGATTCCAGAAACTGAGCACTTGTTTATTTCCTTGGGTCACTTACAATCTGCAATAATCCTGTTTGTTTACTTGCTTACTGTCTTTATTCGTTAAAATGTTAGTTCCATGAGGCAGCTTGGTTTGTCTTTGATGTTGTCTCCCCTAACTTAGTTATGCCTGGCTGTGCTCAGTGATCCATAACATTTATGGAATGAATGCATTTAGAAAGACAGACCTTGCCCCCAAATAACCACACTACTTAAAAATACTTATCCGTGAAAATCTCTGAAGTAAATAATTTCAAAATCTTACACCAAAGACCCCTTAAGGGGAAAAAAATATTGTAAAACTTTCTAAGAATGGTGCATGGCTATATTCTTTTAAAATTATCTTTAGGTACATACATGTGCCCTACTCGTTGATAGGTCTACTTTCCTCTGGTGGCAAAGATAATCACTGTGTTACCAATATTTCATCTAGAAGCTGGAATAGACGCAGAAAAGTGAGTTTGGGCCGCTTTCACCTGGAGTTGTTTGTGTTTTTTACTTTCCGAAAGTTTAAATCATTTCTTCTTCCCAGCTGTTTTGATGCACTCTCTTCCCCACTCCTCCCCTTCCTCGATTATTTCCTTTAAGGCATCTACAGTACCCATCTGGGAGAGTGATGTTCCGAAGTTTCTAAATCTACCATGAGATCCGAGATCACGTGAAATTTAAAGGAAGCATTCTCCTGGTTCCTTTGTCGGCTCCCATTTATCTGCCGGCTCCTTGAACGTATGGGTGATGCTTCTCAGGGAGGTATATTCTGGCCAACAGCATTGGCCAGGGGACGCATGTTTGACAGTGGATTTGGCAGGGTGACAGGTAAAGGGAATGGAAGCGAAAGCCTAGTCTTACGCGTCATTTAAATCCCCATTCTGCTCCTGCCACAGTGGGGCATTCCTTAAAGAGCAAGAATTTCATTAAGCAAATACCCTAAACAGAATGTAGGGTAAGACCCCCGAAAGGAATTGGAAGCACTGGCCAGGAGGTCAGCTCCGCTCGCCCCGCCACACGAGCCACTTTTCCTCTCCCAAGGGCTTACGACTGGCGGGAATGAACCCGGGGCACTGCGCACGCTCACGCGCCTGCGCCCGAGGGCCCAAGGCCCCAACGCTAGCGCGTCGCGCTTGCCCGCACAGCCTTCCCGCGCAGCCTTACGCGCTCCCCGGTGCGCAGGCGCAGAGGGAGCGGGCGTGTGGCCGGGCGTGCGGCTGATTCTGTAGGGACCTGGCCGGCGGGCATGGCTGCAGGCCCCCTGCGCGGTCTGGCAGTGGCCGGTGGAGGCGAGAGTAGCGAGAGCGAGGATGACGGCTGGGAGATTGGGTATCTCCACCGGGCAGCTCAGGTAGCAAAGGAGGACTTGTCTTGGCCGCACCTGGATCGGCCTTCCCTGGCCATGAAACCTCTTCCTCGCCTGTGTTTCCCTAACTTTTTTTCCAGTGTAAATACAGGCTTTTGGACTCCAAACCAATTCGCAGTTTCCCTAAAATGCGCTTCTTTAGGTTGTCGATGTAGCTCTTTACTTAGGTTTGGACCCATCATAACCCAAAGATAATTTTAGTTATGAGTTAGTCACAAATTTTGGATGTTGCCTGCCCCCGCCCCCAAAAGATGTACCAAAACCCGATCATTATTGTTTCTGGATGCAGTGGAAATGAAAGTATGTGTAACAGGAAAATTTTTTAACTTTCTGCTTTTTTAGAAATTAAAAGGACCGTTACCCATTGAAGAAAAGCATGAAACATTTAAGAAAGCTTTGACCACAGGAGATGTTTCATTGGTCGAGGAGCTCCTGGATTCTGGTGAGAATTAAGGGACAGTTTCAACCTAACACAGTTGTCTCAGTTCACAAGGATTCCTTATTTTAAAAGGTTTGAGTTGTTTTTCTAATGGAAGCACAGTGAATGTTAGTATCTCAAGTGTCCTACATGTCTTACTTGACTCAGTTCTCTCTGCCTTATTTTCTTCCTCTAACACAAATTTGGAATGCCACACTGACACCGTCCATCAGTTCTTCCACCTCCTTCAAAAGGTCTAGTCTGACTAATCCTACCCCACTTTGATAATCCTTACTTACTTTGCTCAGCATTTTCTTGTCTATAATTATTATTATGTGTTTCTCAAGAATTGTTTCTAGTTATGTACATTTTAGTTATGGTCTTTGCCTGTGTTGGTTGTGTCAGTGTGTGAATGAGGATGAAGTAGGAATCTATCTGGATACCTCTTCCAGCCTATCGCCTACTCAGTGTGCTTCCTTGGGAAAGTCATTTGAACTTCCAGAGCATCTATTTCTTTATAAAAACATTATAATTCTGTCTTGGGTCCCATGACATTTTTCTGTGTATTAAATTAAATATTATTTTTTTAAATTACCTTGACATGGAAATGTGAGTTGTTGATAATGACTGAAATTATCAAAGGAGTAACAAGCATCTACTGTCTACCTGTAAATACAAAACATTCACACACAAAATTGTATATAGCAAAATGTTTTTCTTCTATGCTAGAGATGCATGGTTTATTGGAAAGTAAATCATTTTGGAAACAGTACAGTTCTGGGTTCGATTATTAGCCCTGCCACTTGATGGCTCTGTAATCTTGACCAAGTTAGGAAACTTCCTAAACTTCAATTACCCCCTTTTAAAAACCAGGATGCACTGTATCAAAGGGTTTTTTTTGGGGGGGTGGGATTAAAATGAGAGACTATATACAGGTCTTAGAACATATAGGCATTTTATAAATATTAGCTGTTGTAACAAGTAAGAAGGATCCTGTGACTTTGTGGACAATGGAACTTGAATTTATAATTAAAAAATTAAATTGAATCTAATTGAAAGAGGCCTAATACTAGGATATGAACACATGCAGGAGTGTGCATAGTGTTGGATGGGATGGAATAAGCAGAAATTTGTTTTAGAACAGCGAGTTTGCCTTCGGAGTAGTGGTACTAGGTGCAATGAAATGTCGGAGGCTCTTGAAAGGACTTGAAAAGAGCCTACTGGTAAAGTATTTCATCAGCCTTTTAAAATTTGTCTTTAATTACAAAAAAATTTTAACTTCTTTTTAAAAAAACAATAACAAATAGGTATAAGTAGAGAAACACCTTTGTCCCCACTTTCACCCGTATTACCCCTGAAGTCTCATTTTCACATGTAACTCTTGTTTTAGTATTTCCTGATTTCCTTCCACATGTCATTATTTAACACTTTAAAAAATATTTTTACTTTTTTTGCCTTTTAAAGCCATACATATTCCTGCACCAGTTGGAAGTTTAATAAAAAAAATGAAACCTCCTTTTGAGTCAGCCATTTTTAGCAGTCTTTGGTTTTTGTTCTTCTGCTATGCACTAACATTTTCAGTTCTCTTTAAATTATTAAATATTTTAGACATTCAAAAAATGTATGGCGACTTATCTTTTTCCCCCTGGAGATTACCACTCTCCTATAGTTGGTATTTATTATTCCTATGTACGTCTTTATACTGTTACTATATGTATATACCCCCAAACAATTTAGTGTTATTTTGAATGTTTTTGAGCTATAAAAATATATTGTGTCAATCCTTTTAAACTTATCTTTTTTGCATTATGCTTAGAACATAATATGTGCTTAATAATTTACTTTTTTGAGCTTAGAGGTGATGATTATTAAGAATTTTTAGGGTGGGAGGGAGGGAGATGCAAGAGGGAAGAGATATGGGAACATATGTATATGTATAACTGATTCACTTTGTTATAAAGCAGAAACTAACACACCATTGTAAAGCAATTATACTTCAATAAAGATGTTTAAAAAAAAAGAATTTTTATACTAAAATGCCACATTTGCTTAGCTTTATCTTCACATCTTTTCCTTTTTACTTTTGCTGTCACAGTTTGAGCAGTAATGTCAATAAGGAAAGAATAATGAGAAAACAAAATGATCTTTTCTCTGATCTCATTCATATGCTTTCAGTTGCAGCAATTTAAAGAGGAAAATTTGTTAGAGAAGACAGGTTGGGCCAGCAGTATATACATATATGTACTAAGACAGTTTTCTGTTGTTTTCTCCTAGGAATTATCATGCACCTTATATCAATTAAAGTTAGACAATTGGAAATTTGACAAATATAGTCTTTCAGTAACTTAGTGTTCCTACAGAAAAAAAGTGAGTTCTTCCTAACAAGTTTGCATTCCTTCAGTGATATGACCTTCATCTTTGCAGATGGAACACTTTAGAGCCAGAGACTACAACCTGTAAATTATAAGGTATTAAAGGAAGCCTATATTCAGTGGTTTTCACATACAAGTTTTCCTTCTTTGAAACAGAAAAACGTTCTGTTTTTTTTTCTTTCCTTAAGATTAGCAGATATTTCTTAGGTTGAAGAGAGTTTGCCACTTATATCTTGATCTCTTTATAGCAAAGGCTTTACATAAATTTAATGGGTTATGTTCGCTGCCTTTTTATAATCTTGTCCTTGTATCATATCGTCTATGCTTCTCCCCAGTCTTAGATCCAAATCTAGATTAGTTCAACCATTTTTTTTTTCTTTTTTATGTGACTAAACCAATCAGTGCTATTGGGGGGGGGGGTTGGAAATCAGATGACTTCAGGGATTTGTACCGTTAATGATTGATTTGAGGATTTTAAGGTCAGCTGGCTCTCATCGTTTCTTAACAGTTACTATCCATCCTTTCCTGTCTGATTCTGGATGGTGGCTATTTAAAACTTTATCCTGCTCCTCAGGCCTGATATCTCTTCTGTGCCTCTCCTTATTCTAGCTCACTGTTTCATTCATTTGTCCAAAGCAGAACTTGAAAGTTATTTTCTATTTGTTCTTTTCCAACACTCCTCTTCCTCAAAGTAATTTTAAATTCCAATAACCCTGCCTTTGAAATGTCCTTTTGGATTTCTTCTTCTTTTTCTCTGCTGCCCTTGCTCTGACTTTTGCATGGACTTCCAGCCTCATAACCGGTTCTCCCTGCCTCCTATCCCACTCTCAGCAGTGGTACCTACATTTTCTTTATAATACGAATATAATGATGTAAATCCTTGGATCACAAACTATAGTCTACATTTCTTAGCCCTAACCTACCTTTTTAACCTTATGTTTGGCCAGTAACCCATGGTTAAATTTTGCGTTGGGAAGGAAGGTAAAGGAGTTTTTTTTTTTTTTTTTTTTTTTTTGGCTGTGTTGGGTCTTCGCCCCTGCGCGAGGGCTCTCTCCAGTTGCGGCAAGCGTGGGCCACCCATCATCGCGGCCTCTCTCGCTGCGGAGCACAGGCTCCAGACGCGCAGGCTCAGCAGTTGTGGCCCACGGGCCCAGTCGCTCCGCGGCATGTGGGATCCCCCCGGACCAGGGCCCGAACCCATGTCCCCCGCACCGGCAGGCGGACTCCCAACCACTGCACCACCAGGGAAGCCCGGTAAAGGAGTTTTAATAAGGAATATATTTGGTATTTGCCACCATAGAGATGTATGATAATATTCTAACTAAAAAGACAGTTTATATCTGTGAAACTTTTTCCAACTGCCCTAGAGAGAAAAAGGCAGCATGTAAAAACCTGTTCTAATATAAATATATATTATATGAAAAAACATTTGACAGATTCAATCTCTTGGAAAATAGTGAAACTGAAGTGAACTATAGTGAAACTGAAGTTAGCTTTTTTTATCAAAGTTCATATAATTTTCTATTTTTCTGAAGCGCATTATTACCAAGAAATTCCCTTCCATTATAAAGTACACAGTGTATGTCACTATGTGAAGTACTTTAAACATATTAAGGTGACAGTGATTTTTCTTTTGGTGGGGGAGGTTTTAAAACCTTGTCTTTATATTGACAGGCATCAGTGTAGAGTTCAGCTTTCGCTATGGGTGGACTCCCCTTATGTATGCTGCCAGTGTTTCCAATGTAGCGCTGCTTCAGGTCCTTTTGGACAGAGGTGCTAATGCAAGCTTTGATAAGGGTAAGATGTTTTAAATATTTAAATATGTGAAAATGTACTTTGTATATTTTTCTGTTTAGAAGCCTAATTATATTCTGTTTGGGGGTGGTGATACATACTTTCCATGCTCTGTTTTCATACATTCACTTTAAAATAAACCTTTGCTCTTGAAAAAAATCATAATAAGGTTAAGATATTTGAGGTAACTTAACTGATTATTTTTACTGTGATTTTCTTGATTCCCAAGCAGCTATTATACAAAGTGAAAATAATTAGTTTTTTAAAAAAATCTTCCTATTAGTTATATTATATAAACAACATAAAAAACCAAATTAGAAACCATAGATATTTTGAAAAACCTTCTATCCAAAGAGATATATTCCATTTATATTATCGTTATAAATTGTTGTGTTCTTACTATATACCTTTAACTTCTATGCTAGAGAGTTTTGGTTATTTTTAAGGTAAAATGCATTGAAAGAAAACACTGAAAAGCTGATAATTTAGTGGAAAATTGCTTGAAAATCAGTCTTTGGAATTTACAACTCAACTCTGAATTATATCACTTAAAGTTGTTTCAAACATAATTTATTAAATCCATTTGTTTCTGTCTTTGTCAGTAGTGCTTTGATTGCTTTTGAAGAATAAGAGTATATGTGCAAATGCTATTTAATTATTATATTGAATTACTGATTATTTTTTACATGTTCCCAATAGACAGTTCATTTCGTAATTCAGGTATAGGTTTCATTTTAGAATTAATTTTCATATTAATTTTGTACTACATTAGATATTTGTAAAATTTCTATTTTTTTCTCATTTATATATTTTATATAAATTCTTGTCTTATTGACAATTTTATGTTTAATCTGCTGCTGTGGTAGGTTTTTCATATTATGTCATTTAAAAATATCACCCAGGGACTTCCCTGGTGGTCCAGTGGTTAAGACTCCTCTCCCAATGCAGGGGGCACAGTTTCGATCCCTGGTCGGGGAACTAAGATCCCACATGCCACATGGCGTGGCCTAAAAAGAAAAAAAAAAAACTCCCAATGAAAGCTATACTTAGAAATGAGATTTTTGAAAGTGTATAAAATGTTGTGCTCAAAAAACTGATTAATAGTTTTCTTTCTCTGCTTCTTGTAATAAGAGGAATTCCTTTCAGTTATAAAACACTTTATATTTTGCCCAGCATGTTCACATAAATTATTTTATGTATCCCACAGGCCCCCTCAGGTAGAGGGCAGACTTTAGCTTCTTATATGTAAGTTAGGTCTACTAAGATATCACTGGAATCACAGTTTATCAATGACAGAACTGGGACCAGAATCTATATTTCTATATTTGGTCAATATTGAACCACAAATGTAAACCATGGCTGGCATGACCTATTTTTAATTCCCCAATTTTTACTTGAGAATTGTTTTTTGTTTTGTTTTGGTTTTTAATTTACCCTGATCTCCACTGATGCCATAGGAGCCAAGGGAAGAAGAGTTTTAGGAAATGGGATGGGCTAAGAGAGATCAAGTAGAAAAGGACTAAAAAGAAACCAATACATGTAGCAGTTAGGACATCTTCAGTAGGATGGTTTGGGCATAAGCCAGATGTCAGTGAGTGGTCAAATGAGTGAGAGCTAAAGAAGTGAAATCAGAGAATATCAATCATTGTTTTTTAACCATGTGTTCAAGGCATACTTTAATCAATCAAAAACTGTTCAATTCCAGGCAGTAAATCTGCACAGAGCCCATGCTCTGAACCACTTTCCTATTCTCTTGAAGAAATGAGAATAGGGAAAGGAAATTAGTAAATGAATTGTAGATATACTTTGGAAATTGATAGTTCATCCCTGAGCTCATTTTTTGGTGAAGGAATACAAAGTTATCTGCTAAGAACAAGAGATTTGGAAATAGGTTATAGAATTTTAAGAATGCAATAAATATTTAGAATCTTTTGAATGGTAAAAGAAGTTAATTAGATACACTTTCTGATATGTGTGGGGTTTTCCTCACCTTTCCTTTCACTATAGATAAGCAAACTATTTTGATAACTGCATGTTCTGCTCGTGGCTCAGAGGAACAGATCTTGAAGTGTGTAGAGCTACTACTTTCAAGAAATGCTGATCCAAATGTTGCTTGTAGGTAAGAACCTTACTATTTGTTCAAAAATGATGAAGATACTTTTCTTTGATTATCAGCCTTTTGTTTGATTATGTTAAACACTTGACAGCATGATTTTTTAAACATCATGAGCAGTGTGTGTTTACTTGGCCATAAAGCTGATGAATGAAAATAAGTCATAAGGTCATGGTTCCAATTGTATAAGAGTATCAAAGGAAGGGCATGTCATCAAAGTAGTCTTTCAATTTTTAATATTTAGAGGAATGTCCTAAGAAGTTGAATGAGAGGGAAAGTATGACAATAAAGTGTATCATTTTCCTTTGAATTACACACTCAAAAGAATATGATAATTGAGCTATAATAGTAAAGCCTCTTAGTATTCTCTCTATAAAACACAGACCCACTAAACAATTTACACAGATACTATGAATTCCAAAATAATATATCAAAATGTTTCCATTTTCCTAAGACTTTTCCAGTTAACTATATTGTATATGCAGTAGCGCCTAGATGCATAGAAGATATGCAGTGAATGTATCTTGCATCTGTTAAAATGTCAATAATAAAAAAATGAATCAGATTGTTTCAAATTCCTATCACTGACTTCCTTCTTGTCTGGCTCCAATTTCCTATTAAAGCTCTTTCTGTTTTATTTAATCTTCAAAATGAAGCAAGTGGGAAGTAGCCCATCCCATAGAAAATGTCTAGTGTGAAAAGAATTATAATGCCTGATATATAGAAGTAACTAGGCTTTACTCTAGAAGTTTTTTTCTAATTTAGCTTAGTTTCTGTGACCTGTATAGCAGCTTTGGAAAGTACTGTACAGCTGTAGATAATTCCCAGATCTTTTCTGAGAGGCAGAGATTTTGATTTAGTAGAGTGGTTCAAGCAAGGTCTATTTGGTCTTCCAGTGGATTTTTGGCAAAGCCTACAGACTTTTTTTTTTTTGGCTGCATTGGGTCTTCGTTGCTGCATGCGGGCTTTCTGTAGTTGTGGCAAATGGGGGCTACCCTTCGTGGGGGGGGCGCAGGCTTCTCATTGCAGTGGCTTCTCTTGTTGCAGAGCATGGGCTCTACACACATGGGCTTCAGTAGTTGCAGCATGCAGGCTCAGTAGTTCCAGCACGCGGGCTCTAGAGCTCAGGTTCAGTAGCTGTGGCACACGGGCTTAGCTGCTCCTTGGCATGTGGGATCTTCCCTTACCAGGGCTCGAACCCGTGTCCCCTGCATTGGCAGGCGGATTCTTAACCACTGTGCCACGAGGGAAGTCCCTGGAGACATTTTTGATTGTCACATCTGGGAGACGCTACTGGCATCTAATGGATAGAGGCCAGGGATGCTACTAAACATCCTACAATGTGTAGGACAGCCCCTTAAAACAAAGAATTGCCCATCCCAAAATGTCAAAAGTGCCAAGGTTGAAAAATCTAGTGTGAGAAAAGTCAAAGCTTATGGAGTGGATAATCAGTATTTAACAAATAAAGATTTAAAAAGAACTGGGAAAGAAACTACCTGCGAATTCTTAGCAGATCAATTCACAGGAACTTTTATTCTGTCATTTACAGTATAATCCCTAGTTAGGTATACCTTTTGAATCTGATTGTACCTTGAAATTAGGAACTCCAGGATACCTTACTGAAGTAAACTTCAACAGGTGCTGTAATTTTTTTTTTGAATTTTATTTATTTTTTCATACAGCAGGTTCTTATTAGTCATTGATTTTATACACATCAGTGTATACATGTCAATCCCAATGGCCCAATTCAGCACACCACCATCCCCACCCCCCCGTGGCTTTCCCCCCTTGGTGTCCATACGTTTGTTCTCTGCATCTGTGTCTCAACTTCTGCCCTGCAAACCGGTTCATCTGTACCATTTTTCTAGGTTCCACATACATGCGTTAATATACGATATTTGTTTTTCTCTTTCTGACTTACTTCACTCTGTATGACAGTCTCTAGATCCATCCACGTCTCAACAAATGACTCAATTTCATTCCTTTTTATGGCTGAGTAATATTCCATTATATATATGTACCACATCTTCTTTATCCATTCATCTGTCGATGGGCATTTAGGTTGCTTCCATGACCTGGCTATTGTAAATAGTGCTGCAATGGACATTGGGGTGCATGTGTCTTTTGGAATTACGGTTTTCTCTGGGTATATGCCCAGGAGTGGGATTGCTGGGTCATGGTAATGGTAATTCTATTTTTCGTTTTTTAAGGAACCTCCATACTGTTCTGCATAGTGGCTGCATCAATTTACATTCCCACCAACAGTGCAAGAGGGTTCCCTTTTCTCCACACCCTCTCCAGCATTTGTTGTTTGTAGATTTTCTGATGATGCCCATTCTTACTGGTGTGAGGTGATACCTCATTGTGGTTTCGATTTGCATTTCTCTAATGATTAGTGATGTTGAGCAGCTTTTCATTTGCTTCTTGGCCATCTGTATGTCTTCTTTGGAGAAATGTCTATCTAGGTCTTCTGCCCATTTTTGGATTGGGTGGTTTGTTTTTTTAATATTGAGCTGCATGAGCTGTTTATATATTTTGGAGATTAATCCTTTGTCCGTTGATTCGTTTGCAAATATTTTCTCCCATTCTGAGGGTTATCTTTTCGTCTTGTTTATGGTTTCCTTTGCTGTGCAAAAGCTTTGAAGTTTCATTAGGTCCCGTTTGTTTATTTTTGTTTTTATTTCCATTACTCTAGGAGGTGGATCAAAAAAGAGCTTGCTGTGATTTATGACAAAGAGTGTTCTTCCTATGTTTTCCTCTCAGAGTTTTATAGTGTCCAGTCTTACATTTAGGTCTCGATTCCATTTTGAGTTTATTTTTGTGTATGGTGTCAGGGAGTGTTCTAATTTCATTCTTTTACATGTAGCTGTCCAGTTTTCCCAGCACCACTTATTGAAGAGGCTGTCTTTTCTCCATTGTATATCCTTGCTTCCTTTGTCATAGAGTAGTTGACCATAGGTGCGTGGGTTTATCTTTGGGCTTTCTATCTTGTTGCATTGATCTATGCTTCTGTTTTTGTGCCAGTACCATATTGTCTTGATTACTGTAGTTTTGTAGTATATTCTGAAGTCAGGGAGTCTGATTCCTCCAGCTCCGTTTTTTTCCCTCAAGACTGCTTTGGCTATTTGGGGTCTTTTGTGTCTCCATACAAATTTTAAGATTTTTTTGTTCTAGTTCTGTAAAAAATGCCATTGGTAATTTGATAGGGATTGCATTGAATCTGTAGATTGCTTTGGGTAGTGTAGTCATTTTCACAATATTGATTGTTCCAATCCAAGAACATGGTATATCTCTCCATCTGTTGGTATCATCTTTAATTTCTTTCATCAGTGTCTTATAGTTTTCTGCATACAGGTCTTTTCTCTCCCTAGGTAGGTGTATTCCTAGGTATTTTATTCTTTTTGTTGCAGTGGTAAATGGGAGTGTTTCCTTAATTTCTCTTTCAGGTTTCTCATCATTAGTGTATAGGAATGCAAAAGATTTCTGTGCATTAATTTTGTATCCTGCAACTTTACCAAATTCATTGATTAGCTCTAGTAGTTTTCTGGTGGCATCTTTAGGATTCTCTATGTATAGTATCATGTCATCTGCAAACAGTGACAGTTTTACCTTTCTTTTCCAACTTGTATTCCTTTTATCTCTTTTTCTTCTCTGATTGCTGTGGCTAGGACTTCCAAAACTATGTTGAATAATAGTGGTGAGAGTGGGCAACCTTGTCTTGTTCCTGATCTTAGTGGAAATGGTTTCAGTTTTTCACCATTGAGAATGATGTTGGCTGTGGATTTGTCATGTGGCCTTTATTATGTTGAGGTAGGTTCCCTCTATGCCCACTTTCTGGAGAGTTTTTATCATAAATGGGTGTTGAATTTTGTCAAAAGCTTTTTCTGCATCTATTGAGATGATCATATGGTTTTCATTCTTCAATTTGTTAATATGGTGTATCACATTGATTGATTTGCATATATTGAAGAATCCTTGCATCCCTGGGATAAATCCCACTTGATTATGGTGTATGATCCTTTTAATGTATTGTTGGATTCTGTTTGCTAGTATTTTGTTGAGGATTTTTGCATCTATATTCATCAGTGATATTGGTCTGTAATTTCCTTTTTTTGTAGTATCTTTGTCTGGTTTTGGTATCAGGGTGATGGTGGCCTCATGGAATGAGTTTGGGAGTGTTCCTTCCTCTGCAATTTTTTGAAAGAGTTTGAGAAGGATGGGTGTTAGCTCTTCTCTAAATGTTTGATAGAATTCACCTGTGAAGCCATCTGGTCCTGGATTTTGTTTGTTGGAAGATTTTTAATCACAGTTTCAATTTCATTACTTGTGACTGGTCTGTTCATATTTTCTATTTCTTCCTGGTTCAGTCTTGGAAGGTTATACCTTTCTAAGAATTTGTCCATTTCTTCCAGGTTGTCCATTTTATTGGCATAGAGTTGCTTGTAGTAGTCTCTTAGGATGCTTTGTATTTCTGCAGTGTCTGTTGTAACTTCTCCTTTTTCTTTTCTAATTTTATTGATTTGAGTCCTCTCCCTCTTTTTCTTGATGAGTCTAGCTAATGGTTTGTCAATTTTGTTTATCTTCTCAAAGAACCAGCTTTTAGTTTTACTGATCTTTGCTATCATTTTCTTTGTTTCTATTTCATTTATTTCTGCTCTGATCTTTATGATTTCCTTCCTTCTGCTAACTTTGGGTTTTGTTTGTTCTTCTTTCTCTAGTTCCTTTAGGTGTAAGGTTAGATTGTTTCTTTGAGATTTTTCTTGTTTCTTGAAGTAGGATTGTATTGCTATAAACTTCCCTCTTAGAACTGCTTTTGCTGCATCCCATAGGTTTTGGATGGTTGTGTTTTCATTGTCATTTGTCTCTAGGTATTTTTTGATTTCCTCTTTGATTTCTTCAGTGATCTCTTGGTTATTTAGTAACGTATTGTTTAGCCTCCATGTGTTTGTGGTTTTTACGTTTTTTCCCCTGTAATTCATTTCTAATCTCATAGCGTTGTGGTCAGAAAAGATGCTTGATATGATTTCAATTTTCTTAGATTTACTGGGGCTTGATTTGTGACCCAAGATGTGATCTATCCTGGAGAATGTTCCGTGCGCACTTGAAAAGAGAGTAGAATCTGCTGTTTTGGATGGAATGTCCTATAAATATCAATTACATCTGTCTGGTCTATTGTGTCATTTAAAGCTTCTGTTTCCTTATTTATTTTCTGTTTGGATGATCTGTCCATTGGTGTAAGTGAGGTGTTAAAGTCCCCCACTATTACTGTGTTACTGTCGATTTCCTCTTTTATAGCTGTTAGCAGTTGCCTTAAGTATTGAGGTGCTCCTATGTTGGGTGCATATATATTTATAATTGTTATATCTTCTTCTTGGATTGATCCCTTGATCATTATGTAGTGTCGTTCCTTGTCTCTTGTAACATTCTTTATTTTAAAGTCTATTTTATCTGATATGAGTACTGCTACTCCAGCTTTCTTTTGATTTCCACTTGCGTGGAATATCTTTTTCCATCCCCTCACTTTTAGTCTGTATGTGTCCCTAGGTGTGAAGTGGGTCTCTTGTAGACAGCATATATATGGGTCTTGTTTTTGTATCCATTCAGCAAGCCTGTGTCTTTTGGCTGGAGCATTTAATCCATTCACATTTAAGGTAATTATCAATATGTATGTTCCTATGACCATTTTCTTAATTGTTTTGGGTTTGTTTTTGTATGTCATTTTCTTCTCTTGTGTTTCCCACTTAGAGAAGTTCCTTTAGCATTTGTTGTAGAGCTGGTTTGATGGTGCTGAATTCTCTTAGCTTTTGCTTGTCTGTAAAGCTTTTGATTTCTCCATCGAATCTGAATGAGATCCTTGCCGGGTAGAGTAATCTTGGTTGTAGGTTCTTCCCTTTCATCACTTTAAGTATATCACGCCACTCCCTTCTGGCTTGTAGAGTTTCTGCTGAGAAATCAGCTGTTAACCTTATGGGAATTCCCTTGTATGTTATTTGTCGTTTTTCCCTTGCTGCTTTCAATAATTTTTCTTTGTATTTAATTTTTGTCAATTTGATTACTATGTGTCTCGGCATGTTCCTCCTTGGATTTATCCTGTATAGGTCTCTCTGCACTTCCTGGACTTGGGTGGCTATTTCCTTTCCCATGTTAGGGAAGTTTTCGACTATAGTCTCTTCAAATATTTTCTCTGGTCCTTTCTCTCTCTCTTCTCCTTCTGGGACCCCTATCATGCGAATGTTGTTGCGTTTAATGTTGTCCCAGAGGTCTCTTAGGCTGTCTTCATTTCTCTTCATTCTTTTTTCTTTAGAGTGTTCCGCAGCAGTGAATTCCAACATTTTGTCTTCCAGGTCACTTATCCGTTCTTCTGCCTCAGTTATTCTGATATTGATTCCTTCTAGTGTAGTTTTCATTTCAGTTATTGTATTGTTCATCTCTGTTTGTTTGTTCTTTAATTCTTCTAGGTCTTTGTTAAACATTTCTTGCATTTTCTCGATCTTTGCCTCCATTCTATTTCCGAAGTCCTGGATCATCTTCACTATCATTATTCTGAATTCTTTTTCTGGAAGGTTGCCTATCTCCACTTCATTTAGTTGTTTTTCTGGGGTTTTATCTTGTTCCTGCATCTGGTACATAGCTCTCTGCCTTTTCATCTTGTCTATCTTTCTGTGAATGTGGTTTTTGTTCCACAGGCTGCAGGATTGTAGTTCTTCTTGCTTCTGCTGTCTGCCCTCTGAGGTGCTGTAATTTTGATTTGTACTTTTAGCAATGGCTTATGATAAG
This sequence comes from Eubalaena glacialis, assembly GCF_028564815.1. NCBI lineage: Eukaryota > Metazoa > Chordata > Mammalia > Artiodactyla > Balaenidae > Eubalaena > Eubalaena glacialis. The sequence goes on along the minus strand of NC_083723.1, from coordinate 95,952,486 downwards.
ACTTGTCTCTCTGGATTCATTGGAAAATTGTTTTTTGTTGGTGCTCTTCAATTTTTGTTCCTACTTCTGCAAGATACTATAGATATTGAAGTCTTTAACCCTCCCAGTCACTTACCATCTTGTAAACACATTGAAGGAGAAGTCAAGCAAATCAGTGTCAGACTATTCTATTTCCTTAAGAACTAGAAGGTGTCTTGTAGATACATAGGGAATATTTGGAAAAAACTTATTTGAATTAAAATAACACAAGGTTAGAATCTGAAGCTAAAACTATAAGGCAACCACACAATTTCAAAACTCAAACTCTAGAGAATTTGCTGAATTTGAAAGAGTATAAGATTTAGATTGGTATGTGCTCAACTAAAATAAGTAGAGAATTCTACAACATGGCTGAAGAAAAGAGCAGTCTGCATCTAATTAACAACTGTGAGAAATACCTGAAAAAACAAACTATTCAACTGCTTTTATTTTAATGCTCAAATAAAGCAATAAAATGATTAAATTGTGTTTTCTTGCAGAAAAAGGATCTTGATAGAGCTAAAAAGAGAATAAGTCATGGCAAATAGTGCTTTTAGGCTGCAGATTTTATACGGATAGCATTAGTGGACCTACAGGGATAGCATGCTGGCAGTATAAAAGAAAAAAATCTCAGGACACAGGAGAGTGCAGTGAGATTTGGGGGAATTTTATAGGTAATTTTATAGGTAATTCATAGCAGTGACAAAAATTGAAACCTATTAGAAGATTGCGAGTTTTAGTCTCATGATCAAAATGCCAGAAAATATAAGGGATATGTGAGGGAACTCCTGTTCAGTTAAAACATGTTTAGGTGAATTTACTTTCAAGCTGTTGACATAGCCTGTTTTGTTGAACTGACAGAAATTACCTCTCAAGAAAAAGAGGGGGAAGGGTCAGCCATAAAACATAAATGGATCGTTTTTGTGAAAGCTTGACGGTCATATACTTACTTGCCAGTTGCAAAGGAAGTTGACCTGTAACTACTTTTTTTTTTAACTAAAATGAGATCAGTAGTCTTGTTTCATGAAGTTAAAGTAACAGAAAAGTCTTAGAGATCAGCCTCTAATCTAGAAGACAGAAGTCTCATTTTCGATATATAAAGTAGCATGGAAGCCCTTCTGTATTCTATGGATATAACATAAAAGACAGTCTTAGTTTGCATAGAATATGGAAAAAAGAAAAGGAGGGTTTTACCAGTATTAGAAGCAGGAAAATAATTCTAGATCTTATAATGGAAGTGAATCACTTAAATCAAATGTACCACTTGGTTCTGTTTGCACTAAAACTGAATAGAAGAATAAAATTTAAGAAGAAACTGTTGAATTCCCTATACTTAATTAATTAGAGGTCTTGCTGAATGGTACTGAGGAAATTCTATAGTAAAGTTTTTTATTGTATGTAATTTACATACAGTGAAATATTCAGATTTTCAGTATACAGTTGGATCAGTTTTGACAAACACACATTTGTGTAACTCACACCCCAACATGGAACATTTCTATCATCCCAGAAAGTTCCTTCATGCCCTTTCACAGTGCTCTGGAACTTACTTCTTCTTTTTTATATTTTGCTGCGTTGGGTCTTAGTTGCGGCAGGTGGGCTCTTCGTTGAGGCATGCGGGCTCTTTGTTGCAGAGCGAGCTTCTCTCTACTTGTGGCGTGCGGGTTTTCTCTCTCTACTTGTGGCGCTCAGGCTCCAGGGCGCATGGGATCTGTAGTTTGCTGCATGTGGGCTCTCTCGCTGAGGTGCCTGAGCTCAGCAGTTGTGGCACGTGGGCTTAGTTGCCCGACCAGTGATTAAACCCACGTCCCCTGCGTTGGAAGGCGGATTCTTTACCACTGGACCACCAGGGAAGTCCCTGGAACTTACGTCTATCACTATAAATTATTTTTTGCTATTCTAAAATGTTACATAAATATAATTATACAGAATATTTTCACTCAGGATAATGTTTTAAAGATTCATCCATGTTGTGTGTATCAAAAATTTGTTCCTTTTTGAACCCTCTTGCACTGTTGGTGGGAATGTAAATTGATACAGCCACTATGGAGAACAGTATGGATGTTCCTTTAAAAACTAACAATAGAACTACCATGTGACCCAGCAATCCCACTACTGGGCATATACCATGCAAAAACCATAATTCAAAAAGAAGCATGTACCACAATGTTCATTGTAGCACTATTTACAATAGCCAGGACATGGAAGCAACCTAAGTGTCCATTGACAGATGAATGGATAAAGAAGATGTGGCACATATATACAATGGAATATTAGCCATAAAAAGAAACGAAACTGAGTTATTTGTAGTGAGGTGGATGGACCTAGAGTCTGTCATACAGAGTGAAGTAAGTCAGGAAGAGAAAAACAAATACTGTATGCTAACACATATATATGGAATCTAAAAAAAAAAAAAGGTTCTGATGAACCTAGGGGCAGGACAGGAATAAAGACACAGATGTAGAGAATGGACTTGAGGACACAGGGAGGGGGAAGGGTAGGCTGGGATGAAGTGAGAGAGTAGCATTAACATATATACACTACCAAATGTAAAATAGATAGCTAGTGGGAAGCAGCTGGGAGATCAGGGAGATCAGCTGGGTGCTTTGTGACCACTTAGAGGGGTGGGATAAGGAGGGTGGGAGGGAGATGTAAGAGGGAGGGGATATGGGGATATATGTATACATGTAGTTGATTCACTTTGTTATTGTAACATTGTAACATTCCTTTTTATTGCTGAGTTTCCACTGTATGGAAATTCTGTACTAATTTAAAGAGATGTGATGAAGTCTTTATGGCCTGACAAAAATAGCTGACTCAATCAGGCAGAAAATTGATTGGCTTGGAAATTGAAAGAAAAGACAGAATAGTATATTTAAAAGACTGTGAAATTGTTAAAATACTTCAGTAGGCAGAATTGAAAGCATATTATGGCTTGCTCTGTGCTAAGGCAGCATGAGTGCAGACAACATAGTGCATGATTCTGTATCCCTAGCAGCTCCTGGTATTAGGTCCAAGCACCTGTAGCCAGTCCCTTAGCTTGTCTTTCCAGTGTTTTTTGATCTCACTCCTTTCTTCAACTCTCCCCATATTCCTGTGTCTTTTCCTCTAAAGTTTAAACTATTGAGTCCTACCTATCGCCCCCTTTTCTTTTTTTTTTAATTTTTAAAATTGTGGTAAAATATTTATAACATGAAATTTGCCATTTTAACCATTTTTAAGTGTACAGTTTAGTGTATTTTTTGACTAAACGTTGCCCCAGGTATTTGAAGCTTTGCAGTCTTTTTGAGTGATGCCCCCTTTTCTAGATTGAGTTGTGAGTTAAACTAAATAGAGATGAACATCTTGTCAGTTCTTCAGATAGCTGTGACTGTCTGCTTCTTTGTTTTACCTGCTGAATGCTTATTGGTGTTCGTTGTTTGATTTGGTTCAGCAAGCCATTTGTGTATGTGTGCTGAACGTCAATATCACTAATTGCTCTTATATCATTTTCAGGGTTTCTTTTATTTCCTTAGCCATTCTAGTTCATTGTTATGGTGAACATTTAATAATATTCAAATTTATTAGATAAAGGTTATTTAAAAGAGCAACTCTCATCTGCTTTGAAGTTTTATGTTGTTCCCAAATTTTGTATGCAAAGTAGACTTTCAAATCTGCTAGTACATTTGATTCCTAGGTGTCCATATATTTTGGCAAATTTTTCTTAGTTTCTTCTAACATTTCTCTGTTTCATCTTGAAAATGGCTAATGAACAAAACACCAACTTAATGTGGTAGGTATTATTAAGGTATCTCCATCTGCCACTTCAAGCATTATTATGACAAGCTTCTAAATGTGGGGTTGGTGCCTCAGTTCTGGAGAAGTCTCATCCATTATCTCTTTAAATATTACCTCTGCCCTGTTCTTTTCTCTCTTTCTGGGTCTCTGATTGTATATCTGTTAGACCTTCTCACTGTATCCTCAATGTCTGTCTTCTTTATTCTCCATCTTTTTTTTCACTGTGCCACATTCTGGGTAATAGCTTCTAATCTGCCTTGTAGGTCATTGAATCTCATTTCACTTGCTTCTAATTTATTGTTAAACTCATCAGTTGAGTTCATAATTTCAGTTACTTTTTTTATTTCTAGAAATTCTGTTTGATTCCTTTTAAAATTGGCAGTGTTATAAAGAAGTTATAAAGTATTATTAAGTGTTATAAAGAAGTTTATAGCTTCTTGTTCCCTGAAAATATTTTCAGGCTCTAAATAAAACTTCTTTAATATGGTCAACATATAGTCTAGATGTAACAGTTACAGTATTTGGGATCTTTGTGGGTTTGTCTCTGTTAGCAGTAGTTTCTTATGCTTCTCACTCATGACTAGGTGCTAGTCATTAGATTTTAAAACTTACTTGTTGGAATAATATGAGGCCTCGGATGATCCATCAGAGAGGATTTTGTATATTTCTTAAAGGTGCCTAGGGCACTATCAGTCCAGGACTCATGTAATCTAAGTTCAAGGGTTGAAGTTCCCTGGACCATTTTGGTGATGTAAGTTAAACCTAAACAGCTGGTTTATTTCTGGTTCATCCTTACCCTAAAGGTACTTAGAGTCCCAGATTAATGTGTCTTGAGTATGGTTTAGTAAACTCTCTACTTTGTATAAGCCCAGTGCTTTGAATTTTGTTTATCTTGAAGTTTGAAGCCACCAAAGCCACAGCTCAATTTCTCATTGGGTTCTTATGCACTGCCAGATGCCCTCAAGGCAAAAGCAACTGTTTATTTACCTCTTTGGGTTTTTGCCACTTCAGTTAGTAGTTCTTTGATATCTTATTCAGTCTCTAAGAAATTAAAAATAAAATTTTATCTAGCTATTTTAAAAGCCTTCACAATTTTGATCCAAATTTAGCTTGCCATTACTGGAAGTAGAAATCAGCATCTTCTAAATTTTTTAATTGTTTTATTTATATGTCTTCTGTTATCTCTTAAACTCTTTGTATTCCTTGCAGACTTTTAAAAATCTTGTTGAAAACAGCATTGATTTATTATTTAATGATCAGTTAAGTGTGAGTACATATAGATCTACCTTGTTCTTTTATTAGTTTTTCTTAATTTTAAAAATTCTTTTTATTTTCCTTCCTGTAGGACTAATGGGAAAAAACCTGACAACTTGAAAGCCAATTTCAAATTAACACAAATCATGTTTTATGTTTCTCTTGGATCTTACCACTGACAATACTTAGTGTACTGTGTCTAGCAAATACAACAATTTAATACTGATTTATTTATTTTAGCTTTAGAATTTGTTTCTGGGGTTAGGTTTTTTATTTTGTTTTTTAATGAAACATTTATTCAATGTTTCCTGTGTACCAGGCACTGTGTTAATTGCTCTTAAATATGTTGTCTAATATAATCCTTACTGCTCAGTGGTAGATGGTATGTTATTTTTACAGAACAGAAAGTTGGCAATCAAGTGTTTAAGCCTTTGAATGTAGCAAAGGTTTGGTAAGGGAATTCACAAGTTTGATGTGAATAGGATCCACCATTGGGGATGTATTTATATTCCCCGTCTTGTCTAGGTTGAGGATTTTTCAAGACAACCAGTTTAAACAGCATGTCTTTTCTAATTGTTGCAAAACACGTCTTAAATTTGCCTTGTATCTTTGGGTTTTTCCCCTCTTTCCCTAAATTATTGTTGGTACTTGAATGTTCTTACTTGAAAAGTCCACAGATTGCAAAGGGAAGTATGTGAACAGAAAAATATTATCACCTTAATTCAGCATAATTTAGCTCTGAAAACAAGGTGGCCTGTGACTAAACTGATTGGAACTTGGCAGCTGTGCCATAGTATGGATTTTATCATTCTTTATTTTTTTATATTGATAATGCAGTAACAGATGATACTGTAAATTATTAAAGTCTAAAAGGTCTATATTAGACTATTGGATACGTGATAAAATTTGAAACCCTCTTCAATCTAGCCTTAAATTTGCAGTTGGTATTTTTATTGTTTGAGTAATAATAAGCCTTTAAAAAGTACATATAATTAACATTTCTGTTTTTAGGACTTGTGTGTTTTTCCCCCAGTTTGCTAAAACATTTTCTTATATTAAAAAATATATATTTTCTTTACATTTAGTAGGCAATTTTTCTGGCAGGGGAGTTTGTTATATTCACATCGCTTAGTCATGAGATAAGGGTTTTGTCAAATGATGTGACATTTTATTTTCAATAGATGTTTTATTACCATTGATAAGACAGCACACATTAACTAATGTCCAAGGTTTTGACGTAATCATTGTGTGATTGTTAACTTGTTCAGTGTTATTGCCTATACAGAAAATACTCTGGGAAAAATGTTGCTTTCTTTATCACAATATAAATTTAGTTGTAAATGTCACTGGAACAGTTTGGTAGATTGAGGTGTAATTTTCAATTAAAATATTAACTTGTGTTCTAGTTGTAAGTAATGATATGACATATCTTTGCTCTGAAAACATAGGCCGAAGTTACAAGAATATTTTCAGAAAAAAAATTTTTAAATAACTTATTTAGAAAATATTACTAGAAATTGTTATTTTGTGATTTTCTTTCTTTTTTTTTTTATAAATTGCCTGTCCATATCCTATACTCATCTTTTCATTTACCTGTCTTTTCTTTATCTGCATATAGGAGCTGATCTTATCTTTGTCATCAGTTTCCCATGTATGCAAAAGGTGACAAATATCTTAGTGTTACCTTGCATATACAGGGCATAGGATTAATATTGCTATTCATATACATGGAAATCTGCTTGGTCCTTTTGAAAGCACAGAATGGAGAGGATAGAGATGAGAAAAGCTAGCTAATGAAAGCACTTGACGCTCATCTCTCAAAACACATACACAGAAACCAAGACTGAAAAAAAACAGGAACAAAACCCTTTCAAATTCTGACTTGACTTTGCTTTACTTGTGTCTGGCACCAATGGTATATTGTGTGCTGGCTACTAAAGCTTCCACCTGGAAGAGACCCATGCCATTTCTTCTATTTAAGTATGGTCACATGGTCATATCTAACTTCAAGGGAGTAAGGAAGTGTTCACAGAAGGAGAATCAGCAGTATTGGGTGGACGGCCCTCATGATTTACCATGTCACCCTAAATGTATTTTCTTCATGGCCATAATAATTGTATTTCCTTTTTACCGTATGCTTAAAGCAATAGTTAATTTTGAATTTTGGACATAAATTTATACCAAGAAAAACTGATATTTATCTCAGACTTTGCCATTCACTTTTATGTATAATTTATCTTTCTTTGTAATATCTCTTAGAGTTATTGCAGTTTTTATATTTATCATCCCACCTTAGGGGCAACTTTAATAGCCTCCTAATTGATATTTCTAACTGCACTATTTCTGTACTTCAGTCAGTCCTATATGCTGTTACCTGTAGAACACACTTCCTTTTGTCTATTAGGTGAAATCCAAAACTCTCCATAGTTTGATCCCACCTATTTCTGCTACTCCCTAATATCTAACTTTTATATTATTTATACAATTTCAGCAATGTTCCTCAGATACGTAATCATTCCTGCCTCTATGTTTTTGCTTTTGTTATTCTTCAGTTTGGAATGTCCTCTCCTCCCCTCATTGTGCATTCACATTATGCCTTCGAGGGCCAGATTAATAGTCTGTTAAGTTTCTCTATGTTATTACAACCCACAAGAGTGCTTTTTGTTCATAAGCTATGATTTTGGGTGGGTGATTATCTTGTTTAGAACATTTTTATACATGTCGTGTGTTGTTCTCTTTGTTCTCTCATTGTTTAATATATGAAAGTCTTGATTTTACTGTAAGCCACTTGATTACCATGGCATCATATGTATTTTTCGGCTCCTTCACAATTCTTTCATGTGGTATTTGTCAAGTTTTTTTGTTTGTTTTTGTTTTTTTTAGGATTAGTTTTTTTTTTTGAATTTTTGAATTTTATTTTTTTATACAGCAGGTTCTTATTAGTCATCAATTTTATACACATCAGTGTATATATGTCAATCCCAATCGCCCAATTCATCATGTCAAGTTTTTTATTGAATTTAATATATTTGATATAGAATGATCATTTATCTATTATAAAACTTAAATGAAACATATCATTTGTGAAGTAATTAATATATTAATCCATTTATACCACAGAAAGTATGAAGCATGACTTAGAGCCTGAAAATCTGGGTCCAAATACTATCTCGATGACTTATCCAAGCTAATATGACTATTAAGTCTTTTTGAAATTTTTGAGGCTCAGTTTCTTCTCTCATTGAGAGATATGATATCTGGCTAACTAGCAGGATGACTATGAGAATTAAAACAAGATAATGAATATGAAAGTACTTAACATGCTGCCATTTGATAGTTCTGGTGCTTACCAAATGTTACATTTACTTAAATTGGGAATGCTTCCTGTGCTGTGTTATGAGTGCCATAATTTCTAAAATGTTTCTGATTGCTTTATAAAACTAAATAAGTATAGGTACTATTTTTCTTTAAACATTTGTTATCATTTTAATAAAATACACATAAATGCATGAGTATATTAATTCTTATCTGTTATGACTGAACATTAAAATGATTATGTATTTCAATAGGAAAAAAATCTGGATTATTATTGTGGTGGGTCAGGAATAAATGAGAGTTGGGGATGTGGAAAGAATGGATATAAACTACCTTTCTTGTAGCTTAGCAAGAAAGAGAGAAGAGATATAGGATGCTGTCTAAATGGGAATGTCAAGTACATTACTGACTTTAACAGTTAGGCTTTTAACTGTGTTCTGTTAAAAGAATGAATTTTTTAAAGTTAATCTGGAGTTTGCCTAACGCTTCTCAAAAAGATTACCCAGGTAGTGAATATAATTATTTCAAATGCTTTGTGATTAGAAATTATAATCCATCCTCTTCAGAAGTCTCTCTTTGCACTTTGGAATTGATTATGTTTAGATCACCAGATACATTTTCACAAAATAATTAATTTGAAATAAAACCCAACCATATTTCATGTTTTATGATACATATTTTTTCACATATTAGCATCTCTGAAATTAGTATGCTTCCTAAAATTGATATCTTAGATCCAATGAAATATAGTAATTTGTTACTTACATATTTTAGTAGTTTTATCTTAGTTTGTACTTTCTGTATTCAGGAATGTCCAGTGATATTAGAAGTCCTGGGAAAAGTGAATAGTGTAAAAATAACATTAAAAATTTTCTCTCATGATTTCATAGCTTTCAAAAATTAAAATTTTTTTCTTATTTAAATATACTCTATTTCAGCATTTTCCCACCAGAATAAGTTACTTTCTATATATTAATGGTCTGTGCTGAAGAATTTTAGGAGAAGGATGATTGCTGATGCAAGTGAAGCATCAGATATAAAGAATTAATATATTTTTTCATTATACCACCTTGTATACAAATATAGATGATGTTTTCATTAATAGGAAGCATAGTGCTACAATTATATTTCCTTTTGGACAATTTTCCCACATTCCAGTTTTATAGCAATAACTTCATGAATATATAGAAGTGAATCCATTCTTGCTGGGAAAGCTTAATATCTCCTCTTAATATGCCTCTGTGGAACTGTGCAATTATAAGGACCTTTATTTAGTCAAAAATTTACTGGATCTTGGAACCCTTTTCCTGAAGATCCCAGCGGGCTGAAGACTTGGAGAGGGAGAGCTTGAGGTGGATCGGGTGCAACGTTAGAGGGAAGCAATTAGCTCCTGTGTTGTTGCCTCTTAGGAGTCCAACCCCTCTGGGAAAACCTGCCCCAGGCCGCCTCCAGAGATCTTTAAGATGGCAGAGGAGTAAGACGTGGAGATCACCTTGCTTCCCACAAATACATCAGAAATACATCTACATGTGGAACAACTCCTACAGAACACCTACTGAATGCTGGCAGAAGACCTCAGAATTCCCAAAAGTGTGGCTGACAGGGTCTTGGTGCACTGGCCAGATGTCAGGCCTGTGCCTCTGAGGTGGGAGAGCCGAGTTCAGGATATCGGTCCACCAGAGACCTCCCGGCTCCACGTAATATCAAGTGGCGAAAGCTCTCCCAGAGATCTCCATCTCAAAGCTAAGACCCAGCTCCACTCAACGACCAGCAAGCTACAGTGCTGGAAACCCTATGTGAAACAACTAGCAAGACAGGAACACAACCCCACCCATTAGCAGAGAGGCTGCCTAAAATCATAATAAGGTCACAGATACCCCAAAACACACCACCAGACGCGGTCCTGCCCACCACAAAGACAAAATCCAGCCTCATCCACCAGAACACAGGCACTAGTCTCCTCCACCAGGAAGCCTACACAACCCACTGAACCAACCTTACCCACTGGGGGCAGACACCAAAAACAACGGGAAATAAGAACCTGCAGCCTGTGAGCAGGAGACCCCAAACACAGTAAGTTAAGCAAAATGAGAAGACAGAGGAACACACAGCAGATGAAGGAGCAAGGTAAAAACCCACCAGACCAAACAAATCTAGGAAATAGGCAGTCTACCTGAAAAAGAATTCAGAGTAATGATAGTAAACATGATCCAAAATCTTGGAAATAGAATGGACAAAATACAGGAAACGTTTAACAAGGACCTAGAAGAACTAAAGAGCAAACAATGATGAACAACACAATAAATGAAATTAAAAATTCTCTAGAAGGAATCAATAGCAGTATAACTGAGGCAAAAGAACGGATAAGTGACCTGGAAGATAAAATAGTGGAAATAACTACCACAGACCAAAATAAAAAAAAATGAAAAGAATTAAGGACAATCTCGGAGACCTCTGGGACAACATTAAATGCACCAACATTAGAAATATAGGGGTCCCAGAAGAAGAAGAGAAAAAGAAAGGGACTGAGAAAATATTTGAAGGGATTATAGTTGAAACTTTCCTAATATGGGAAAGGAAATAGTCAGTCAGGTCCAGGAAGTGTAGAGAGTCCCATACAGGATAAATCCAAGGAGAAACACACCAAGACACTTTTTTTTTTTTTTTAGACACATTTTTATTTTTTTAAAAATTTTATTTATTTTTGGCTGCATTGGGTCTTCGTTCATGCTTGCGGGCTTTCCCTAGTTGTGGTGAGTGGGGGCTACTCCTCGTTGCAGTGCGCGGGCTTCTCACTGCGGTGGCTTCTCTTGTTCCAGAGCACAGGCTCTAGGTGCGCGGGCTTCAGTAGTTGTGGCAGGCGGGCTGAGTAGTTGTGGCTCACGGGCTCTAGAGCGCAGGTTCAGTAGTTGTGGCTCACGGGCTTAGTTGCTCCGTGGCATGTGGGATCTTCCCGGACCAGGGATGGAACTCATGTCCCCTGCATTGGCAGGCAGATTCTTATCTACTGTGCCACCAGGGAAGTCCCACTACTATTTTTAATTTTAGCCATTTTATTAGGTGTGTGGTGATATCTTATTGTGGTCTTAATTTTCATTTCTCTTTAATTTTTGTTAACATGGTTAATGATGCTGAACAACTTTTCATGTGCTTATTTGCCATATATCCTCTTTGGTGATGTATCTTTTCCTGTCTTTGGTGAAGTATCTTGCCCAGTCTCTGTTTGGATTGTTTGTTCGTTGACTAATAAATTATGAGAGTTATTTGTATATTCTAGATACAAGGCCTGTCTTTTCATACTCTTCACAGAGTCTTTGGTGGAGCAGAAGTTTTTAATTTTGCTAAGGTCTCTCTCCTCTGTATTTAACTTATATGTTTAACCTGGTCTGCTCTATCGCACTTTTTCCCTTGGTGCAAAAACTGCATCACAGTGCATCTAACTCTAAAACTACATCTACCTTGAAGCATGTTTCTTTTCCTCTTGTTATATCAGCTAATGATGCCACAGTCTAGCACAAAACAGACACCTGAGTGCCATCCTTGACTCCTCTAATCCTTTACTTTCTACTCTAACCACCCACCCAAATCCTGTCTATTCTTACTAAGCATTTCTCAAGTTCACTCTACATCATATTTTTATCCTTAGTGCTCTTGTCTTGATTCAGATCCTTATTGTGTCTTGTCAGGATCATTGCACTGAGCTACTCATTTTACTCCTGGCTTCCAGTTTTGCCTAACATAAAGCAAGAGAACTCTTGCTTCCATATTGCTACAGAATGATCTATCCAAAATGCAGCCCAATCATGTTATTCCCCTGCTCAAAAAAATCCTTAAACATCCTTAAATAGCTTACCATCATCTCCAGAGTAAGTTTAACTTTTTTAACATGATGTACACGCCTTATCTCTCACTGCTCCCTCACACCCAGACATTAGCTCCAACCAATCTAATTTATTGCAGTTTCTTTCTTTTTTTAACATCTTTATTGGACTATAATTGCTTTACAATAATGTGTTAGTTTCTGCTTTATAACAAAGTGAATCAGCTATACATACACATATATCCCCATATCTCCTCCCTCTTGCGTCTCCGTCCCACCCTCCCTATCACACCCCTCTAGGTGGTCACAAAGCACTGAGCTGATCTCCCTGTGCTATGCGGCTGCTTCCCACTAGCTATTTTACATTTGGTAGTGCATATATGTCAATGGCACTTTCTCACTTCGTCCCAGCTTACCCTTCCCCCTCCCCATGTCCTCAAGTCCATTCTCTACATCTGCGTCTTTATTCCTGTCCTGCCCCAGGTTGTTCCGAACCTTTTTCTTTTTTTTTTTAGATTCCATATATATGCATTCCATTTATCCATTCATCTGTTGATGGACACTTAGGTTGCTTCCAATCCTGGCTATTGTAAATAGAGCTGCAATGAACATTGTGCAATGAACATCTTTGAAGTATGGTTTTCTCAGGGTATATGCCCAGTAGTGGGATTGGTGGGTCGTATGGTAGTTCTATTTTTAGGAAACATATTAATCAAACTATCAAAATTTAAATACAAAGAAAAAATATTAAAAGCAGCAAGGGAAAAACAACAAATAACATACAAGGGAATCCCCATAAGGTTAACAGCTGAGCTTTCAGCAGAAACTCTGCAAGCCAGAAGGGAGTGGCAGGACATATTTAAAGTGATGAAAGGGAAAAACCTACAACCAAGATTATCCTATCCATCAAGGATCTCATTCATTTTCGACGGAGAAATTAAAACCTTTACAGACAAGCAAAAGCTAAGAGAATTCAGCACCATCAAACCAGCTTTACAACAAATGCTAAAGGAACTTCTCTAGGCAGGAAACACAAGAGAAGGAAAAGACCTACAATAACAAACCCAAAACAATTAAGAAAATGGTAATAGGAACATACATATCAATAATTACCTTAAATGTAACTGGATTAAATGCTCCCAACAAAAGACATAGACTGGCTGAATGGATATAAAAACACAACCCATATATATGCTGTCTACAAGAGACCCACTTCAGACCTAGGGACACATACAGACTGCAAGTGAAGGGATGGAAAAAGATATTCCATGCAAATGGAAATCAAAAGAAAGCTGGAGTAGCAATTCTCATATCAGAAAAAATAGACTTTAAAATGAAGACTATTACAAGAGACAAAGAAGGACACTACATAATGATCAAGGGATCAATCCAAGAAGAAGATATAACAATTGTAAATATTTATGCACCAAACATAGGAGCACCTCAATACAGAAGGCAAATACTAACAGCCATAAATGGGGAAATCGACAGTAACACAGTCATAGTAGGGGACTTTAACACCCCACTTTCACCAATGGACAGATCATCCAAAATGAAAATAAGGAAACATAAGCTTTAAATGATACATTAAACAAGATGGACTTAATTGATATTTATAGGACATTCCATCCAAAAACAACAGAATACACTTTCTTCTCAAGTGCTCATGGAACATTCTCCAGGATAGATCATACCTTAGGTCACAAATCAAGCCTTGGTAATTTTAAGAAAACTGAAATCGTATCAAGTATCTTTTCCAACCACAACCCTATGAGACTAGATATCAATTACAGGAAAAAATCTGTAAAAAATACAAACACGTGGAGGCTAAACAATACACTACTTAATAACGAAGAGATCACCGAAGAAATCAAACAGGAACTCAAAAAATACCTAGAAACAAATGACAATGAAAACACGATGACCCCAGACCTATGGGATGCAGCAAAAGGAGTTCTAAGAGGGAAGTTTATAGCAATACAATCCTACCTCAAGAAAAAAGAAACATCTCAAATAAACAACCTAACCTAACACCTAAGCAATCAGAGAAAGAAGAACAAAAAACCCCCAAAGTTAGCAGAAGGAAAGAAATCATAAAGATCAGATCAGAAATAAAGGAAAAAGAAATGAAGGAAACAGTAGTAAATATCAATAAAACTAATAGCTGGTTCTTTGAGAAGATAAACAAAATTGATAAACCTTTAACCAGACTCACCAAGAGAAAAAGGGAGAAGAATCAAATCAATAGAATTAGAAATGAAAAAGGAGAAGTAACAACTGACACTGCAGAAATACAAAGGATCATGAGAGATTACTATAAGCAACTCTATGCCAATAAAATGGACAACCTGGAAGAAATGGACAAATTCTTAGAAAAGCACAACCTTCTGAGACTGAACCAGGAAGAAATAGAAAATATAAACAGACCAATCACAAGCACTGAAATTGAAACTGTGATTAAAAATCTTCCAACAAACAAAAGCCCAGGACCAGATGGCTTCACAGGAGAATTCTATCAAACATTTAGAGAAGAGCTAACACCTATCCTTCTCAAACTCTTCCAAAATATAGCAGAGGGAGGAACACTCCCAAACTCATTCTATGAGGCCACCATCACCCTGACATCAAAACCAGACAAAGATGTCACAAAGAAAGAAGACTACAGGCCTATATCACTGGTGAACATAGATGCAAATATCCTCAACAAAATACTAGGAAACAGAATCCAACAGCACATGAAAAGGATCATACACCATGATCAAGTGGGGTTTATCCCAGGAATGCAAGGATTCTTCAATATACACAAATCAAACAATATGATACACCATATTAACAAATTGAAAGAGAAAAACCATATGATCATCTCAATAGATGCAGAAAAAACTTTTGACAAAATTCAACACCCATTTATGATAAAAACCCTCCAGAAAGTAGGCACAGGGGGAACCTACCTCAACATAATAAAGGCCATATATGACAAACCCACAGCCAACATTGTTCTCAATGGTGAAAAACTGAAACCATTTCCACTAAGATCAGGAACAAGACAAGGTTGCCCACTCTCACCACTATTATTCAACATAGTTTTGGAAGTTTTAGTCACAGCAATCAGAGAAGAAAAAGAAATAAAAGGAATCCAAATCGGAAAAGAAATAAAACTGTCACTGTTTGCAGATGACATGATATTATGCATAGAGAATCCTAAAGATGCTACCAGAAAACTACTAGAGCTAATCAATGAATTTGGTAAAGTAGCAGGATACAAAATTAATGCACAGAAATCTCTTGCATTCCTGTATACTAATGGTGAAAAATCTGAAAGAGAAATTAAGGAAACACTCCCATTTATCACTTCAACAAATAGAATAAAATACCTAGGAATAACCCTACCTAAGGAGACAAAAGACCTGTATGCAGAAAACTATAAGACACTGATGAAAGAAATTAAAGATGATACCAACAGATGGAGAGATATACCATGTTCTTGGATTGGAAGAATCAACATTGTGAAAATGGCTATACTACCCAAAGCAATCTACAGATTCAGTGCAATCCCTATCAAACTACCAATGGCATTTTTCACAGAAGTAGAACAAAAAATTTCATAATTGTATGGAAACACAGAAGACCCCGAATAGCCAAAGCAATCTTGAGAAAGAAAAATGGAGCTGGAGGAATCAGGCTCCCTGACTTCAGGCTATACTATAAAGCTACAGTAATCAAGACAGTATGGTACTGACACAAAAACAGAAATATAGATCAATGGAACAGGATAGAAAGCCCAGAGATATACCCACACACATGGTCACGTTATTTTTGTTAAAGGAGGCAAGAATATACAATGGACAGAAGACAGCCTCTTCAATAAGTGGTGCTGGGAAAACTGGACAGCTACACATAGAAGAATGAAATTAGAACACTCCCTAACACCATACACATATGCTCTGTATGTCTAGTAATTCTTCTTTATTATAATATACTCTGTCTAATATTAGTGTGGTTATATCAGCTTTCTTTTAGTTAGTGTTTATATATCTTTTTCCATCCTTTTGCTTTCAACCTTTCTATGTATTTTTATGTAAAGTAAGCAACATTAGTTCTTTTTTGATCCAGATTGATTAATAATAGTTTCCTTTTAACTGGAATATTTAATCCATTTGCATTTAGGGTATGTACTGATATATCTGTTCCATATAATTAGTGCTCTTTTCCAATATTGTTTTTAGATTAATCTTTTTATTATTCAGTTTCCTATCTTGCTAGTTACTCATTTTTCTATTATTATTGGAATGGCTACTCTAGGGATTATAACATGTAGTGTCTGCTTCCTAGAGTCTATTATAAATTAGTACTTTTTCCAATTCCTGGACAGTGTCAAGAATCTTAGAATATTTTAACTCCATTTGCCCATGCCACCCCTGCCTTTGTGCTATTGTTGTCATATATTCCTAACCTATATGTATCTTAAACCTGACAATACATTATTATCATCATTTTATTGTCATCAATTATGTTGTTATTATTATCTACTTTTATTTAGTTTTACTCCCATATTCATCCTTTCAGGTGCTCTTCATTTCATCCTATATTTTCATGTTTCAATCAGGAGTCATTTTTCTTCTGAAAACCTTTCTTTCATGTATTTGCTGGTGACCAAGTCTTCTTGTTTGAAACCTTTTTATTTTACTTTAATTTTGAAAGTTATTTTCATTGAGCATAGATGTCTAGGTTAGGAGTTAACTTCCTTTTGGTATGTTAAATCTATTATGGTTATCTCCTGGCCTCCATTGTTTCTATTGAAAAGCCAGCTGTTAGTCTTATTGATCTTTTGAAGGTGTTGATTTTATCCTGTGACAGTTTTTTGAGATTTTCTATTTGTCTCTTGTTTTGGGCAACTTTGCTATGATAACCCTAGGTTTGGTTTTCTTTAAATATGTTCAGCTTGGGGTTCATAGAACTTGAATCTGTTGTTTGATATATTTCATCATATTTCTAGTATTTCTTCAGATACTGCTTTTGCCTCATCCTCCGTCTTGTCTTTTGCTGGGATTTAGGCCATTACACCCATATCACATATGTCAACATTCTTTTCTTTATTTTCCGTCCTTTTTCCTCTCCATTTATTACAGTAGTTCCCTGAGTATTTTCTCCTGGCCTAGCTTCCAGGTGACTAATCCTCTTCTGCTATAGCTAATCTGCTATCAAACCCATCTATTACCTTCTTAATTTCAGTAATCCTAATTTTCAGTCCAGAATTTCTGCTTGCTTCTGTTTTTTCCTTAAAATTCAGGTCTCTAATTAAATTTTCACTTGCTTTCTATTTTCTGGAGCATATTAACACACTTAGTTTTGAAGTGTGTTTCTGATAAGATCTATAGATCTGTTTTTATTATTTCTTTCTCTTTTCTTTTGGTCACTTGGTTCTGTCTCCTAAAATGCCTAGTAATTTTTGATTGAATAATGGATATTATGTATGAACATTTGTATAGGTCTGTTTGCTTCCAGAAATATTTAATTTTCTTCTGACTGGCAGTTAGAACCTTGATCTAATCAGGGATTACAGTGGTTCAAGTCTGGGTGTTGGGTTTAGTCTATTTCCCTTATAGCCCTTCAGTGGTCGCAACTGAAACTTGGGTGTTTACTTGAGCCACTCTCCCTTTGAGGGTCATGAATGCCAAATTTTGTCTCCTCAGTTTTATAGGAATTCTAAAAGCCCCTCTTAGCTTTTCAGCCTTTTAGCAGCTAATTTGTAGACTTCCTCAGTCCCTCCCCGTGCATATTTTGTGTATTTTAGGAATATGCAAATACCTTGAAGGGAAAAGCCCAGCAGAAGATCCCTTCTCTGCAGGGCTGCTTTTCTACTATTCCCTTTTTTCCAGACTATTAGTCCTTGAAGTTCTTGGTTGGTAGCCCTTAACTTCAATTTTTGTGTCTCTAGCAAAAAAAAAAAAAAAAAAAAAAAAAAAGGCCTAGAGGTGCTGCTTTCTACTTGTGCCACCCAGGAATTGGCAAACGTCTCAAGGGAAAACGTGTCAGAGAATGTAGGACTCAATTCAACAGATGCTTCTTTTTTCCCCAGGATCTTGACTTCTCATGTTTTAGCTGCCTTGGTCTACTACAATGCCTTCAAACATATTTTGCATTTTATCAGCTTTTATAGCCTTTGTTAGTGGAAGGGTTGATCTAATAAAACTACTGTAATAACTAGAAATGGATGTTCAATTCACAGCCTTTTATCATTTTCAAAATCTCCTTTATCATAGTTATTTCATTAATCTCCTAGCTAAAAGCTAATTGTTTAAAGCACACTAAAAACAGTAGATAATACTGACCTGTACAATAAAAATGTGACAGGAAGGCAAACTAGCCATCTTCCCCTTGGTACAGAGAAGTAATAAATCACTAAGAAGGTACATTTATTTTTTTCACCCGGTCAGACTGAGTTTTGGTTCTATCAATACTTTTCCTTGTATGCCCTCTAGTGGAGGTTTTATTGAAATGAAATACCTAGAAAGTGAGATGAATAAAAGGCTCTCTATCATCCAGAGAAAAAAACTTGTACATAAACTTTATTCTTGTTAACCAACTCTTGATCGTTAACAATTTTGAGAAGGTTTGGTAGATGAACTAAAAAGCCAACTTAATATCACTAGTAAATTCAACTGGGTGTTGTTAACAATATATGCTAAGTACTAGGAGACACAAGATAAAAGACCCAGTCCCTGCCTCTATTATATTTGATAGTATGGTAGAAGAGATTATAATACTATAGGCATTTTACAAGATTGTAAGATTAGAGATAGTAGAGCGTGTCTCTAGGAATATAAATTAGAATTTAACTGAGATGAAGATGACAAGTGAAAGCTTCCCAGAGGTTTATCTTTTGAACTGAGGTTTGAAGAATGAATCGGATTTAGCCAACTGAAGATGGCAGTAAAGAATATTCAGTGTAGAGGATGGTGCATGTGTAGGCCGAGAAGGATGAGAAAGCACATTTCATTCAGCCAATTATAAGTTATGTAAGCAGAACATATGATATTAGAGTAGAAAATGAATTAGAATTCAGCAGTGGCTAGATAATAACCTATGTAATCCATGCTGAAATATATGAATTTCATCCTGAAAGCTATTGAACAACTTTAAGACTGAACATACTAGTATTTTATAAAGGTTATTCTGTCAGCAGTTGAGGATGAATTGGAGGCAAGATGTCCAGCTAAAAGGCTTGCTCTTGCCAAAGCCAGGGACTATGTATTCAAAATTAACATTAGCAAGTAATTTTGCCTGAATTTGAAGAACACTAGTTCCAGTATACCTAAAGATAGATTTCAAATTTTATTTTTATTTAAAATTTTGGTCATAAAAGGTTCCTATTAAATTTTTTAAACAATATTTGACTTAGGAAGTGAGAAGTCTTCTGTTTTCCCTATAATATAGTTGGTTATTATGTATTCTTGCAGAACTTCTTACACGTGTTAGCATTTTTCTTTTGTTTTCCTTTGTTTTCTGTTTTTTAACATCTTTATTGGAATATAATTGCTTTACAATGGTGTGTTAGTTTCTGCTGTATAACAAAGTGAATCAACTATACATATACATATATCCCCATATCCCCTCCCTCTTGCGTCTCCCTCCCTCCCTCCCTATCCCGCCCCTCTAGGTGGTCACAAAGCACCAAGCTGATCTCCCTGTGCTATGTGGCTGCTTCCCACTAGCTAGCTATTTTACATTTGGTAGTGTATATATGTCCAAGCCACTCTCTCACTTTGTCCCAGTTTACCCTTCCCCCTCCCCATGCCCTCAAGTCCATTCTCTACGTCTGCATCTTTATCCCTGTCCTACCCCTAGGTTGTTCAGAACCTTTTTTTTTTTTTTAAAGATTCCATGTATATGCGTTAGCATACGGTATTTGTTTTTCTTTCTGACTTACTTCACTCTGTATGACGGTCTCTAGGTTCATCCACCTCACTACAAATAACTCAATTTCGTTTCTTTTATGGCTGAGTATTATTCCATTGTATATACGTACCACATCTTCTTTATCCATGCATCTGTCGATGGACATTTAGGTTGCTTCCATGTCCTGGCTGTTCTAAATAGAGCTGCAGTGAACATTGTGGTACATGACTCTTTTTGAATTATAGTTTTCTCAGGGTATATGTCCAGTAGTGGGATTGCTGGGTCATATGGTAGTTCTATTTTTAGTTTTTTAAGGAACCTCCATACTGTTGTCCATAGTGGCTGTATCAATTTACATTCCCAACAAGAGTGCAAGAGGGTTCCCTTTTCTCCACACCCTCTCCAGCATTTATTGTTTGTACATTTTTTGATGATGGCCGTTCTGAAGGGTGTGAGGTGATACCTCATTGTAGTTTTGATTTTCATTTCTCTAATGATTAGTGATGTTGAGCATCCTTTCATGTGTTTGTTGGCAATCTGTATATCTTCTTTGGAGAAATGTCTATTTAGGTCTTCTGCCCGTTTTTTTTAAATTAATTAATGTATTTATTTATTTCATTTTTGGCTGCATTGGGTCTCCATTGCTGCGTGCAGGCTCTTCTCTAGTTGCCGCGAGCGGGGGCTAGTCTTCGTTGCAGTGCACGGGCTTCTCGTTGCAGTGGCTTCTCTTGTTGTGGAGCAAGGGCTCTAGGCACATGGGCTTCAGTAGTTGTGGCACGTGGGCTCAGTAGTTGTGGCACGTGAGCTCTAGAGTGCAGGCTCAGTAGTTGTGGCACATGGGCTTAGTTGCTCTGCGGCATGTGGGATCTTCCTGGGCCAGGGCTCGAACCCGTGTCCCCTGCATTGGCAGGCAGATTCTTAACCACTGCGTCACCAGGGAAGCCCCTTCTGCCCATTTTTGGATTGGGTTGTTTGTTTTTTTGATACTGAGTTGCATGAGCTGCTTGTATATTTTGGATATTAATCCTTTGTCAGTTGCTTTGTTTGCAAATATTTTCTCCCACTCTGAGGGTTGTCTTTTCGTCTTTTTTATGGTTTCCTTTTCTGTGCAAAAGCTTTTAAGTTTCATTAGGTCCCGTTTGTTTCTTTTTGTTTTTATCTCCATTTCTCTAGGAGGTGGATCAAAAAGGATTATTTCATAGAGTGTTCTGCCTATGTCTTCCTCTAAGAGTTTGATAGTGTCTGGCGTTACATTGAGATCTTTAATCCATTTCGTGTTTATTTTTGTGTATGGTGTTAGGGAGTGTTCTAATTTCATTCTTTTACATGTAGCTGTCTAGTTTTCCCAACACCACTTATTGAACAGGCTGTCTTTTCTCCATTGTATATTCTTGCCTCCTTTATCAAAAATAACGTGAGCATACGTCTGTGGGTTTATCTCTGGGCTTTCTATCCTGTTCCATTGATCTATATTTCTGTTTTTGTGCCAGTACCATACTGTCTTGATTACTGTAGCTTTGTAGTATAGCCTGAAGTCAGGGAGCCTGATTCCTCCAGCTCCATTTTTCTTTCTCAAGATTGCTTTGGCTATTCGGGGTCTTCTGTGTTTCCATACAAATTATGAAATTTTTGTTCTACTTCTGTGAAAAATGCCATTGGTAGTTTGATAGGGATTGCACTGAATCTGTAGATTGCTTTGGGTAGTACAGGCATTTTCACAATGTTGATTCTTCCAATCCAAGAACATGGTATATCTCTCCATCTGTTGGTATCATCTTTAATTTCTTTCATCAGTGTCTTATAGTTTTCTGCATACAGGTCTTTTGTCTCCTTAGGTAGGGTTATTCCTAGGTATTTTATTCTTTTTGTTGCAATGGTAAATGGGAGTGTTTCCTTAATTTTTCTTTCAGATTTTTCATTTTAGTGTATAGGAATGCAAGAGATTTCTGTGCATTAATTTTGTATCCTGCTACTTTACCAAATTCATTGATTAGCTCTAGTAGTTTTCTGGTAGCATCTTTAGGATTCTCTGTGTATAGTATCATGTCATCTGCAAACAGTGACAGTTTTACGTCTTCTTTTCCGATTTGGATTCCTTTTATTTCTTTTTCTTCTCTGATTGCTGTGACTAAAGCTTCCAAAACTATGTTGAATAATAGTGGTGAGAGTGGGCAACCTTGTCTTGTTCCTGATCTTAGTGGAAATGGTTTCAGTTTTTCACCATTGAGAACAATGTTGGCTGTGGGTTTGTCATATATGGCCTTTATTATGTTGAGGTAGGTTCCCTCTGTGCTTACTTTCTGGAGGGTTTTTATCATAAATGGGTGTTGAATTTTGTCAAAAGCTTTTTCTGCATCTATTGAGATGATCATATGGTTTTTCTCTTTCAATTTGTTAATATGGTGTATCATATTGTTTGATTTGTGTATATTGAAGAATCCTTGCATTCCTGGGATAAACCCCACTTGATCATGGTGTATGATCCTTTTAATGTGCTGTTGGATTCTGTTTGCTAGTATTTTGTTGAGGGTTTTTGCATCTATGTTCATCAGTGATATTGGCCTGTAGTTTTCATTTTTGTGACATCTTTGTCCGACTTTGGTATCAGGGTGATGGTGGCCTCATAGAATGAGTTTGGGAGTGTTCCTCCCTCTGCTATATTTTGGAAGAGTATGAGAAGGATAGGTGTTAGCTCTTCTCTAAATGTTTGATAGAATTTGCCTGTGAAGCCATCTGGTCCTGGTCTTTTTTTGTTGGAAGATTTTTAATCACAGTTTCAATTTCAGTGCTTGTGATTGGTCTGTTTATATTTTCTATTTCTTCCTGGTTCAGTCTCAGAAGGTTGTGCTTTTCTACGAGTTTGTCCATTTCTTCCAGGTTGTCCATTTTACTGGCATAGAGTTGCTTGTAGTAATCTCTCATGATCCTTTGTATTTCTGCAGTGTCAATTGTTACGTCTCCTTTTTCATTTCCAATTCTATTGATTTGAATCTTCTCCCTTTTTTCCTTGATGAGTCGTGGTTAAAGGTTTATCAATTTTGTTTATCTTCTCAAAGAGATCCAGCTTTTAGTTTTATTGATATTTACTATTGTTTCCTTCATTTCTTTTTCATTTATTTCTTATCTGATCTTTATGATTTCTTTCCTCCTGCTGACTTTGGGGGTTTTTTTGTTCTCTTTCTCTGATTGCTTTAGGTGTAAGGTTAGGTTGTTTATTTAAGATGTTTCTTGTTTCTTGAGGTAGGATGGTATTGCTATAAACTTCCCTCTTAGAACTGCTTTTGTTGCATCCCATAGGTTTTGGGTCGTTGTGTTTTCATTGTCACTTGTTTCTAGGTATTTTTGATTTCCTGTTTGATTTCTTCAATGATCTCTTGGTTATTTAGTAGTGTATTGTTTAGCCTCCACGTGTTTGTATTTTTTACAGAGTTTTTCCTGTAATTGATAATCTAGTCTCGTAGCGTTGTGGTTGGAAAAGATACTTGGTATGATTTCAATTTTCTTAAATTTACCAAGGCTTGATTTGTGACCCAAGATATGATCTATCCTGGAGAATGTTCCATGAACACTTGAGAAGAAAGTGTATTCTGTTGTTTTTGGATGGAATGTCCTATAAATATCAATTAAGTCCATCTTGTTTAATGTATCATTTAAAGCTTATGTTTCCTTATTTTCATTTTGGATGGTCTGTCCATTGGTGAAAGTGGGGTGTTAAAGTCCCTTACTATGATTTTGTTACTGTCGATTTCCCCTTTTATGGCTGTTAGCACTTGCCTTATGTATTGAGGTGCTCCTGTGTTGGGTGTATAAATATTTACAATTGTCATATCTTCTTGAAATGATCCCTTGATCATTATGTAGTGTCCTTTGTCTCTTGTAATAGTCTTTATTTTAAAGTCTATTTTTTCTGATATGAGAATTGCTACTCCAGCTTTCTTTTGATTTCCATTTGCATGGAATATCCTTTTCCATCCCCTCACTTTCAGTCTGTATGTGTCCCTAGGTCTGAAGTGGGTCTCTTGTAGACAGCATGTATATGGGTTGTGTTTTTATATCCATTCAGCCAGTCTATGTCTTTTGTTGGGAGCATTTAATCCAGTTACATTTAAGGTAATTATTGATATGTATGTTCCTATTACCATTTTCTTAATTGTTTTGGGTTTGTTATTGTAGGTCTTTTCCTTCTCTTGTGTTTCCTGCCTAGAGAAGTTCCTTTAGCATTTGTTGTAAAGCTGGTTTGGTGGTGCTGAATTCTCTTAGCATTTGCTTGTCTGTAAAGGATTTAATTTCTCTGTCGAAAATGAATGAGATCCTTGCTGGGTAGAGTAATCTTGGTTGTAGGTTTTTCTCTTCCATCACTTTAAATATGTCCTTCCATTCCCTTCTGGCTTGCAGAGTTTCTGCTGAAAGCTCAGCTGTTAACCTTATGGGGATTCCCTTGTATGTTATTTGTTGTTTTTCCTTTGCTGGTTTTAATATTTTTTCTTTGTATTTAATTTTTGATAGTTTGATTAATATGTGTCTTGGCGTGTTTCTCCTTGGATTTATCCTGTAGGGGACTCTCTGTGATTACTGGACTTGATTGACTATTTCCTTTCCTATATTAGGGAAGTTTTCATCTGTAATGTCTTCAAATATTTTCTCAGTCCGTTTCTTTTCCTCTTCTTCTTCTGCGAACCCTATAATTTGAATGTTGGTGCGTTTAATGTTATCCCAGAGGTCTCTGAGCCTGTCCTCAATTCTTTTCATTCTTTTTTCTTTATTCTGCTCTGTGGTAGTTATTTCCACTATTTTATCTTCCAGGTCACTTATCCGTTCTTCTGCCTGTTATTCTGCTACTGATTCCTTCTAGAGAATTTTTAATTTCATTTATTGTGTTGTTTATCATTGTTTGCTCTTTAGTTCTTCTAGGTCCTGGGTAAATGTTTGTTTCTTGTATTTTCTCAATTCTATTTCCAAGATTTTGGATCATCTTTACTGTCATTACTCTGAATTCTTTTTCAGATAGACTGCCTATTTCCTGTTCATTTGTTTTGTCTGGTGGGTTTTTACCTTGCTCCTTCATCTGCTGTGTATTTCTCTGTCTTCTCATTTTGCTTAACTTACTGTGTTTGGGGTCTCCTTTTTGCAGGCTGCAGGTTCGTAGTTCACATTGTTTTTGGTGTCTGCCCCAGTGGGTAAGGTTGGTTCAGTGGGTTGTGTAGGCTTCCTGGTGGAGGGGACTGGTGCCTGTGTTCTGGTGGATGAGGCTGAATCTTGTCTTTCTGTTGGGCAGGGCCACGTCCAGTGGTGTGTTTTGGGTTGTCTGTGACCTTATTATGATTTTAGGCAGCCTCTCTGCTAATCGGTGGGGTTGTGTTCCTGTCTTGCTAGTTGTTTGTCATGGGGTGTCCAGCACTGGAGCTTGCTGGTCATTGAGTGGAGCTGCGTCTTAGCATTGAGACGGAGATCTCTGGGAAAGCTCTCGTTGATTGATATTACATGGGGCCAGGAGGTCTTTGGTGGTCCAGTATCCTGATCTCAGCTCTCTTACCTCAGAGGCTCAGGCCTGACACCCGCCAGAGCACCAAGATCCCCTCAGCCACACGGCTCAGAAGAAAAGGGAGAAAAAAAAAAAAAGAAAGAAAGAAAAAGAAAAATAAAGTTATTAAAATTAAATAAATAAAAAAGTAATAATAAAAAGAAAAGAAGAGAGCAACCAAACCAATAAACAAATCCACCAGTGATAGCAAGCGCTAAAAACTATACTTAAAAAACAAAGAAACAAACAAAAAAAACGGACAGACAGAACCCTAGGACAAATGGTAAAAGCAAACCTATAGAGACAGAAGTCACGCAAAGAAGCATGCATATACACATTCACAAAAAGGGAAACAAGAAAAAAAAAATATATATATATATAAAAAAAGGAAGAGAGCAACCAAATCAATAAACAAATCTACCTATGATAATAGGCTCTAAATACTAAACTGAGATAAACATAAAACCAGAAACAAATTAGATCAGAAAGGAAACCCCAAGTCTACAGTTGCTCCCAAAGTCCACCGCCTCAATTTTGGGATGATTAGTTGTCTATTCAGGTATTCCACAGATGCAGGGTACATCAAGTTGATTGTAGAGATTTAATCCGCTGCTCCTGAGGCTGCCAGGAGAAATTTCCCTTTCTCTTCTTTGTTTGCACAGCTCCCGGGTTTCAACTTTGGATTTGGCCCTGCCTCTGCATATAGGTCACCCTCTGGCGTCTGTTCTTCGCCCAGACAGGATGGGGTTAAAGTAGCAGCTGATTAGGGAGCTCTGGCTCACTCAGGCCGGGGGGAGGTAGGGGTACGGAATGCGGGGCGAGCCTGTGGCGGCAGAGGCCGGCGTGACGTTGCACTGGCTTGAGGCACACCGTGTGCTCTCCCGGGGAAGTTGTCCCTTGATCACTGGACCCTGGCAGTGGCGGGCTGCACAGGCTCCCAGGAGGGGAGGTGTGGATAGTGACCTGTGCTTGCACACAGGCTCTTGGTGGCTGCAGCAGCAGCCTTAGTGTCTCATGCCCGTCTCTGGGGTCTGCGCTGATTGCCGTGGCTCGTGCCCGTCTCTGGAGCTCCTTTAAGCGGCGCTCTTAATCCCCTCTCCTCGTGCACCAGGAAACAGAGAGGCAAGAAAAAGTCTCTTGCCTCTTCGGCAGCTCCAGACCTTTTCCCGGACTCCCTCCCAGCTAGCTGTGGTGCACTAGCCCCCTTCAGGCTGTGTTCACACAGCCAACCCCAGTCCTCTCCCTGGGATCTGACCTCCGAAGCCCGAGCCTCAGCTCTCAACCCCCACCTGCCCCGGCGGGTGAGCAGATAAGTCTCTCAGGCTGGTGAGTGCTGGTCGGCACTGATCCTCTGTGTGGGAATCTCTCTGCTTTGCCCTCTGCACCCCTGTTGCTGCACTCTCCTCTGTGGCACCGAAGTTTCCCCCCCGCCACCCCCAGTATCCGCCAGTGAAGGGGCTTCCTAGTGTGTGGAAACTTTTCCTCCTTCACAGTTCCTTTCCAGAGGTGCAGGTCCCATCCCTATTCTTTTGTCTCTCTTTTTTCTTTTTTCTTTTGTCCTACCCAGGTACGTGGGGAGTTTCTTGCCTTTTGGGAAGTCTGAGATTTTCTGCCAGCATTCAGTAGGTGTTCTGTAGGAGTTGTTCCACATGTAGATGTATTTTTGATGTATTTGTGGGGAGGAAGGTGATCGCCACATCGTACTCCTCTGCCATCTTGAAGGTCCCCTCCCCCCTTTGTTTTTAAATGGGATTTTGTGCTATATGCTGTATTGCAATTGGCTTATTTAACTGGACAGTGTTTCATGGACACTATATCTGCCAGCATGTATAGATATAGTTCTCTGTTTATAATGGCTGCATAATATTCCACTCTATGGATATGGTATCATTAATTAACCTAATATTTTATTGAAGAACGTTTGGATTGTTTTCAGTTTTTTAATATTACAAAAAGTGCTACAGTGAACATTTCTGGCAACTTGGGTAGGTTTTCTATAGAATACATTTGTAAAGTGGAGTTTCTGACTCATATATGTATATTTAGAATTGTGATGGATGCTGCCAAATTGTTTTCTGAAAAAGTGGAATCACTCTAGATTACCTCCCACAGTATTTGAAAGAACCCACACAGTGATATCACCAGATATTTGGTGTTCTGAATTTTCTAATCTGATTTGTAAATAATATTTCATTTTAGTTTGCATGCTCTTCAATAATACTTAATTGATTAGTCTTCCACATTTTTGTTAGTGGCTTATATGTATTTCTGTTCATTGCATTTGACCTTTTTTGACCAGTTTTCTATTTGGTGGTCTACATGTGTCTTACTGATTTATAAGACCTTTTTGTATATTGGATCTCTTAGATTTTTATTGTTACATGTGTTGAAGATGCTATTTCTAGTTTGTTTTTTTTAATTTATGCTGTTTTTGGTTGTTGTTTTTCTTAATTTTTATGTTGTGATTTTTATCTGTCTTTTGAGAAAAATTGTCATAAAGCCAACTTCCAAAAAAAGTCCTGGACTCAGAGAGTTTAAAGGTCATTTCTTTTAAACTTCCAAGGAATAGATTACACTAATACAATTTGAGGAGTTCCAGAGTATAAAAAAAGGGAGAGAGAGAAGCCTTTCAGTTCTTTTTTATAAAGCAAACATAATTCTAATTTTGAAAGTGAGTAAAAAAAATTATCCAGTCCAACAAACTTTATAAATCAATCTCAGTTATGACTATAAATACAAAAATCCCTTAATGAAGTATCAGCAGGGTGAATGTTATCTGCAAAATAAATGAGTAATATACAATAATCAAATGGGATTCATGTCAGAATTTCTATTTCATAGGAAAATAGTTCAATATTAGGGAAATAAATTTTATAAATATGTCAAGAGCTTTTTTAAAAGGAGGTTATCATTATAATAGATGCCAGAAGGGTGTTTTTATAGAAGTTAAACTCTTATTCTGATTTTTGTAACCTTAGTAAAATTTGATTAGGTGAATAGTTCTTAATTTCATACACATATATCTGAACCCAAAACAAGTCATATCCTTATCAGAGAAACACTAACAGCATTTGCATTAATGTCAAGAACAAAATAAGGATGCTTACTATAAGCTCTTTTTTGTCTTACATTGTTTTGGGAACTGTAAGGCCATTTAGTTATGTAAGAGAAGAAAACAAGAGACACAAATAATAATAAAAATAGCTAATAATGACAGAGCATTTATTTTATGCCTAGTACTATTCTAGTTATTGAACATTATTATTTCTTTACCACATATTATGATAATATCACAAATAGGTGCCACAAATGCAGAAACTATTATTATGCCCATATAAAGTTGTGGAAACTGAGGCAATGAGAGTTTAACAAACTTACCTAAGGTTACATGGCCAATAAATACTGAAGACTAGATTTTAACTTAGGCAGACTGACTGACTTACACTTATAAGTATACTTCTTATACTCTAAGCTAGGATTTTTGCAGACCTTTAAAGTGTGATTGGAACAGAGCCATGCTCATTCCTTTATGTATTGTCTACGGCTACTGTGTGCTATAGTAGCAGAGTTGAGTGGTTATGACACAGCCGTGTATGCCCCATTAAGCCTAAAATATTTATTTTCTTGCCCTTTACAGAAAAAAACCAGCCAATCACTGTTCTAAACCACTGAACTATGTTACCTTTGATCAAACTATTAGGCCTTTTTTATTAAGAAAGAGGGGACAAATTTATATTTTAGATTATATGAATATATGCTTGGTAAACCCAAGCATGAACTGAGAAACTGTTAGAAATAGTAATCATAAAGTGAGATAGCTTTCTTTTAACTAATATGCAAAATTCAGTTGGTTTCCAATTTACAAATAATAGCCAGCTTGAGAATACAATTAGGTAATAGATCCCAGTCTCAAGAGCAAAAACCCATAAATATCCAAGGTAAATGTAAAAGAAATGTAAAGGATCCAAATGAAGAGAAGTTTAAAACTATACTGACTAAAACAAAAGATTGAATAAATAGACATGTCATGTTCTTGGCTGGGATGACTCAGCATTAAAAAAAGACATTTGTTTTTTATCTAAATTAGTTTGTAAAATTAAACATCTTATTTAGAGTGCCAAGGGAATTGTTTTAATTTGATGAGATGGTTCTAAAAATTCTGAAAGAAAAACATTACCCAGAAAAGACCAGGAATTTTCTGAAAAATAGGTTTATGACTTCAAGATGTTAAACTGAACATATGCTAAAGTTTTGCCCTTCCACAGCAAACTTTAGACATCCTTAAAGTTTTAATAAACTTCTATTTGAAACAAGAAAGGGAATTATTTCTGGAATGGAAAAGGAGTAAAGAAAGAAACAAATGGAACCCTCTCTGGCAATCCCTAAGAACTGCATTACTGATAGTCCAGGCCAGGGTTGCTGGCTTGAGTTTTCCATGCTTGAGGGGTCTTTATAGGCCAGAAAATGGGTGCATAACCACAGATCACCAAAACCTAGAGAACGTAAGCATCACAAAACAAGGGCAACAAATCCAACAAAAGGTGTCTTAGACTAGATAATGTAGAAAAAAACAGAAGAATCTAAAAAGGACTGTATTCCTCTAAGCAATAAAAGAAGGATTTGCTTCCACAGCATAACAAACAGGAATTATGAAACAAGTAGAGTGCATTATGAAAAAAGAAACTATTATTGAATATTAAACCTAAGTACGTGTAAAGAATAGCAGATGGGACTCAACTGAAGAGCTAATGAGTGGACTGGAAGATAGATGTGAGGAAATCTCCTGGAATGTACAACACAAAGAGTTACAAAGGAAAAGGTAAGAGACATGGAGAACCTCTCCAGAAGTTATAACATTTGTCTAATAAGAGTTCCAGAAGAAGAAAATGGAAGATAGACTGTATTTGAAGCAATAATGTCCAAGAATGTTCCTAAACTGAACACAAAATCCTTAGGATTGAAAGATCTACCAAGTGCAAAATAAAATTTATACATACAAAGTGATAAAGATATATAACATATATTTTAATTTAAAATTAAAATATAGAGACACATCACAATAACCTTCAAAATATCAAGAATAAAGGCAAAATTCCTAAAAGTTACCTATAGAAAAGACAATTTATCAAGACAATTCCTATCAAGAAATGACCTTCTGACGTTAGACTTCTTAATAACAACTATATATGGAAGAAGACAAATGGTCTGAGGAATAAACTTTGAACTGTACTTCTGTGTTTAGCCATTCTGTCATTCAAGAGTGAAGGCAAAATAAAGACATTTTCATATATACAAGAACTTAAAGTTGTCATCTTCAGCATAGGTACAACTGACGTTTTGAGTGAGATTGTACTGTGTATTGCAAGATATTTAGCAACCCTCGCCCTCACCCATTAAATGCCACAAGCTCTGTGCAGTCATTTTGATAAACTAAAATACCTCCCACATATTTCATAGAAAAGTGTTCCCAGTCAAGAACTGCTATTCAACTGACTTAAAAATAACATCTAAAAAGTTTGCTACAAAAAGAAAAATAAACCCAGAGGCAATGGGATGCAAGATATAATGTTGAACAAAGAAATTAGTAAGCATATTGGTAAATCTAAATAACTACTGGCTGTAAAAAAAAAAAAGAGTATGTGGTTATAAGACAATGTTATACTAAATTTCCATGATACCAAGTTTGGAATTTGGGTGGCTGAGGAGAGAATGAAGCAAAATAAAAGTAAACTTCTCTCTTCAGATGAGACCAAAGTTATTGATTAACTTTAGTTTTTGTTGAATGGTAAGGTGAAGGGTGTTAGGAAGGTGGTGAAAAGGATTTAAAAGTAAGCACAGTAGTTTCCCCTTCTTATCTGCTGTTTTGCTTTCTGTGGTTTCACTTACCCACAGTCAACTGCAGTCTGAAAATATTAAATGGAAAATTCCAGAAGTAAACAGTTCATAAGTTTTAAATTGCATGCCATTCTGTGTAATGTTATTAAATCTCTTGCTGTCTCACCCAGGACATGAATTATCCCTTTGTCCTGCGTATCCACACTGTTTATGCTACCCGTTTTTTCTGTTAGTATAGGAAAAAACATAGTATATATAGGGTTTGGTACTGTCTACGGTTCAGGCATCCACTGGGTGTTTTGGAACATATCCCCTGTGGATAAGGAGGGACTGTTGTCCTAGAAGAAAAGAAGGACGTTACAAGCTTTTAGATAAAGGAGCGGGGTGGGGGGAGGTAGAGGGTGGATAGAACAAATAGAACTTGATCAGTCTAACAAGACTAAAAAGGAGATGTAAATGCATATATTTACCATGGAAGCGTGATAAATAAAAACTGCAAAAATATAATGTCAGAAATAAGTCTAACCATATTAATAAAAAAGAAAACTAATTGGGAAAGCTCACTGATTAAAATATAGTAACTCACAGATGGCTAAAACCAAAATCCAATAAAATTACAACTAAAATACAATAATAATGGTTGAAAATAAAATGATAAGAAAATGTTGTTCATTTAGAAAGTACTTACACCTGGTAGATACCAAGACAAAACAAAACGAAACAAAAAACCCTCTGGGGTAATAAATTATTTAAGGGAACAAAGAGGAAGTGTTCATTTTGATAAAAGCAAAAATTTAAGAAGATAGTTTTAATATAAATGGCTTTAAAATATATAAAATGAAAATTATAGAACTGAAAAAGAAATGGAAAATCTATATATTTGAAGACTTTAGTATAAATGTATTAGACAAAAATTAAAGGTATAGGAGATTCAAATAACACTTAAAAAGTGCATCTAATTGATATTTATTTAGAATTCTGATGCTAACATAATTTATATATATAAATTCTTTTCAACTGTACATGGATTGTTTTTAAAATACGGTTATGTTCTAGGCCATAAAGGAAGCTTTAATAAATTCCTTTTTAAAAAGTGATGTCTTGTAGAACACTTTCACTAACTACAATGTAATGAATTTAGAATTTAACAACCAAAAGCCTCCTCAATGCATAAAATTGGGTATTTAAATTATACATTTTAGTAACTTCTGGATTAAAGAGGAACTGAAAAGAAAAATGGTAAAACTTAGAATTGAACAACAATTAAAGCCTTGGTATCAAAACCTGTGTGATTCACACAAAGTAATATTCAAAGGGAACTTAAAGAGTTTTCAATTTATTTATTGTCAAGACATTGCATAAATAGCATGATATTATTTATATTTTAAAATGTCTTCTTTTTCTGCACACATATGTTTATATATGTAAAATTTGCTCTTTTTGTTTGCTAAGATCTGGAACGATACCCAACTCTTATCAGTGATTATCAGTAGTATTCTAAGGGAAAAGTATTAAAACATATGTGTGAATTAAGTAATTTAAAAAAATCAATACGTCTTTTTTAAAAGAGTAATGATATATATCTTGCCTTATGTCAAAAGTAAATCACCCTAAGCGTCCATCGGCAGATGAATGGATAAAGAAGATGTGGCACATATATACAGTGGAATATTACTCAGCCATAAAAAGAAACAAAATTGAGTTATTTGTAGTGAGGTGGATGGACCTAGAGTCTGTCATACAGAGTGAAGTAAGTCAGAAAGAGGAAAACAAATACCGTATGCTAACACATATATATGGAATCTAAAAAAAATAAAATAAAAAAGGTTATGAAGAATCTAGGGGCAAGACAGGAATAAAGACGCAGACCTACTAGAGAATGGACTTGAGGACATGGGGAGGGGGAGGGGGAAGGGTAAGCTGGGACAAAGTGAGAGAGTGGCATGGACATATATACACTACCAAATGTAAAATAGATAGCTAGTGGGAAGCAGCCGCATAGCACAGGGAGATCAGCTCAGTGCTTTGTGACCACCTAGAGGAGTGGGATAGGGAGGGTGGGAGGGAGACACAAGAGGGAGGGGATATGGGGATATATGTATACATATAGCTGATTCGCTTTGTTATAAAGCAGAAACTAACACAACATTGTAAAGCAATTATACTTCAATAAAAATGTTAAAAAATAAATAAATCACAGTAATTAAACTGTGTGGTATTGGTGGAAAGCTCTCAATTGCTGATCGCTAAAAGTAAAAGAGAAAAGAAAATCTAGGATGAAATCCAAGAATACATGAAATTATTATATATGATTAATGTGGCATTTCAAACTAGCAGGGAGAAAGTGGATCATCATTTTGGTGCTGGGGATTTGGATAGCTATTTGAAGGAGTAAAAAATGCTGGGTTCCCCACAGCCAATATAACACTCAATGGTGAAAAGCTGAAAGCCTTCCCACTAAAATCTGGAACAAGATAAGGATGCCCACTCTCACTTCTTCTATTCAACATAGTATTGGAAGTCCTAGTCACAGCAATCAGACAAGAAAAAGAAATAAAAGATATCCACATTGGAAGGGAAGAGGTAAAATTGTCATTATATGCAGATGATATGATACTCTATATAGGAAACCCTAAAGACCACACAAAAACTACTAGAACTGATAAACATATTCAGCAAGGTAGCAGGATGCAAGATTAACATACAGAAATTGCTTGCATTTCTTTATACCAACAATGAAATATCAGAAAGGGA
This sequence comes from Eubalaena glacialis, assembly GCF_028564815.1. Taxonomy (NCBI): domain Eukaryota; kingdom Metazoa; phylum Chordata; class Mammalia; order Artiodactyla; family Balaenidae; genus Eubalaena; species Eubalaena glacialis. Next base: position 95,918,293 of record NC_083723.1, on the reverse strand, counting down.
ATGTAAAAAAAAAAAATACCTTTTAAAATTGTACCCCCCAAAATAAAACACTTAGGAATAAACCTGATCAAGAAGGTGAAAGACTTATATGCTGAGAACTATAAAACAGTAAAGGAAACTGAAGATGATTCAAAGAAATGGAAAAATAGCCCATACTCTTGGATTGGAAGACTTAATACTGTTAAAATGGCCATACTGCCCAAAGCAATCTGCAGATTTAATGTGACCTCTATCAAATTACCTATGACATTTTTCACAGAACTAGAACAAATAATCCTAAAATTCATATGGAACCATAAAAGATCCAGAATTGCCAAAGAAATCCTGAGGAAAAAGAAGAAAGCCGGAGGCATAACCATCCCAGACTTCAGACAGTACTACAAAGCTACAGTAATCAAAACAGCATGGTATTGGCACAAAAACAGACATATGGATCAGTAGAACAGAACAGAGCGCCCAGAAATAAACCCATACACCTATGGTCAATTAATCTCCGACAAAGAAGGCAAGAATACACAATGGGAAAAAGACAGTCTCTTCAGCAAGTTGTGTTGGGAAAGTTGGACAGCTGCATGTAAATCAACGAAGTTAGGACACACCCTCACACCATACACAAAAATAAACTCAAAATGGCTTAAAGACTTAAACATATGACATAACACCATAAAACTCCCAGAAGAGATCATAGGCATAACATTCTCTGACATAACTTGTACCAATGTTTTCTTAGGTCAGTTTCCCAAGGCAATAGAAATAAAAACAAAAATAAACAAATGGGACCTAATCAAACTTACAAGCTTTTGCACAGCAAAGGAAACCATAAACAAAATGAAAGGACAACCTACAGAATGGGAGAAAATATTTGCAAACGATGCAACTGACAAGGGCTTAATTTCCAAAATATACAAACAGCTCATACAACTCAACAACAAAAAAAACCAAACAACCCAATTGAAAAACAGGCAGGAGACTTAAAGAGACATTTCTCCAAATGGCACATGAAAAAATGCTCGACATTGCTAATTATTAGAGAAATTTGTCAAAACTACAATGAGGTACCACCTCACGCTGGTCAGAATGGCCATCATTAAAAAGTCTACAAATAACAAGTGCTGTAGAGGATGTGGAGAAAAGGGAACCCTCCTACACTGTTGGTGGGAATGTAAGTTGGTGCAGCCACTGTGAAAAACAGAAAGGAGGTTCCTCAGAAAACTAAAAATACAATTACCATAAGATCCAGCAATCCCACTCCTGGGCATATATCCAGACAAAACTCTAATCCAGAAAGATACATGTACCCCTATGTTCATAGCAGCACTATTCATAACAGCCAAGACATGGAAACAACCTAGATGTCCATCAACAGATGAATGGATAAAGAAGATGTGGAACATATATACAATGGAATACCACACAGCCATAAAAAAAGAATGAAATAATGCCATTTGCAGCAACATGGGTGGTCCTAGAGATTATCATACTAAGTGAAGTAAGTCAGAAAGAGAAAGACAAATACCGTATGATATCACTTATATGTGGAATCTAAAATATGATACAAATGAACCTATCTGTGAAACAGAAACAGAATGACGAACATAGAGAATGGATTGGTGGTTGCCAAGGGGGAGGGGGTGGGAGAGGGATAAAAAAAAATGCTGAGTTCCAACCTCACACAAAAGTTACTTCATATGCCTTAAAATATTTAAATATTAAAAAAGTCACACAGATGCTTAATAAAAAATTACAAGATAAAAATGTGGATGAATATATGTTGGATTGGCAATGGCCCTTATAAACATGACACAGCATATCTGGGAACTTGGCTACCAGAACATCATTCTCATCCTGTGTGTTCTCAACTCCAAGCTATGCCTTTCCCAAGCCTTGGGCTGCTGAGACCTTAAGGGAGCTGGGTGTTGATAAGGATTCAGGCTTGTGTTCCTATCCCTGCAAAACAGACAAACTCCTTTCCCCAAGGGTAGGAAATTATCAGGCGTAAGCCTAGATGGAGAGCAGCTGATCCCACAAAAGTTTGACATTAGGAGATCTGTGGACCTGGGGTAAAGCTGATCCGGCATGAATGCCTTAGGTTTCCAGACTCTTAAAGACTTGGAGCTAAACAAATGGGCTGAGTTGTCTCTGTCCATGAGGTTGGGCAAATTGAGGAAGATAGGAAAGCTGAGAGAATTCTCAAGGTACTTCTGGAGGGAGCTAACAGCCTGCCCTTAAACTATAGACCCACTGCATAAGCAACTTCTTTGATTTTCAAAATCTGTAAGGATTTCTGCCATTAAGAATATTACAAGTATGGGACCTGAGCCCTAAAGAGGCAATAGGAAATAAAAAACTTCCCTGCAGGTAGAGAAAAGATTGACAACTAAAATATTTGCCTAGTACAATAAAATTGCTGACAGAGAAAGGCAAAAACCTGAACTAAAAATTAAGAGCACATGAGATCTAAATGCAGCATGAAGAAAGATCTCTTGGAACTTAAAAAAATGTGGTGTTTGAATCCAAAATTCAGGGAAGAAAAAGGAACATGGAAGATTGGTAATAATAAACACATTCTAGAAAAAAGAAATGGTTCCTAAGCTGAAAAACTCTATCAAGACTGAATGTCAAAAAAAAAAAAAAGACTGCATTTTGGAAAAGTTCCTGAACTTTAGTTTGGACTGATGAGGGGGAGAAAAAAAAAACCAGACACTCCTAGGCGTAAATTCTGGTTAAAATGTGTAGACTCTAAAAACAAAGAGGAAATTTTTACAAGTTTCCAGGCAGAAAGAATTAAGTGTTTAACAAAGGAAAGTAAAAAGATTAGAGTGACATCAGTTTTCCCATGTGCACAGCTGAAACTAGAAAAGAATGAAATTATATTTTCATTTAGACAAAGGCCTGCAACCTAAAGATCTTATTCTCAACCAAGCTAAGCCTGTCAGGGTGAAAGAAGGATGGTCAAGGATATGCAGGAACTCAGAAAATACATTACCCAAGCACCCCAGCTGAGGAAAGACTAACCAAACCAAAAAGAACCAGAGACCTCATGAAGGAGGAGGGTGAAGAGAAAGCAGTGAAGAGGGATGAACTTAGATAAACGTGTATTTAATGGATTATATTAGACTGGGAATGTGAAATATGAGTGCTAAATAAGGATTCTGGAAACAGACAAGACAAAATGCAAGTAAAATTTAATAAATACTAAATTATGCCAGCAAAATCTAAGAGCTATAGTTTGCAGAGAGTTGGGGGACACCTAAGAGAAGAAAGGGAACTAAGAGTATTCAAAAGGTCTTATCCTATTTGAGTGTAAACAGGGAGAAGGTGGCATGGTGGAGGCGGAAACCATAGTCTCATTAGGAGAAATAGGTCTTACCTTGCTTACCTATAGGAGAGTCATATGTGTTTTACTAAGAGCAGAGAAACAGGGTAATGTTTAATGGCATTTTTTTTAAAAAAAGGCAAATCAGAATCATCAGATTTTCGAGGGGAAAAATGTAGTGAATGGCAGTTTTGTTGCACCAACAAAAACAAAAGAGAAGAAATATTGTCAATTATATCAGTCATTATGCTAAATGAGAATGGACTGAATTTTTCAACTGAGATCCTGACTTAAAAAACAAAAGACAGCTAAACGCTATTACAAGAAAATTTGGAGAAAAAGGGGTATGAAAAATCCCTTTACAGGGACTTCCCTGGTGGCGCAGTGGTTAAGAATCCGCCTGCCAATGCAGGGAACACAGGTTTGAGCCCTGGTCCGGGAAGATCCCACATGCCGCAGAACAGCTAAGCCTGTGCACCACAACTACTGAGCCTGCACTCTAGAGCCCGTGAGCCACAAGTGCTGAAGCCCGCACGCCCTAGAGCCCGTGTTCCGCAACAAGAGAGGCCACCACAATGAGAAGCCCGCGCACTGAAAGGAAGAGTAGCCTCCGCTCGCCGCAACTAGAGAAAGCCTGCGCATAGCAACGAAGACCCAACGCAGCCAAAAATAAATAAATAAAATTATTTTAAAAATCCCTTTACAGGTAAAGGTAAATCCATAGAAATTAGGATTATCAATATCAGATATTACTACTATTAAATGCAATACACAGAATAAAGAACTTTATACTATGAAAAAAGGCAAAATCAATGAAAATATAACAAGCACAAACCTGTACACACTAAACTACATGGATACTAAATCCATAAATCGAAACCTATTAAAATTCTGGGAGAAGTAGATCAAAATACAATTATAGCAGGAAATTTCAACATGTATCCCTCATTAGGCAAATCTAAGGATATAGAGTAAGGATATAGATGCATTGACTAACACAATCAATAGACATGTGATGATGTAATAGATAAGGAGAAAACCCTGCCTGTGTTAAATGTACGCATGACACAAAACACAGAAGTAGAGCATTATACTAGTCACCGCATGGGTTGGGGGGGGTGGATATAGAGGCAGGTCAGGATCATTATCCTCAAAGAACTGATAATCTGGCTGAGAACCTAGATGAATTGAACAAATACATTTTGGCCTGAAAGGTGAACTGATAAAAATAAGTACAGAGTGCTATGAGAACATAGAGGAGAGGGGGATTGCTACCTAAGATGAGATAGGGCATCAAAAAATTGGGGGACATGTTGGCTTCTAAGATAAAACCCCAGAGGTAGATTATGAATACATGTGTTGAAGAGAAAAGTGAAAAGACATTTCAACCAGAAAGCACTCTGAAAATAGGACATCCAGAGGAGAGAGGTGAATTCATACCTGCAGATATGACTGAAGTCTCTTAATAGGATGGAGTAGGATTGCAGGTGCTAAAATGGTAGAGAGGTAGACAGAGGACTTATCATGAAGATTCTCATAGGTGTAACCTTGAAAACTTTAAACAGTGAATTGATTTGATGAGATTTACAGATGTGGAGGAAAGACTGGAGACAAGGAGGCTAGTTATGCTGTTGCATGCAGTAATCCATGTAAGAAGTGATGAGGACTTGAACACAAGGAAGAAGGAGGAGAGTGTAAAGTACAGATGCAAATGATGGGAAGGAGGTAACACTGGCAGGAGTGCTGGCTTAGACATGAAGGCACAAGGAGTCATGGATAAATTCCAGGTTTCTGGGTTGGGCCGTGCTTGGACTCTGATGCTATTCACAGAGATAGGTAATAACAGAGAGTACTGTGTGTTGGCGGGAAGATGGTGACTTAAGATTTGGGTATGTGTTGATTTTGAGTTTTGTTGGGGTACCCAGGTAGAAGTGACAGTTATGATCCGGAGCTCAGGAGCAAGGCCTGGGCTAGAGATAGAGACTCAGCAGCCATCAGTGTGTTAACAATAGTCATGAGAGTAGGTGAGATCATACAGGTATGGTGTTTATGTAGTGAAAAGGGAAGAGTATTGAGGACAGAAGCCTCTGAAATACATACCTTTAAGTGCTAGAAAAATAAAAGGAGTCCAAGTAACTCCTGACCTTTGCCAAAGCAGTTGTGTGTTAGAAGGAGCAGGCAGAACAAAATTTCAGTGATTTAAAGAGAGAATGGGAAATAATTCTTTATATTAAATCTCAGGAAATAAATAAGATGGAAATTAATATTGAAAGTAAAGTTATCAGTAGCACAGAGTTACCATGTCACTTGAGTAAACCAGTTATTTTATTTATTTTTTTAAACCAGTTATTTTAAAGTTTTATAACTTCCCTGAAAAGTTTATAAAATTGTTTATAAGAGTTTATAAGATTGAAGAGTTAATTTAGATTTCATTAATCTGTAACAGGCAGGAAACAACAGATATTACAAGTTTCTGTAGATATAAAACCACTGGAAGAATTGTTCTCTCCGCTCTCAGAATTGTCGTGCAACACTATTCATGGTATCAGTAACCTTAATAACTTTTAGAAGCTGAGTAATACACCGTCTAGGTTATCTAGACACTTTTATAGGAGTTTGCTGTTCCATTCAGTAAATTCAACTTTTCTTAGAAGTTTGAAGCCAATGCAACTTTTTTTATAACACATTTTCCAGTAGTGATCTGAAGCTTCTTACTCAGCAAACTATACTAGTCTAGTAGTTTTATTATCTAGGATGAAATAAGCATCTCTAAGAAGACATCTTATGTCCATGTGAATTTACAGACTGAAAATTATATCCCTGCTGGTTTCTGAGATTCTAAGAGAAATTGATACTTAGAAGAACCTCAATTTTCAGTACAATTTCAGAACAGATTTCAGTACAGATTCAGAAAATTTCACTTATGATTTTCAGTAATAAGTTTCCAGCAAATGGGACACTCACACTTTCATGTTACCTTTTCTGATTAAGATGAAGGAGTGCACAATATGAAGGTCTAGGGAAAGGTGGAGGGAATAGCACTTGCACAGTCTCGGCAAGGGGAAGAACTTGGCATTTCCAAAAAGAATAAACTGTAAGTGGCCAGAGTAGAAGCATGGAGAGCAGTTATGAGGCTATTGCAAAAATATAAATCAGAGAAATATAATGATGGTTTGAACTGCTTACAGTGGCTAACAAGGTTGTGAGAAGTGGTTAGATTCAAAATATGAGGGACTTCCCTGGAGGTCCAGTGGTTGGGACCTCACCTTCCAATGCAGGGGGTGTGGGTTCAATCCCTGGTCAGGGAGCTAGGATCCCACATGCCTCGTGGCCAAAAAACCAAGGCATAAAACAGAAGCAATATTATAACAAATTCAATAAAGACTTTAAAAATGGTCCACATCAAAAAAAAAAATCTTTAAAAAAAATACGATGAAAATAGAGCCAATAGGGCCTTCTGATGACTTGTATATGGAGTGGTGGAGAAAAGTCTTAGGCCTGAGTTATTTGGTTAATGGAAGCTTTTTGAAATAGGGAAGCTTGGAAGGAGCAGATATGAGCTGTTGTGGGGGAGGTGGGGTGGAGGAGAAGCATCAAGAGGTCTGATTTAGACTTAGGGAAGAATTTGCATGATCAGTTGACTCAGACAGTTTTGTCCTATTGTATGTATTTTCCCTATTTGCTTAAGCTATCCAGAACTTCACTCTTCACTTCGTAAAGATTGTCTAATGAAGCAACTATGTAGGAGGTATTCAAGGTAGAAGAGGCAGTGCTTGACAACTACCTTAGCATATAATTTCTAATAAAAGATTGAAATTCTAATAAAAGATTGAAATTGTAATTTCTAATAAAAGATTGAAATAGAAGGAACAGATAAATGTATAAAGCTTTTTGTGCTAAAGACATTGGTGTGAAGTGACCAGATGATATACCTCATGTTAACAAACCTTACAGAGAAGTATTCTGTTTATATGTCGGGTATGTAATGTGAGTAGTCAAGACAGACAACCTTAATGAGGTCAAAACAGAGAATTCTGAAATTATTTAATTTGTTGTTATTTTGCGAAGGTCTTTGTATATAAATCAGATATTTGAGGTGACTCAGGAAGATTGAGCCCAGAATCCCAGATCTCCTTTAAAACAGACCATGATACTAAGTTCAGCCCAAGTGGAACTAATAGAATCTTTCTGGTATCCTTTGTAATTAGGTCCACAAGCTGACTGACTTCTGGGAGTAGAGGGGTTGAATCTCTAATTTTGGGAAATGATACACTAGAGGAAACTACTGTGGTCTCCCAGAACATAGTCTCAGAGACTCTGGCTAAACTATTGGACTGATGTCTTTCTTGATTAAAGTAAGCCTCCAAGTCAGGGTAAAATTCTTTCAGTCCTAAAGTAGAATCATAGTAGAACACATTAAGAAATAAGACTTTTAAACTTATATTTTTACTAAATAAAGGGTAATTTTTTAAAATGTAACAAGCATTTAGTATGAGCAATTTTGAGAGGATGGGGGGGCTTGTTTGTGTCATTCATCACTATTTTCCCAGCACAAGCACAGTGAGGTACTCTGATATTTTTCTATGTAAGTATGTAAATTAATGAAACCTCATATTAGAAAGCATAACTTATTTTGTGATTTTTTAAAAACACATTTCTACAGTCAGCTATACCCACCACCAGTCCCTCCCATCAGAAAACTTGCACAAGCCTCTTAGATAGCCTCATCCAACAGAGGGCAGACAGCAGAAGCAAGAAGAACTACAGTCCTGCAGCCTGTGGAACAAAAACCACATTCACAGAAAGATAGACAAGATGAGAAGGCAGAGAGCTATGTACCAGATGCAGGAACAAGATAAAACCCCAGAAAAACAACCAAATGAAGTGGAGATAGGCAACCTTCCAGAAAAAGAATTCAGAATAATGATAGTGAAGATGATCCAGGACCTCAGAAAAAGAATGGAGGCAAAGATCAAGAAGATGCAAGAAATGTTTAACAAACACCTAGAAGAATTAAAGACCAAACAAACAGAGATGAACAATACAATAACTGAAATGAAAACTACACTAGAAGGAATCAATAGCAGAATAACTGAGGCAGAAGAACGGATAAGTGACCTGGAAGACAGAATGGTGGAATTCACTGCTGCGGAACACTCTAAAGAAAAAAGAATGAAAAGAAATGAAGACAGCCTAAGAGACCTCTGGGACAACATTAAACGCAACAACATTCGCATGATAGGGGTCCCAGAAGAAGAAGAGACAGAGAAGGGACCAGAGAAAATATATGAAGAGATTATAGTTGAAAACTTCCCTAACGTGGAAAAGGAAATAGCCACCCAAGTCCAGGAAGCGCAGAGAGTCCCATACAGGATAAACCCAAGGAGGAACACGCCAAGACACATAGTAATCAAATTGGCAAAAATTAAATACAAAGAAAAATTATTGAAAGCAGCAAGGGAAAAATGACAAATAACATACAAGGGAACTCCCATAAGGTTAACAGCTGATTTCTCAGCAGAAACTCTACAAGCCAGAAGGGAGTGGCATGATATACTTAAAGTGATGAAAGGGAATAACCTACAACCAAGATTACTCTACCTAGCAAGGATCTCATTCAGATTCGATGGAGAAATCAAAAGGTTTACAGACAAGCAAAAGCTAAGAGAATTCAGCACCACCAAACCAGCTCTACAACAAATGCTAAAGGAACTTCTCTAAGTGGGAAACACACGAGAAGAAAAGGACCTACAAAAACAAACCCAAAACAATTAAGAAAATGGTCATAGGAACATACATATCGATAATTACCTTAAACGTGAATGGATTAAATGCTCCAACCGAAAGACACAGGCTTGCTGAATGGATACAAAAACAAGACCCATATATATGCTGTCTACAGGAGACCCACTTCAGACCTAGGGACACATACAGACTGAAAGTGAGGGGATGGAAAAAGATACTCCATGCAAATGGAAATCAAAAGAAAGCTGGAGTAGCAATACTCATATCAGATAAAATAGACTTTAAAATAAAGAATGTTACAAGAGACAAGGAACGACACTACATAATGATCAAGGGATCAATCCAAGAAGAAGATATAACAATTATATATGCACCCAACACAAGAGCACCTCAATACATAAGGCAACTACTAACAGCTATAAAAGAAGAAATCGACAGTAACACAATAATACTGGGGCACTTTAACCTCTCACTTACACCAATGGACAGATCATCCAAAATGAAAATAAATAAGGAAACAGAAGCTTTAAATGACACAATAGACCAGATAGATTTAATTGATATTTATAGGTTATTCCATCCAAAAACAGCAGATTACACTTTCTTCTCAAGTGCACATGGAACATTCTCCAGGATAGACCACATCTTGGGTCACAAATCAATCCTCAGTAAATTTAAGAAAATTGAAATCATATCAAGCATCTTTTCCAACCACAACGCTATGACATTAGAAATGAATTACAGGGGAAAAAAACGTAAAAATCGAAAACAGATGGAGGCTAAACAGTATGTTACTGAATAACCAAGAGATCACTGAAGAAATCAAAGAGGAAATCAAAAAATACCTAGAGACAAATGACAATGAAAACACAACCATCCAAAACCTATGGGCTACAGCAAAAGCAGTTCTAAGAGGGAAGTTTATAGCAATACAATCCTATTTCAAGAAACAAGAAAAATCTCAAAGAAACAATCTAACCTTACACCTAAAGGAACTAGAGAAAGAAGAACAAACAAAACCCAAAGTTAGCAGAAGGAAGGAAATCATAAAGATCAGAGCAGAAATAAATGAAATAGAAACAAAGAAAATGATAGCAAAGATCAGTAAAACTAAAAGCTGGTTCTTTGAGAAGATAAACAAAATTGACAAACCATTAGCTAGACTCATCAAGAAAAAGAGGGAGAGGACTCAAATCAATAAAATTAGAAAAGAAAAAGGAGAAGTTACAACAGACACTGCAGAAATACAAAGCATCCTAAGAGACTACTACAAGCAACTCTATGCCAATAAAATGGACAACCTAGAAGAAATGGACAAATTCTTAGAAAGGTATAACCTTCCAAGACTGAACCAGGAAGAAATAGAAAATATGAACAGACCAGTCACAAGTAATGAAATTGAAACTGTGATTAAAAATCTTCCAACAAACAAAATCCAGGACCAGATGGCTTCACAGGTGAATTCTATCAAACATTTAGAGAAGAGCTAACACCCATCCTTCTCAAACTCTTCCAAAAAATCGTGGAGGAAGGAACACTCCCAAACTCATTCTATGAGGCCACCATCACCCTGATACCAAAACCAGACAAAGATACTACAAAAAAAGAAAATTACAGACCAATATCACTGATGAATATAGATGCAAAACTCCTCAACAAAACACTAGCAAACAGAATCCAACAACACATTAAAAGGATCATACACCATGATCAAGTGGGATTTATCCCAGGGATGCAAGGATTCTTCAGTATAGCAAATCAATCAGTGTGATACACCATGTTAACAAACTGAAGAATAAAAACCATATGATCATCTCAATAGATGCAGAAAAAGCTTTTGACAAAATTCAACACCCATTTATGATAAAAACTCTCCAGAAAGTGGGCATAGAGGGAACCTACCTCAACATAATAAAGGCCATATATGACAAACCCACAGCAAACATCATTCTCAATGGTGAATAACTGAAAGGATTTCCTCTAAAATCAGGAACAAGACAAGGATGTCCACTCTCACCACTATTATTCAACATAGTTTTGGAAGTCCTAGCCACGGCAATCAGAGAAGAAAAAGAAATAAAAGGAATACAAATTGGAAAAGAAGAGGTAAAACTGTCATTGTTTGCAGATGACATGATACTATACATAGAGAATCCTAAAGATGCCACCAGAAAACTACTAGAGCTAAACAATGAATTTGGTACAGTTGCAGGATACAAAATTAATGCACAGAAATCTCTTGCATTCCTGTATACTAATGATGAAAAATCTGAAAGAGAAATTAAGGAAACACTCCCATTTATCACTTCAACAAATAGAATAAAATACCTAGGAATACACCTACCTAGGGAGAGAAAAGACCTGTATGCAGAAAACTATAAGACACTGATGAAAGAAATTAAAGATGATACCAACAGATGGAGAGATATACCATGTTCTTGGATTGGAAGAATCAATATTGTGAAAATGACTATACTACCCAAAGCAATCTACAGATTCAATGCAATCCCTATCAAATTACCAATGGCATTTTTTACGGAACTAAAACAAAAAATCTTAAAATTTGTATGGAGACACAAAAGACCCGAAACAGCCAAAGCAGTCTTGAGGGCAAAGAACAGAGCTGGAGGAATCAGACTCCCTAACTTCAGAATATACTACAAAGCTACAATAATCAAGACAATATGGTACCGGCACAAAAACCGAAACATAGATCAACGGAACAAGATAGAAAGCCCAGAGATAAACCCACGCACCTATGGTCAACTAATCTATGACAAAGGAAGCAAGGATATACAATGGAGAAAAGACAGCCTCTTCAATAAGTGGTGCTGGGAAAACTGTACAGCTACATGTAAAAGAATGAAATTAGAACATTCCCTAATACCATACACAAAAATAAACTCAAAATGGATTAGAGACCTAAATGTAAGACCGGACACTATAAAACTCTTAGAGGAAAACATAGGAACAACACTCCTTGACATAAATCACAGCGAGATCTTTTATGATCCACCTCCTAGAGTAATGGAAATAAAAACAAAAATAAACAAATGGGACCTAATGAAACTTCAAAGCTTTTGCACAGCAAAGGAAACCATAAACAAGATGAAAAGACAACCCTCACAATGGGAGAAAATATTTGCAAATGAATCAATGGACAAAGGATTAATCTCCAAAATATATAAACAGCTCATGCAGCTCAATATTAAAAAAACAAACAACCCAATCCAAAAATGGGCAAGACCTAAATAGACATTTCTCCAAAGAAGACATACAGATGGCCAAGAAGCACATGAAAAGCTGCTCAACATCACTAATTATTAGAGAAATGCAAATCGTAACTACAATGAGGTATCACCTCACACCAGTTAGAATGGGCATCATCAGAAAATCTACAAACAACAAATGCTGGAGAGGGTGTAGAGAAAAGGGAACCCTCTTGCACTGTTGGGAATGTAAATTGATTCAGCCACTATGGAGAACAGTATGGAGGTTCCTTAAAAAACTAAAAATAGAACTACCATATGACCCAGTAATCCCACTACTGGGCATATACCCAGAGAAAACCATAATTCCAAAAGACACATGCACCCCAATGTACATTGCAGCACTACTTACAATAGCCAGGTCATGGAAGCAACCTAAATGCCCATCAACAGACGAATGGATAAAGAAGATGTAGTACATATATACAATGGAATATTACTCAGCCATAAAAAGGAACAAAATTGGGTCATTTGTTGAGATGTGGGTGGATCTAGAGACTGTCATACAGAGTGAAGTAAGTCAGAAAGAGAAAAAGAAATATCATATATTAACGCATATATGTGGAACCTAGAAAAATGGTAAAGATGAACTGGTTTGCAGAGCAGAAATTGAGACACAGATGTAGAGAACAAACGTATGGACACCAAGTGGGGAAAGCAGCGGTGGGGTGGTGGTGGTGGTGGTATGAACTGGGCGATTGGGATTGACATGTATACACTGATGTGTATAAAATTGATGACTAATAAGAATCTGCTGTATAAAAAAATAAATAAAACAAAATTCAAGAATTAAAAAAAAAACCCCACATTTCTTCACTAGAGGGTGCTGTGTAAGCATTCAATACTTCTAAGAGTATAATCTCCCTTATATTTATTTATTTGCTGGAAAATTGGATTTTCAGATCCCCTGATTTATGAAAAGCTTTCATGTTTCTTTACTTTCAAAACAACACTGATGGTATTGTGTACGGTAAAGTTCATGGCTTTGAAGAACTGTTAAGGGCAGCATTGACACAGTTTCTTTTCTTCCTCCTCTGTAGGAGACTTATGACTCCCATCATGTATGCTGCACGGAATGGTCACCCTCAGGTTGTTGCTCTCCTTGTTGCTCATGGAGCAGAAGTTAATATCCAGGATGAGAATGGCTATACTGTGAGAACCGATTGTACAGTGTTCTTTTTATCTCTAGGACACTGATATCTTATTATCAATAGTCCACAAGGAAGGTTTTTTAAGAAGTAAAAATTATAGAAGGGCTGGGATGTAATTGCTGTTCAGTGAAGAAAAGCAACAGCTTAAATGGGAAAAAAGAAATTATCTGCTTCTCTTGGTCCTCACCCTTGACACAAGAAATTGTAACACACAACAAAGCCTGGATTCTGGAATACAAATAGAATTCTTTTTTATAGAAAACAGTTCTGTGATTGGCAGATAAATCGTTTTATTCTATAACATCACTTGTCTGTGTAAAACATTATTTGGTCTTACAAAATCAGTGAACACTGGCAGTCTGCTTTGCAATTACAACTTTGGAAATAGGTTTACATTATACTGTGAAATGATGAGATTGCATCATTCCATTAATTAACCATGTTCACTTTTTTATTGTGCCATAAATACTGTTGAAAAGTTTTCCCCTCTGTGTCATATATACGCCCTCTCTTTAAACAGTCTTCTTTTTCCCCCACTTACAGGCTTTAACGTGGGCAGCATGTCAGGGTCATAAAAATGTAGTTTTGAAGTTGCTTGAACTTGGAGCTAATAAAATGATACAAACCAAAGATGGAAAGACACCAAGTGAGATTGCAAAAAGAAATAAACATCTAGAGGTATCCTGTTATTAAACTAATTTTTCTTAGTCTACATTATTGTTTGTAAAACTTTTGTTAGAACTCACTACTAAAATAATAGTATATCTGGTTATTATTAAATGTTTCAATGTGTAATTTTCTTCCAGCCAGGTAATGAAAACTTTATTTTACTAGAGTATTTATCTTTCACTAAATAAGAGGCATTTATAATGTGGTAATTTAAAAACTATATAAAGGGATAATAAAGTCTTATCTAGCCCTAGAAATAAAATTGTAATAGACTGTTTAAACATTTCCAACTGGTTCAGATTTTCAAAAATTAGTGTATTGACATAGCTAGTAAAATTTCAAAATTTGCACATGTAATTAAACTATTGTTTTTAAATTTTAATTAATACATATTAAACAATTTAAAAATTAAATCCTTTAAGCTACATTTACCTCTGTACATTTGACAAGGTATGTAATAAATTGATAACATGCTTGGGTATATGATTTACTATCATTCAGATGTTAAAGTCAATAATAAATATTTGCCATACATTAAATTATTTTATTGATATAAACTTTTGGTCTGAATATTAAAGCTTTCAGCCAAAGGTGTGTAATTTCTAAGCAAGGATCAAATATAGTACAACTGTAAATCTAAGTTATATAGTTCAAGATCTTCTAAAACTGAGTTTCTGAATTTGAAAACTTGTAACATTCCGAAGGTTCCATCATATAATACTCAGACCATGCCATTTTTGTTGCATGTAAAATAACTTCCTCTATTTTTAAGCAGCCTATAAACATGCCTATCATTTTATAACTCAGATCTACATTTCCAAAATTATTCTAGTGTAAATGCTAATCCCTGAAGCCCTGTGAAACTTTAAAAAGAAATTAACAGTTTTTCTCCTAAGCTTTGGAAATTTGAAAACTTCTAATTAATATACTGCATCATTAAATTTAGGGTAGATGACAGTGAATTTGACATACTAAGAAATTTATGAACATCAAAGATTATTTTGAGTCATAAATTGTTTCTTGAAGTGAGATTTGATTTTGTATCTTGGCTGATTATATGACTTAAACTTGGCTTGCTAAAAAGTTAGAACTAAGAAGTTTGAAAACTAAGAAATTTCACATCTCTTTAAGGTGTACAGTTGAGATTTGTATACCTTAGTCGTGCTTCTTACTCTTTCTCTATTTAAAAATGTATTTAAAATACTAACTTAGTCTTTCTGATTCACTTACCAAAATGGAATTTTTAGTTTTGTTTTATATCTTGTTGAAAATATTATTAATTACTGTCTTGCTTTAATTTTTACTGTAACTTTTTTCAGATCTTCAACTTTCTTTCCTTGACTTTAAATCCTTGGGGAGGAAAGCTTCAACAGCTAACTAAAGAAGAGACTATTTGTAAACTATTGAGAACAGATTCTGATCAAGAAAAAGATCACATATTTAGGTAACATAGCATGTTTCTGTTCAACACAATACCTATAAATGAGTAAAAATTGTGCATGTTTTTTATTACTTATAGTAAATGTGATGACTTATTTAAAATATATATTTTAAACTTGTACGAGCATTTAAAAATATTACTTAGAAATGTCTGAATTTTAAGTGCTTTGTTCTCCAGAATTTTAGAAAAATTTGATATACATGTACTAACAGTAATGAGAATAATTTTTTACTTTAAATAAAATATCAACAATACAGTTTATTTCTAAAAGGTTCTAAGATTATATTTTTGTTAGTGTTCAAACTAGATTGCATCTTGCTCTCTAATTCTTTATAGCAGATTTCTGATTTTATAAGCTAAAAATAAAAATACATTTTTTCCCCTGAACACAGTTGTTCAGTACATGGTCACAACATTATCCTCTACATACCTACATTTAAAATAGTTAGTAAATTTTTACTTCCTGCAATTAAAGAGATGTTCACGTACAGACCTCTCACAAGGAATACAGTTGACCCTTGAACAATTCCGGGGGTTAGGGGTGCTGACCCTGCCCTTGGAAAATCTCTATCCAAGGTTCCTCCATCTCTGCTGTTCCACATCTGTGGATTCAACTAACCACGATTGTGTAGTACTATAGTATTTACTATTGAAAAAAATCCATGTGTAAGTGGACCTGCACAGTTCAAACTGTGTTGTTCAGGAGTCAATTGTATAAATATTGGCAAATATTCTCCTTCTTAGGAAAAATGAGCTTCATTTTACTATCACCATTTTCTCTGTTTACTTAAATCTTCACTCAGGAAATCTTTCTTATTCCTTTGTATAACATAGGTCTAGTGGGTAAATTTGCAAATATAGGCATACCTCAGAGATATTGGTGTTCAGTTCCAGACCACCACAATAAAGCAAATATCACAATAAAGTGAGTTACGCAAATTTAAAAGTTATGTTTACACCATACTGTAGTCTATTAAGTGTGCAATAGCATTCTGTCTACAAAAACAATGTACATATATTAACTAAAAAATACTTTATTGCTAAAAAATGGTAACCATCATCTGAGCCTTCAGCAAGTTGTAATAGCAACATCAAGAATCACCATAACAGATATAATAATGAGAAAGTTTGAAATATTTCAAGAATTACCAAAGTGTGACACAGAGACACAAAGTGAGCAGATACCGTGGAGAAATGACACCAATAGACTTGGTTGACATAGGGTTGTCACAAATCTTCAATTTGTAAAATACAATGTCTGCAGATAAAGCAATAAAGCAAAGCACAGTAAAATGATGTATGCCTGTATATTCTACATAGACTCATTCTTACTCATTCTTATTCTCATTCTCTCTCTGCATCATAAATATATATTTATTATTTGTGCACTGATAGTCTGTTCTGAAATTGACATTGCTATAAATATGTATAGTTCATATACAGCATTTGGAGATCTGGAAATATTTTTACATGGTCTTGGACTTGAACATATGACAGATTTACTGAAGGTAAGCTTTTGTTTAAGCTATGGTGAGTTATGTATGCATGTTTATTTGTTGGTTAACATAACATTAAATATTAACTCATAAGCATGCTTATGAAGGGGTGACAGATGCACTTTTCTCCATAATTTGTAGTATTGATACATCCCATTTTAAAATTACAAGCATTTTGAAAATTTATTATTATAGAAATTTACATAAATTAGAATCTGACTTTTACCCACTGCCCAAAACATCACAGAACTCCTTGTACCTCTAAGCCCTTAGTGTGTTTTTGCAGTTGCTGATCTTCCTGTATAGAATATTAGGAGAAGCATGATTTTAAACCAAACAAACCAGGTATCAGATTCTTGCTCTAATGATTATTAACTGAAATATGTCACTTAAATCTCCTTTTTTTCCATGAGGATGGTAATACCTAGTGTAGGATTGTCATAAATATTAAATTAGATCATATGCAAAGCACTGTTGTAGGTATTTTAGGCATGCATTATGGGATTTGAGCAGATGACAGTTATCAGCCATTTAGCTGATACTGCAGCAGTAAAGCACTATTTAAGACAGGCTCTTCTTAGGAACATGCACATTCGTTTAGGCAGTTTAGAATTGGGTTTCATTGTACAATCGTGAAACTTCCTATTTGAGAAATATTCAGTAAAACCAAATGTTATTAATACTATACAATTATAAATTTTAAAAATTCATAAAACAATTTCTGTCAAATTTTATAGAGCTGTTTTCTTTTTATGTAAGCAAATATAAGTTGTAATACTTTTCTTTGAATCTGGGAAACTAGCTATGTGTATATTTCTTTAGGTACTTATACATATTATTATACTCATTACTATCTACCCAGTAGTTGAAAGTTTTTAGGAGGGTAGCATATAACTGACTAACTTATATGTACAGTTGCCTCCTTCTGCTTCTACTATTTCATTTATATTGAAAGGTGGCATTTTTTTCTTTTCTACAGGAAAGGGATATAACTTTAAGACATCTTTTGACCATGAGGAAAGATGAGTTTACAAAGGTTAGTATCAGTTTCAAAAACTCCAGACATTATCTTTCATATTTTTAATATTTTGAATCCTTTTATTTTCTATTTTAAAAATCCTACAGCTGTAGACTGTGAGTGATCTTTTGCTAGGTTCCTCATTAGATATGATTATGGATAACCATATCTGAAATGTTCCATTACAATATTAAGTTGCCTTAAAAATATTTAAAGACTTACTTAAAAGCTTGTGCACAGGGCTTCCCTGGTGGCGCAGTGGTTGAGAATCTGCCTGCCAATGCAGGGAACAAGGGTTCGAGCCCTGGTCTGGGAAGATCCCACATGCCGCGGAGCAACTGGGCCCGTGAGCCACGATTACTGAGCCTGCGCGTCTGGAGCCTGTGCTCCGCAACAAGAGAGGCCGCGATAGTGAGAGGCCCGCGCACCGCGATGAAGAGTGGCCCCCGCTTGCCACAACTACAGAAACGAAGACCCAAAACAGCCAAAAATAAATAAATAAATAAATAAATTTAAAAAAAAAAAAAAAAAAAGCTTTTGCACAGCAAAGGAAACTATAAACAAAACGAAAAGACACCCCTCAGAATGGGAGAAAATATTTGCAAATGAAGCAACTGACCAAGGATTAATCTCCAAAATTTACAAGCAGCTCATGCAGCTCAATATCAAAAAAACAAACAAACCAATCCAAAAATGGGCAGAAGACCTAAACAGACATTTCTCCAAAGAAGATATACAGATTGCCAACAAACACATGAAAGAATGCTCAACATCATTAATCATTAGAGAAATGCAAATCAAAACTACAATGACGTACCAGCTCACACCAGTCAGAATGGCCATCATCAAAAAATCTACAGACAATAAATGCTGGAGAGGGTGTGGAGAAAAGGGAACCCTCTTGCACTGGTGGTGGGAATGTAAATTTATACAGCCACTATGGAGAACAGTATGGAGGTTCCTTAAAAAACTAAAAATAGAACTACCGTATGACCCAGCAATCCCACTACTGGGCATAGACCCTGAGAAAACCATAATTCAAAAAGAGTCATGTACCACAATGTTCATTGCAGCTCTATTTACAATAGCCAGGACATGGAAGCAACCTAAGTGTCCATCGACAGATGAATGGATAAAGAAGATGTGGCACATATATACAATGGAATATTACTCAGCCATAAAAAGAAACGAAATTGAGTTATTTGTAGCGAGGTGGATGGACCTAGAGTCTGTCATTCAGAGTGAAGTAAGTCAGAAAGAGAAAAACAAATACCATATGCTAACACATATATATGGAATCTAAAAAAAAAAAAAATGGCTGTGAAGAACCTAGGGGCAGGATGGGAATAAAGATGCAGACCTACTAGAGAATGGACTTGAGGACACGGGGAGGGGGAAGGGTAAGCTGGGACAAAGTGAGAGAGTGGCATGTACATATATACACTACCAAATGTAAAATAGATAGCTAGTGGGAAGCAGCCACATAGCACAGGGAGATCAGCTCAGTGCTTTGTGACCACCTAGAGGGGTGGGATAAGGAGTGTGGGAGGGAGGGAGACCCAAGAGGGAGGAGATATGGGGATATGTGTATATGTATAGCTGATTCACTTTGTTATAAAGCAGAAACTAACACACCATTGTAAAGCAGTTATACTCCAGTAAAGATGTTAAAAAAAAAAAAAGAATACTTAAAGGCTTAGAGTTGGGTTTTTTTCCTTCAGATTAGTTATGACATCTCAACTAAAACTGGTGGTTTATTTCTAAATATGAAATAGATTTGTAAAACAGTATAAAACAGGTTACTTAGAAATAAGTGGTGGTTTTTTGTACATGTGGGTATAAACGTGTTCTTCAAATATCGCCTTTTGCTAGGTTCTCAAAATGACCAAGACTTATTATTTTGCTAATGAGTATTATTAAGTAACAATTTGAAAATAGCTGTGGGAAATATCAGAGATACTTTAATAAGTAGGATACATAAAAAGGAATGATCTTCCTGTATGAGCACATTGGAAACTTGAAATCTTTAGCATCACTGAAAATCAAACCATACTACTACTTAGCTAAATCCAGGATAGAAAATTTAGTTAATACTAAAGGTAGAACATAGACAAAAAGAAGACTTAATTCTCACTTAATCAGTAATAACATTTTAAATAATATTTTGAAGGAAAAATTGTTTTACTCCGGTTTTCTGGAAAGATTATATATTAAAATCTAGTAATTGGTTTTTAGAATCCATCACAATTGTTATATAATGAAAACTGACTATAGTCACTATATATCTAAATATTTTAGTGATGTAACCTTGTCAGTCCAATTACAAGCAAACTTGTATATTTTTCAGTATGGTTTTTTTCCAATATGTATCTATTTTTTTCAAGATGTGAATTAATCAAGTAGAAAACTTCTTCAGTAATTTTGAATATTATTCAAGTATGACTACCTTATTGTACTTTAAAATCATTTCTACTTAGAATGGAATTACCAGTAGAGATCAGCAGAAAATTATGGCTGCTCTTAAAGAACTAGAGGTAGAAGAGATAAAATTTGGAGAATTACCTGAAGTGGCAAAGTTGGAAATCAGGTAAAATTAACTTACTGGTTTACATTCATACTGTTTAGAATCAGCTTTCTTTTTTAGTTGAATTTTGATAATGTCCAAGTTATTTTACTTAATACCATCATTTTGCCAGGGATATAGATAGTTCATTTTGCGATATACTGTGTTCTGAAATAGAAAGTACTTTATAAAGTCAGTTTTTACCAAGAAGCAAAACAATGCATCTTCTTAACTCACATAGAAATATTTTTGTTTTATTTTTTCATTGCATTTTGTTAAATGAGTTAATTAAAAGATCCCATGCTCTTCATAGTGTAGCTCTTACTCTCTTTAAATCATATAAATGTCAGATTGAAGATTCAAAGGGTAATATTTTTGCTTAGGGCAATAAGAAAGCATTTCTCATGTAGCTCAGCTCTATTTTCAGCCTTATTCTTTACGAAATTATGTTATCAATATATAAAGTTCATTTTCAATATTATAAACTTGTCAAACACTGATTAGTAGCAATATTAGTAATCTAAAATTTATTTTGAAAATAATGGTATTTGATTTTTTAAACATATTGTGGAACAGTAAATGATTTTTTTAGCTTTTTATTTGAAATAATTTTAGATTCACAAGAAATTGCAGAGACGTACAGAAAGGTTCTATGCACCCTTCACCCAGTGTCACCCAGTGTACCCAGTTATCTTGCATAACTATAGTACAATATCAAAACCAGAAAACTGACATTTTTCTGGTTTGTATTTGTATTTCATCAGTTATACACGTGCTCATTTGTCTGTGTGTGTATAGCTGTATGCAATTTTGTCATGTGTGTAGCTTCTCATAACCACTGCCACAATCAATATACTTAACATACCATCACCACAATGCTACCACATTACTACCCCTTCATAGCTCCCACCACCCCTCCGCCATCCCTAAAACTAGCAATCGATAATTTGTTATCCATCTTTATAATGTTATTTCATGAATGTTACATAAATGCAGTCATACAGTATGTATCCATTTTTGATTGGCTTTTTTCAGACTAATTTTCTTGAAGTTCATCCAAGTTATAGTCTATAAAATATAATACTTACAAGTGCAGTAGTATAGTGTAGCCTGCCTAACACTAACATTGCAACTATGAGAAACATTAATTAAACATAGGAATAATAAGTTTCCACACCATTTTAAAATTTAGATAAGTCTTCTAGGGGATAATTTAGATGATCCAGATTTCTTTAAAAATGTTATTGCAAAATTATTACCCCTTCTCTAACTATATCTCCTCTTAACAAGATGATCTATATTCAAAATAATGCCTCATCATTGTTTCAAAATAACATTGCATCTCTTAAATATTTAAGTACATTGTAAAGGATTTCGGTTGTGAGGACTTAAATCAGCAAACTTTGAGTCTCTTTGTTCATTTTCTTTACTTTTCTAATTTATTGCTTCTATGAAGGAATATTCTGAGTTCTACATGACTGAATTGCAAATTAAATTTTTTAATATAACTTATTTGTATGATGTCAGAGTTGCCTCTATGAATTTTCATTGTTGAGATTTAATAGACTTAAAGAATGTACAGAATCCTCAATGGTTCACTTATTAAAACTGCTGAATTTTTTAAAAAATAAAACTGGCAGACATATATTTCAGGAATTTGACCTTGTTATTAAATCACAGACTTTGTTTACATGCTGTTATGGAAAAGGTTTTACTTCCCATTTGTTCAAAGTCATTCTTTAAAGAAGAAATTAGTCATTAAGTCATAAGAAAACTAACAGCAGGAAAAGTTGAACTGATTGATTATAATCTTCTGGTAATGTGACTTCAAAAATTTCGCTACTGATTTATTTTAAGATACTTTTCTTCTATGTGTTCAGTTTTATAAAGTAGTCTGTTACAGGAACACACATGCACAGTACATTTACTTTTTTCTACAGTTAGCCTTAGTATGTTTTCAGAATTAGAGAATGTAATCCAAAAATACTAATAACCATTTCATTACTACTTTGAGATATTTTTAACACAAATATTAAGTTTCACCCATGTCTTGACATTTTCAGCAGTTTCTGCCCAGACCTTTTCTCTGAGCCTCTCTGATATCTACTTAAATGTATCAAAAGCATCTCAAAATTATGTCTACTTAGGAAATGATTTCTCCTCCAAAAAAAATCTGTATAGATGCAAATTTTCACATAAAAAATACATTGTTCACATCTACTATTTATAAATATTCTAAACTTGGAAACTCTGAATATTTAACTTAAGGTGAATGGTTGGATTATATTACATCAGTATAATTATTTTATTCTGTCGTTTAAATTATTTTGAGACTTAATGTCATGGAAAAATACTCATAATAATATAAAAGGCAAATATAAAACGGAGTGTGAGGTATAATGCCAGTTGTATATATGCATATGAAAAATACTAGAAGAAAATGTGTACTATAAGAAAATATTCTGTAAGAAAATAGTACCAGTCATTATCTTTGGGTGATAAAAGTATTGGTAATTTTAGTTTTTCCAGATAGTCTACAGTGAGCACATAGTACTTCTGTTTGGAGTACCTTTATTTAAAGTATAAATTTTATCCTAATACTTAACTTCACATTTTTAAAATATGGCCTGTTGTTTCAGTCAACTTACACTTTGTTGTGCTGCAGTAACAAATAACTTCTAAATCTAAATGACTTACAGAAACAAAGTTTATTTCTTGATCGCCTATATCATGGATCAGCTGCAGTGAATCTCCTCCTTATTCTGAAAACAGGCTGGAGAAATAGCCCCACCTCGGACTGTTCAAAAGTTACATAATCACTTCCAGTCATATTTTATTTGCCAAAGCAAGTCATATGGCCAAGCCTCTTGTCTTTGGGGCATGAAGTGTAATCCTCTGGCAGAGAGAGGCCTGGTAGTATTTGGCTCAGTAGAAAAGACATGACAATTTGATCAAATAATATAGTCTACCATACCTATGCCATATTTGCTTATTTTGAAATCCTTAAATAAGTACAAAATTATCAGGGCTGCCATGTAAAGGTATGTAGGTTGTACAGCTCTGGGGTGGGGGCTGGGCAGCCAGTCACACAGTGTATGATGAAAGGCACACTTTTGAGTTGTGTTTTTTATAACTTGCCTATCCATATTCAGTGGCCCTGAAAATTATACATCACAAGAAAGGTATATATTTTCCTTTCATCCATTAAGACTAGTTAATTTTGTTAATAATAGTATTTGTTTAATCGAACTGAGTTGTTAACTTAGTCTTCCTTGAGAATAAGAGCTTATAAGTTTATATTCCACATATATATGTGTGCTTTGACTATCTAGAATAATATACCTGCTGTCATTTTGAATGACAGTTCTCAATGGACCTTAATTTCCTTAAGAATCATTACATTAAAAATATATAGGGCATTAATGAATTACTCATTCAAGTACTTATTCTTTCATTGATAATAAATAAAATTTGAGTAAAGAGCACTAAAATATAAGTTTTAAGTATACCTTATATAAACACTACATGGAAACAGAAAAATTAATACAAGTAATGACTGCTGTTGTTTCGACAGAAAAATATGTTCAAGTTCTGTTCTTTCTCGAGCAAAGAGCAGAAAGAAAATGTAATAAAGAAGAATTATATTTATTTGGAAATGTTTTTATAAATACCACTTTTGCTAGATAGAACAAGAGCTTATCTAAATTTTTTTATTTCAATTTGCTTTTATAAAGTAGTCATCAGATACTTTTCATAGTTGGTGACTTGATTATATATATTATATTTGTAAAGTTTAAAGTCTTTATTTTGTATAAACTGTTCATTTTTCAATCTAATAGCTAAGAAAAAAGATTTCTTTTAAATTAAAATACTATATAAAAGTCATGTCTTAGAGAAAAGTTTGCTGTTAAGTTTCATTAGAGGTTGTCCTTGCTTGCTTTTTATAACCTTTCCTCCTAGAAACAGCATGAAAGAAACTTTGTACCGTGTATAGTCAAAACTTCTACCTATAAGAATTTCATTTGGACTCAGAAGTAGCTTTTGGTCCCATTGTATTAGTTTTTGTGTGAATTTTTATCATAATAGATACTGCTAAATAACTCTCCAGAAAGGTCATCTCACAAATTTGTGAACTCTTGATACTAATGATCTACCTAATTTTTGTCATTCCACTAGAATATAACGTCTTATTTTAATCCCATGTTTATTATCCATTTAAAATTTTCTTTTTTCTTTTCCTCTGAGTTACCTATTCTTATCCTTGGTCCCCTTTTCTATTTGGCTGTGTTAGTTTCTTTGTAGCTTTCACAATAAATTGGCTTCTGTCTTTGAAACTAATCTAGTCATCAGTATCTCTTCATTGTCGGAATCACTGGACTAATCCTAATTATTTAACATGCTTGACTTTTTTCCTCCATCTTGAATCTATTCCCTTCATTACCTTTCATAACAGACCTTAACTCCTGATTTTCTTTTTCTCAGGCTACTTTTCCTCTGATAGCTTTTTTCTTCTACCCCTATCAACTCTCCCCTCTTCACAATATGTATCTTTTTTCTTTGTGGTCCTCTCCATGACCATTGTTTTGATTTCTACTGGTGACCAAAATTATAGACATTTCTAATACTTCTGTGGTTTGTGCCTATACTCACAATTGAAGGAAAGACTGAAATTCTCTTAGAGGTTAGTGAAAATGAAGATGTAATTTTTCCCCATGTAAGTTCACCAACTCCCCGAATTCTGTGTAGCCTCATGAGGCTGTGGACACCAGGATAAGTACCTACAAGACTGCCATTTTCTACTACTTACTGGTCATTGCCACCTACATGTCTCATATCATTGCCATCATCATCATTATTAAGTTTGTTTAAATGCCATATATGTACTAGACAAAATGCTAGGTGCTTTTCATATGTTATCTCCTTCAGTCCTCCTGACACTCCTGTTACCTCAGTTCTAGAGATACGGAAATATTTGGCTGAAGATTAGGTTTGCCCAAGATCATAAAGCTGTGGAAGCTGAATTCAGACTCAGGTCTTCCTGACACTAGAGTCTGTGTTCTTAATTATTATGCTGTATTGCTTTCCCTTCACCCCACTTCTTTCTCCTCCACCCACCCCCAAATTCACTTCCCTGCTTGGTAGTGCCATCTTCCACTGAAACCAAAGAACTTAGAATAACCCTAGACCTTTCCTTTTCTTTTACGTGCAATCCATCACCAACTTTTTCAGTTTATTCTCCTAAACATTTCTTAAACTAGTCTCCTAATTATTCTATTTCCACTTTTTGTTTTCCTTTAATCCACACCACTCCCCAAATAAACTTTCTCATACGAAAATCTGATTTTCTACTTTCCTGTTTAAAATTCTTTAGTAACTGTACATTATCCAAAAGGTAATATTCCATTCCTTAGCATGTCACAAAAGTTCCTTAAACAAGTGATCCCGTACAGCCTCTTTTCTTACGACTTTCCCATAATTGTGCTTTAGTTATACCTTGGAGACCTCCTACCCCTGTTCTTTCGCACCTGCTATTCTCTCTGTCCAGAATCTCTTTTCTTCCTTACCTACTTGACAAACTTATTTTTAAGCTCCAGACTCAGTTCAAGTATGAACTCTATGAAGCATAACTAAATCCCTATTCCCATTATACTAGGTTCATTATGTCTGAGTTTTAGATGTCTCAACTATAAACTACTGTTAATAACATCTACCTTACAGGAGTTGTTGGGAAGAATTTAAAAAATAATAAATGTAAAATAACTAGTGCAGTGCCTTCGCATAATAGACATTCAAATATTGGCACTTTTATGTTCCTTCTTCATATGTCTCTGTGAATAACAATGTTATAATTCTATGTCTGCTTCTCATCCTGAACTTGGAGATCCTCAAGATTGGACGCTTGGTTTTCTTTGTATGCTCAAAGTCTATTTCACTTGCTAATACAAATTAACTATTCTACAAATATTTTTTTAAAGAATCTAATAAATGTTATGACTAGACATTGAATAACTAGCCAAGTAAAATGGAGTAAATTGTTCATATTAGTGATTCCTTTTTATTTCCTCTCTTTAGTGGTGATGAGTTCCTCAGCTTTCTTCTGAAATTAAACAAACAGTGTGGCCATTTAATAACAGCTGTACAGAACATTATTACTGAGTTGCCTGTAAATTCTCAGAAGGTATTCTACAAAAGTTATTAAATGAAGAAAAGTATGAATGCTGGAGAACATTCCAGATAAGTTAATGATAACTCAATAAACTGTAATGATCTGGTAAAACTATATCTTCTGTAAAATCACCTAAGATCTAAATAAGTCAACTTATTTAATATTACTTTTTTATACTAATTAATTGAAAAACTTTGTGTTCTAGCCCTCAAGAAAAGGAAAATGAGTCAGACCAAAAGTTAAACTGATCTGTGTATTGAACTTACCATTTGTTCTTAAAGGGAATTTAATTGTTTAAAATATAAAGTGACAGGAGAACCAAGTGAAAGCTGAAACAAAACAGTGTGTTGAGTGTTATTAAAAACCATATCAATATAAGGATTTTTTAATGAAGGAAATTTTAAATAGAGAAAGTGTAAGTGATCTGTAAAAGCAAACTTGTTTTGTAAAGTTTTTCATGTGATTTGGTTTTAGCTATTTGTATACAGTGAAAAATATTTAATGCACTTGTTTTCCTATGATTTTTGTATAACACTAATATGGGAATTATGTCATTCTTAAAACCTTCATGACTTTATTCACCATAAATATTTTTATTACTAATATTAGTCTCCATAGTGATATATATGTATATTTAATAAATGCATTCAGGAAACTGATTTGACTATTTATATAAAAATACTGAGTTCTTTTGGTGTCAGGATTTATCCTGAATAAAAAAATGCTTTTCAGTTATATAATTTAATTTAATGTTTGATAATGTTGTATACTTTTTGTGGATATAAAGTTGTGAAAAGTTGCTTTCCATTCTTTAAAATGTAACTTTTGAAAATATTAACAGATAGTACTAGAATGGGCTTCTCCCCGGAATTTTACTTCAGTTTGTGAAGAACTGGTTAGTAATGTTGAAGACTTGAGTGAAGAGGTCTGCAAACTAAAAGACTTAATTCAGAAGGTATTTAAATATTTAAAATTAAAAAGGGGGAAGATTATTTACAGCATAATATGTTAGACAATGAAGCAGTTCTGACAAGAGCAACTTAAGCTCCCACTAGACAGGTGGAGAAAGGACAGTTTCCAAAGGAAGAAATATGCATAGGAAACAAACTTTGTTGGTCATTAATGAAATGCATACTGAAAGAACAGTGATGTATCATTTTCATCCTATAAATTAGCAGGGAATGTATTACCCTACCCATCACTGGTTATATTCACCAAACTAGTATTTTCATGTGAGACTGATGTCTAAACCACTTTCAAAAACAGTTTGGCAAGGACCATAAAAATATTTGTATCTTTAATAGTACTAGTTTAATGATTCCAAAATTCTATGTACGTAAATGTCCTATACGAGAATGATTTAATAAATTATGGTATAACCGTTTCTTGTAATGATATGCAGCCAGTTGAAAAAATATAATGAAAAGTATATATCAACTTGTTAAAGATAAGAAGTTCTATTTCTAATTTTTATTTACATATATAAATGTGAATATAAAAAAACTACCAAAAATGAAATGTGATTAGCTCTGTTAATGAGGTAGGGTTGTGGATAAAATATTCCTTCTATTTTCTAGACTTTTTTTTTTTTTTTTTTTTTTTGGCTGCATTGGGTCTTCGTTGGGGCACACGGGCTTTCTTTAGTTGTGACGAGCGGGGGCTACTCTTCGTTGTGGTGCGCGGGCTTCTCATTGTGGTGGCTTCTCTTGTTGCGGAGCACGGGCTCTAGGTGCGTGGGCTTCAATAGTTGTGGCACACAGATTTAGTTGCTCTGCATCATGTGGGATCTTCCCAGACCAGGGCTCGAACCTGTGTCCCCTGCATTGGCAGGTGGATTCTTAACCAATGCACCACCAGGGAAGCCCCGTCTAGACTTTTTATAGTATCTTTTATAATTTAACTTTTTAAAAGAGTATGGGCTTTTTTGGTTCTTGTTCCTATACTCATATAGAAGTATGTATTTGGTTTAAGGACAGGTGATTTTTTCCCCCTTCAAGAAAACTGGCTATAACAAAATCTAAGCTGCTAAAATAGAGAACTCTGTTGAAGGTAGATAATAAAGGGCAACACTTTCACTTGACTAAAGAACTCATTTATGAGTCTCCACGTCTAATAAATATATTTGATATCGATAAAGTTTTTGTGAAATATCTGATGTGAACATTATGTGTTAAATTTTTATAGCATCAACCCATATGTCATTTAATATTTTCATTAGTATTTTATCAAAAAAGTTATTTTCTTCAAAATAAACTTTATACATGTTCCAGGTAGTTTGTCATTCTAGCTATTAACATATGTTCAGTCAAAAGGAGTCTTTTTTAAAAATGAGCAGAAAATTGTGAAGCAAATTCTACAAAATTATAGGGGGATAAAGACATTTAAAATAGGGCAAATGAGCAATATATTTCACATTTTTTGTAGATGATAACTCCCTTCCAGAGAAAGGCATCTTAGAAGTTGTATTATATCTCTGACATTTATTCATTCAACAAACCTAAGAGTGCCTCCTGTATGTCAGGCAACTGTGCTACACATCAGTTTCCTAATTATTCTCTCTACTTCCACTTTGTGTTCCTTTAATACACACCACTCCCCAAATGAACTTTCTCATGCAAAAATATGATTTTATACTTTCTGAACTTGCTGACAACATGAAAATTATAGCACCATTCATCTTCACTATATCCATCATCTAGAAGAATTGAAGGGAAATGGTATTGATTTTACTTATTAGCATGGTGTTTTTCATGGGGATGCAAGAGAAATTTGGAAGGATTTGTGTAAAGATACTTCCTGCAAAGCATCAACCTTTAATGTTTAGTGTAAGAAATTCCCTAAGACATCTTTGTCTCAGGATTGATAATTATTTGTTTTCTCCAAGATGAACTAAAAACATTTGGGGAGGTGGGGTGGAGGATTAAGATGAAATTAGAGAGAACACCCAGATTTTTCTTAAAGGGATGAAATTAAGAAACACTGCTTTCGGAGTGTAACTTTGACTCGAAAACATGAACAATTCAATCAGGTACCATAATATTTATTTTAATAAAGTATACCTATAGAGAAAAATTTCAGCTTTCTTTAGCTAAATGGAAGATTGTTTTTCTTTGGTCTTTTCTACCTTGAATCTATATATTTCTATGTAAAGACTGGCCTTGAAAACATATTTATTGGTTCGTAATAACAGCAGATATAGTTCTTTGGGCAGGAACGTCTTAATTTTGCAGCAAGCCTGTGCATTGGGTTTTCTTTGGATTAGTCTTAAACAAGTAATAATCACCAAATAAGATTTTATTTAGAGAACTATGAGGCTTCCAGATTTGGGAGTATGGTATCATGCCTGTTAAGCTTATGATATTTTAGAGTTTACCAATAATAACAGAAGGGATTTTTTAAAAGAAACATATGAGCTATCATAGATAAGTATATGGAGGTAACAAAGAAAGAGGGTGGGAGAGGTCAAGGCCAGACTCTAACACCACATCATTCTCTTTCAAACCAACACACTGACAGGCTCCTGTCAGAAAGGGTCATTCTAAGTAATTGGTTAATAAAAGGAATGACTGTCTCAGGATTCAGTAAATGGAGCATCAGTGTCAAAAAGGAATCTGTTGCTGAATGAAGCCATTTGGAAGTTAGACCAAGAATACAGTATTAATGAGATTGGCATTGAAGTCCATCTTCTACTATAAATTTGAAATTAATTTTGCAGGGTTTTTTAATTAAATATTTACACTGTAGATTTGAGAAGTAGTTATTTTTGCTAATGTTGAAAGTATGTCACCACTCCAGCACAGGATGTTTCTAGTAAATATCACTCTGTAAATGTGCCTGATTCTTTTTATCTTTCAAGGATCTTTTGGTTTCTGCTCGTTCTCCCTCTTCTGCCTCTCCCCAGCAACTATCTCCTTCCTCTCCCTCCCTCCTCCCCCCCCCCACTCTCACACACACACACACACACACACACACACACACACGAGTTGAGAGGCCTTCTTTAGCAAGAAAGTTCTATGTATAGGAATTTAGAAACTGACTGGGTCATGTACTTTCATTGTTGAGAAGTGCAAAAAGAACTACTGAAATTTTTGTTAACATTTGTTCCTGCAAATATATTTAAATAAAGGATTATACTTCTAGTGTTAGCATTGAATCTTCTAGTTTTTGTTGAATTTCATGTACTGTAGGTATGCCATAACAATACTTTTTTTTATAAGGTTCACTTTTTTTGTAAGAAATCAGTTGATATTTAATACAAAGGAAACAACGACTCTCGTTCCTTATAGGTAGAAATAGAAACTTTAACATTAAAGGAACTTTATCTCCTGACATAAAAACATGTTTTTAAATGTAATAATCTATAGAAGCATTTATTTTTAATGTAAAACTAATAATCTACTACAGTGGGATCCTGGTTGAAAGAAAGACTGTCTTTTAAGATTTTGAATCTTTACTTTAAATCTTCCACGGGAATCTTGCATTTAGGCTACATCTAAATCAAGTGATTAACATGGATGTTTTGATATTTTTTAAAATCAAAGATATTTTTATTTTCACTGTACTGCACATTAACTTTTTCCTTTTTCCCCATTCTAAACATTAGTTGCAAAATGAACGAGAAAATGATCCAACTCGTATACCGTTAATGGAAGAAGTATCTACATGGAATAGTAGAATTTTGAAGAGGACGGCTATTACAGTATGCGGATTCGGGTTTCTTCTTTTCATTTGCAAGCTAACTTTTCAGAGAAAATAACCCTAATATTTGTTTTGAGTAATTATGTATATCTTACTCAAATTACCTAAAAATGTTGCTTTTAACTGTTTGTGGCACAGTATAACTACATTCTTTGCCAACACTCCATAGGAAAAATTATGATAGCTTACTGCAGAATGTTTTTCTTTAGAAAGTGTTTTGTCAGTTTGAGTTGACAATATAATTTGTTATATTTTTATGTTAACTTTGATCAAGCAGTAAATTATAAGTGATTCTTAAGTTTCATCCTATCCTATGACTCTAATAAATCACATTTAAA
Organism: Eubalaena glacialis; assembly: GCF_028564815.1. Taxonomy (NCBI): domain Eukaryota; kingdom Metazoa; phylum Chordata; class Mammalia; order Artiodactyla; family Balaenidae; genus Eubalaena; species Eubalaena glacialis. The sequence goes on along the minus strand of NC_083723.1, from coordinate 95,886,423 downwards.
ATAAATAAAAGTTTTATCTAATATTCTGACATTTATAAAAGTGTGTTCATTTGTCACAGTGAATCTTACACTATCTGTAAAGTGTTCATAAATCAGTAGCTTTCTTTTAGTTCTTATTTTTCCCATTATTATGTAATAAGGAATTTCTTACTTTTTATAGTTATAATATCATTATAAGGAAATTATTAACTTGAGAGTAGTTTAGAGAATGCAAAATATAAAGATAAAATGTAAAATTTTGGGGCTTCCCTGGTGGCGCAGTGGTTGAGAATCTGCCTGCTAATGCAGGGGACACGGGTTTGAACCCTGGGCTGGGAAGATCCCACATGCCGCGGAGCAGCTGGGCCCGTGAGCCACAATTACTGAGCCTGCGCATCTGGAGCCTGTGCTCCGCAACAGGAGAGGCCACGATAGTGAGAGGCCCGCGCACCGCGATGAAGAGTGGCCCCCGCTTGCCACAACTAGAGGGAGCCCTCACACAGAAACGAAGACCCAACACAGCCAAAAAATAAATAAATAAATAAATAATAATTAAAGGTGCTAATAATTTTTAAAAAAAAGTACAATTTTTGAATTATGGATTAAAACCTAGGAAAAATATTTTAAATGTAAATTTTAAAAAGCAGAAAATTCAGAGAGTAGTGTGGAAAGCCTAAAGCACATTAGAATTTTTTATGTAATATACTTTTGGGAACTTATGACATGTAGTATGTGTAACATTCTTGAGGATGGTATGAAAGTGAATGGCATTTGGCGTATAATTTCTTATACCAATCTAAAGTAATGCACGATTTCTTTGTGGGTTTTTTTTTTTTCAAAATCAAAATAACGATATTCAGATTTTAAAAGTGTGGGTAATAAAAAGGCAGGCCTAATTTAGCAGGCAATATAGTAGTTAAATCTTGCTTGACTTAGTACCATACTTAGAACAGATGCAGTTGATCTAAAACTGGGATAACAGTGGTTTTAGCAGTGCTCTTTTTGACTGTCTCTTTCTAATCTCTCCCATAGGCTGTCTGCCTCATTTGGTATTACACCCAACCCTTAGGCTCCACTAATTACTGGTTGATTGCTCTACTGTTTTTTTTTTGTAAATTTATTTATTTATTTTGGCTGTGTTGGGTCTTCGTTTCTGTGCGAGGGCTTTCTCTAGTTGCGGCAAGCGGGGGCCACTCTTCATCACGGTGCGCGGGCCTCTCACTATCGCGGCCTCTCCTGTTGTGGAGCACAGGCTCCAGACGCGCAGGCTCAGCAGTCGTGGCTCACGGGCCCAGCCGCTCTGCGGCATGTGGGATCCTCCCAGACCAGGGCTCGAACCCGTGTCCCCTGCACCGGCAGGCGGACTCTCAACCGCTGCACCACCAGGGAAGCCCTGCTCTACTGTTTTGACATGCCCTGGGGCATGAATTGCTCAGCAGTCTGATAGAATTAAATTTGGACGGGTAATTTTTGAGGCCAGATTTTGAGGCTTATTCTGATCAGGGAAGGGTCCTTCTCAGCTGTCTCTTGCCCTGGTTCTCTCTGGTGAACTAGCTGGCCTACAGTTTAGCTTCTTGCTCCTAATTAAGAGGCGCTGTTGTCTTCAGGAGTGCCCTTAGGCTTGATTTTCTCCACATTCTCTTTCAAATGAAGTCAGTTCCTTTGGGGAGAACTTTAAAACTCTCTTTCTTGTGGACTGCTTCTCCCCCCTGGACAAAATCTCTGAGCCACTCCTCTGAGTGCTGGGTGGGGCAGTAGCCTCTGGTCTTCTGCGTTTGCTTCTTACAGTTCTGCCCTATAAGTGAGCTGGCAAAAGGAAGATGGCGGCCTTAGTGTTCTGGTCTGCCATTCCTGGGTAGAGTTCTCATCCTGTGAGGCTCGACGGAAGGAGAGAGCCCTCTACCTCTCAGCCACACTCATCAGAATTTAGCTGCTCAAGCTTGGAGTTGGAGGGCATTAGAAAAGCTGGAGGATTGCCCTTCAGATGAGATATGATAACTCTTATTTGGGAGCTGAGGGGAGAGGGAGCCCCATCTTCTTGGCCACATCCACCCAGAGTGTAGCTTTTGCTAAGCTGAGATGACTTGGGGTTGCCAGGAGGCAGGTGGTAAGGGAGAGATTGGATCAGTGGCTCAGTGTTCTTACTGAGTTTTAGTAGGTTTTCTTGAATAAATCTTTTTTCACTTGTTCTGAGCCCTTAGGACTCTGCAAGGACTTTAAATAAAGGTTGTATGTTTATAGCTTTCTAGTCTAACTTTGCTTGTTTCTTTGGGGTGTATGTCTATGCTGCTCTTCACACTTCCATCCTGGCAGTGAAACTCCTAAACTGGTATTTCTAGGGTATCTGCCAAGTCCTTTAATATAGCAGATACCCTAGAAATATGGCCCAGAACAGTGTGAAAGAATTTTTTTTTAAGCCAGAAACATTAGCTAAATACTTCTCACGTAAGCTTTACCTAGCTCTAGGGTAATATCATAGGATGCTGAAAATTCTAAGGGCACCTAAAGAGCACTTCTGTTGGAAGCAAAAGGGAAAGACCACCTTGGTTTGACCAGGATACATTAGGACTAGATAAATGATGGGCAGAGCAAGACTACACTCTCAATTTTGAAATTAAAAATTGAAATTAAAAATCCTGCAGAAGGTATTTAAGCTAATACCTAATCTAAAGTAATTATATGTATTAAATATGGGAAACAGGATATGTAAAAGTATAAAGAAACCAGCTACAATTGCAAGCCCCAGAATTGAAACTGAGTTGATTTTTTAATGGGACTTTTTACACTGCCAGCCTTTTTTGATCTTAACATTATGCAGAAGTTAATCTTTAAGAACACAGGTAACCACGATGACTTCTGTTTTGTACTCCAGGTCACTCTGTCACTGCTTCATAAATAATCGTTTGTAGCTCTGGGGGGGTGGACATAGGGTGGGGTTCTTTCTGGCACTTCAACTAGTGAGTAATACGTTTATTTCAAGTGCCAATAAAAACGTTATACTGGACGTACGTGACACATTTGTTCGTTATTAGAGGAACTAATTCAAAACTATTTGAGTGACGTTCTGTTATATTCCTCTATCTGTAAATTCAGATTATCTTATCAATATTCTAAACAAAATGAACAAATTTTTATACTGCATAACAATCTTGGAGAGAGAGTAAATAAAATGACATTTTCAGAAGTGTCACCATCTCTGGACTTATCTCTGTAAGGCAGTATTATTCACGTTTCTCTTCCCAACTGATCTTTCATAATTGTTTCCATGAATTTTCTTCCTTCCTGGAATCTTTCTAACACTTTAATCTTCTGTATTTTCTTTCCTTTTGAAGTCCATGTCTACTGTGACATGCTCCCTCTTCCCTCTCAACCCCTAACCTTCACTTTTCTGTTGACAGATAAAGCAGAAGGTAGCCCAGGTTCCTAGCACTGTCACATTATTTTGTACATTCTCCGAGTCTTGGTTTCCTCATCTGTGAAATAGATTCTAAAGACTAAATGAATCAGAGCAATGCCTCCTTGTTAATAGGTCCAATTTGGAGTTCTGAAATTAGAACTAAATCTTAGGGGCTTTATGTAAGAGAATCAATGCTTCCTAGACGAAGTGAACCCCTCATAAGTGGTTTTGCTTTTTGAGCTCACATCCAGAGATCTGATATGAGAATTGATCTTAACATTTGGTTGTTGCCAATATTTTATAATATTTTGGGGAAAATTACTAGTAATTACATTTCAATTCATTAAATAATTACTGAGTGCTTAGTATGTGTAAAACAATACACCCATACATTACATATTTTATATGAGATCAGAAAACCTAAATATGTTTGCTATTATTAAGAGAGACATTGAGGTTACTGTTTTTTTGTTTTTTTGTTTTTTTTTAATGACTATTATGATTGTTCAACTCAGTTAAATGATCTGCTGACCAATGTTTTGGGGTTTTTTTGTTTTTTTTTTTTAATTAATTTGTTTTATTTTTGGCTGTGTTGGGTCCTCGTTTCTGTGCGAGGGCTTTCTCTAGTTGTGGCAAGCGGGGGCCACTCTTCATCGCGATGTGCGGGCCTCTCACTATCGCGGCCTCTCTTGTTGCGGAGCACAGGCTCCAGACGCGCAGGCTCAGTAATTGTGGCTCACGGGCCCAGCTGCTCCGCGGCATGTGGGATCTTCCCAGCCCAGGGCTCGAACCCGTGTCCCCTGCATTAGCAGGCAGATTCTCAACCACTGCGCCACCAGGGAAGCCCCGTTACTGTTGTTTTATGGATGTTTTACAAACCCACTTTGTAAAACTGTTTCATAGGAAAGGGTGTGGTTGAGCGTTTTGTTTTGTTTTAAATTTCCACAGTTGAGAATGTGGTGTGATAAGACTTATCTTTCCTTATGGGAGAAGGGCTCAACCTCAATCAATGCCTTCCTACAAAAAAACAGCTACAGAGGGAAAATCGGTGAAGTCCCAGCATGTGAAATCTTTTAGAAGAGATTTAGACTAGATTTAAAGTAAGTTTCTATTCATTGTGGATTCAAGGTACATTAGTGCTAAACCAATTTTTGGAGTTGCATATGTACAATTTCCCCTGCCCTCAGTGTAAGGTATTAAAATAAGACACCTAGAATCTTCAGTAGTAATACTATTAACTATCCAGTTCGTGGTAATATAACAATTAACTGTAGTTAGTGGTAGAACTAAAATAGTGGCAATATTACATTAACACTGTGGTTACCTGTGGCGAATGAAAATTGGACTTAAAATGTAGAAACGAAAGATTAGAGTTATTATGCAAAGTTCTTCAGTTTCTAGATTAAATAGGAATAGCATCATAGAATGAAAGAAAAATTGTGGATTTTGTTCTTAATAAGGTTTGGTTTCCTGAAGTATATGCTGTTATGTGGCTCCCAGATCTCCCTTTAGGAATAAAGAACTTATTCCCACAGCTGCTGGGAATGTAGCTAGCAGAAAGGCCTCTTTAGGAGTTTTCTCTGCTAAAGAAAGATACATTCCCAAAAGCATGTCCTACTCCCAGGAATGACTAATCAACATAGGGGTTTAAAGGCCCCAATTTCAAGGGCCCTCATCCCAAATCAAGATAACTCTGAAGGACCATCCCACTTTCAGAGCTCCTGGTGGGGCTGGCCGAGGCTTTCATTAAGAGTGTATCACAGCCCATCTTCTCCCTCTGTCCAGTGCTGCTTCTTTCCCTTCCCTTGCACAGGTGTTGCTCTCCAGAGCCCTCCCTAATAAATGTCCTGTATGCTAATCTTGACCTCAGTGTTCACTTTCCAGGGAACCCAATTTTGTCACTGACCAGCAGAGCCTTGCATAAGTCATGAAATATATGGTCATTATTAACAATTATCTTCTCCAGAACTTAGTTTCCTAATCTGAAAAATAAAGATCATCCTGAACTAGGGTTGTTGTTGGAGTGTTAAATGGAGTAACATAAAAGTGGTTGTAGAGTTTTATAACTAATGCAGACTTGTGGCCAAACAGACATGAGTTCCAATTTCAGCTCTGCCTCTTACTAGCCATGCAACTTTTAGAACACTACCAAAGGTCTCCAAGTCTCTGGCTATAACATGCATGTAACAGTAATAATCAGACTTAAAATATTGCATTAATTCAGCATTTATTCTCATCTATAACATGAGAATAATAGTAATAATCAGACTTAAAATCATTGCTTTAATTTGGCATTTACTATATGCCAGTCATTCAGCTAATTTTTAAAAACCTGTATTTTAATAAATGTATTTAATTAAACCTATAAGGTTGTTGTAAGGATTAAGTGAACTAAGGCAATATAGAGTTTTCTCCAATGTGTGTGTTTATAGCATACATTAATAAATGGTAGCCAGTATAATTTCTACTGTTATAATTCATCATAAAGCATTTATTACAGTGACTTGTACCAAAAATCAGATTTTTATAATTGCCAGGACCATATTTTTGTTCGAGAGAAATATTTTCTATCATGTAGTGACATAGAATTAAAAATACTTAAATCGTCTAAGCTAACACAGATATATTCACAATCCACAAGACAACAGTTAATAGGCCAAGCAGATAATAAATTATCTGAGAAAACTCCCTCTATTTCCCCTCTCCCCTTTTAACAGGTGGTACTATATTCAAAAGCAGAGACCATTTGTCTATAAAACCAAGTTTATTAAACCCTCTTGTGATGATGGCGAGAGCTAGAATCTGCATTCTTATCGTTCCATAGATGAGGACTGGTGGTGGTGTGAGAAGGTGTGTAATTCAATCCCGGTCAGACTGTCAGCTTGATAATGACACCCGAATACACTTTCACCTCCTCAAGCCACAGAGAGGACCTCTTCTCCCTGAAGTGTTTTGTACACCATGAGGGCACCAGTTTATCCACCTGAGAGGTACACATTTTCTCAGCTTTTTATTTATTAACTTCTCTTGATTTTTAAAATATTTACCCACTTTATGTCTACTTGAAAACGAATACTAAAGACATGGTAAAATCTGGGCTAACTGAATTGATAAATAACATTAAATGATTCCATTTTAAGCACAGATATGGGGCTATTACCAAATACCTGAAAGGCATAAGTCGGAGCCCCACACTAAGAACGGTGCAAGAACCCTCCTTGTATAGATCCTGGAGCAGGTGCACCAGCTCTGGATGTGAGAAAAAGAAACCCATCTTTTATTAAACCACTGTGTGGGTTTTCTGTTAATGGTGCCAAAGGCATTCCCAAATAATACAGGGTTATGCCTATGTTGCCTCATTCTGCAATTTGCTTTTTCCATCAACATTTCATTTCAGATGCATCCGTGTTAAAAATAAAGATGTAATTAATTCCTTTAAACTGCTCTATAGTATTCCATCATATGTCCATCCCACATTTTCTACTTGTTCCCCTACTGATAAAATTTTGAGTTATATCTAACTTATTCTTCTCAACAGTACTGTACTGTACATACTTGTACATGTGTCCCTGTGTAAATATGACAAAGTTTCTTTAACTACATTTAGCAGTGGAATAGCTAGTTGTAGGGCACAAATATTTTCAATTTCTATTTCATTAACTATTGATGTTGCCAGGTATTTCTGTTTGCCCCTCACGATCCTCCCTCTACCCCACCTTACCCTGGGAAGCTGAGTCTATCAATACAAAATACATCAAAGGACCTTTCAACTCCTGATGGGGCTTATCCAATGGCAGAATATCTGAGGGAGGGTAAATCTAGATATTTATCCACCTGGCTGTACTTCCTATGAGATTGCTACCTTTGCCCCTCAACTGAAGGCTTCCTCTCAAGACAACCTCTACAAGATTCACTCCTTCTGGGTTCCTGGAACCTTGACTCCCTCCCACATCCCTTCTGGTCTGGGGGCTGGTAACAGCTCCTCTGCCCACACCTTCAAAAATTGTCTCTTTGTAAAGCAAATCTCCTCAAATCATTCTGCCATCTGTTTCCAGGTGAGAACATGACTGCATCCCTTCTGTACTGCTCTTCAAGGAGCCCGTGTTAATTTACAGACCTACCAGCAGTGCATGAGAGTGTTTGTTACCCCACAGCCATACCGACACTTAATATTAACTGACTTACATTTTCTCCTATCTTATGGATTCAATAAAGTTGATTGTTTTTGTTTTATTTTGTGCTTCTCTGATTACTAGTGAAATTGAGCATCTCTTTAGGTTTATAGGCCATTTTTCTCCCTATAAATTACTTTCTACTATCATTTGCCTATCTGTCTACTGGACTGTTTCTTGTTGGCTTTTAATCCTTTAAATATTTGAAATATTAATCCTTTATCTGTAACATGTGCTGGACTTTCTTCTATCTACTGTTTATCTCTTGCTTATGATGTTCTTTGTTGCCCAAACATTTAAAAAATCTACCTGTATTTTCTTCTGTCTTAAAGTTTTACTTTTCATGTTTCGGACTTTAACATAGCTGAAAATTATTTTTGTGCACAGTGTGAAATAGAAATCTAATAACATTTCTTTCCTCATAGTGAGCCAGTTTTCACACCACCATTATTAAATAATCTGTCTTTTCCTCCTTGATTTGAAATGGTGCCTATTTCCATGCCTAATTTTTAATGACTTACAGGTCTGAATTTTATGTTTTATTCCATTCATCTATTTGCTGCCAATACCACACTGTTTTAAGAATTGATACTAAGGCTTTTATAATATGTCTTAACATCTAGTAGCACAACAGTAATTTACTACTACATTTTAATTTGTTTATTGCTAGCTGAGAAATGTAAGTTACTTCTGTATTTGATCTTGAATCCAGATCAAGAATCTGAACTGTCTTATTCATCCTAATAGTTTTGTCCATTGATTGTTCTAGGTTTTCTATGTAGATCTGCAAATAATGAAAGTTTTACCTCTTTCTTTCTATTTCTTGTACTTCTTATTTCTTTATCTTACCAGAACATTTTAGGACCTCAGTCCCATAGTTAATAATAGTGGTGATAATGGATGTTCTTGTTACTTTGGGGACTATTTCTAATATTTATTCCTTGCATCCATGCCCTTGCAATATGTGGAGTCTCTTTCCTAACCCCCAGTATCCATATTGGCCATTTGACTTTTTTCGGCCAATGGGACATTAGCAAAAGGGATGGAAGCAAAGGCTTGAATGGTGCTTGTGCATTAGGGTTTTCACTCTCGCTGCTTTTCTGATCTTCCATTACATTAACAAGTTCAGGATAACTTAATATAATGAGATAATCACGGCCCAGTTATCCTTCACTCTAGCAAACTCATAGACATGTGAGTGAGGCCATCAAACATGTGTGACCCCAGTTGAGACCAGCAGAAAAATTGCCCAGCTGAACACTGTTTAAATTTCTGAACCACAAAATAGCTAATACATGGCTGTTATTTTAAGTGTCGAAATTTTGGTGGTGGTTTTAAGCTATGTGTTATGTGGCAAAAGCAAATTGATATAGTCAATTGAGAGAGATGGGTTAAAATCTCGTGCTAAGATTTTCAGTTTAACCTAGTATTTCTGTTAATTTTTGCTATGAAGATTTGAGACTGTAATGTTAGATGAATTTAACCTTAAAATTATTGTTGTTTTACAGGTGGATTGTATCTTTTATCATTATGCGATTCACTTTTTTTATCCCTAACTAATGTTTCTGCCTTAAAATATAATTTGTCTGATACTAATAGAGGTATACTTTTTAAAAAAAGATTATTTTCCTCGTATGCCCTTTACCATTCTTATGCTTTCATTCTTTCTGTGTCCTAAAAGGAAATAAATCTGCCAATCCTGTCCTTAAAAAGAGATGGAAAGTTTAGCTAATTTACATCTATTGTGATTATTGGTGTACGTGTATTTGTATTTATTTCCACTGTCCCTTCGGCTTTTATTAAGCTTTTCTCCTTCCTACTTCACACTGATTTATGAAGTTTTTTTAACCCCCCTCTTTTTCCAACCATATTGTAAATTATATATTCTTTTTTATTCCTTTTAGCAATTATCCTTAAATTTTTAACTTAACAACAGATGGAAGGTCTAAGGAGAACCAGTAACTCTCCCTTCCCCTTAAAATTATAAACCAGAAAACTTTAACTCTGATCATTCTCCTTTTGTTTTACTTGGCCTTGTTCATATACTTGTTAGACGTTTGGATATCTTCTTTGTGAAATGACTATTCAAGTTTTTAGCCCGTTTTATAATTGAATTGTCTACCTTTTTCTTTTTGACTGGTAGGAATTCTTTTAATATTCAGAAGAAAAGTCCTTTATTAGATATATGTATTGCAAATATCTTCTCTCAGTCTGGGGTTTGCTTTTCAATCTTTCTTAATGGCATATTTTGATGAACAGAAGTTCTTAATTTTAATTAAGTTCAACATCTTTCTCTTTTCCCTCACACTGCTTTTTATGTTCTGTTTAAGAAATCTTTGCTTATACAAAAGTCATTAAGGTGTCCTGTGTTTTATTCTTGAAGCTTGATTGTTTTTAGCTTTCAGATCGAGATTTATGATCCATATCAATATTTTTTTGTATTATAGGAGGTAGGGCTAAAGATTAATTTTGTTCATTCAGCAATCCATTTGCTCTATTACCAAATATTTAAAGAAGCTTTCTTCCGCATTAAATTGCTTTGCACCTTTGCTGAAAAACAAGTTGGTTCTATATGTAGGGCCCTATTTTGGGGCGCTATTATTTTTAATTTGTCTACTTGACTATTCTTGCACTATATCACCTTGCCCTAATTATTATAGCTTTATATTAAGTAAGCTTGATAGCCCATAGTATAAATCTTTCAACTTGGCTCTTCTTCTTTAAATAATCATGACTGTTCTAAGCCTGCTGCATTTTCATATACATTTTAGAATCATTACCTGAGGAGACTTATCTATACTAGAACTAATTTAGATAACAAGGTCCTAGACTTCAAGCCAATACCATATTGGAATAAGACAAGTGTGGGAGAGAGTGAAGGTTTTGTGCATGCAGAAGGAATGTGAGTTGTTGTGTCCAGAGGGAAGACTGTGGAAAATTATATTTTCCAGAGACGGCCACAACTATATCTCCTATGTTACATGTTTTTCTGCATTACCTTGTTACCCTCAAGATGAGCCCCCAAAACATCTAGCTTTGAAAACCAACAGGGCTTGCATCCATGAGATCTACAAGACTATAGTGAATGAAGAGACAGTTCTTAAAGGGCTCACTCAGACTCACTGTGGCTACCCCTCAGAGCACAGAACAGAGGCAGTAGGCTGAAACACCCATTCTTTCACTAAAAGAGGCTTATTTGCTTATTTTAAAACCTTCAGCCTGAGGGATAGGCTTCTAATTCACCCAGTTAGAGGAACATAAAGAAAAAAACAAAAAGAGTGGAGATAGCTCAAAGAACCTGTAGGACAACATCAAGAGGACCAATGTTCACATTATAGGAATCTGAGAAGGAGAAATGAGAGAGAAAGGGGCAGAACACTTTTTGAAGAAATATTTACTGAAAACTTGCCTAACCTGGGGAAGGAGACAGACATCCAGATCGAGGAAGACTAGAATGTTTCAAATAAGAGGAATCCCAAAAGACCCACACCAAGACATATTATAACTAAATTGTCAAAAGTTAAAGACAAGGAGAGATTCTAAAATGCAGCAAGAGAGGGACACTGCCAGTACAACAGAGTAGAAAGACCCTGAGCTCACCTCCTCTCATGGGCACACCAAAATTACAAGTATTTACAGAACTGCTATCAATGAAAAAGACCAGAGCTTCCAGAAAAGACTTTGTACAACTAAAGATATAAAGAAGGAACTACAAAAAGAGATGGGTTGGAGGCTCAGAATCACAGTATAGTTAAGACCTACACCCCCAGGTGGGTGACACACAATTGAGAGATTAATTACAATTGCAGAGGTTCTCCCCAAGGAGTGAGGGGTCTGAGCCCCACATTGGGATCCTCAGCTTGGAAGTCCCATGCCAGGAAGACAAGCCCCCAGAATGTTTGGCTTTGAGGGCCAGTGGGGTTTACTTCCAGGAGACCCAGAGGGCTGTGGGAAATAGAGACTCCACTCTTAAACAGTGCACACAAAATTTCACATGCTCTGGGACCCAGGGCAGAAGCACTAATTTGAAAGGAGCCTAGGTGAGACCTACCTGCCGATCTTAGAGAGTCTTCCAAAGAGGCAGGAGGAAACTGCAGCTCACGCTGGGGACATAGACACTGGCAGCAGCCATTTGGGGGAGCTCATTCTACTACATGGACAGTGGTGCTGGCATGCACCATTTTTGAATCCTTCCTCTAGTTTATTAGCCTCAGGACCAAGTCCTGCCACAGACCAGCAGCCTGTAGGCACCAGTGCTGGGATACCTCAGGCCACACAATTAACTGGGGGGGACACAGCCCCATCCATCAGCAGATAGGCTGCCTTAAGACCACCTGAGCCCACAGCTGCCCCTGGACATGGCCTTGGCCCCATTCACCAATGCACAGGCACTAGACCCAAGACCCCCAGGACCATGCAGCCAGACCCCAGGACCCAGCTCTGCCTGCCAGTGAGGTGGCACTAGCCCCAGGACCTAGCTTCACCTACTGGTGGGCGGGCACCAGCCCCATGATATCCTGGACCCTGACTCCACCCACCAGTGAACCAGGCACCATTGGTTCTGTAGCCAGCCACCTCGTGACCTGGCCCTGCCACCAGTGGCCAGTAGCCTCTACACAAGGCATGGCCTGACAACAACCAGACTGGGGGCCAGCCATGCCTACCACACTGCCCACAGTACTCAGCTCACCACAACAGAAGGACCCACGAAGCCCACACAGGGGGCACCCCTAGAGCATATAACTCTGGTCACACACACACACACACACACACACACACCTCATGATAACCACAAACTAAAAATCTCTAATAGATACACATACGAAAAAGAAAAAAGAATCCAAACGTACCACTAAAGATACCAATCAAATCACCAGGGAAGAGAACAAAAGAAGAAATGAACAAAACAGAACTATAAAAACAACCAAACAAGCAATTAACAAAATACATATCAATAAATACCCTAAATGTAAATGAACTAAATGTTCCAATCAAAAGACAGAGAGTGGCTAAATGAATAAAAAAAAGAAAAAGAACTGTATATATGCTATATACAAGAGACTCATTTAAGATCTAAAGACACACAGACTAAAAATGAGAGGATAGAAAAAGGTATTCCATGCAAATAGAAATCAAAAGAAAGCTGGGGTAGCAATACTTATATTAGACAAAATAGACTTTAAAACAAAGACTGTTACAAGAAACAAAGAAGGATATTACATAATGATCAAGGGATAAATCCAAGAGAAAAATATAACAATTATAAATATATATGCACCCAACATAGTACTACCTAAATACATAAAGCAAATATTAACATGCATAAAGAAAGAAATTGACAACACAATGAAATCAGAAGTGAAAAAGGAGAATTACAACCAGCACCACAGAAACACAATGATTACTATGAATAATTATATACCAATAAAATGGACAACCTAGAAGAAACGGACAAATTCTTAGAAAGGTACCATTTCTCAAGACTGAAGCAGGAAGAAATAAAAAATATGAACAGACCAAGTACCAGTGATGAAATTGAATCAGTAATAAAAAACTCCCAACAAACAAAAGTTCAGGACAGATGGCTTCACAGGTGAATTCTATGAAGCATTTAGAGAAGAGTTAACACCTATCCTTCTCAAACTATTCCAAAAAATTGCAGAAGGAATACTTCCAAACTGATTCTATGAGGCCAGCATCACCCTTCTACCAAAACCAGACAAAGATATCACAGAAGAAGAAAATTACAGGCCAATATCACAATATCACTAATGAACAAAGATGCAAAAATCCTCAACAAAATATTAGCAAACCAAATCCAACCATACATTAAAAGGATCATACACCATAATCAAGTGGGATTTATCCCAGGGATGCAAGGATGGTTCAATATCCACCTTGGGGATATTTTCAAACTGAAAAATAAAAATCGTATGATCATTTCAATAGCTGCAAAAAAAAAAAAAAAAGCTTCAGACAAAATTTAACAACCATTTATGATAAAAACTCTCCAGAAAGTGGGTATAGAAGGAATATACCTCAACACAATAAAGGCCATACATGTTAAGTCCAGAGCTAACATCATACTCAATGGTGAAAAGCTGAAAGCATTTCCTCTAAGACCAGGAACAAGACAAGGATGCCTACTCTCACCACTTTTACTGAACATAGTATTGGAAGTCCTATCCATAGCGATCAGACAAGAAAAGAATTAAAAGTAATTCAAATTGGAAAGGAAAAAGTAAAACTGTTACTATTTGCAGATGACGTGATTACTATACATAGAAAATCCTAAAGATGCCAATAAAAATATACTAGAGTTCATCAATGAATTCAGTAAAGTTGCAAGATACAAAATTAATAAACAGTCTGTTGCATTTCTATATTCTAAGGAAGAACTCTCAGAAAGAGAAATTAAGGAAACAATTCCATTCACAATTGCATCAAAAAGAATAAAATACCTAAAAATTAACCTGCCTAAGGAAGTAAAAGACCTGTACTAGGACAACTATAGGACGCTGATGAAAGAAACTAAAGATGACATCAACAGATGGAAGGATACATTGTGTTCATGAATTGGAGGAATTCATATTGTTAAAATGACCAATCGCATTTTTCACAGAACCAGAACAAATAATTTTAAAATTTGTATGGAAACATAAAAGACCCTGAAAAGCAAAAATAATCTTGAGAATGAAAAACATAGCTGGAGGTATCATGCTCCCCAACTTCAGATGATACTACAAAGCTACAGTTATCAAAACAGTATCATACTGGCACAAAAACAGACACATATATTAATGTAACAGAATAGAGAGCCCAGAAATAAACCCACACATTTATGGTCAATTAATCTATGACAAAGGAGGCAAGAATATACAATGGAGAAAAGACAGTCTCTTCAATAAGTGGTGCTGGGAAAACTGTACAGTTACATGTAAAAGAACAATATTAGAACATTTTCTTACATACAACAATAAATTCAAAATAGATTAAAGACCTAAATGTAAGACTGGAAACCATAAAACTCCTAGAAGAATACATAGGTGAAACACTCTTTGACATAAATTGTAGCAATATTTTTTTGGATCTGTCTCCTAAGGCAAAGGAAACAAAAGCAAAACTAAACAAATGGGACCTAACTAACCTTAAAGCTTTTGAACAGCACAGGAAACCATCAACAAAATGAAAAGGCAACCTGCTGAATGGGAGAAAATACTTGCAAATGATATGACCAAGGAGTTAATATCCAAAAAATATAAACAGTTCATACAACTCAATGTGAAAAAATCCAATTAAAAAACGGGCAGGACACATGAATAGATATTTTTCCAAAGAAGATATACAGATGGCCAACAGGCACATGAAAAGATGCTCCACATCACTACATCTGGGAAATACAAATAAAACCACAATGAGGTATCACCACACATCTGTCAAAATGGGTATCATCAAAAAGACAACAAATAATAAATGTTGGTGAGTATGTGGAGATAAGGGAACCCTAGGTCCCTATTGGTGGAAAGGTAAATTGGTGCAGCCACTCTGGAAAACGGTATGGGTGTTTCTCAAAAAACTAAAAATAGGACTACGGTATGATCCAGCAATTCCAGTCCATACATCTGAAGAAAATGAAAACACTAAGTTGAAAAGATTCATGAACCCCAATGTTCATAGCAGCATTATTTACAATAGCCAAGATGCAGAAGCAACCTATGTGTCCATCAACAGTTGAATGGATAAATAAGCTGTGGAATACACACAGACACACACACACACACACATACACACACAATGGAATACTACTCAGCCATAAAAATGAATGAAATTTTGCCATTTTGCAACAACATGGATGGACCTGGAGGATATTATGCTTAGTGAAATAAGTCAGACAGAAAAATACAAGAATTGTATATTATCACTTACATGTGGAATCTAAACAATAAAACAAACTAGTGAATACAACAAAAAGAAACAGACTTACAGATATAGAGCACAAACTAGTGGTTACCAATGGGGAGAGGGGAGGAGTGTGTAGAAAGATAGGAGAAGGGGATTAAGAGGTACAGACTACTACGTATAAAATAAATAAGCTACAGGGGTATATTGTATACCACAGGCAATATAGCCAATATTTTATCATAACTATAAATGGTCTATAACCTATAAAACTTTTGAATCATTATGCTTTACACCTAAAACTAATATAATATTGTAAATCAACTATACATGAATAAAAAGTATATTTATCAAACTAATAATAAATATTTTTTATAACTAATAATAAATAAATAAATAGCAGCAATAAAGAAATAATGTGTTACATACAAGGGAGCCCTTAGAGGACTATCAGCAGATTTTTCAGCAGACACTTTGCAGGCCAGAAGGGAGTACAATATATTCAAAATGCTGAAAGATAAACATGGGCAACCAAGATTATCTCCCCAGCAAAGCTGTCCTTCACAATTGGAGGAGAGAAGGTTTCCCAGACAAGCAAATCTGAAGGAGTTCTGTACCACTAGACTGGCCTTACCAGAAATGTTAAAGGGACTTCTTAAAGCTGAAATGAAAGGGTGCTAATTAGTAACAGGAAAACATTAAAGTATAAATATCACAGGTAAAGCTTAGTATACAGTTAAATTTAGAATAATGTAATATTGGTGGGTTAATTAGTTATAAATCTAGTATGAAGGTTAAAGCAAAGTAGTAAATATAACTATACCTACAATAATTTTTTAATGAGTACAGAAGATAAAAAGATGTAAATCATGATATCAGAAACATAAAACAGGGAGGGGAGAGTAAAAATGTAGAGCTTTAGAATGCATTTGTACTTAAGTTGGTATCAACTAAAAATAGACTGTTAAAAATATAAGAGGTATTATGTACACTTCATGGTAACCACAAAGCAAAAACCTATAGTAGATACACAAAAAAGAAAGAGAAAGGAATCTAAGCATGTAACTTCAGAAAATCATTAAGTCACAAAGGAAGAGAGCAAGAGAAGAAGAAACAAAAATATTTAAAAACAGCCAGAAAACAATTAACAAAATGGCAATAAATATATATCTATCAATAATTACTTTTAATGTAAATGGCCTAAATTCTCCAATCAAAAGAAACAGAGTGGCTGAATGGATTTAAAGAAAAAGACCCAACTACACCCATTTATGATAAAAACTCTCCAGAAAGTGGGTATAGAGGGAACCTACCTCAAGATAATAAAGACCATATATGACAAACCCACAGCAAACATCATTCTCAATGGTGAAAAATTGAAAGCATTTCTTCTAAGATCAAGAACAAGATAAAAGTGTCCACTCTTGTCACTACTATTCAACATAGTTTTGGAAGTCCTAGCCATGGCAATCAGAGAAGAAAAAGAAATAAAAGGAATCCAAATCAGAAAATAAGAAGTAAAGCTGTCACTGTTTGCAGATGACATGATACTATACATAGAAAATCCTAAAGATGCCACCAGAAAACTACTAGAGCTAATCAATGAATTTAGTAAAGTTGCAGGATACAAAATTTATACACAGAAATCTCTTGCGTTCCTATATACAAACAACAAAAGAACAGAAAGAGAAGTTAAGGTAACAATCCCATTTACCATTGCAATAAAAAGAATAAAATACCTAGGAATAAATCTACCTAAGGAGGCAAATGACCTGTATGCAGAAAACTGTAAGATACTGATGAAAGAAATAAAAGATAACACAAACAGATAGAGAGATGTTCCAATCCATGTTCTTGGATTGCAAGAATCAATATTGTGAAAATGACTATACTACCCAAAGCAATCTACAGATTCAATGCAATCCCTATCAAATTACCAATGGCACTTTTCAAAGAATTAGAACAAAAAATTTTACAATTTGTACAGAAACACAAAAGACCTCGAATAGCCAAAGCAATTTTGAGAAAGAAAAATGGAGCTGGAAGAATGAGGCTCCCTGGCTTCACACTATACTACAAAGCTACAGTAATCAAGACAGTAAGGTACTGGCACAAAAACAGAAATATAGATCAATGAAACAGGATAGAAAGCCCAGAAATAAACCCATGCACCTATGGTCACCTAATCAATGACAAAGGAGGCAAGAATATACAATGGAGAAAAGACAGTCTCTTCAATAAGTGATGCTGGGAAAACTGGACAGCTACATGTAAAAGAATGAAATTAGAACACTCCCTAACACCATACACAAAAATAATCTCAAAATGGATTAGAGACCTAAATGTAAGGCCAGACACTATAAAACTCTTAGAGGAAAACACAGACAGAACACTCTATGACATAAATCACAGCAACATCTTTTTTGACCCACCTCCTACAGTAATGAAAATTAAAACAAAAATAAACAAATGGGACCTAATGAAACTTCAAAGCTTTTGCACAGAAAAGGAAACCATAAACAAGACAAAAAGACAACCCCCAAAGTGGGAGAAAATATTTGCAAACGAAGCAACTGACAAAGGATTAATCTCCAAAATATACAAACAGCTCATGCAGCTCAATATCAAAAAAAAAAAAAAAAAACGAAACAACCCAATCAAAAAATGGGCAGAAGACCTAGACATTTCTCCAAAGAAAACATACAGATGGCCAACAAATACATGAAAAGATGCTCAACATCACTAATTATTAGAGAAATGCAAATCAAAACTACAATGCGGTATCAGCTCACACCAGTCAGAATGGCCATCATCAAAAAATCTACAAACAATAAATGCTGGAGAGGGTGTGGAGAAAAGGGAACCCTCTTGCAATGTTGGTGGGAATGTAAATTGATACAGCCACTATGGAGAACAGTACGGAGGTTCCTTAAAAAACTAAAAATAGAACTACCATACGACCAGCAATCCCACTACTGGGCATATACCCTGAGAAAACCATAATTCAAATAGAGATATGTACCACAATGTTCATTGCAGCACTATTTACAATAGCCCAGACATAGGAGCAACCTAAGTGCTCATCGACAGATGAATGAATAAAGAAGATGTGGCACATATATACAATGGAATATTACTCAGTGATAAAAAGAAACGAAATTGAGTTATATGTAGTGAGGTGGATGACCCTAGAGTCTGTCATACAGAGTGAAGTAAGTCAGAAAGAGAAAAACAAATATTGTATATTAACACATATATGTGGAACCTAGAAAAATGGTATAGATGATCTTACTTGCAAAGCAGAAATACAGACACAGACGTAGAGAACAAAAGTATGGCTACCCAGGGGGAAAGGGGGAGTGGGATGAATTGGGAGATTGGGATTGACATATATACACTACTGACGCTATGTATAAAATAGATACCTAAAGAGAACATACTGTATAGCACAGGGAACTCTACTCAGTGCTCTGTGGTGACCTAATTGGGAAGGAAATCCCAAAAAGAGGGGATATATGTATATGTATAGCTGATTCACTCTGCTGTACAGCAGAAACTAACACAACATTGTAAAGCAACTATACACCAATAAAAATTAATTTAAA
The DNA here is from genome assembly GCF_028564815.1 of Eubalaena glacialis. Lineage (NCBI taxonomy): Eukaryota > Metazoa > Chordata > Mammalia > Artiodactyla > Balaenidae > Eubalaena > Eubalaena glacialis. The sequence continues at coordinate 95,867,371 of NC_083723.1, read as the reverse complement.
AAAGAAAAGAAAAAGAAAAAGACCCAACTATATGCTGCTTAGAAAAAATTCACTTCATGCTTAAGGACACACAAAGACTGCAAATGAAGGAATGGATGCAATGCAAACCAAAAAAAATGCTGGGGTACCTATAGTTACATCAGACAAAATAGACTTTAAGACAAGACTGTAATTAGAGACAAAGAAGGTCACTGTATAATGATAAAAGGGTCAATCCAACAGCGTATAACATCTGTGAATATTTATTCACCCCCAATATGAGCACTTAAATATATAAAGTAGATATTAACAAACTTAAAGGAAGAAATAGACAGCAAAACAATAATAGTAGGAGATTTCAATACCACACTTTCATCAGTAGATAGAGCATTCAGACAGAAAATTGATGAGAAAACACTGGATTTAAATAACATGTTAGACCAGATGGACTTAATAGACATTTCCAGAACATTCCATCCAAAAGCAGCATAATACACATTCTTCTCCAACACACATGGAACATTCTCCAGGATAGATCATATGTTAGCCACAAAACAAGTCTTGATAAATATAAGAAGTTTGAAATATGAAATCATATCAAGCATCTTTTCCAGCCACAATGGTATAAAAGTAGAGATTAATTACAATAAGAAAACTTGAAAATACACAAATATATGGATATTAAATATCATCCTACTGAAAAACTGATGGGTCAAAGAAGAAATTAAAAGCAAAGTAAATATCTTGAGATAAATGAAAATGGAAATACAATATATCAAAACTTATGGGATGCAGCAAAAACAGTTCTGAGACAGAAGTTCATGGTGATAAATGCCTACATTAAGAAACAGGAAAAACCTCAAATAAACAACATAACTTTATACCTCAAGAAACCAGAAAAAGAACAAATAAAATCCAAAGTTAGTAGAAAGAAGGAAATAACAAAGATCACAATGGAAATAAATGATTGGAGACTAAAAAGACAATAGAAAAGATCAATGAAACTAAGAGTTGGTTCTTTGAAAAGATAAACAAAATTGACAAACCTTTAGCTGGACTTACCAAGAATAAAAGGGAGATGACTCAAACAAAATCAGAAATGAAAGAGGAGACATGGTAACTTATACCACAGAAATACAAAGGATCTGGGCTTCCCTTGTGGTCCAGTGGTAAAGAATCCGCCTTACAATGCAGGGGACATGGGTTCCATCCCTGGTCAGGGAACTGAGATGCTGCGGGGCAACTAAGCCCGCATGCCACAACTACTGAGCTTGTGTGCCTCAACTAGAGCCCACATGCTGCAAACTACAGAGCCCACGTACTCTGGAACTCATGCGCCACAACTACAGAGCCTATGTGCCCTGGAGCCTGCACACCACAACTAGAGAAGAGAAAACCCACATGCCACAACTAGAGAGAAGCCTGCGCACCACAACAAAGAGCCCGCGTGCCACAGCGAAAGATCCCGCATGCCTCAACAAAGATCCCGTGTGCCACAACTAAGATCTGACACAGCCAAAAATAAATTAATAAGTAAATCTTTAAAAAAAAAAAAAAAGAAATACAAAGGATCATAAGAGACTACTATGAACAACTATACACCAAAAAATTGGACAACTTAGAAGAAATGTATAAATTTCTAGAAACATACAACCTACCAAGACTGAATCATGAAGAAATAGAAAATCTGAGTAGATCTATTACTAGGAAGGAGGTGGAATTAGTAATAAAAATTAGTAATAAAAAAATTAGTAATAAAAAAATCTCCCAACAAACAAAAGTCAGGAACAGATGGCTTCACTGGTGAATTCTACCAAACATTTAAACAATCCATCTCAAACTCTTCCAAAAAATATAGAAGAGGAGGGAACACTTCCAAACTCATTTTACAAGGCCAGCATTACTCTGATATCAAAACTAGACAGGAACACAACAAGAAAAGAAATTACAGGCCAGTATTCTTGATACACATAGAGGCAAAAACCCTCAACACTGCATATTTGATGATCTGTGGAGATGCCCAGCCAGGGTGTACAACCCAAGGACGGTGCGGGGCTGGTCCTTACCAACAACTCGGCTCTGCACAAGGAAGACCTCAGCAGCAAGATTACAGAACAAAAAATTGTTGTGGATGAACTTTCTAACCTGTAGAAGAACAGGAAAGTATATAGGCAGCAATAGAACAGCAACATATCTTCTTCATATTGAACAGAAATGCTTTCTGAAAGCAAAAATATATTGGATGAGCTGAGGAAAGAACACCAAGAAACAGTAAACTCAGAGAAGACCAAATCAAGAAATAGTAAACTTAATTTTGCATAGAAATGTGTGGCATTTGTTGTGCAGTAAGCTTTTCTGTTGAGCATTTCAGCAAAGATTTGAAAGAGGATTTACTGTGTAATCTTAAACGGTGGGGACCCAATAGTAGTAAACAGTTGTTAAAGTCTAATGTTAATTACCAGTGTTTATTTCCTGGTCATGTCCTTCACTTAAGAGGTGTGTTGACCGCCCAGCCTGTGAAAGATGAAAGAGGCAATGTATTCCTGTGGAATGGAGAAGTCTTTAGGGGAATAAAGGTTGAAGCTGAAGAGAATGATACTCAAATAATGTTTAATTATCTTTCCTCTTGTAAGAATGAATCTGATATTTTGTCACTCTTCTCAAAAGGCCAAGGTCCTTGGTCTTTTATATATTATCAAGCATCTAGTCATTCTTTATGGCTTGGTAGGGATTTTTTTTGGTTGTCTTAGCTTCCTTTGGCATTTTAGTAATTTGGGCAAGAGTTCCTGTCTCTCTTCAGTTGGCACCCAAACATCTGGAGTGGCCAATCAGTGGCAAGAAGTTCCAGTGTCTGGAATTTTCAGAATTGATCTCAAGAATACTTCCATTTCCAAATCTGTTGTTTTAAATTTGCATCCTTGGAAATAACTCTAGGGAGGATGTTATCAAAGAATGTGTTAATAGCCTGACTCAAATTTCAGCAGACTTGTCAACATTTATATCAGTGGTAGCAAATGAAGCCAAACTGTATCTTAAAGAACCTGTTGTCCCTTTAAATATGACGTTGCCACAAGCTGCATTTGAGATCCATTGCAGTAGCATTTCCAGCGTCCCACCGACAAGAGAGACCCTTCAGGTCTTTCTTATTGATGGACACGTGAAGGAAGTAGTTCAGCAGTTCATCAATGTCCTGAGTGTTGCAGTCAACAGACGTGTCTTGTGTTTACCTAGGGATGAAAACCTGACATCAAACAAAGTTTTGAAAACTAGTAATAGAAAAGCAAATGTTGCAATCCTATTTTCTAGGGGGATTGAGTCCATGGTTATTGCAGCCCTTGCTGACCATCACATTCCCTTAGATGAACCAATTGATCTTTTTAATGTGGCTTTCATGACTAAAGAAAAGACCATACCAGCTTTTTTGTTTTAACAAAAAAGGGAGAAAACAGAAAATCATTGTGAAATACCCTCTGAAGAATCCTCTAAAAATGTCGTTGCTGCTGCTACTCCTGGTGAACAATTCAACATACCAGATCGAATCACAGGAAGAACAGGACTAAAGGAACTACAAGCTGCCAACCCTTTTCGGATGTGGAATTTTGTTGAAATTAATGTTTCTCTAGAAGAACTGCAAAGATTAAGAAGAACTCGAATATCCCACTTCATTCAGCCTTTGGATACAGTGTTGGATGATAGCATTGGCTGTGCAGTCTGGTTTGCTTCTGGAGGAGTTGGTTGGTTAGTGACCCAGGATGAAGCAAAACCATATTAGAGCAGTGCAAAGGTAGTTCTTACTGGAATCGGTGCAGATGAGCAGCTTGCAGGTTATTCTCGTCATCATGCCTGCTTCAAGACACACGGGCCAGAGGAATGAATAAGGAAGTTGAGATGGAACTGGGTTGAATTTCTTCTAGAAATCTTGGTCGTGATGACAGTTATTGGTGATCATGGAAAAGAAGGAAGATTTCCTTTCCCGCATGAAAATGTCTCCTTTCTAAATTCCCTACCAGTTTGGGAAAGGGCAAATTTGACTTTACCCCATAGAATTGGTGAAAAACTAATTTTGCATCTTGCAGCAGTGGAACTCAGTCTTACAACCTCTGCTCTTCTGCCAAAATGGGTCATGCAATTTGGATCCAGAATTGCAAAAATGGAAAAGAATAATGAAAAGACATCTGATAAATGTGGAAGGCTCCAAGTCATTTCTTTAGAAAACCTTTCTATTGAAAAAGAGATTAAAATGTAATATTTCATAGTGTAACAACATTTACTGAATGATGATTTAAAAAAAATAAAATACTCTGCTGCTTTAAAAACAAACAAAAACTCCTCAACAAATATAAGCTAACCAAACTCAACAATACATGATTAAGTATACTGTTATCATAAACTTATACCATGATCAAGTATGATTTATTCCAGGCATGTAATGATGGTTCAATGCCTGCAAATCAATCAATGTGTGATACACCACATTAACAAAATGAAGGATAAAATCATATGATCATCTCAATAGATGCAGAAAAAGCACTTGACAAAATTTAACATCCATCCCTGATAAAAATGCTCAACAAACTGAGTATAAAGGGAATGCACCTCAACACAATAAAGGCCATATATTACAAGCCCACAGCAAACACTGTACTCAATGGTTTAAAAAAAGAAAGAAAGGAAGAAAGAAAGCTTTGCTTCTAAGATCAGGAACAAGACAAAGATGCCAACTCTTGCCACTTTTACTCAACAGTGGAAGTGCTAGCCAGAGAAATAGTCAAGAAAAAACAAAAAAGCCACCCAAATTGAAAAGGAACATGACATTTGCATCTATTTGCAGGTGGCATGATATTATATATAGAAAACCCTAAAAACTCCACCAAAAAAAAAAAACCTGTTAGAACTAATAAATGAATTCAGTAAACTTGATGGATATAAAATCAATATACAAAAGTTAGTTGCATTTCTATACACTAATAATGAACTATCAGAAAGAGAAATTAAGAAAACAGTCACATTTACAATTGCAAAAGAATAAAATATCTAGAAATAAATTTAACCAAGGAGGTGAAATACATACACACTGAAAACTGTTAAGACATTGATGAAAGAATTTGAAGAAGACACAAATAAATGGAAAGATATTCCATGCTCATTAATTGGAAGAATTAACATTGTTAAAATGTCTCTACTACCCAAAGCAATTGATAGATTCAATGTAATCCCTATCATAATTTCAATGGCATTTTTCACAAAAATAGAACACACAATCCTAAAATTTGTATGGAACCACAAAGGCACTGAATAGCCAAGGCAATCTTGAGAAAGAAAGAAAAAGCTGGAGTCATCACACTTCCTGATTTCAAACTATACTACAAAGCTATACTAATCAAAACAGTATAGTACTGTCATAAAAACAGACACATAGACCAATGGAACAGAATAGAGAGCCCAGAAATAAGCCCATGCCCATATGGTCAATTACTTTGCCACAAAGGAGCCAAGAATATAAAATGGGGAAAGGATAGTCTCTTCAATAATGGTGTTGGGAAAACTAGACAGCCACATGCAAAAGAATGAAACTGAACCACTATCTTACTCCATTCACAAAATCAATTCAAAATGGATTAAAGACATGAATGTATGACCTGAAACCATAAAAGTCCTAGAAGAAAACATAGGTGGTGAGCTCCTGGACATCAGTCATGGCAATGATTTTTTGGATTTGACACCAAAAGGAAAAGCAACAAAAGCAAAAATTAAAAAGTGGGACTACATCAAACTAAAAAGATTCTTTATATCAAAAGAAACAATTAACAAAGTGAAAAGACAACTTATGGAATACGAGAAAATATTTGCAAGTCATTTATCTGATAAAGGGTTAATATCCATAATACATAAAGAACTACTACAACTCAATAGAAAAAACAAATTAATTAATAAATGGGAAAAGTATCTGAATAGACATCCTCACAAAGAAGACACACAAAGGGCCAACAGGTACAGGGAAAGGTGTTCAACATCACTAATCAGTGAAATGCAAATCAAAACCACAATAAGATGTCCCCTCACACCTGTTAGAATAGCTATTATCAAAAAGACAAGAAATAACAAGTATTGGTGAGGATGTGGAGAAAAGGGAACCCTTGCGCACTGTTGGTGGAATGTTAACTGGTTCAGCCACTATGGAAAACAATATGGAGGTTCCTCAAAACTTAAAAATAGAACTACCATATGATCCAGCAATTCCACTTCTGGACATTTATCTGAAGGAAATGAAATCACTAACTCAAAAAGATATCTGTACCCCTGTGTTTATTAAAGCATTATTCACAATAGCCAAGACATGGAGACACCCTAAGTGTTCATTAACACATGAATGGGTAAAAAAAAATGTGGTGTGTGTGTGTGTGTGTGTGTGTATATATGCAATGAAATACTATTCAGCCATAAAAAGGGAAATTCTATTTTTTGTAACAACATGTATGGACCTTGAGGGCATCATGCTAAGTGAAATAAGTCAGACAGAGGAAGGCAAATACTGTATGATCACTTCTATTTAGAATCTTAAAAACAAAAAACTAAAAACACCAAACTCATAGATTCAGAGAACAGATTGGTGGTTGCCAGGAGTGGGGAGTGGGGAGTGGCTGAAATGGGTAAAGGTGTTTTAAAAGGTACAAACTTTCACTTATAAATAAGTCCTAGGGATGTAATATACAGCATAGTGACTTTAGCTAACCATACTGTATTATATATTTGAAAGTTGCTAATACAGTAAATCTTAAAAGCCCTCATCACAAGAAAGAAAAAAATTGTAACTATATGTGGTGAGGAATGTTAACTAAACTTATTGTGGTAATCACTTCACAATACATACATATATCAAATCATTATATTATACACCTAGAACTATTTGTATGTCAATTATATCTCAATTTTTAAAAAGCAGTAATTTGAGGGTAGTTTTTTATGCATCAATAGATAACTGGAAAATTATTTATTGTATTATTTCTTTAGTGGTTAACAGAGAGATCACAATATGTATTCTTGACTTAGAGTACATATTAAATATGGTTTCATAATAATGCATTTTTATTTAGTTCAAAATACAGTTGACCCTTGAACAACACAGATTTGAACTGCATGGATCCAGTTATGTGCAAATTTTTTCCAATAAATATATACTGTGATACTACACAATCCATGGTTGGTTGAATCCATGGATTCCTGGATCCAGAGGGTCAATGTAAAGTTATACATGGAGTTTTTGACTGTGCAGGGATTGGTACCCCTAACTCCCGTGTTGTTCAAGCGTCAACTGTATTTTCCTTGAAACTTTTTACTTGACCCAGAGATTATTTAGAGGCATGCTGTTTAACTTCCAAGAGTTTGGAGATTTTCTTGATTTCTTTCTCTTACTGATTTTCCACTTAATTCCATTATGATCAGGGAACACATTTTGTATGATTTCAATTTTTAAAAAATTTTAAGGTTTGTTTTATTACCCAGAATATGGTCTGTCTTAGCAAATGTTTCATGTTCATTTGAAAAGAATGTATATTCTGCTGTTGTAGAGTGACATTCTATAAATGTGGACTAAATCCAGTTGGTTGATGGTGTTGTTGAGTTCTATATCTTGCTGGTTTTCTTTTTCTTTTTCTTTTTTTAGGTCTTGCTGATTTTCTATTTGTTCTATGAACTACTGAGAGTGGAGTGCTGACATCTCTAATTGTATATTTGTCTGGGTTTTTTTTTTCAGTTCTGTCAATTTTTGCCTTATATATTTTGAAAATCTATTGTTTGGTGCACACACATTTAGGACCATATTTCCTCTTGGTGAATTGACCCTTTTGTCATTATGTTATATCCCTCATCCCAGGTAAATGTTTTTGCTCAGATACCTACTTTGATATTGATATATCTACTTCAGTATTATTTTAATTAGTGTTTGCATGATTTATCTTTTTCTATCCTTCTCCTTTTGAACCTACCTGTATTATATTTGAAATGAGATACTTGTGTTTTTATTCATTCAGATAATCTTTGTTTTTAAATTTTTGTTTTGGGAACACATATCTTATATAATAGTTGATTTTTTAAAATTTATGTCTACTATTTGTTTCCTGTTTATTCTGTTTTTCATTCCTCTGGTTACCCTTTCTTGCCTTTTTTTGAATTATTTAAATTTTTAATTTATTATGTTTTTTTCTACATCTCTTTGTATAGTTTTTTTTAGTGGTTGCTATCAAGATAATGTTAGTTAGACATCACTTTTTGCAGTATATAGAAGCAACATTTTACAACTTTCAAAGTTAGCACCATAGAGTCAATTTACCCTCCCTAGTTGATATTGTAGTTTTTTAATATAAGGTATTACCTCTACATACAGTGAAACCACTATCACACACTGTTGCTATTTTTGCCTTCAACCATCAAACATATTTTAAAGAACTGGAGAGAAGTAGAAGTTTATAATATATACCCAGCTATCTACCATGTCTCTTGAATTTTTTTCATTCCAGATTTTCCAAGTTTCCTTCTTGGATCATTTCCCTTTTGTCTTAAAAACTTCCTTTAGCATTTCTTTTAAAACAGGTCTGCTGACAATGAATTCTCTTTGTTTTCATTTGAGAGTGTCTTTATTTCACTTTCATTCATGAAGGTATTTTCACTGGATATAGAATTCTGGGCTGAGGGTTCTTTTCCTTCAGAGCTTTAAAAAATACCGTTTCATTCCCTTCTGCTTTCACAATTCCTCATGAGAAATCTACAGTCATTCAAATCATCATTTTCCTTTGTTCCCCATAAGTAATGCATCATCTGTCTTTGTCATCATATAAGATTTTGTCTTTGTCTTTAGGTTTCAGCAGTTTTATTATTAAGTGTCTTGGCATGGATTTCTTTTAATTTTATATAGTTGATTAACAATGTTGTGTTAGTTTCACATGTACAGCAAAGTGATTCAGTTATACATATACATGCATCTATTCTTTTTCAAATTCTTTTCCCATCTAGGTTGTTACATAATATTGAGCAGAGTTCCCTGTGCTATAAGTAGGCCCTTGTTGGTTATCCATTTTAAATACAGCAGTGTGTACATGTCAATCCCAAACTCCCTAACTATCTCTTCCCCCCACCCTTCCCCTCTGGTAACCATAAGTTTGTTCTCTAAGTCTGTGAGTCTGTTTCTGTTTTGTAAATAAGTTCATTTGTATAATTTTTTTTTAGACTCTGCATATAAGTGATATTATATGATATTTCACTTTCTCTGTCTGACTTACTTCACTCACTATGACAATCTCTAGGTCCATTCATGTCACTGCAAATGGCATTATTTCATTCTTTTTAATGGCTGAGTAATATTCCATTGTATATATGTACCACAACTTCTTTATCCATTCCTCTGTTGATGGACATTTAGGTTGCTTCTATGTCTTGACTACTGTAAACAGTGCTGCAATGAACATTGGGGTGCATGTATCCTTTCAGACCATGATTTTCCCTGGATATATGCCCAGGAGTGGGATTGCTGTATCATATGGTAGCTCTATTTTTAGGTTTTTAAGGAACCTCCATACTGTTCTCCATAGTGGCTGTACCAATTTACATTCTCATCCACAGTGTAGGAGTGTTCCCTTCTCTCCACACCCACTCCAACATTTATTGTTTGTGGATTTTTTGATGGTAGCTATTCTGACTGGTGTAAGGTGATATCTCAATGTAATTTTGATTTGCATTTCTCTAATAATTAGCGATGTTGAACATCTTCTCATGTGCCTCTTGGCCATCTGTATGTCTTCTTTGGAGAAATGTCTATTTAGGTCTTCTGACCATTTTTTGATTGGATTCTTTGTTTTGATGATATTAAGCTGCATGAGCTATTTGTAAATTTTGGAGACTTGTCAGTCACATCATTTTGCAAATATTTTCTCCCATTCTGTGGGTTGTCTTTCCGTTTTGTTTATGGTTTCCTTTGCTGTGCAAAAGCTTTTGAGTTGAGTTAGGTCCCATTTGTTTATTTTTATTTTTTTTTAAATTTCCATTACCCTGGGAGACAGATTGAAAAAGATATTGCTGCAGTTTATGTCAGAGAGTGTTCTGCCTGTTTTCCTCTAAGAGTTTCATAGTGTCAGGTCTCACATTTAGGTCTTTAAACCATTTTGAGCTTATTTTTGTGTATGGTGTTAAAGAATGTTCTAATCTCATTTTTTTTTTTTTTTTTTTACATGTAGCTAGCTGTCCAGTTTTCCCAGCATCTGGCATGGATTTCTTTGGGTTTATCCTGTTTGGGGTTTTCAAATCGCTGAGCTTTTCAAATCTCTAGGTGTATGCCTTTGACAAAATTTAGGAAATTTTTAGCCATTAGTTTTGCACATATTTTTTGTTGCAATAGACTGTTTATCATCTCCTTCTAGGAGTCATGACACATTACACCTTTTGGAATTGTTTCAGAGATTCCTGAAGTTTTGTTCATTTCTTTTCACTCTTTTTTTTTTCCTTCTTTTGTTAGGACTAGATAATTTCTACTGATATATCTTCAAGTTCACTCACACATTTTTCTGCCATCTCAATATTGCTACTGCCCTTATTCAGTGAAATATTTCACCCTCTCACTGTGGAAGATAGTACATATATTTTTCCATTCTAAAACTTCTGTGTGGTTCCTTTTTCCATTTTGTTTCTTTGCTGATATTTTCTATTGTCCATTTGTTTCCAAAGTATTCATCCTTACTTCTTGGAGCATATTCATCATAGCTGCTTTAGAAGTCTTTGTCTGATAAGTTCAACATCTCCGTCATCTCGGAATTAGTGTCTGTAGATTGTCTTTTCTATTTGAATTGGAACATTACAGGTTTTTGTATGCCAAGTAATTTTGATTGCATCCTGGACATTTTGAATAGAATGTTAAGAGACTCTAGGTCTTGTTTAAATCCTATGAAAAATGTTAATATTCTTGTTTTAGCACACAATCAACCCAGTTGGGTTCAGGCCAAAAATTCTGACTGCCTGTCTGTGTCTAATGTCTAATGGTCTGTTAGACATTCTTATGCTATATCTTATTTTATGTTCTGTATTTTATACCCTTTTAATTCTCTCTGTGCATTAATCTGGATACTTTTTATTCACCTCTTCTGGTTTACTAGTCCACTGTTCTGCTGATTCTAGATAGTTCCTCAATCCATCTATCTAATTCTCAATTTCAGTCTTAACTTCCCTCCTCCCCTCAGTTCTAGGATTTTTACTGAAGTCTTCTGTATGGGTTCCAGCTCTCTGTTAAAATTACTTGTTATTTTTTGAACTTTTATTTTATTTTTTAAAATTAATTTATTTAATTTAATTAATTAATTAATTTTTTAAAGCCCCCTGCACAGGGGCTTTTCTCTGGTTGTGGTGAGCGGGGGTTACTCTTCATTGCAGTGCGTGGGCTTCTCACTGTGGTGGCTTCTCTTGTTGTGGAGCACGGGCTCTAGGCGTGCGGGCTTCAGTAGTTGTGGCACACGGGCTCAGTGGTTGTGGCTCATGGGCTCTAGAACGCAGGCTCAGTAGTTGTGGCACACGGGCTTAGTTGCTCCGTGACAAGTGGGATCTTCCCGGACCAGGGCTTGAACCCGTGTCCCCTGCAATGGCAGGCGGATTCTTAACCACTGTGCCACCAGGGAAGCCCTGAACTTTTAAATTTCAGTTATTTTGCAGTCCTCAGATAAATCAAACCTCTAAATTACTTGTGGGTCTATTTCTATTTCCTGTTGATTTGGGTTTTTGTTTGTTTGTTTGTTTTGTAACTTTTAGATTTGATGCTAGATATAATAGATGAAAATTCGTAGAGACCCTGAATGAAATTATGTTCCTCCAAGGAGGGTCGAGTTTTCTTTTGGCTTGCAAATAGAGTACCTATGACTCACTTTGATCCTATCAAGAGTTGGTTTTAGACTACTGGGGCTGCCCTGTTTCAGTTTGCCCTTGCTCATGGAGTGTAGCCCTTATTCCCAAGGTAAGGGGAAGAAGAACAAAAGAAGAGCTCCTCTTTCAATTGTGAAGGATATTTTCACTGATTGTAGAATTCAGTGTGAACCATTTTTTCTTTTCAGCATTTTAAAGATGCTGCTCCACTGTCTTCTGGCTTCCATTATTGTTAGTGAAAAGTCAGTTGTAATGCATATTCTTGTTCCTCTATATTTAATGTATCTTTTCCCTCTGGCTGCTTTAGAGATTTTTCTCCCCCTTTTTGATTTTAAACTGTTTGATCATGATGTATATAGGTGTGATATGCTTTGTATTTATTTTGCTTGGCGTTTTTTGACCATCTTGGGTCTGTAAATTGATGTTTTCTATCATATTGGACAAATTTGGTGCAGTATATCTTCAAATATTTTTGTCACATTTTTCTCTCCTTTCTTTCTGGAACTTCACTTGCACGTGTATTTAAACTGCTTGGTCTTGTCCTGCAGATATCTGATGTTACATTTCTTTAATTGTCAATATCTTTTCTTTCTGTTTTTCAGATTATATAACTTCTATCTTTAAGTTTATTGTCCCTTTCTCCTACCAATTCCATTCCATTGTTATGCCCATTCAGTGAATTTTTCATTTCAGATATTGTACTTTTGGTTCTAGATTTTCATTTGTTTCTAATGGCTTTCATTTCTCCACTGAGATTCTCCATTTAGTTGTTCATTGTGACCTTTAAATACTTGAACATAGTTATAAGAGTTATGCTAAAATTTATTTCCTGGTAGTTCCTCCAAATGAGCCATCTCAAAGTCATTTTCTTTTGACTGCTTTCTCTTAAGTATGGATCACATTTTTTCTGGGTTTTCACTTGCCTATTAATTTTTTATTGTATGCTTGACATTGTAAATGATACAACATTATCTTCCTTCAATGGGTGTTGGTTTTACCCTTGTAAATTCCCCTTGGCCTGTCTGATTTGTTTTTATTCTTTGTTACTGCATGTGATATGAGGAAACAAAATTTTGAATTTTAAATTTTGTTCTAAGACACACTTTTTATACTAAGGTATGACCCTTAAAGGATGCCTTTCTGGCATCTCAAGTGAATGCCTGAAGTGTTTAATGAGGTCTCTCTACCCCACTGAGCTGGAACTCCAACGTCTCTCAACACTGCATGACATGCAGAAAGCAATTTCTGCTAGGTGTTACAGAGTCTTCTCATGGCTATATTCAGCCCAGCTCTTGACCAAGGACACATGGTGAATCACCATGTAGACTTTTGGAACCCTCTCTTTCACAGCTACCTATTTTCAGATATTCTACCCTGCCAATTTCAGCTGCTTCAGCAGCCCAGCCCTCTAATCCCTCTATCCTTAACTAAGACTACTGCTCTGTTTCCACTTTCTTGCACCCCCAAATAAGTGCCCTTCAGCAGAAAAATCAGGACAGTTATGGGATAGTTGTGGAGCACACCTCAGGTGTTTTCCTTCTGTCAAAGATCATAGCTGTGTGCTGCCTATTACCCAATGCCTGAAAAGATTTGCCTTATCATTTTGTCCAGTCTTATTTTTTTTTTCAGTAGGAGAACAAGTCATGTACCTATTACTTTCTCATGGCTGGAAGCAAGTCTTTGGTGCACATTAATTTAAATGCACACTGAGATTTAAATCATTGATATTAGAACTTTTCATAAAATCAATTTTTGACAAAGATTAGCTAAGAGTGTGCTTAATAAAAATTTTAGGAGTGACTAAAGGGGAAAAGGGGCAATGCCTTTAAAGGCATTGAAAACACACTTCAAATTTCAAACAATCTATATTGTTATGTATATGATACTCTTAGTTGGATAGACTTAGCAAGTAAAAAAGTTTTAATGATATATATTGTTTTTATTTGATATATTACCTATGTTATATATATGATACTACGAGATTTAGAAAGTTATATATATATATTTTTTCTTTCCCATTGTTGACCTTTTGTTAATACACAATGTTCTTTCTTAAGGTCATTGATTCTAAGTTGGAAATACTAGACCTTTGAATCACTGGTTAGTGAGTAGCTAAATTAGGAGTCACTGCGTTAGGAAGAAGCCAGCTCAGACTGAAACACAAATGACTATTTGGTTGAAGAAGTAACTGTCCATTTTTAAAGGGTGGAGATGGTTTGGTAGTAAATTAGTTCTCTCTCTGCCCTGGGAGATTAGACAAACAATGGATCTAACTAAGAAAATAGACTGACTCATTTGGCTACAATGCTATACTAAAGTTACAAGCAAACTAACATTAATATCCAGAAAGAGAATTGGGTTCCATATACTGTAAATGAATTTTACAGTCAATTCAATGAGAATTCTCATTGAAGAAACCAAAAATCAGATATTAAATTCGTAGATCTAAAGGCACTCTGAACCCTGTCTTTCCTAATTCATCATCTGCTATAGCAAGGCTATAGTCATGTGCAATTTACTTAAATATTTATCAACTCTTCCTTAGGATGGTAGTTTTTATTGGAAGAGAAGTGAGGTTTGTAATAACTTTCTTTCCACTTAATTTTCTTGAGCATTTCCCAACTTCTTCTAGTAGTGAACACTCTGTCTTCAAAGTGCACAGGTACAGATGAGGAGGGAGGAAAGTCAGACCTGTTGGGCAGGAGGCGAAGTTGTACAGGGCTAATAGTGGGTCATAAGTGAATAGGGGTGGAGAATGTGAGAGAAATGGAATCACAGATCTGGACGGGACAAGTCACGTGTTCCAGACTGCCTCTAGACAGGTCGGAAAGGAGTGTTTGGGTGGACCTTTTTCACATCTGGATTTAGTTTCTCTTGAACTTTTTCAGCAGTTGCCATTCACCGAGGCTGATTTCTTGTCTGCAAGTCATGAGGTACTTCTCCTGCCCCAGGATAAAGTACTTTGGAGTGGATTTAATTAGTTTTGGGGATGGTCCTGTTCTTATTCCAGGAGGTCTGTTTCAGGTTTAGGTCATTCCATTGGCCTCATCAACAACTGAAGGGCAGATCTCCTGGCCACTCAATAATCCCCTGGGCGGAGAGGAAAGGCCTCTAAGCTGATAGTCATACTCCATGTATTTCTAACTCCCCTCAGCTGGGAGAACATGATGTGCTGAGGTGGGTGGAGCTTTGAGTTGAGGAGCTTTTTAGGTAGTTTCAGGTCTCATTGTCCATGAGAGAAGCATATAGCTGCCTACCTTTCCCAACATACACATCCACATCCCTACTTTATTCACTGGTAGAAGTGGAGAGACTGTGGACGAAGGAGGATGGAAGTGAATTTTAACTTACTCTTCTGCTTCACCCAGGGAGGAGGTTTATGAGCGTAAGCACAGAGGTTAATGAGATATTTCTTGCTCTTTGATGCCCATCACATCACTCGCCCCGTCTCCCCCTAACCTCCTATCCCCCAACACACACACACACACACACACACACACACACACACACACACACACACACACACACGAGCCTGTGCACGCACTGTGAGCAGAAACACAACCCCCACCTCCCCTGCCCCTCCCTCCCTCCCGGCACAGACTGATCAGAACTTCCCCTGGGTCGCGGCCCAGCGATATGGAGCGGCCCTGGCGCGGAGCCCTGCTCTTCCCGAGTCGTGGGTGGCGCGGTACTTGTTTCCCTCCCCTCCCTTTCCGGACCCAAACGGGGATGTATCTGGGTCAGCCTGGGAGGGGCCGGACCTGCCAGGGACCAGCGGCGGCGGGGGTGGGGGGGGGGGGGAAGGGGGTGGCGATGACAGCATTTTTCAGGTTTTTGGCGTTTCTGAGATTCGCCCCGTCCAGCTTCTCACCGCGCTCGCGCCTAGCGAGGGCAGATGCTCCGGCCAGTCTCGGCTCTAGGAGGGGTTGGGGTGAGAGCCGGTCTTTCCTATCTGGACGGCCACCCCTTCACGCCCTGTGAACAATGCAGCGCCCACCCCACCCCCAACACGCACACACATTCCCCATTCCCTAAGGCACGCTCCGCGGGCGGGCGGCGGGTTCCTCCGCCCCAGGAAAAGAGCAATGGAACAGTTCACGGCCGCAGCGAGTTCCTGGTCTTCCTTCCTTTCCGGTGATAAACGGCGGGGCTACAAGCCAGTTGCTGCTCAAGATGCTCCACCCGCGGGCTCAAGCCTGTCTCTCTTGGCCCTGCGGGGGCCCAGATCAGGACCGATAGTCCCTTGACCTCCGCAAGGCGCAAAAGCTGAGCGCCAGGACGGCAAGAGGCGCTACCGGTGCTGGGGCGCAGACCCTCGGCGGGCTCCTGCTGCCTCAGTTCCTCCCTGCATGATCTTTTGCGCTCTACAGCGCCGAGGAAGAGCTGGGTGTGCGTAAACACCGCATCTTCCCCAGACGTTTTGGCCGAGGACGCCTGGGTGAGGTCCGGAGGGTCAGGGACCTTCCCGTTTCCCCTCCCTTGGAGCTCTGTATATAAGCCCAGCACCGAGGAATCAAGGCCACAGGTCTTCACTTCCCTGAGGCCTGAACCCTCCCTCCCCAGCCTTGCCCTGCTTAGCTCCAGATTTACGAGGGCTTGCTCTTCCTTTCGGTATGAGGAAGAGAAGCGGAGGGATGAGTTGAAAATCATCTCTGGATTCTTGCCTCCTGTACACAGCTGTATCCCTATCCTCTCCCTCCTTTCCCCACATTGCCCGCTCGGGGGCTTATGTTTGCCGGAGGGTAGCCTCGCCTATCCGGAGCGCTCGGTCCGGTGGCGGGGCACCCACTGATGCTCTTTGGCCCGGAGCTTCCCGAAAGGTGCCTGCCTCCGCGGGTGCTCGAGGCCACGCAGAGGTGCTTCTCCCTCCCCGCATCACCTCACCCACAGACCTCTCTTGCCATCATTTCATCCACCCTTATATAAAACCGCGCGACCCACCCCCCCCACCCCCGCCATCCTACCCGGCGCAGCGCCCCCTCCCTTGGCTGCGCCTGGGCGGGCGGGCGGGGAGCTGAAGGGACCGGGGCGCGCGGGAGGCGCGCAGAGCTCTCCGGCAGCCCGCGCTCGCCGCGCCTGGGGAATTGGCTGTGGGCGAGGCGGCCCCGGCTGGCCTTTATCGCTCGCCCCGCTGGTCGCTTGAAACTTTATCAGCGAGTCTCGCCACTCGCCGCAGACGCGAGCGGGGGGCGGGGGCGCGGCAAGGCGCCGGCGGCCGTGACGAGGCGCTCCCGGCGCTGAGCGCTTCTGCTCCGGGCACGCATGGCGCCCGCACACGGAGTCTGACCTGATGCGGACGCAAGGGGGTTAATATGAACGCCTGTCTCGGTGGAATCTGGCTCTGGCTCCCTCTGCTCTTGACCTGGCTCAGCCCTGAGGTCAGCTCTTCATGGTGGTAAGTGCACGCGCACGGGCGCCGGGGTATTTTGGGGATGGGAGTGGAGACCGCAGTGGCCACATAGACCCTTCCCGGCGGCGCTTCCCCGCGGCCGCGGCAGTCACGGCTTCCGACCCGAACCGCAGCTGCTGCCCTCTCCTATCGCCCCTTCGATTTTCCTCGGAAGCCCATTCCAGCTTCGACAACTTCAACACCCCCCCCGCCCCCCCCCCCCCTCCATTCCCCCTCAACTGAGAGCTCTGATGGTCGGTGTATTTGGATCCAGCTGAGCGACAGCAAAATCGGGATCTTTGAGACAAGCCCTAGCCGGGTCTCTCGCTCTACTAGCACAGACGTGTGTGTGTGTGCGCGCGCGCGCGCGCGTGTGTGTGTGTGGGGGGTGAACTTACCTCCAAAACTACTATCGTCCCCCCATGTTCCTCCTCCCCCCCAAAAACCCTCAAGATAAAAACCGACGGGCCAATTCAGGCGGGCAGGAGCGGTAGAACCCAAAGCGTGTGATTTTGCCTTCTTTCCCGTCCTTCCATATTCCTAGTGCTTCACCCCAGTGGGGCGGAAGAACATTTTGCTGCCTCCAGGTAGAGACTACCGCCTTAATGCGAAGCTCCAGAGGCCGGGGGCTCTAAGATGTCAGTTCGAAACCACAGTCACCCCAAAGAGTAACTTTGCTGCTGTCCTTTGTACGTGGATCTTCGATTTATTCTGCATAGTGAAGGAACGTTGAAACGTTAACAGGTCTTAGCATCCTTAAAAGTTCCAAAGGGAGAGGCTCTCCCCACCCAGAAACTCATCTCCATCTCCTTCATCTTGAGAAGAGATAGAGTTGAGAGCTCTTTAAAGTTCTCGCACCTAAAAACTTCCGAACTGATACTTAAAACACTGATTCAGAAAGACCTGTTATCTGTTATGATGTGCTGTTTTTTAAAAGAATCTGGCAAAAGTAAGGCGTCTCAGCCAAATGAGACACTAGAGCAGGGAACTTTAGGAAGACACGAGCTCTTCAAAGGAGCAAGGCAAAGAAAGCATTGATGGGAAAAGGGGTTCAATTCCTTCCTAAGCCACTTTGAACAGAAAGGCGTTTAGCCTTGACATTGCTGACATAGATCAAAGATTGATTTATCAGAGTGACCGTTTTTCAATAAAATGTCTATTTCTGTTTCCATGGGTGTATAAACATTATTTATTGCGCAGGCTTTTTGTCACATTGTCTCTCAGCTGTCACTTAAATATATTTTTGGGGAGTCACAGCTGTAATGATTTTATGATCATATAAAATAATGAAAATACAAGAAAAAGACATTCTCCTTGTTTGATCGCTTCAAAAGACACCTATGGCAGCTTGGGTTATATAAAACGTACCTTTCTAAACATTTCACAACTAATAGAGAACATCTGGGTAGAGATGATGATGTAATTTTTTGTTAAAGTTTCTTCTCAAAAGTACTTTATGGAGCTATAACACTGTTTGATTCTTCCAAACATTTAGTGTCCTTAATAACAATAGAAAGATTTTTTTCCAAAGGTTCTCTATAAAACCCAAAAAGAGCTGGAAAATGGAAATATTTAACGGATTCTTTAGTAGGAAAAGAATGGCATGCCTGTGCAGAGAGTATAACATCAGATACCGGCAGGTGTTGATTAGACAGATACAGACAGTTTAAGACACTTAAACATTAGATCAAATAAATGGGAGTGAGGAGCTTCTAAAGGTCGGCTTCCTCCAAAGCGAAGTCCAGACACGTTGTGTGTTGAAATCAGAGTCTTCTTGGAAGACGTCTTCCAAAAACATGTTGCCCCTTCCCCGCTCATCCCATTCCCCAATTGCAGACCTTGCCTCTCCCACCCTGCCCAGAGCATCATCTGGTGGCCTCGGCTTCACGTCCAAGAAACAGTCAGCACTCCGTTTTGGGGTGGCTTCTACCAGATCACTCACCATGCCTGCTGTGCCGCTTCTCCAGTGAACTAAAGTTAAATAACCTTTGCCTTCTAATATCCCCCAAAGGATAGGAATTTGTATTTGAAATGCTGCTTTGAGCTCTTCCCTCTCCCGGGAAACACCGTGTGAGGCCTCGCTGTTCTGTGCTCTCCCCCGTGTTGGTCCTTCCCAGGTACATGAGAGCTACAGGTGGCTCCTCCAGGGTGATGTGTGACAATGTGCCAGGCCTGGTGAGCCGCCAGCGGCAGCTGTGCCACCGACACCCGGACGTGATGCGTGCCATCGGCCTGGGCGTGGCCGAGTGGACAGCAGAGTGCCAGCACCAGTTCCGCCAGCACCGCTGGAACTGCAACACTCTGGACAGGGATCACGGCCTCTTCGGCAGGGTCCTGCTTCGAAGTAAGTCTCCCGCCTTCTCGCAGCTCATGGGCTCCACCCTCACATACACACACCTCTTCGGCAGGGTCCTGCTTCGAAGTAAGTCTCCCGCCTTCTCGCAGCTCATGGGCTCTACCCTCACATACACACACCCTTATTTGGTCTTCAAAGTCCCTGCTCATCTTGTCTTGCATGCTATTCAGTCAGAAGCTTGTTCTGTTGGGTGGCATTTGTCCCGTTTTACAGACAAGGACTCGAGAAATCAAGAAACTTGTCTAAAGTTTTGGAGGAGGATGTAGTGCCCCAGGCTGGTGTCTTTTTATTCTTGGCTCTGTCCATCCATGTCATGTCACAACCCTGCCTGTCCCTCCAGGTTCAGATTTTGTCTCTAGAAGAAAGGACGCAGCAGCCACAGAGGGCTTTTGACTTTTTAACTCTTCTTTCTGGGACTTGAAACTTCCAGAAGGAAAAGAGCAGAAGATTGGGATAGAATGCCCAAATCTTTTATTGGCCATAGATGGTCATTATTACAATAACAAGTCAGTGTTATTAAGAAGCAGAGACAAATCTCTGCTCACCACCTTTGACCCCCCATTCGGCTACTCAGCTTCGGGTCACTCTGTTTCTAAATTAAACATTTTTTTCAGTAAACTGTAAATTCTGTAAGGCAGGAACTCATCTGCTTTCCCTGCACCTTACTTGGTACCTTGTGTGTTGTAGGCATCACTCGTTCATTGAATGGTTGAATGAATGGATGGATGAACTTGTAGTGAGTGCCTATTCTCCAGGTACATTTTAAGCAGAAGGATATTTATGGAGGGTAGGGGTGGGAACCATGAATACACAGAGGTAGACCTTGGAGATATTGCAGGTTTGGTTCCAGATCACCACAATAAAGCAAGTCACACGAATTTTTTTGGTTTCCCAATGCATATAAAAGTTTTTATACTATGCTGTAGTCTATTAACTGTTGAAAAAACAATGTACATACCTTAATTTAAAAATACTTTATTGCTAAAAAATGGTAACCATCATTTGACAATGCAGGTTGCCACAAAGCTTCAGTTTGTAAAAAACAATATCTGTGAAGCGCAATAAAGTGCAATAAAATGGGGTATGCCTGTGGTTTCTTCCTTTTCTTTTTTTTAGAAAGCACATTGAACATTATCTAATTACATAATAAACTTCTTAAAAGTTCTGAATGTGGAAAGTAGCTTACTAACTTGTACACAATCAGAGAAAATTAACTGAAAATCAGATCTTATTTTCAAAACATCCCCATCCCTTAACCTGGTCTTAGCAGCATTCTCCAAGAAGTAGCACATCCCATTTGCTACTGGGAAATCTTACTGAAAACACAACAGTTTATGTGCGAACCCCAGAAACAGGAAACTTTCCACTTGTTTTTGCCCACCTCCCCCTCCCAATCCTAAGAAAATCATTCGGGCTGTGCACTTGGTAATGCTTAACAGAGGGTGTTTCTATCAGGTAATCATCACAGCCCTAGGGTTTTATGAGTCCAAATGTATAACCGAATGTCTCCCCCAAGGGCGTAGTACTCTCACTCTTAGTGTATCCCTAAAGTTAATTTACTGCTATATTCTGCAATTTCATTCTCTGGTTTAAGAACTATATTCTTCCGCATTCCTTTTGGAGTTTTGATATGACATCACAAAATTTTTGAAAGGATAATAATAAATTTTAGCTGCATGGAATCTTAAGACTTCACCTAGATTAACTCACCAGTGAATCAATTAAAGTGCTGGACCTTATCAAAGAGAGTTTGCAAATATCTGGCACAATAAATCTTTGCATATATTAGGTACAGGCTCTTGGTGTTAAAGATGTATCAGGATTTTTCCTTTTCAAAGGTCTCACAACCATTTTCCAATGATTACAAATTAAGTGTACTTCTCATTTATAAAATGATCACCTATAGAGTCTGTCTATGAAAATCCATTAAGATGTCTCCATATTGAAAAAAAAAACACTTTCGATAACAAATCAAAGGAAGCAAGTTTGACCACTGATTCTAGAGAGTGTATCTGCCAAAGCTGGAGATTCATTCAACTTAATCTTGGCAATGTTTGTTTCTTCAGAGCTGTAGAATGGCTGAGAGGGAAAAGGTTATAAATAGAGAAAGCAGAACAAGTTTGACTTAGTCTAAGGCTTCAGGTAAATTAGAGATTATAACTGTACTCCCTTCAGATTTCTTTCAGATGAAGCTGAATGCTTTGCCAAAGTACTCAAAACTTAAAACACTCATGCTACACAGTTTCTTTCCAATCTTCACAGAAGGCCAGATTTCTTCCTGGACATTTACGTAAACTCCTGTGACTGTCAGTGATGATTTTGTGTTGGTTATGGGGAGGCTGAATTTGGCCTAAGGTAGCTTATCCTGGAAATAATCATGAAATTCCAATGAAGCTATCCAAAGAGTTTTACAATTAATTGCTTGGAGGGAAATTCACATCTTAGAGTTGTAAAGAACTCCTCCTTCGGAAACCTAAATGTCCTCATAGATAAATAGGAAAGCCAAAGGGCAGTACCACATATAAGGAGAACAAAAAAGTTACTAACATATCCTGTGGTCATAGAGAAATGGAGAACATCTGCCTCTTTTGCTTCAGAGAGCAAGAGTAAGGCAGAACGATTTTTAGGAACTTTCGTAATTTGCTCATTCAACCGACTATCACCAGACACGGGCAGAGAAATGTAAAGACAGAACTACTAAGCTCAAAAATAATCCTGTAAGAATTTGCATATACTTCCAGAATTCTAGAATAAGCCTTAAACAAAAAGGTGATTAGGTTTCATCCTTGTTAAAAAAAAAAAAAAAAAAGGCAAGCATTTTAAAAAAAAGAGTTGAACAACCCATAACCTTCCAGAAAGCCTAGCTTCTAGTGTTTTTCCTTCCCAGCTGCCTGTCCCAACCTATACACTTAGTAAACATTGCTTGACTTATCTCAAGCCAAAAATTAGAGAAACTTCAATAGTAACACATCAGGAAGTCTAAATATCACCATTTAGATTTGGATTTTGTTTCATATTGCAATGGCTTTAAAAAGAATCAGTTTTTCTAAGAAGAGGCCTGAGATCAAAATTTGTTTTGTTACAAAGCCAACTCTTGAAATGTGCTACTATTTTGCACATAGCATTTTAGTGATTCATCTAAGACACTTAACTGAAAACATCTTAAGGCCATATCTACATGATATACCAAAACATCTGGAGGTAAAATGAAAAGATATTCCATGTGCTAATTTTTTATTTAAATAAACAAATATCTAGCTATTTAGTAATTTATTTGAATAATAAATGACAAATATTTAGAAAGGTGATGGTTTTGCTTTGGAAATTATTTCTGAAATGTAGCAGATTTTTTAAGTGATTTTTTTTTTTTCTTTCAGCCAACAAGTCAATGTAGTTGTTTGCAAGTTAGGCCAGGATGCATTCTGTGCCTAGACAATTTATTCCTCTACTAACCTTCAAAATACTGTCTGGTCACTGACATTCTATCATCTGCATCTTCCATAGCTTTCCCCTAAAAGACCACCTCATAAAGTTTCTCTTCTTTCTCCTTAAGAAAAAAGACTAGTGCAAAATATATTATGCATTCAGGAATTTTCCCCCATATGATATCTCTAAATGTGGGCACTGAACTCCAAATCCAAAACCAGGCTTTAGGAGATCAATGGGATGACTATAGACAAGGTATTTTCCTACATGGTAAAATGGGTAAAATAAAAATTTCATTTATCTGAAAGCCACTAGCAGAGATTAAGCCACATTCGCATCTATTAGTCACCATCTTTTACAAAACATGTCAATTCCTCTTAGAAAATCATCTGTGATCCTTATAACATAATCTGGAATTCTAAAACAGCTCCCACAACCGTCACATTTCTCTCTGGAGAGCACTAACTGCTACCTATGGCAAATATTCATATAACTGATTTTACCTAACTTCAAGGCATGATTGATTCCTTTTTTCTGGATGGTTAGAGGTTTCAGGGGAGATATTTTTTGAAGGCTGAGGCAAATGCCATTTAATATGGTGTAGATACGTTTTCCTGATTTTTAATAATGAGACTAGCAGAGCAAATATTGCAAGGGATGTATAATAAATTTTAGCACTGAATGACAAACGGAAACAAGCAGGGCTTCGACGCGAAAAGGTGGTTTGTTCTCCCAGCTGTTTGGTTCAAAAAGTCACACTCGTCTTGACATAGTGAATCACCAAATGGCTCTCCATTTGCTGCCTTGCATTGGCATTAGCTTGTTCGGCTTCTATTGTGATGGTGAATATATTTGCTGCAGCAGCCATTAGTAAAAAGGCATGCTAATAACAGTGAAATACAGCTCCACTTGAAAAATGAGGTGCACACAGACCCTAAAGAGCCTTATATCTGTCACTATACCACAACACCGTGTTATGAGTTACTACAGATTATTAAAATAATTTAATGTAGTTATCGCACTGAAATATGTACCCTTCAGCCTGGAAGTGAACGTAGCCTGTGCTCTAATAAAGAACAATTCTAAGAAAGCACCCCAAAGGGTTCTTGCCCAGGTCTAATTATAGGCGGTAAATATGCTTCCTTCCAGAAAAAACCAAAGAAAAGCTTTTCACTGTCTTTTACCCAATACCAGTGATTAGTGCAGGTGTCCCAGAAGAAAGTAAATTCACCTTAATAGTTAGACGTAGTATGTAACTCAAGGATATTGCATATTGCCTTCAATAATCTCTCCGTTACTTGTGAAAGCTGATGCCAAGCCAAAGCTCTCCAGGGTTAACCAGAGGTGCTGGTTACTGCTGTGAACTGTCTTCCCACCTCAGCCCCTAGATTACTTTGAATTCAGTATTTCAGTAGCAATCATTTACACACATACAAGTGTCCTCGATAATGCCTGGAGGTCTGGAAGGTTTTTTCAGGGAGAGCTGTAGTAGCACGAATACCAAAATATGTTATGGAATGATAGAATTGCAGAATTCAGACTGTATGCTGCAGAGGAGGAAACCAAGGTCTAGAGATGTCCTGCTCCTCTCTTCTGGGACATGTGGGATTCTAGGTTAAAGCAAGAACATGTATGAGACTAATATGAAACCAGGAACTGGGCAGGGCAGGCTTTTGCTGCATTTTCTTTTATACTTTATTTACTTTAAGGATAGTTGTCCTACAGTTATCCAAATTGATAAAAGCTTGTATTAAGCGCGATGATTCATATTCAAGAGCGAGCCTTGGCTCTAGGAAAGAATTCTTCAAGGATACTTTGTCTAGTGGCAAAGTATGTCAGAGGCAGAACAAGTATTAAACAGCCATCGTGTGAAAGTTATTCAGAACGAACAATGCCAGACTGCTTTTAAGAAAAGCATTTTTGTTACAGGTAGCCGGGAATCTGCCTTTGTTTACGCCATCTCTTCAGCTGGAGTTGTATTTGCCATCACCAGGGCCTGTAGCCAAGGAGAATTAAAATCCTGTTCCTGTGACCCAAAGAAGAAGGGAACCGCCAAGGACAGCAAGGGCACTTTCGACTGGGGTGGCTGCAGTGATAACATTGACTATGGGATCAAGTTTGCCCGAGCCTTTGTGGACGCCAAGGAAAGGAAAGGAAAGGATGCCAGAGCCCTGATGAATCTTCACAACAACAGAGCCGGCAGGAAGGTATGGACTGCAGCGGTGCTCGTTTTGTAGACTGCATGGCCTTATAAATCACTTAAGGCAAGCTTATCTTAAGCCTTCCTAGAGTGCTAAAATGCTATCATCACAACTTCCCACTGTCCCCCAGCCCAGAGCTGTTTGTTCTAAAGAATACCACCAACTGGGTTGAAATATCCCCACCTGCACTCTACCTTCCCTCCCACAGCTAAGCTGAAGGAGTCCACCCACTGCTTTTGGCATTGGGTACAGTCAAGTGCCTATGGTCTCTCTGGATACTGTATCATCTAGTCAGAAGATAGCATCTGTGGTTGAGGATAGGGCTGCATCCCACATACCAGTGGGACGCTGAATGCTTGTATCTAAGGGGTATCAAGTCCCAGAACATCTTCTCTCAAACTTATCATGAAAGCAACTCACCAGGCATGGCTTGTTGGCTTCTTCTAGATTCAGGGAAGCTCTTTTCAGAACCAGAAGCTGCTTTCACTCTTAAAAGCCCCACCTTGGGCTTTTAAGGGGTTTCTGGTACTGGATGAGTAAGTGGACTAGGGGAAGACATGCCCCAAAGAGGCACACTGGCCCCTTAACCTCTAGAGCTGACTAACCTCTTGGGCTGTGGGCACCTGGTCAATATTCATTCCCTAACTCCCATTTGTTAGATGAGGAAATAGACCCTCCAGTGCTCAAGGTCACATGGAGAATCAGAAGAAAAGCCAGGACTAGAATTCAGGTTTCAACTCCCAGCCCCGGGGTGGTTTGGCCTAGGATTAAACCATTTCAATGCCAGTGTTCAGATCCACTGATGAGCCATGTCTTTGGGCATGGTGGCTTGACCAGAAGAACTAGAGAATCTGAATGCTGCACATTAGGCCTTTGTGTAAGAAGCATAAACTGGTTGGCTAATCAAACATTCAGTCAGAACCATTCTAAAATAATCTAACTGCCAATGAGAAGAGATAACTATAATTTGTCTTTTATCAACACAAAATAAATATGTGCTTGACATTAATATATAAAGAAAGACCAGCATAAAATTGAAAAGTCCCCAGGGGGGCTTTAATAGGAAAAAAGAATAGAAAAGAATGCAGATCTGTTTGGATGAAAACCCTTTTACTAGGCTCACAGAGGGAACAGATCTCATTTAAAGGAATTTGGAAGGAAAGAAGTCTTGCTTAGCACATGGAATAAGATGAGTGTGACCTGAGCAGTTTACAAATAGTACCTTTCTTGAACTTGGAAAATCAACATTCCTAATTTTCACGAATTTATGAACTTATAGTGACTACTGCCAAGAATATAGACTACGGTTGTGCAATCCTACAACTGTGGTAATTACTGTTTGTGCAATGGTTTAGATAAGGAAAAATTTACATTGACCTTTGTTTTGACATTGATACCATATGTATAGGTTATAAAGTGTGGTGTCTTTGATAGGAGAATGCTGCTTAATTATTCAAGCACAGTATATAGTTGGATCTCTCAGACTATTTGTACAGATAAGAGCATATGGTCATACACTGCATCCAAAATAACGTTGACTCATCAAAATAAATGTTAATTTTGCTTAATAGGTCATTAGATATTGAATGTTTCTACTCTTCAAGACAATAGATCTTAGCTATTATATTGTAGGCTCTGAATAAACATGACTTTTCATGTAAATTACATGATTCCTCACTGTGTAGAGGTGAACAGCTGTCAAGCCTCAGATATTCTCCTGCCTACTCTGCAAAACTTAGGAGGCTACTTTTGATTGGAATAAAAGTGCACACACTGACTTTTTTAAATGTGGCTTTAATTAATGGTGGGTGGGCAGACTGTTTCAAGGAGATGCATGATGTCAGTGAATATGAACTTTAATGAGAGTAAATGTATTGAGATAAACATGCGTCTCTAATTCTCTTCTTGCGGTCATTAGACCCCCAGTCTCTACTCCCCCTTCGTACCAGCAGAAGGTCTGTGGAATCAAAATGAGAACAGGCTGGGCTTGAGTTTGAAGGCAGGCCTCCTGAGCTAAGCCTCCGACTGGCCTAGCTCTAGAAAACCCCAGCCTCCAAGGCTGATAGCCACATCAGTTCATTTTTTTTTCTTCTTTGTGCTTTTCAGTGTTTCCCAAACTGTCCACTATGAACATCTACTTTTTAAAATGGGGGGATGGGGTGAGGTGGGGAGCAAGGGGCAGGGCCAATACATTTTAAAAGAAAAGCCATCTATTCCAAGATTGTTCTGCTTAGCCAATGCTACAAATCAGAATTCAACACTGCCATTCACAACAGGCCTTAACTTTCCCCTAACATTTGAGCAGTTTAATTCCTTTATTATAGCAGCTGGTTAGAGCACCCTCATGTGTCTCTGTACTGTAATATCATTTTAGATCTTCTATGCTGTTATATCACTTTATTTTAATCACAGCTTCAACAGAATTTGTAATGATGCTTCTTTCCTTCATGTTTTCTTGAAACTCATCTTGAGCCTAGTTTTCTGCCTCCAAATAGGACTATTAATAAGTCTTGAAAAGATAAATCTACCTTGTTCAAAACAAAAACTTTATCGAAAAAGACAGTCCATAACTTCTCTTAGCAGTTCTTTTTAGATCTAAAGAAGCCATGCTATGAAAACTTCTAAATTATATTATAAGATAGGTTAAGGTAAATTTCAGGTGAAAGTTACTTGGTTGATAGCCACCATTTGTTTCCTTTCAGGATCTTGAAAACAGGTTTAAATTAGTCCACTCTTTCTACATGCAATGATCACAACTTCTTTTACCTTTCCTAAGAGAATCTGTCTCAAAATATTCTATGTACCCAATCAAATACTGCCCTTCAATCACTGGACATTTCCATAATAAGAATAAGAGGAATTCCATAAAAATACTTTTCCCCAAAAGTATTTCTTACCATACTGAAGATGGAACAAGGGATGTGAAGCGAGACCTACCTTCGTTTTAACCCTGCAATACAGGTGGCTTAGATCACTGAATTCAGGCTCTTTCAGATGTAAAGGGGATTACGTAGTGCTATGGAAAGACAAGGGTAAAGTGAATAGCACAGAACCTGGCAAGTAGTAGGTGCTCAGTAAAAGCTAGTCCCCCCCTCCCCCCTTTAGTGACGTGAAGGTTATCTGTAACTCAGGGTAGAGTCAGGCACAAATCCAGTTTGAACTAGTACTTAGGATTCAATCAGATCTCTCCACGTACCCATAGACTCATCTTCGGTACAGTCTAACATACTAATAAAAAATAGGCATACGACATTAGCTAATGTACAAAAGACCTTCAAAATCCTTTGTAATTTGATCTTCTAAAAAACCTCTATTGGAATAAAAAGCAGTATTAGTATTTCTATTTTTCAGATGACGAAACTGGGCCTCAGAGGGATCAAGTGACTAACACATAGGGTCATACAATCGTGAAGTGCTGGGCTTGGGGGCTCAAACCCATTGCTTTCATCTTTTTGTCCTTATCTACCTTTCCATGTTGTCTCTGTTGAGAATTTCTGACAAAGATAAACACACAGCATTTCTGTACTGAAAAAAACAAAACAAAACAAAAAACAGCAGCAGCAGCAGTCCTTGGAAGGTAGTTTACTGGTGATATTTTTTTCCCCTTTGTGTGTGTCTTTAATTTTACAAGTTTTCTAAACTGAATATGTATTATTTCTTAACAAAAGGGAACACCTTGTTTAAATACCAAAAACATAACTTCTAGTCACCATGAGCATGCCCAAAGCTTATTTGGTGGATTTCCAAAATTTCAACTCAAGGCAAGGCAAGTTCTAGAGCACTGTTCCTACGTGCTGTTGGACTAAATTTGGGGAAAGCACTGTTTCTGGTATGTAGAAAAGAATACGACAAAATCCTGACCACAAGAAACTAAATTTTAATCAGGAAGACAAGTGAAATACAGTTGCGAGGCAAGCTCTATGCTAGACGGTATAATAGAAAAATCACCCAAAGGGCCAGTTAGTTGAGGAGAGAAAGGTTGTATCATAAAAGAGCTGGGTGTTGAAGCTGGAGATAAAGGTTTCCTATGGCTGAGATAGGGAAAATGCTTTCCAGGATGAAGGGACTCCAGACAAAGAAAGATATGAGAGTAGAAAGAACATCAAAGTTGAAGAATGACAAGGGTACTAGGGTAGAGCTCATGACTGAGAATTAATAGGAGCTGAGGCTGCAAATTTGAGTCTCGGCCAGATCTGGAGAGCCTCAAATGCCATGCTGAGATATTTGGGTGCTGCTGTGAAGCAATGGGAAGGTATTGAACAATGCAGGAGATGTTAAATACTTAAGTTCCAGTTTTATGTACTGTTAATTTCTCTAGAGTCCACTTTAAAAGAATGATAGATTTCAAAGTTCAAATCTTCTGCAATAGGTTTGAATGAATGACTAAAAAATAGACTCACTAGGAAACTTCTGAGAAATTTCTACCTCCCTGAATTTAATTTTCAGCCTTACCTATACATGTAAGGACTGATACAGACAGTAAGCTTCCTGATGGATAGTAATAAAAAATTAGCATATGGCAACTGTGCTGCTATTTATATTTTTAACATAGTATTTACATTGTTATTGGCTCATTAGGGGTTCTTAGCTATTGACATCATGTTGACTGAGGCAACATGGAGGCTGGGGCTCTGGACACTGGTTCTAATACTTGAGCATGACCTTGGACAAGTTACCTAACAAGGATTGCTACGGAAAATAAAATATATACACATATGCACCAGGTTTTAAGGAAGCCTAGGAGGTAGGTACCATTACTATCCATATTTTCCATATGAAGAGACTAAAGTCTATATAATAGGGTGGTCGGAATTAGGGAACAAGTTGAATTTATTTCCTAGCTGAAATTCAAACTTAGCCTCCTGTATTTTACATTTATATATATTTAGATATCCTGTATTTTATATGTGAGAAGTTTGGAGGGCAAAGGATCCAGAGTTTCTAGTTCTGTGCTCTGCCCAATCCAGCACCCCTCAAGGTCAGTGCTGTGGAGCGCCAGGCCTGCCCCTGAGCTCGGCCCACTGGGGCACCAGCACAAAGCAGATACTTCCAAGTTCTGACTACAGGAAATACCTCCAAAGTCAACACAAATGGATATTGTACAAGATGTAAGCATAGCCTTACAGGCAAGTAAATCTTGGGCCTAATAAAGACTTCCAAGAATAGATCCTATGATGCCACTTAAGATAAATAATACATAATGGGTCTGAACCAAGAGAACTGGGTGTGATGAAAAAGAAATCACTCTCGAAAAGTAAGAAATATCAACAGAAAAGAAAGTGATAAAACTGAACTGAATTACAGAGCCAGACTGCTTTAACCTCCTGTATATCCTCATCAATGTTGAGCATCTTTTCGAAGCACAACTTTCACTTAGTACAGATTTATGTTCTGACTGGCCTTCTCTGTTCATAAAATGAAACGCATTCTGAAAAATTAGATCAGTTCTGCCAGCCTCACCTCTCTCTTGTTGGACCCAAAGATAGAATGTTTTTGACACTGTCAATCTTTTACCATGTATGAATCAAAAACTAACCAGAATTAAAGTCCCAAAGCAGAGAAAACTGTTAACAAAATTGTTACAGTTCCAGGTAAAGTTCTATTATTCATAGAAAATGTTTTTTAGACTGGCCTCATTAGTCAATAAGAATTATTATATATATGGTTAGTCAACAGTAATGTTCTTGAATTCCACAAATAAGTTCCACACCTTATATTTCCTAGCTAAGCCCACCCACAGTCACTGTTTTTAAACAATAACAGTGCTCAAGAAATCACAATGTCTTATTTAATTTAATAAATGATTGCATAAGCAAATCAACTGCACAGTTTGCTAGTAAATATTCCTTGTTTTCCTAGTTCCAGAGCATGTATGTTGGAAAGATTTGTTGGTCTGGTTTTCAGTAACTCTTAGAGATGTGGACCTGTCAAAGGGATTTAATTGTTAATAAATATACTTGGCTTTAAGCCAGCATCTGAAAATTAAATAATATGTTTTTAATGTGTGTTTCCCTCAGGAAAACTGATATAGGACCAGAAATATGGTAGTTGCTTGGTGGCATACACCCAACTAAAAAGTGAAGTACTAACACTTCTTCAAATGCTCAAGTTAAACTAAATACTTTAGTTGAAACATAGCATATAAAGACCTAAAATAAATTCTAAGCAGGATTTCTAAGGCAAGGTCAGTAGTTAAGTTTGCATAGATTTCACATGGTATAAGGTGGATTGCCCTTTTTCTTTTTTTTTTAATTTTATTTATTTATTTATTTATGACTGTGTTGGGTCTTCGTTTCTGTGAGAGAGCTTTCTCCAATTGCGGCAAGCGGGGGCCACTCTTCATCGTGGAGCGCGGGCCTCTCACTATCGCGGCCTCTCTTGTTGCGGAGCACAGGCTCCAGACGCGCAGGCTCAGTAGTTGTGGCTCACGGGCCCACTTGCTCCGCGGCATGTGGGATCTTCCCAGACCAGGGCTCGAACCCGTGTCCCCTGCATTGGCAGGCAGATTCTCAACCACTGTGCCACCAGGGAAGCCCTGCCCTTTTTCTGATAGGGAGAGAATCAGTATAGCAGGACACAGGGGTCATAAACTTAGCAAAATGCAGGTACTTACAAAAAAAATTCTCATGATCTGCAAAGAAGTCTTATAAAGACACCCTGGCGTTGCTTGGGCTCCGTCTCCAAAAAGCCTGAGTCTTTATTGAGAGACTAAAATTTCACTCTCCTTGGGAGAAGTTCGTCTTATTAAAATTGTCAAAATAATTCTTTGTGGACTAATTTGATGTGCAAACACTAAATGTAAAAACTTTTGTAGAACCCATCCACTGAAACCAGAGACCATGAACCCCCCAGAAGTTCATGAGAAAGGCTGGCAGAGTGATTTAAGGTGTCAACCTGGTGTCAGACAGGTTTGGGGTACATCCTGCCTCAGCTACATTGCCTGTGAGACCTAGGGCAAGGTCCTCAGGGTCTAGGTATCTCAATATCCTCATCTGTAAAATGGGGATGAAAATAGTATATGCCTTATATGCTTGTGTGGATTAAATAAAAGTGCTTAAATCAAGTGCTCAGCATGGCTTAACATATGGTAAGATCCTAATGAATGCTATGCATTGTTATTATGCTCTGACCTTTAGTTGGGATAAATATAAAATAGAATTGTTCTAGCTTGCACAATGCATGTATTTCCTTCTTCCATGCCCCCCCCCTTTATTTTTTAAAACAGTCAGACTTTTGTTTCTGTGGTATAGAATATTAATATTTATAAGTTTCTTAAATTCTAAGAGTAGAAAATAGCCTCTGCAGACCTGAAGGCTTAAAGTGCTCAAAATCAAAGATTTAAGGGCCATCAAAAATCTACTAAGATTTTAGCACTGACAGAACGATGAGCTTACTGAAGATTTTTTATTGAGAAAAGTTTTATATTAAGCTAAAAATGGTTTCTATGAGGCTAAATGCCAAAAGAATACTCCTGTCCTTAGCAGTCACATTTATTCATCTTTTTAAAAGTAGTGAACTTCCCTGGTGGCACAGTGGTTAAGAATCCGTCTGCCAATGCAGGGAACCCGGGTTCAACCCCTGGTCCAGGAAGATCCCACATGCCGCGGAGCAACTAAGCCCGTGCGCCACAACTACTGAGCCTGTGCTCTAGAGCCCGTGCTCCACAACAAGAGAAGCCACTGCAATGAGAAGCCTGCATATACTGCAACAAAGAGTAGCTCTCGCTCGCCGCAACTAGAGAAAGCCCGTGCGCAGCAACGAAGACCCAACACCGCCAAAAATAAATTAAATAAATAATTTTAAAAATAAAAAAATAAAAGTAGTCATGTCAAATGAGCAAAGGTTTAGTGATGAGATACCACAGAGTAAACACTGGTGGGATTAAGCAAGTAGTGAGGGGAGGGGGTTGATGACGAATTGCGCTGGGCGCCTGGGGGATATAAAAAGCCATGAGGGCTGTGAGAATTTACAAAGAGGGGCCTAAGAAGTAGGTTGAAAATGGAACCTTGACAGCAGTCCGCATCAAGAATCAAAGAAGGAAGTGGTACCAGAGAGCCTTTAGAAAAGATTCGAGACCAAGTGGGAAACGGGACCTAAATGTGTCATGGGCTGAGGCCTGTTTCTGGAAGAAGCTTTCAGCATCACACATTGGAGAGAGACAGCAAGTCACTGTAATCGATTCTTTTTTGAGTTCTTTCTGTTATAAAAACAATACTCACACAAACAAAAGTAACAAACTGAGCAGTGCAGAAGTGTGTCTCATAAAATGAGAACATTTCCTCCCCTCACAATCCTTGTCTCCTTCCAGAACATTTCAAAGTGCAATCGGACTCAAGGCTGTGGACAGAACATATACTATTTCACCTCTTCCCTCCTCCCTCAGACCTCATTAAAATTATAGTAATGGAATATAAATGGCTTAAATCAACAGTAAAGAGAATAGTCAAAGACATGAGAGAACTCAACAAATTTCTGGAAAGTGGAAAGGGAATGAAGAAATCGTAACATAAAGCAGGATGGAGAAGCCTCAACCTAGAAGAATAAAAGCAGATGGGGGGGGGGGAAACAAAAGCAGATGAGGAATGTGGAAACCAAGATACCCTGAGAAAATTTCAGATACAAATGAGCACTGGAGAGAAGCATAGGGCTGAAAATTGGGATTAACTGAAAAACCCATTGGTGGCATAAAGAACCCCATCCCCTCCCCTTCACCCTGAAGCAGAACTCCTGGAAGTCTAGTGTCAAACCTTCTAGGCTTTCTGCAGTTAGAGTCTCCAGAACAGCCAGTGTCCTACCTACTCACTAGAAAGCAAACCTCTGGTCCACAAGCCCCACCATATAACCAGAGTTCCTAAGTACTTTTTTATGACTTCACTCTTAAATATGAAGAGACTGTCCAAGAATTAACATATATTTGATTAAATTCAGAAGCGTAAAAGAAAGCAAACAACCAAAAAAGCAGTAAGTCAGGCAGGGATGAGAAGAAAATTTTTTAAAATCCAAGAAGATCCAAGAAGATATTAATATCCATGAACAACAAGAATGGATGCTTTGAAAAAGTGACAGAGAACAAGAGAGAACTTGGAAGAGAAAGCCAAAGAGAAGGAACCCAGGCACATAAGCCCTGCTCCTTCTTCTAAACTCACCAGTTGGATAAGTCAGTTGTCCTACCCTGGGGAGAAATGAGTAAGGGGATGGAGAGAGCCAGGAGTGTTAGTCTAATGGAATTTATTTAAGAAGCCAGGAAGAAAGTATTAAAACTATAAAAGAGAAAATATGAGACATGGAGGATTGAGTCAGAAGGTTCAGCAACTTGACTAATTAGAATGCCATAAAGAGACTGAAAAAGTGTGTGTGTGTGTGGGGGGGTGCAATATTAAGAGAAAACTCTCAGTGCTGAAGTTTCTAGATCAAAAGGGCCCACTGAGGGCTGAGCAGGACTAATTTTTTAAAAATCCTAAATATATCATTGTGATATTTCAGAACACCAAGGATAAGGGAAGGTTTCTAGAACCTTTCATGTAGGGGGTGGGGGTGGGAAAGTGAAATGCAAACAATAATCAGTTGCCAGAGAATCAGCCAGACATCAGATTTCCCACCTGTAACACTAGAGGCCAAAGCCTGTGGAGCAATAACTTCAGTTTTGAGGGAAAATTATTTTCAACCCAGAATTTTATAACCAGCCAAACTATTAGCCAAGTGTGAAGGCTGAATAAAGACATCTTAACACACAAGATTCAGAAAATGCATCCCCCATGCGCCTTGAAGGAGTTACTCAAGAAGGGGCTGCAGCGAAGAGAAGGAATGAACCAAAAAAAGAGAAAACATGGCATCTGGCAGAGCAGAGTGTCCACCTAGGAGGGCATGATCCCAGCTGTGTCCAGATGGGACTAAGAAGACGCAGGACCATGGAACCCCCAGGAAACGAGGGGAAGTAATGGAACAGGTGGAATGAGCCTGAGAGTGGAAGACGTTAGGTTACAGTAAACGCACTTGGTAGCAAGTAAAGTGAGAAAAAGCCAAACTTCACTCCAGCAACATTCTTCTTCAGCACAGAGGCTATGCTATTGGATCAGAGATTATAAAATGCAGTCCTTGGTTATGCAGTTAACTGTTTGACATCCATATTTACTGTTTTGAGTTTTTAGATTCAACATCTAGACATACCATGAGAGACTTAACTATTGTTACAGAATTTTAATGCTCTCGTGTTTGTCACCACAAAAGGACAGGCCCTGTACTTAATAAATGAATGAATGAATGAATAAAATCAATGTCATGAAAGACAAAGAAAGGCTGAGGAGCTGTTCCAGACTATGAGAGACATGACAACTAAGTGCAACATGTGATCCTGGGCTGGATCCTGGACCAGAGAAAACAATAGCTCTTAGAAGAAGGAGGGGAAGGATGAGAACGAGGGGGGAGGAGGAGGAGCGAGCTTGCGGGGGGGGGGGGCACGGGAGCAGACATTATTGGGACAACTGGCAAAATTTGAAGAAGGTATGTAGATTATAGTATTGTACCAAAGATGTTATATTTCCTGATTTTGATAATAGTATTGTGGTATTTCAGGGTTAAGAGATGCCATGTCTACAATTTACTCTCACACATAAGAAATTTATGTATCTAGACTATTTTCTCTCTGTGCATGTGTATGTGTGTGTGTGTGGAAAATGACAAACCAAATAGGGCAAAATAATTAGTAATTGGCAAATCTGAGTGAAGAGTTCATTGTACTATTCTTGCAACATTTCTGTAAGTTTGAAATCATTTCA
The DNA here is from genome assembly GCF_028564815.1 of Eubalaena glacialis. NCBI lineage: Eukaryota > Metazoa > Chordata > Mammalia > Artiodactyla > Balaenidae > Eubalaena > Eubalaena glacialis. Next base: position 95,831,350 of record NC_083723.1, on the reverse strand, counting down.
AAACAAAAAGTAAAAACAGCAAAATCTATTAGTAATCCTAAAAAAAAAAAGAAAGAAAGAAAAGGACAGGCCCTGCTGATGGAGACTGGGAAGAAGAAGGGGAGGAGGAAGGAAGGGCTGCAAATATCCTCACCTCATAAGAAAGAGCACCAGTAACTTTTGGAACTAGAAGAGGTGTAAGGGTGCTCCTCGAAGTTGGAGGGATCATCAGAACCAACCGTCACAGAACCATGCTGGGAGCTGGGGTGAGGGAAATGAGGTGTGAATTAAGTTCTCACCCCCCATAAGAAGAAGTCTATCAGCAACTATCTAATGTTGACCGATACGTAAACAGAGTGACTGGCAGAGCTGCCGGACTCAGCTGTGCCGACCGTGCGTGGCGCGCCTCTCCAGAGGGCTCCATTCACTGCACTGTCACTGTAGATTTGTTTAGTTATGAAGAGAATTTTCTGGTGGATGTCCGTATAGTATCTGGAGGATGGGATGTCTTCCTCTGTTTCTCACAAAGCTGGTGGTCAGCTAGCACAGAACTGGTCGTATAGACATTTGGGGAACCACCACAAGGGCAGAAGGCATTAAAAGTGACCGCTCTGGGGCTGTGCCGTGCAGACCGGGAGGGGAGATAAGATGAGAGGGTACAGCACAGGGCTATTGCTTTTCACTCTCTTTTCTGGACTATTTGATTTTTTCAAATCATGCGCACACCGTTCTTTAATTTTAAAATTTGAAAGTAATAATTAAAAACAAACACAAAAAAGCCCCAGACTGGCAGCGCCTGGGATGTATGTCTTCAGGTCCCCCCCGACCGCTTCGTTCGCTCATTTCCTTTAAGGTGCAAATAAAAGGTCTGCGGCCTGCGGCGGAAGCCCACCAGCCCCTCAGCCAGCGCCTCCCGAGACCCCGAGACCCCAGGGGAGCGGCCCTCCGGGCAGGACCCTCCACTACAACCTGTCTCTCTGAGAGCGCTTGGCTTTTACTCCACTGGTCGCCATCTTTCGTGCCCTCCAAAGCAGCACTAGCGCAAACTGCTGCTTGTGGGAAATTTTCCCTGGAGGTCAGAACATTTTGGAGACATAGGGTAGGACACAACTTCTAATTCAGTCATCAGATATCCCAGTTCCTAGGACCTAAGTCCTAAGACCGACCCCTCCACGAGAATTTCTCACCTGCTCCGGCCCTCCGTGGGCCCCGGACTCTGGCCGTGGTGCGAGGACTCCTTCCCTCCTCCGCTGCTTTCCCGGGTGTGGACTTGATTCTCCACCTGGCTGCGTATTAGAAGCACCTGAGACCGGAAGTACCATCAAGGCTGGGCCCCACCCCCAGGGCAGGTTCTGGTATATTCAGCTCCGGGAGAGGCCAGGGTCTATGTGACGGAAAGGGTCCCCAGGTGATTTTAATGTGTATCCAGAAGGAGAACCCCTGCTCTTCTCTCTCTAGGTGCCAGAGAACAATCCCCAAATTCCTGGGGTTTTTTTTTTGTTTGTTTTTTTAACTCTTTCCAGATCAAGCAGCCCCTCAAACGGCAGCCAGATTGTAAATGAGCATTCTTTCCCTTCCTTCTTCTCTGTGTATGCACACATACGCAGGCCTTTAAAAAGTGGATCATACCACATATACTGTTCTGCATTTTGCTTTTCACCTGATATCCTTTTATATTGTAAGAATGATCTACATCATTAATCAAAGACCACGTCATATTCCTTTATTAAGCACATACCATAATTTGCTTAACCCTTGTCCTGTTGATGTCATTTGGTTTTTTCCTAATATTTTGCTATTGCTAATTATGCTGTAGCGAACATCCATGTGGGTATGCATCCTTCAAAACTTGTGCAGATATTTCCAGAGTGTAATCGCAAGGTCAGAGGCTACCGTACATTCTCACCAACAGTTTGTTATAGCATCTCCTTTCCATACTCTTACCAACACCAAATATTATCAAATTATCAATCTTTTTACTATTTGCTAACCTGCTAGGCAAAGAAAAAAAAAGGTGTTACATTGCTTCAGTTTGCGTTTCTCTGACTACTAGTGAAGTTGAACATCTTTTTGTCTCTTTGTTAGTACTTTGTATTTCTCCTGTGAATGGCCTGTTTCATAGATTTTTGATGACAATTAGTTTGGAAGATGCAATGTAATTCCTCCCCATATTTCTCTCTACTTCTTTTCTGTCCCATTATAATAGGTCTCTAATATTATTCATTTAATTCTTGATTTATTCAAAAGGATAGAGGGAAGCAGAGTATGCACAATTCAAAAGCTGAGAAAAACACAGTGCAATTTATATGAAGATTTTAAATGTGTTTTTAGAAAGAGCATGGATCTGGGAGTGAGACATATCTGATTCACATCCTAGTCTGCCTCTGTCTAGCTGGGTGACTCTGGGGAATTTTACTTTCCTCACTGATCCCGGGTTTCGTGGGAAAAATAACCCGCTGTGCCTAATCATGGTAATTAGGTAAGATAATGGGCGGAGCCTGGCACATAGTGCAGTAGTCAATATGTGGTACGTATTATTATAATGTTATTACAACATTTGAATATTGGAATTCTTCCAGACTAGGCAACCTTATTGTGAGCTTCTCCATCCCATTTCTTACTCTTACCTCAACTACTGTCTAAGTCAGGCTGCCTAGGCTTAGGTCCCTTCCCTCTGCTTCGCTGATGCAGTGGGGTATTGCCCTCTTCAAGGTTAAGGGTTTGAATTTCAAGTCTGCAAACCTGCGACATAGAAGAGGTGGAGGTAGCACCCAGGTGTGATGGAGCACTTCCCGGACTGTGTGTTAGGAATGGGGCCTGGAGATGCAAGCAAACCCAGTACCAGAGAAGGTGTCTCACTTTCCCCCTTGGTTAATTGTCAAGCCCGTGATTAATCCACAATCAAGAACTGACCTAGGGTCTGTCGTACAGAGTGAAGTAAGTCAGAAAGAGAAAAACAAATACCGTATGCTAACACATATATATGGAATCTAAAACAAAAAAAAATGGTTCTGAAGAACCTAGGGGCAGGACAGGAATAAAGATGCAGACGTAGAGAATGGACTTGAGGACACAGGGAGGGGGAAGGGTAAGCTGGGACAAAGTGAGAGAGTGGCATGGACATATATACACTACCAAATGTAAAATAGATAGCTAGTGGGAAGCAGCCGCACAGCACAGGGAGATCAGCTCGGTGCTTTGTGACCACCAAGAGGGGTGGGATAGGGAGGGTGGGAGGGAGACGCAAGAGGGAGGGGATATGGGGATATATGTATACATATAGCTGATTCACTTTGTTATAAAGCAGAAACTAACACACCATTGTAAAGCAATTATACTCCAATAAAGATGTTTAAAAAAAAAAAAAAAAGAACTGACCATGGTTCCAGTGGAAATACTTTCGGTTATAAGTAACAGACCCCGGGGACACTAAATAATGAGGAAAACTTAATATCTTGGATGACGAGAAGTCTGGAGGCAGGGCAGGGCCACAGTGGGTTCATTCAAGCAGTTCAGCAACACCCTCCAGAACCCAGTTCTTCTGTCCTTCCAGACTGCCATCTGCAGCTTGTTGCTTGTCCTGCATTGGCTGCCTCGTGTCCCAAGGGGGCTGCTGCAGAAAGCTGCATCCAGAGACAGGGAAAAGGACTTTCTCCCCTTTTAAAGAGTGAAGAAACCTTTCTCACAAGCCTCGCAACAGATTATTCCTAACATCATATTGGCCCAAATTGAATCACCACATGCCCTCTGCCAAAAAAAAATCAGTGGCAATTAGTATTATTGATTTGAGCTGCTCCGGGTCAGAGAGAAGCCGGGCCACTTCTGAAGCACGTGGCTGCCCAACACCTGAACAGAAGTTAGCAAGGAAGAGGGAAGTGGCTGCTGCCACTCAACAGTGAATGATGATGATGATCAACAGGGTGTACCACTGCCACTGCCGTGTGTACTTATAAGGACTCACAAGGTGTATTTTAAATTAATATGCAAACCCTTCAGTTAATCAAATAATTAATATGCAAACCCTCCCATTTGCATATTTTAAATTAATATGCAAACCCTTCAGTTACCAAGTTCGAACTTTGCAACCTGGAAACTTAGTATTACAAAGAAAGGGAAGTAATATTTCCTGTTATTTTTAAATCTAGGGGTATTACTTATGAGTAAATAACCCAGCTTTTAAAGGAATAAGCTTTGAAGAATGAGCATTCATAGTCAATTCCCAAGTGCTTGGCGTGGAGTGAGTTCTGCGTGGCTCCATCGAGATCTTAGGATAGAGGGCTCCCGGACAGGTGACCCAAATGGGCCAGACTGGGGGAGCCAAGACGGCCCTCCTAGGGGTGTTTCTCTGGCAGAGGCCTGCTGTCCAAGTCACCTGGTGAGCCTCATACCAAACACCTGGAATATAAAGATAGGGAGGCAGGGTGGGGGCCATATGGGGAGTGTAGTTCCAGAAAAGGAGTTCATTCTAAGAAATCCTTTAAAGATGCCCAGATCCCTGGGACCTGGGAGACCAAACTAATGCCGTTTCTCCTGCTTCCTTCTCTGTCCTTCCCTCCAAAGCTGGCTCATCCTGAAGAGGACAGATTTCAAATGTAACAGGGCACAGTCCTCCATGAGGGGCAAAGTGGGAAACGTGAGGGGCAAAGCGGGAAACGTGTGGTGCCAAGGCCCGAGCTGGGAAGGGGATGAGTGAATGCACAACTGTGGAGCCGCCATGCTGTCTTGGTTCCTTTTAGAATGCTTTTGTGGGTCTGACCTTCTGGAGTGATGAACATTTCTGCACACGTAGTCCTATTGATACTACAGCCTTGTTCAGAAACTGAGTCTGTGGAAAAGGAAAAACCAGGGCAGAGTTACCTGGGGTGAGGCTCCGGGGAGGGAGAGGCAGCCTGGAACATTGGTTTCTGTGGAGTGGGGTGGAGGGTGAGCTAGGGTGCTGCAGGGAGCTCCACCTGGGCTGCGTTCTGGAGCCACCCACCCGTACCCCATACCTAGACCAATTATACCAGAACCTTAGGGAGTGGGCTGAGCAAGGTTCAAACTACCACCTCCAAGTTCTTAGAAATGGGTCTCTCAATGCGTTACCCTAAGAATTTTGTTCCTAGTACCACCTTGAATAATGTCATCAAGGGGTTTCATTCCCCTTCTGCCTATGCCCCCCACCCTAGATACCCTCTGTCTTGGACATGCAAATGGAGAGGATGGGGACCCTCAAAAGGCAGGTTTCTCCTCCTCTGCTCCATGACTGAGCTGAGGACCAAAGGCTCAGACTTGAGATCTCCAAGGCCCATCTCTCCCACTGCCTTTCTGAGTGTCACTGTGCTTTTGGTATCTGATGAGGGAGCCCCTAATCATCCCACTTGCCTCTGCTTCCTCTCTACGAAAGAACAGAGCGAGCCCAGCCCTGTCTGCTAAGCTGAATAACTCGGCCAAAGTTGAGTGATAATCTCCCAAATTTAATGTCACCCTGAGGGTGTACCCTGTGTACCCTGACTCTGTCCTATACCAGCTGTGTAACCTTGGACGAGTGCTTTAACCTCTGTAAGTCTTGTTCCTCAATCACTGCAAAATAAATACTGTAGCACAGGATTGTTGTGAAGATCAGGGTCATCAAGATAGAGTTCAGAAAGCATTATCACAATGCCCAGAACATGGAAAGCACCTCAGAAATAGGAACAATCACTATTATTGTTTTATTGAAAGAAAACGGGCTTAGCGATTACTTTGTTAATTTGAGTAATAGAATACATTTCCAATATATTGATAGTAAAGCTATATTTTTTTAGAAAATACTCTAATTCATCCCCCCATTCTTCAAACCGGCCCCATTCCCCGTAAGTTCAAATTAGTGGGGCTTTTGTTATCCCCCTAGGGAAGCTCGTTCTCAGTCAGGCGCTGCCCCCTGCCACCTGCTGCAGTGTGGTATGGCTGAAGAAACCAGCAAATGACCCCAGCATCTCCCAGTCCTGAGCCCCAGGATCCTGGGTCTTTGGTCACTTCTTTTTTTTCCCCTTTTAAAAAAAATTTATTTGATTGAAGTATAGTTGATTTGCAATGTTGTGTTAATTTCTACTGTGTAGCAAAGTGATTCAGTTATACGTATATATACATTCTTTTTCATATCCTTCACATGTACGTGCTGGAGTCCGCCTCCACTGAACTTGCCCGTCTTTTCCCACAGGCTGTAAAGCGGTTCTTGAAACAGGAGTGCAAGTGTCATGGCGTGAGCGGCTCATGTACCTTGAGGACCTGCTGGCTGGCCATGGCCGACTTCAGAAAAACAGGCGATTATCTCTGGAGGAAGTACAACGGAGCCATCCAAGTTGTCATGAACCAGGATGGCACTGGTTTCACTGTGGCTAACAAGAGGTTTAAAAAGCCAACGAAAAATGACCTCGTGTATTTTGAGAATTCTCCAGACTACTGTATCCGGGACCGAGATGCAGGTAAGTTCAAAACACTTTATTCACAGTGCCTAATTCTTCCAACAATCAGCACTCTGCAATTTAAATGCAGAGTTAAAATGTAAATGTAAAGTTCTGTATTTTCCACGTGCCAATCCTATAAGCGCAGTCTGCTGCCTTCAGGTTCAAAGCTCAGGTTCTTTATAATTCATATTTAAAGTGCACAGAGAGCTCTCCTAAGCACCTGGAGAAACCAGTTGATAATGTGCAGATTCTGGAGAAATGGGAACCCAGCAAGAATGCACATGGCAAAAAGTCAACGTATGCAGATTAGCAAAATTCTTCAGCCTGGACAGAACTCTAATTCGTGGGTTAATGTCCATATGTATAGAAACACAGCATCTTTCCTGTGATCCTGAGGCTGAGAGGAGGACAGCTTTGTGGTCTATCTGCTGCCCCTTTAAATCCCACCTCTGTGACTGTGGAGAGGGTCCCAGGGATTTACAGTTAGCCTGTTCTGAAATCCTCCATACTTCACACTCCCTTGCTCCTTCCACAATGCTCAGAAGTTGCCAAATACTTGAAAGCAAGAATTCATCCCCACTGGCTCAGCTGTCGGTGAGCAGTGGAAGAGGGCTGCGTAAGAGGCAGTTCGTTTATTAAAGCCACACCCTTCCCTTGACGACGGCACCTTCTCTGTCCTGAACTCACTCAAAGAGCAGCTCCGTCAGCCTTAGCACAGCTGTTGCCACCTGTGGGTTTTATACACGTGCTTTCCTCCACCTCTTGCCCCTCCCAGTCAGCACTGAACTCCTTGCTTAGTACAGTCCATGCAAAGACTCTGGTACAAAATAAGAATGAGTACAAGTCTCAGTGGAGAGGAGGTGATGGAGAGCCCACAGCCAACTTGGCTGAAGCCAACTTTTCAGACTTAGTAGAAAGCAAGGGAATTCATTACCAGGAAAAACATCCTCGAATTCAAGTTCTGAGTTTGTTTTTCATTCCAAAGTAATTGCAAAGGAAACAGTAAAACAGTGCAGACGTCAGCAGCTCCTATCACAGGTCTGACCAAGAGGCATGATTACCAGGGAATGTCACAAGAAGCCCAAAGCCTCTTCTTTGTCCCCAAGTGGTTGAATTTCCTTCGTGGTTTGATGAGCTGATTCTTTGCAGCACTGGAGCAAGTTTGTACATGCAGCCTCTGGATTAGTAACTGCTGAGCGAAAGGGCCAGATGCTGTGCCCTGCTGCATTCCTCACATGCTTTGCGACCTCTAACAAGTCATCCTACCTGTCAGGCCAAAGTTTCACCGAATCCCCAAGAAACCTGTGCGTTGGTACAGGAGGGTCCCAGAGGTCTGGGGGTCCCTCTCTGCCATTAACTAGCTGCTTAACCTCAGGCTACTCAGACGGGCATGGGGCTGATGACATCAGGATCATTTTAGGAACTATGCACTGACTCCTGTGTGCCAGGTACTGGGCTGAGACCATTGCACACATGGTCTTATTTAATCCTTAGCGCCTCCCTATGACATCAGTGCATTGGAACTGATTACTGAAAAAAAAAAAAAAAAAGACTAAGAAGAGGGTGGCTCCTGGTTGATCAACACCAACCAAGAACCAAATTCACATCTTATTTTTTGAGATCAGATAAGCACCCTGGATATCATCATCCCTATTGTACAGATGAGAAAAGTGAATGACCAGCTCAAGATCTCATTGGTCTTGGAGGGGACGGATGTCCAGCTGTCTGACCCCACAGCCTGTGCTCCTAACCCTAACACTGCAACTTGTCCTTACCTTTCTCCCAGGGCATGTATTATGCGAAAGGCCTGGTGAAGCAGAAACCTCATTTTAAACAGAAGAGGACCTGCTTCCTCGGGACATCTTTTCTGGTTTTTTGGATTGAAGCAGTTTGCACGGTGAAGCAAATGGTTATGCTTGATGAACATTTAACTGCTTCATAGATAGTCATTGAAATAAAGACCTTACTTTCTCTTCTCCACAAAGGAGATTTGGAATCAAATCCCTGCTGCCTCTTCAGGATACTAAGTTATTCCTGCACACTTTGCTTTTTCTACTGCCTGTATTAGAACACAATTCTGTTTCTCGATCCTAAAATAGCAGACACATCTGCAGCACCTGCCATGTGTTAGGGCTTGATCTACATTCTCTCACTGAGTACGGTGGGTATGTTATTATCCCACTTCATGGGAGGGGCAACTGAGGCTCTGACAGGCAGGCTATGGATTTTGCCCAAGGACTCTTGACGGGCACGAGGCAGAGCAGGGACTTGAGCCCGAGTCTCCGCACGCTTGTAACCATTTTACTCTGCCTCCTAATGCATCAGCCGCTGGGAACACTGCTGCAGGTGCAGGCTTTCTGAGGGAGGCTATATAATCTACCCCCTCTCCTAATTTATTTCTGCTCTCTTTTAGGCTTATTTTAGCTTCTCTGATTTAAAAAGATGTGAATTGGGTTCTGGGTTGGTTGTTGATTAACCAGAAGCCACCTCACTATTTTTTAAGTAGCCAGTTCCATTGTTTTAGATCAGATTTCCACTAAGATGCCTAGGTTAGTCATAAATTGTCTGAACTACACTTAATGCCTTTTTTTTTCTGCCTAGAAAAATGCCAGAGTCATCCATGAAAACTTGCAATATTTCTTTTGAATTCTCTTGACCATTGGATGATTATTTTAGTGAAAATATGATTCAGGTCATTTGATATCATGTAGAGAAAAGTTTGGATTGCTGACAGTATTTTTTTCATTGTTCATATCTGGACAAATAACACATACAAATAGCACACGTATGAGATGCAGATTTTCCCTGAGACAGCCTCCTTCAACTCGCATAGCTGCCAAGGGCCTTGTGCTGGTCTGTGTAAAGACGAGGCTTTCTCCTGGCCACTTTCTACTGGAAATTTCTGTAGTATGCAGTCTAGCAAGTCAGTCAGAGTGTGTGGTTCGGAATCTTCCTGGAGTAGCTCATAACTTCTGATTGTAGAGGCAGGGAGGTGTGACAGAGTCTGGGACCTGTGAGAAGGGGAGGTTCCTGAGCCCAACTCAGTGGCATTCCTTCTCCGGGCTCTGCGCCCTTGTTTGGGTCAGTGCTAACATCCTCTGGTGTATGTTAAAGAAGCACTCACAGTTAACGAGTCAGGACATCACTGAGGGAGTCTCTCCCCTCACTAGGATCACACGACATCAGGAAGGACCTGTTTTCTGGTACATGGAACATGTTCAAGATGGGTTACCATCAGAGGTATCCCAGACTCTAAGATAAGTCAGAAGTTTGCAGTAAAATTTAAATCAAATAACATATATATATATTCACTTGCTCTATTAAAATCGATATTAACTTTTCCCTAGATTACACCTCAAACTACCCACTCTGCTGTGTTGCGGTTATTTTGTCTTATCTTGCTTTTTTTATAAAAAAATATCATGCACATTTAATATGCAACTGATTGGGCACCTTCTCCTTGTCAGCACTTGGAAAAGCAGTGGTGGTAAGCAGGTTGAATATTGTCAAGTAATAGATATTTGGAACTGGGAGACTTTAGTCTTGCTGGTCAGCACCTGCTGCCGGTTCAAATTCGCTCATAATCTGACTGAAGTAAGCCGGCTTGTTTGTCATTTCGGTTTGTGGAGTGGATAAAGTCTGCAGGTCTAGTCCACTATTTTCCAAAGTGAGGGCCTCTTCAGAGACCTATTGAATCAGAATCTCAGGAAAACCCCTGAGATTCTGTATGCTTTTCAAACTCAAGCACATCAAAATTTGAAAAATCCATGATTTAGGTAGTCCATGGTTCCTGATCTTCCCATAAGTATTAGGTAAGAAGAAATCCAGAGAGATTTATTTTTTTTTAAATACCTGATCTCTTACAAAGGAAAGAAAGCTTTTTTATTTGAGGAGCTCTAAATAAATGTCATTCAAAAATATCCCTGCCCTGACTTGCCCAGTATAAGAGGGTGTCCTTTCACATTAAGGCCCTGCATTTTCTGGAACCCTCTTTTACCGGGAATAGCACACTGAAATGATCTCGGCCATCAAAGCTTCCATTGGAATTAGCTTGACAGAGATCAGCAAGTCAGCCCTTTAGTGAAGTCCTGAAATAGTGATACCAGGACTAGTGAATTTTGGTGAGAATTACAGAAGGGTGAGTCAAGACCCTAGGGTATTCCTGGGTGACGACAGACCCAGACCTCAGGTGAGGAAAGGTGATGGGAACTTTGGGTGAATTCCTACTGAGAATCAGGCCGTGGGCTACAAGCTTTATGTGCATTTTCTCTGAATCTTCACAGCTGTTACCTCCATTTACAGAGAAGGAAACTGAGCCTCTGAAAAGTTAACTTGCCCAAGATTTCATGGCCTGTAAGTGGTAAACAAAACAAAATAAATAAAGTCAAAACCAAAATCTATACTTTTCTCACCTTACTTCCTGAAATTTGATGGTAGTGACTGGGGGGCTGTGTAATAAAGAGGCAGCACGAGGACACAGAACATAATGGGATGAGGTGCCCACAAAGCAGGGAGGTGGGAGGTGGAGAGACTTCACCCATGTCCAGCTCAGGTTGCCTGGAAGCCCCTTTCAATGACAAGCCCTTCCAGAGTGTTAATGTCTTCAGTTGCTCCTAAGAAATGATAAGCTCAAAACCTGATTAAGGAAGATTTTCTTATGGCAACAATAATAACAAAAGACATTTTCCCCCAGTCTTCAATTGAAGAAGGTGAGTGCTCTGATGTTCAACTATAAATACTCCCCAGAGATTCGGAGAGTAGGTACAGCCATGTGATGCTGTGCATGTGACATTTTGCAGGCCAAACGAGAGGGCAGATCTAGGAACTGGGCTTTCTGGGAAGGGTGGTTCTGTGGTTATCTCCTCTGATTATTGCCCCAGGCATCTGTAAATCAAAGAAACCCTTAAGTTAGAGATAGGTGCATCGCTAACTAAGGAATGCTGCTGTCCTCTCCAGGGAAGCGTCTGCACCTAATCACAGGCCACTTTCACTGGTTATTTTGTAAAAACCCTGACCTGGGCCAGGGGTCACCCTGAGGTCTCTTCTCCCACTGCAGAAAACAAGCAACCCTCCGCCTCTTGTCCAGTCAAGTACAAAAAGCAAATGGAGTTCAACAGTTGTTTAACTTGTTGCTGAAAACCCGATACAGGTTTCCCTCACTGTCTGGAAGTAGAGCCTTCCCATGGAAACTTTCGTAAGCCGAAATGGCATAAAGCAAATAAGCGATTACCTTAGGACACATCTTGCTAATAGACGCACAAGATAAATTGAGATAAAGCACAAATCCTCACAGACTCCTTTCAAAGTGATGGCGCCTTGATGCTGAGATGCTGTGTGGGTCCTGGGGAGCTTGATGGGGTCGGGGGGGAGTCACCCCTGCTGCTCAGGTGTGCGCTCTCTAACAGCTTGCTGCAAAAACAAACGCTGAGCACTCTTTTCACTTTTCGCCTTTTTTTGTAAAAGTGAAAATTCTCTTGAGATTTCTTCCAGTTAACAACAACAAAAAAAACAGGTACCAATGTAGGTCTTTCGTAAAAGTGAAATGCTCGAAGTGAACTTTCTGACCATCGGGGGTTACCTGTACCTGGCTGAGAGCTGCAGGCTGTGAACGATATAAGACCTCCCTCGGGTATCACAGTTTTTTCCACATTAATCATCTTTAGCAAACAGCTCAGTACCCATGGGAACACACAACTCCAACCACGGCTTACAGAGTTTGGTGTTCTAGACCTGCCCTGTGGTGTGGTCTGGTTTGCAGAACCTCTGACTGCTGTGCTTGTGACCTGATAAAAAACAAGGGAACACCATGTCAGCCAATAGCAGTGGGTGGATCTTGTTTTGATATTAAATGTACAATTCCCACCAGGACACCTGAGCTCCCTCATCTCGTCATGGAACAAATATTTATTAAGCCTCTTCTATATGCCAGAAACTACGATAAGCCCCAGGAATGCAAAAATGTGGTAGACAGACTTGGTCCTTGCCCTCGTGGTTTCATAGGCCTCCTCGTCCTTGTGGACGAGCCAGGTGGGTGGCAGGCAAGGAGACTTCTTAGGTTTCAGTCCTCACTCCACTGCACTATTACAAGGTCTTACCTTACATTTGTCACTTTGAAAAGTAAAGAATCAGTTAGTCATTCCTTTCTGTGTTGAGATTTATTGTAGAAATTTCATGAACTGATACCTCAAAAGTGCTAGAACAGGAGAGAATGATATGAAAAATGTATTGGTGAAGCTTCTAAGTCACCATTTTTCCTGTCTGTCCCACTGGATTCTGATTCCATGATGGCAGGAACTATATGTCTGTTCACCACTGAATCCCTGGCATCTAGTACATAAACATGTGTTGAATTGAATTAAATGGCAAGCTATAAACAACATAAAATATGTTCATCATATTAGGTGGATTCTTATATTGGTGCAGTGTCGTAGCTTAAAGATAACTTTACCTTCCTTTGACAGGTAATTACTAAGCACGTCTTCACTCATCACTGATTACTTTATAATACACAGCCTGTGAAAATTCCCATTTAAGCTTAAGTGTTAAATGGAATTTTTCCTCATATTCAGGTGCATTAGTGGGGCATTTACAGAGCTTAAGATGCTGCTGGCTGCCCATTTCCTTGGATGAGATAAAAGGTCTCAAATAAATGCAGCAGCAGACTCTGTTGCTTTTAGCTGCCACCACATACTCAGTTCTTTTACTCATTGGGGGGGCCTTTTTCATTTACTGTTATCAGTGGGGTTACTGGGTAGTTCATCTGATTTCATCGTTAACATAGCAAAATACTTTTTACCTCCAGTGCTATTTTATGTTATAGGCATGATCTATAAATCTGCATTACCTTTTGGAATATAGATTTGCTAGAATTACTATACTTTTAGGATACACTAAAAAGTACCCTAATTTGAATTAGTTGAAAGTAACAATCAGATTGAATTTGTGAAAATTTTTTTAAAAAGGGAATTTTTTTCTTTCAAAAGAAAGAAAATTGCAGGAAAAAAAATTTTACTTTCTTATTTTGAAATCTTTGACATAATTTAACTACTAACAACAAAGGATTTACCAAATAGACATCCTTTACTTTTTTTGGAAATAGAAAAAAATTATCTCTAATTACCATATTAATGTGTTGCAAGCAAAAGAATGTTTAAGTACTTTAAAATAATGTATTTGCTTACTTCCTTTAAGCTTTCCCCCTGAAACCTATTTTGTGCTAGTGTGGTAAATCTCCTTTTTAAAATATGCAAATTTCATATTCCTAGGGAAAGAGCCCTGTATTATAGACTAGGAGACTTTGGTGCTACCTATTATTATTTCTACTGATTACTAATTGGGTAGTCTTGGGCAAATTAACTTCTCTGGGTCTCTTAAGATATGTGTTTCACCTAGAAATTCCTAAGGTCCCCATGAGTCAATTATGAATGAATGAATTGTTCATTAATCTTACTCTAAGTTTGCAATAACACAACCTGAACTTGATGCCACAGACTCTCTTAAGTTGTCATTTTGAATTTCTGTCATTTAAAAATGTGCCACATTTCTTGTATATATTCTCTGTGTATCAAGTGAGATAATTTGAGTAAAAACCTGGCTTTTAGCTAGTCTATTCTCCCATAGTGCCTGGGGACTGGGTAACCCCTCCCTGGAGAAGTGTGCCTTCCTTTGGCAAGGGAAGGCTGTCTTAATTTTTAAGGAATTGATTTTAATATTTAATAAATCAGTAAGTATATGTTGACCACCTGAGCACTATGCAGTATATAGAAGAAATATAAGACCTAATGCTGTCCTTGGGAAGCAAGATGCATGAGAAATCATCAAACATTTCAAAACAGTGTATGAGCTCTACTGGCTGACGTGCTAACGTTATAGGACTTAGGAAGGTGGTCCAGGTGGGCTTGGAGCAGCCAGGGAGCGCTCTATGAAAGGTGCTGAAGTAGGCCTGAATCTTGAAGGATGGGAAAACTTTCAATCTAAAGGAGTTCGAGGAAAGCCCAGTGCAGCAGATGAGAGTAACTCTTATGAGCAAACAGTCTACACGGCTGTGACATCAGAAAGTCTCTTCAGGAGACGGCCTGATTAGAGGACACGGGTGGAGGGCAGTGGGAAATGAACTTGGGTAGGCTAGCTAGTGCCAGATATGGAAAACCTTGACACGTCTAACCTCAACAACTTTAATTCCACAATAGGATTTGCTAATTTAATGGGACATGCTTTCCTGTGCCAGTCAAACCTGTCCTAGTTATTATGAAAATGTTGAGTAAAACCCTCTGAGATAAGTGGAGAGACATTGTCCTTCCCCGCTTTAGCTTTGCAATCACTGATGCGAGGAAGGGGGAAGCCTTCCAAGTAGATGAATGTGCGGTCTCTAACATTTGCTCTTTAACATTCTTTTCTTCCCTCAATAAATCTGTGTTGTGAATGACAACGTGTAAGTCAGCCAGAGGAGAAACAGCCTATTGGATGACGGGCTTAAGTGAATCTTGCCTTATGCCCTAACGGTCAACATATGGGCTGCTGTCAGCCTGGAGTGGCAGGAATTTCCAAAGATACAGGCCCATCCAGAGAGAGAGAGAGAGAGAGAGAGAGAGAGAGAGAGCGCAAGAGGGAGTGCCCTTTCTCCAGGTCCCTGAGGTGTGGGTCTGGGAACTATTAGCAAAAGCCCTCCATCCTCCTCTGCTGTCAAGAAGATGCATGTCAGGGGAGACAGAAGTGTTTTTGCGCTGGGAACCCTGACTCCACCATTAATTTTATAGCTCTGGGGATGGGATGCTTGATTCTGTAAAGTTCCCTCAGCATTGCTTCACCAAAGGGGCATTATGTGGTCCCAAACTTACGTGATTTAGAAACTCTGATTCTTCATCTTTTTTCCATGCATATGTGAGCTCTTGTGTGAATCAGGGTGAGGAAAACACCTGTGGGAGGAGAGAGGTCCATCTGTCTGGAACCCGTACCTTCCCATGGTTAGAGACTGCCCGGATTTTATGGGCACTGACTCTAGGCAGATGATCTGATGACAGCGCGGTATGAAGATGATAGATGAAGGTTTGGGTCCGCTGAGCCTGAGTCTGCACCACTGTGTCTGGGGACTGGGATCTGCACCCAGGCAGGTCACACATCTGGGCACACTTCACAAACCTAAAGCAAAGGGAAGTCAGGGAGAAGAGCCTCCAACTTGTCACTTCTCTTAAGTGAACTGAGTAAATCAAAGTGTAGTAAGAAATAACATTATAAAGCAATATAAATGATCTTTTAAATAAACATGTTAAATCTGAAGCATCTAAATATGTGTTTATCCATTTAACATATCAATTGGGGAGACTAATATTAGGGCCATTACTCAAAAATATTTTTAAAATTTCTGCTTTGAAGTATTTTTAGAGCCAGCCACACAGGCTTTGTAGATATTGTATGATGCAAATATTTGACCCATAAAGATCAATTTGGCATTTGGAAATGGCACAGAGAATCTTAGAATGAAGTCTGAGAAGAGTTAGGTAAGCGATCGAGCTGTGCCATTTCATTTTTGGTGAGATGCAAATTGGTGCTATAGGCTTTCCTGAACCAGAAAGTTCTGTTTAGGGACGGTTCCTCCCAGAGTCTTCAGTCGTAGCCACATCAGCAACATATATTAGAACCAACTTGGGAGCACACGTGTTTTGGAGATGTGCATTCTGGTATTGCAAAGTATTTAGTCTGTCTCATTCCTCAAAAAGGTGACAGGAATCCAACAGGAATATCAGTACAGGAAAAATGCAGTGTAAGCTACAAATACCATGTTAACAAGCCTTGTTCACTTTCTCACAAAACTTCGGGTGTCCTAATTGTCTACGGCATATCAGGCATTGGAGGAAAAGGTCCCCTCCAAAAGAGTTATATGTCAGGACCTTTGCGAGTTCTTCAGTTAATAAAATAATGAAGGGAGAGAACAGGAAATCTGCTAAAGCACTGATCACACACTGTTACACATGAGCCTGCTTTCTGGGGCCTGGCGGGACACGAGGCCAAATCACAAGGTCAAGAGCTCCATCTCTGGAGTCAGACAAGGCTTCTCCAAATCCTGACCCTGCCACCTGCTTGCTGTGTGATCCCGGGCAAGTCACTTAACCCCTCTGACCTTCTGTTTCCTCATTTCCAAAACAGTGATGATAATAGTACCTACTTTATAAGCACTTATGAGAATTAAATGAGATAATGCAGGCAAAGGCTTATCACAGGGCCTGGCCTGTGTAAGTGCTCCACAAATATTGGCCCCAGTTATGAACAAAAAGGAGAGAAAGAGGATAAAAAAGAAGGTAGAGGAGGAAAAAAGAAAGAAGAGGGAAAAAGAGAAGAAAAGAAAGGATGAAAGAACTTCAGCTCTATCTGGCTTTGAAAATGTGAAAACTGGCTCTTCTGGTAGGTGTAGCTGGCTTTATTTCCCCAGGGCTCTTGTTATGGCCTAGGTGGGGTCATCAGATCATCTAATGAGTGACTCATTACTTAATAAGTTGGTATATTATTTAGAAAAAGAGATCTAAAAGTATATGTCGCAAATATTCAGAACCAAACAAGGAGCCAGGTCATAAAACTCAGTGGCTCCTTTTCATAAAGCACATGTGAGCGCTCTCTCTCTCTTTCTCTCTCTCTCACACACATATATGTGTATAATCTTGTCTATATATATATATACACGTATAGTCTTGATTCTTTTTATTTCAAGAATAATGGTGATGGTGATGTTTTCTGTCTTGCAAACGCTAATGGGAAGTCCTTAAGACAGTAGAGCCCTATTGCTATCAATAATAATGAGTCCTTATTATAATTTCAATACAGGAAGCAAAACCAACAAGTTTTGGGTAGCTTCTGCACTCTGGCAAACTCTCTTTTCAGGGTTTTGATGAAATGGCTCTATATTCTGCTCAAATGGCAGCAAGTGTCAAAACTGCCCTTCCTCCCTGCAGTCTGTCATCAGATCTAATGAGATCCAAACCCCAAAGCAGGGCCAGTTTGTAGTCCTTCACTAGGCAGCCTCGTCCTCCCCTCGGCTGGCCCATCCTGGTGCCGCTGACCCCTCAGAGGGGCCATTGCTGCTCCAGGCTGCCACCCCACAGCGTTCTCACATCAGTGGCTCTCAACCTTCAAAAACCCGTCTCACATTTTCTTCTGGGCCTTCATTATGCCCTGTTTGGGCAGCCAGTGGAGAGTGGTAGCTTCAGATTCATCGTGAATTCCAGCATTGTGTAGCTGAACACTGAACTGCTGAGAGAGCTCAGTGCCAGAGTCTTTGTCTCCTTTTCTGAAACCACTTCCTAGTTAAGCTCTTGCCAGCGGCCATCACTTTGCTCCCCTCAGAGTTTGGATGGTGTTGAGGCCACTTCACTGAACAACCTTCTGTTCAGTTGGAGTCTAGTTCAGTTTGCTGCATTTGGGGGACAAAACCCACCAGGACCATTAGTCCAGGCTGAGTTAGACCACAAGATTCGACCTCCTTAGGCTTGCAAGCCGCCAGGGAAAGACCACGGAGTTCCATGTCAGTAAAAGGCCCCCAGCCTGATTCAGGAATGAGACATTTGGCCTCCCTGTCCTGGGCCCTGGGCCCCACAGCCCCAAAGGGGATAAAGAATTCTAATTGCATGGTAACGTATTTATATTCTGATAAATGCATATCAGTGGCAGTAAGGAATTCTTATTGATGTGCAGGGCTTATGAACAAAACACATAAAAGGTAAAAACTCAGTTACCTCTGAGATGGCAGGTGAGAGCACTTTTCACACCCCCTAGGGGTCTCATTCACACCCAAGGCTTCAGTTGCCACCTCTGCCAAAGATTTCCTAATCGGCATCTCCATCCTGACCTCTCTCCTGAGTCCCAGAGAGGATTTTCAGTGACCATTCCTACCTGTATGGCACACAGTCACAGCCAACTCAGCATGCTGAAAACTAAGCTGGTTATCTTTCCCCGAAGCCTGCCCCTCCCAGGCGTCCCCCACCTCAGGGAATGTCCCCCGCGTAACCCCGGCACTCCCGCCAGAAGCCTGGGGGCGCCTCTCCACTCCCCTCATCCTCTCAGCCACTTGCCCAGTCAATCACCACGTCCCGAGGTGCAGCCGCCTCAGCTTCCCTCGAGTCCGTTAACCTCTCCCATTCCCACTACCACTGTCTCCATCCAGGCCACATCGTGTCCTGCCCAGAGTGCTTTATTGGTTTCTAACTGGTCTCCTGGCCTTCACCCTGGCCCCCTTCAATCCAGTCACCCATAGTGATTCTTCTGAAATACAAGTCAAATCCCGTCTCCCTTTTGTGTAATAACTCTCAGTAGCAGTCCTCTGCCCTTGGTTAAAATGTAAACCCCTTGACCTGGACACACGGCCTTCCACAGGCAGCTTCTGCCCACGTCACTGGCTCATCTCCTGCCACTGTCCCCTTTGAGCACTGCCCTCCAGCTGCGGCCAACACTTTTCCAAGTCTTTGCGTCTGTGGCCTTAGCTGCTGTCTCCTGCTCCTCTCCCTCCTTCCCCTCCCCCTTCTCTTCTTGTTATTGAAATATAAAATGCATCCAGCAACGTGCATGTACCACACGTGTACAGCTAAGTGAACTGTCTCAAATGAGCACCCCCAGGTAACATGTGCCCAGATCAGGAACCTGAAGAGAACGGTATTCCAGAAGCCTCCTTCAGGCCCCTTTTCACTACCTCCCCAAGAGATATCACTACCCTGACTTCTAATAGCACAGACTAGTTTTCCCCACTTTTGTACCTTATATAAATGAAAACCTACACAATGTATCAGGTAACTCCTGCTGCATAGCAAACCACCAATCAACATTAATGGCCTGAAATCACCTTAAAGTTCCACCTTCAGCTTCATCACTCCTTGCAGCTCTGCTCTTTTGTCCACTTCATCACCAAGCTTCTTGCAAACTGCCCACACTCTATCATCACCTGGCCTCTCCTCCTGTTCACTCTTCAATCCACTGCACCCATCCGTATTGTTCCACTGAAGCTGCTGTCATCAAAAGGCACGAGTTACCTCCTTATTGTTGAACCAGATGAACAGTTTTCAGTCTTTTCCTACTTGACACTCCCCACCATCCAACTCACCCTTTAATTCAGTGAGTCACCAAGACCTAGTGATTCTTCCTCTTCAACCCATCCTGTATTTGTCCTACTTCTGTCTCCACTCATTATCTCTTGCCTGGACTAATCCAACAGCCTCAAGATACCTCCCTGCCCCAAGCCACTCTTCCAGATTTATCATTTCAACATATTTTTCCCTGAATAGAAATCTGGACTGGCTCACCCCCACCATGGAATAAAATCCAAATTGCAGCAAGGCAGGAAGACTCTTTGACCTGTTGCTCCAACCTCTCTTTCCGTGCTTTTTGCCTAACACACACCCTCTGCCTCGGCCACGTTGAATCTGCACAGTCTCTTGTGTCCTTGACCTCTGAATTTCTGCTGGGAGGTTCTCTCTTGCCAGAAATGCCTGTCACCCCATTCTCCCCTTCAAATCTTCTATCCATCCTTCACGTCATATCTGTAATGCCACCTCCTCTACAAAACCATTAACAGCTCCTTTTCTGATCCTGTTTTCTACTATTATTACTAATAACTATCATTATTATAATATGCTTGGCTTACCCCCCCTAGAACATAAACTCCTCGAGGCAGGCAGGATCTTTGCTTTGTTCACTGATACAGCAACCCAAGCTCCCAGAACTGTGCCTAGCACATAGTAGGCACTCTTGTTAAACACTTGTTAAGTGAATGAATGGTTAACATTTATTGAGCACTTATTATGCCAGGCGCTTCCAGGCAGAATCTCATTCAGTCCCCACCACGTCCCTATGAGGAAGGAACCGTTTTTATCCCAGTTTTGCATAGGAGGAAACTGAAGCTTAATGAGATTAAGTAACGTGCCCAAGGTCACACAGTTGATATATGGTAAAGCTAGGATTTGAACCCTGATTTGTCCAAGCCCTAAATAACCTCTCTCTACTGTCTTGAGCTTTGCAGTGGTGTTTTCACAAAACTCTACCATTGGCTACAGTAGGTCTTCAGCAAATGGAGCAGTTATCTTGAAGTAGTGGAAATAACTCTTTACATATTTATCTCTTCATCATATCATGAGTTCCCTGAGAATAGGAAGTGAATCCTAATTCTTTTATTTCCTCATGGCCACCGCCAGAAACCCCAGGTAGCCGCACAGTGTCTCACACATGTTTGCGTTCGCTAAACGTTTACTGAATTAAGTAAAGGGGTCTGCTGTTAAGAGAGGCAGCATGTGGCAGCCAGTCTTTTTTGCACAGTCAGGAATTCTGAGTACTGTCCCAATGGTTGCCCCGAATCCAGGCCCGGCTGCTGTTGCTTCCAACGCTTTGCTTCTTCAGCACGATGGAGGCTCAGGGCCATCCCTGGCTGACCCACCCGCCACCCTGACTCCGGCCCTTCGCCGTCCTTCCTGCCCTTATGAAATTGCCCTGCCTGTCTTCCTGATGTCAGTGGTCTGATCACGCAGAGCAAGTCCTGCCCCTCCTACTCCTCTTCTTGACCCCATGCCCTGCTTGAACCTGGCTGCTTCCCTGGTCATTCTTGACAGGCAGGGCAACATGACATTTATATAGATAATTGGAACACAGGGCGGAATGTGATAAGCACAGAGTCACGAGGCATTGCAGGAGTTATGAAGAGGGAAAAATTCCTAGTTAACTGATGGAGGAATGGAAAATGAAGCCACTGTCTTTTTCATCCCGATAAAAGGTGGGGTTTTTTTGTTTTGTTTTGTTTTTAATAAAGAGTTTAGCTTCTTTAGGTTCGCTGGTTATTTAGGATTGTCAATTGCAAGTAATAGAAACTTGAGTGCTTTAAGCTGAAAGGTGAAATTTATTATAAGGATACAGTCTCTCGAGGTATCCAAAGGTTGGAATGCAGCCAGACCTCAGAGAGAAATGTCCAGAAAATAGTCCAGGGTCTGGGCAGCATTCTCTTTCCATGTCTTATCCTCACTGTCTCTGTACATCTGCCTCGTTCTCGTCTCTCTGTGATGTCTTCTCGTCCACAGACCTCATCGTGGTACATGGCTGCCAATGGCTGCTGTGTTTATACTTGGAATTTGTACTGTCCCCATCAGAACCACAAATCCTCAGGGAAATCTACCTCATTGGCCCAGCTCGAGTCCGGTGCTCACCCCTGGCCCAGTCACCTGCTGCCAACAGAGCAGGGTCACGTTGTTCACCATGGCTGCCAGGCGCCCTGCTCTGTGCAGAAAGGATCCTTGTAAGCTGAGCAGACTCTCTAGAAGTGTCCATTACACTTGGTTCTGTTACCAGATAAGGCTCTTGTAAAAGAACTCTGGGTGCCTCCCCAAGAAAAGAACAATTAAGAGGCTTCCTAGCTTTGAGATTCTTTGAGAAACAAATACATAAAGATGAATTGCCATACAGCAAGCATCATCCTAATTAACTAAGACAATGTCCACTAGTCATTTCTAACAGGCTTTTAATACCAGTTTTGTTTATCAAAGACCTAGAATCCTGGCTTCAACCAGGTGTCTCATGTACATCTAGATGACCCACTAGACCAAAGCACGGAAGATAAACCCGGCTGGGCATTGCTCCCTCCTCAAGGCCTTACACAAATGATGCCCACACCTGCCCTTCGGCAACCAGAGTTCTCTTGTCTTTCTAATAAGCCAGTGTAATCAGATCCGGGGAGACAAAATCCCCACCATTGGAGGGTTCCATACCCCAACAAATTCCAGCAGAGCTAACTTTGGCCACTGCTTCCATAATGTGATTTAAGGCTGGGAGAGAGAGGACTAGTACGGCTCCTTCTTTCATCCTGATCTGGCCTTGCCCATTCAGTGACCCATCAATCTAAGGCTGGGTAAGGATAATCTGAAAAGCTTATCCAACTTAGAAGTGGGAATGCTGGAGTCAGGATGTCCAAGGCGGCTCCAAAGCTTCACGTCCATTCTTCCTGGACGTGGTGCTCACTGCTGTTGCTCCCAGGGTAGACAAGTGCTCCGTGGGTCCACAGAATTGGTGGCACAGCCCCGGGATGTGGTGAGGTGGCATCAGGGCCCCGTCCTGGAGGATGACCCCGTAACTCTTCCTCTCGAAGCATACAGTGTTCCACCCACACCATTTCAGTGACACCCCCTGGCTTGTCTTCCAGGCTCCCCGGGTACAGCAGGCCGTGTGTGCAACCTGACTTCCCGAGGCATGGACAGCTGCGAAGTCATGTGCTGTGGGAGAGGCTATGACACCTCCCGCGTCACCCGGATGACCAAGTGCGAGTGTAAGTTCCACTGGTGCTGTGCTGTGCGCTGCCAGGACTGCCTGGAAGCCCTGGATGTGCACACGTGCAAGGCCCCGAAGAGCCCCGACTGGGCGGCTCCCACATGACCCCAGCGGAGGTCACCATCCACCTTCCCTCCCACAAGGACTCCATTGGATCTGCAAGGATGCTGGGCTCTTGGGTTCCCTCTGGGAGATGTTTCCTTAGGCATGTGGCCTTTGTCTCTACGGAAGCCTCTTCCCGCTCCCTGGGGGCCCAGGAAGGGGCCCACACGCTGCACGTTAAGCACGCCCTGTTTTCTCCGACTTCCGGCATCCTGAGGCACGTCTCCTCCTGGTCATGACAGGCTGTTAGAGGCGGGAGGGGTGGTGGGCCCAGACCACTGTCTCTACCCACCTAGACATTTCCTCTTCTACAACAGCTGGCCAGAGGGAAAAAGAGTGTCTCAAAGGAGCTTCCTCTGTGTTTTCCAACAAATGTTCACAGTTAGGAAATTCCATACTTCTGTCCGGACGGTAAAGTATAGAAAGCAGGATAAACCCCTACTGAATTAACTTTAATTCTTGAAAAGACCAAGCAAGGCTTTTGCCTGATCAAGTGATTTGCACAGCCACCACCTCTGGGGTGATTGGTAATTGGCTGGAGAAAAATGGCTTTCAATAAACTTTAGGTTTCAAATGCACGCATTTCAAGGCATTTGTTGCCATGTTAAAATCTGACGTGACAAGGTGGGTCTGTTGTCCTTTGGTACAGTTTGGAGTCTGTGCAATAGCAAAAGCCTCAGAAAGTGATTGCTTTGCATTACTGTCCACTCAATATAAAGAACTTTTTAGGGAATGAGATCACTTAGAATCTGAAGGGAATTTAAAGGAAAACTGATGATCTGGCAGTCTTCTGTAACTGTTGAGTGAAGATGGAGGAAAGTAACCTAGTGAGTGGAATGTCAGAAAACACGTCTGTACAGATAAGGGGGAAGGGGGGGAATGAAATTCCTACCTGGTATGATGCTTG
Organism: Eubalaena glacialis; assembly: GCF_028564815.1. Lineage (NCBI taxonomy): Eukaryota > Metazoa > Chordata > Mammalia > Artiodactyla > Balaenidae > Eubalaena > Eubalaena glacialis. Next base: position 95,807,653 of record NC_083723.1, on the reverse strand, counting down.
TGGCCCATGGAATTCTGTAACTGAAATGGCTTTAAGAATGAAAACTTTGGGGATGACAAGACCAGGGAACCAAAATGCTGACAGAGAGGTTTCCAGAGCGAGGTCACGCCTGGACAGCCCCTACCATAAGTGGACAACTAAAAGAAGTCGGCCGTGTGCGCAAAGGGGCATCAACTAGTTCCTGTCACCCTTCAAGCACATTGTAAAGACCTGTCATATTTAATTGTGTTCATTTGACGCTTACAAGATGACAAGATACCATAGCCTAAAGCAAATAACACATAGCCTTGCTTATAAAGTTGGTAACCCTAGTGTATTATATTGCAAACAAATCGTAACTTGGAGACTATATTTAAGGGACCCAGCTGTAATTATGGGAACATCAATATGCAAATTGTGGCCGGCTTCTGCCCTAAACCGAAAGATGACATCCAAGGAAAATGGAGAGGCTGCCTGCCCCATTTTATCAGATGAAAGATGTATCAGATGAAAGAAGGGTGAAATACACGAAGGTACTCCTCATCCCCCCTCCAGTTAGGTTCTAGTTCTGTGATCTCTTCACAGAGCTACATTAACTAACAGGATGATTCATTACAGGCATCTGGTGTCAAATTACTGATGCTTGCTTACCCTTTGATACTTTGGCCTTCAGGTTCTCTATCCTTGATTTAGAGCAGGACATTTACACCAAGCCTCTTGGAAATCAACCCTCTGGAGTGCTTTGTCATAATGATATTTGCCTCCTAGCTTTCTTAAAAATGACAGAATTCATCTCTTTTCACTCACTCCCAAACCCTAAAATTAATTGTCTAATTTTTCCAAAGTGGCTCTTCCTTCTTTTTATTCTATGGATTCAGAGGGTGGGAGGAGTGGAGCGTGGTGGTGGCTGCTCTGAGCCCAGTGTGGGTCTGGGGGTGAGGAGGGGGTGGTGAGTGGGAGGCCGAACAGGTGAGCTCAGTCTTAGTTACACTGAAGCTTGCTGTGGGAGGATGGAGGGACTTTCTTGGGGGTCCCAAAGCCATCAGCCCCCCTTCCTGCTGGATGAACTGTGAAGTCATAAGTCCATGGATATATTTCAACATGGAAAGGATCTTAGAGGACATCTTAGCTCGCCTCAGCCTGTATCTGGGGAAACTGAGACCAAGAGAAGTGAAGGGATCTGTACAAATACCAGCCGTTACCCCGACACTCCCACAAACAGGACCACACTCTAAGAGTCTTCAAGAAAGTTAAGCACTTTATCTATTAAATGAAACTAGTTTGTCTCAGAATTAACTTGGTGGATTCTAAGCAATTTTAGCATCTTGAGGGGATGTTCATTGTTTGTTTGTTTGTTTATCCCTGGCATGCTTAGATCTGACTTTCTTCTTATGCTGAAATGCATCCTTCCTGATAAGGAGCAAGGGGCAAGGCACGTCCATGTCCCCTTGCTCATAAACTGCCTCTTGCTGCATAAATTGTCCTATTTTGTAAGAGAGACTATGGCAGCCATCTCCAGTGGCAGTAGATGAAGCCACTGTGGAGAGTAAAATAAGAGAGTGAAATATTTTTCTCTGCTTTTACTTCTGAAAGAGAAAATCTCCAAATTTTTAAAAAGGTGAAGATAATTTCAAACTTATTTTCTTTAGGGCTTGGTACAGGATCAATATTTCATGACTCTAAAAGATACTAAACTCTTGATTATCCAGGCTTTTAAGGGACTGTATGGCATGAATTACCCAAAATAAAATAATGAGGTAATCCATTCAGGTCAAATCCCCTTACAAATTCCCTCCCGGTAAATATCTTATTATAAGTGGAAGTTTTCTAAGCTCAAGATGATGCCTATTGATTTTTCTTTCATTTCTGAAAACGTTCCACACAGTAGGAGATCTTCACTAGTTCACTGGAGTTTTCTTAAATAAAGATATAATTGCACATGATTCTCAGACTTAGCAAATGGGTTTTTTTCTTCAATAGATTTGCCTCTCTCAATTGGTCTGTGGTGCCGACTGATCTTGGTATTCGGTGAACACCCTTTTCAATGTGCATTCTAGCTACAGCGTCCTGGACAGTCCCTCATGCTCTGAAAGCATTAACACCTTGCCTTAAGAGACCAGTTTATCCCCTCAAATGGCTTAAACTCAAGCACAAACGCCCCCAGTGCCATGACCACACTTGGCTCTGGCTCTGTGTCCCTCAAGGATGGGGGCCCTGGCCTGTTATTGGACCACAGTTACTTCAGGATGAGAGTGGGAGAGGCCTAGGGCAACCCCAGGCATAGAACACTGCCTATGTGCTCTGCCTTTTATGGGTGTCACTAGATTGAAATAAGCATCCCAGAAGGATCCACCAAATGGCAATTTAATCTGCACGTGGCCTGATCATGGGAGGGGGAGTGAGAGGGAAAGAGCCGGGTAGCTGTTGCCAAGAGACCAGCTGAGTCTGGTGATGGTGGAGAGCGGGTAACCTCCACCCTTTCTTCTGTTGTTGCTTCCCTGTCCCCTCCCAGCACCTACTTCCAAGGCATCTGGAGGCCCCTGAGCCTTAGGGCCTCGGGCCGTTGCTCAGCTGTCCATACCTGTTGTCTAGCTCTGCTCCAGGCTGCCAAGGTTAATTTCAAGAGATGTTTTCAATTGTCACAACGATTTGCCTTTTTATCGGAGTTATTACGAAGCTTGAAAACATCAGGTATCACGTTTCTTTTTCAAAGAAAGGTAGCTTTAAAGTCAGAAAATCCAACTTCACATTGGCACTTCTCGGCCTTATTAACTTATTAAAGAATCTTACATTGACTCTCTGAGACCTACAGCAGGCCTCTCTCTCAGAGGCAGCCAACATGACCGTGCATGCGCTTGGGCTTGACAGTATTTTCAGGCCAGGATATTGTTATTACTTCTCATTTATTAAAGGCTGGCCTGGGGCCGGTGTTGTCTCGCTCAGCTGAAGAACATTTATCTCCCCTCTTGCCCACTCTCAAAATAAAGGCTCAGAGAGGTGTCCAATGGACCAGAACCATTCTTTTGTCTATTTACTGTACTTCAACCCGAGTTCCTTATCTTAAGAGCAAGAGTTGTACTCTCAACAAATAGACCTCCCAGTTCCAAAGCTGGTAAATTGCTTTTGTCGGGTCTGTGCTGACCTGCAAAGCAGTCCGCTGGTGTAAGCTGACAGCTAAGGTGTGCTGATTTTGACCTTCTCCTTACCTAGGCAGAGAAAATTTTCACTCATCCATGAGAATGTTCTTTACATTTTTCTGGGGATCAGCAAGGTGACAGGTGGTTTGCAAAGCCCAACATGATCGTTATTTTTCTAAATTGTAGTTGTTCCAGCTCTAGTTTTTTTTTCCTGATATTCACATGGATTTCTTGTTTAACCAAACCTCCCACTTCCACAAGCTAATAAAAGTGTCACACAGATTGTTACAAAGCACTATTGTTATTTACAAGTCTACATTTTCTGTGAAATCAAAATATAATAAAGCGAATTTTCGGTGTTGACTTTGTTATTCTAAACTCGCAATAGTCTTGCCAAACCCCCTGGTGAAAAGAAATCCCTGCAGGTTATGGAAACCGTCTTTTCTCAGGACCACACTTAACACAACTTGATTAAGAGGTGTCTTTCAAGTTTGTAAAGATTTTCAGGGAAGGCAATTGACTTACCTCACTGATAACTACAATTCACAGGTAAGACATATTCTAGATTGAACAATTATTCCAGGTTTTCACCTGTGTTCTCCTGTGGTTGCCACCTAAGTGCTTGCCCCCTCTTGGCACCAGCATGCTTTGGCAGCGTTTATAAATTCAGTGTCTCTCCACAGCAGCTAGACCCATCCCCATCAACTTCTCCATATTATTGTTTTCCACATAAGTGCTTGCTCTCAGCTGAATGTTTCTTTTCTCAGCTTGATTAAAAACATACAAGATCCCTCACCCCTTTATTGAGATCTGTGCATCCTGTGTGTGCCACTTACATACAAGCAGCAAAAGCTCAGAAAATGGAAATAAACTCTCCCCCAGCAAGGGAAATCCACTCCTCCCCCCCCATTTTCTCTTCCTTGATGAGCTATATTTTGGGGTGACCTGACTAAACAAGGTGCTGACTGTACGTCAAGCACCCCAAGGTGACCAGCCCCCTAGTCAGGCTGCTCCTGGTCCCTCTAGGATTCATTCCTAGAAACTCCCACACTTGCACGATTTGAAGAAGAGGTGGTGACACAACACATGTGTCTGTGTATGTTTTTCAAAGGGCATTTCCCCGAAATATTTTTTGCCCAGACACTGTCAATGAAATTCCCTTTTTATCTAAGCCTTTGTGTGAGAGGGCTGTCCTGCACATTGTAGGATCTTTAGAAGCAACCCTGGTCTCTAATCACTGGATGCCAGGACCCCTGCTCCCCAGTGTGACAACCAGAAGTGTCTCCAGACATTGCCAGATGTCCCAGGTGGGGTGGGGGGAGCGACGGGTGATAGTGAAACCGTTCCCGGTTGAGAACCGAAGATCTGATACTTCAAGTCCTCTTAGTAAAATGCAGTGTGTTTTCAGAAGTTGGAGGCTGAATTCTTCTTAGGAACTCCTCAGTTTCACAACACTCAGGGACAAAAAGCCCAAGATGTGGCCTGGAGCGGGAGGAGTGAGAACGTTCTAGCTCTGCCTAAAATAGTTGAGTGATTTTGAGTTTTTCAGGACAGAAGAGGGGTAATAGTCAAGAGGGGTCACTGCAAAATGGAGAAAGTCTGAGTTTCAAGCAGATATAGTGAGACTTTCCAGTGGAGAGCCTGGGTGGGTTATCAGCTACAGGTTGTTCACTGCACACACACACACACACACACACACACACACAGCCTAGACTCGTGTGGGTGGTATTTTAGTGGAGTGAAGGAATTCAGAGAGTTCTCCAACATGTGCCAACAAAGGTGGGAAAGGGCAAGCATGTGCTGGATGCAAGGTGGGGTAGAGTGGATGAAGAAAGACACTGGGTGATAGACAAAATGAAGGGTCACCTCAGCGGGCTGGAGAACTTGGGGCAGATGACAACCGGCTAAAGGAAGGAAACAGAAAGCCTGTCTTCTTTTACTTGACAATTTTTCATGGGCCAAACTGGATTTCTGTTTAGGCTACCCAAAGAAGTAAAGAGCAGATGAGAACCACTTGGATGAACAAAAGAACTCTTCATCTGTTCCTTCACGCTAGGATCCAGTTCTAGATAATACAGCATGAGTAAAATCTGATCAACAAGATCAATTTACCATTTAGACTATTTTTGGACTCAACTTGATTTTGTAATTTCCGAGTACTGACTAACCCTGTGAAAGCCCCTGTAATTGAATCACAGGCTCTGGATTTCCCCAGGTAGTGCACACAATCCTATCTTAGTTGCATCGCTGGCTTTCCTAAATTCCACACATGAGAGGAATCACATTACTGCCTGTAAACCCAATTCAAATACTTCAATGATGAAGATGCATCCAGTATCCACTCAGCCGGCTTGCTCACACTGGTTACTTGGGCAGAGGCTAGGGAGTTTGGCAAACCATCTGTAAATGTTTAGGGGCTTCATGTTATAGGTGGAGGTTGCACACCAGCCGAACAAATAGCAGGAAATACAGAAAATGAAATCTGAACTGGAGTCTCCAAATGTCTACCCGCCCACATAAATTGGCATCTGCCCCTTGATCATTATTCTCCAATAGTAATGAAGACTTCATGAAAGGCCTTGAACTCTGAGTTGTCATTGTGGAATTGTGCTAATCAAGACAAATATTCCCAGCCTAAGAGTATGACTAGAAGAAGAAAGGAGTAAGGGTTTAATTTTCTTATATACTGTTATAACTATAAACAATACCTTATCTTCTCAACAACTCTCGTGAAATAATAAGCACTTGTGTTTTTTAAAGTATTTACACCAGTCCTTGGAGATTTTATTAGAATCATGATTCACAGATGAGAAACTGTCCTCCTCTACAGTGTTTAATAACACTGTATGTCTCTGGCTATTAACCATTCATTCATTGGTGATTTTCCTTTATTTTTTCTGAACTGACTGATTGGCTCAAGAGGATCCCTCTGGTTTGGATATTATAGACATATAATTAAACAGTTTCTGAAAATTATGTTGTTCTGTCATATGGATATGGGACTTCAAGAGAGCAGTGAGAATCCCTCCAGGATTCATGGAATCACAGAATGTCACATTTGGAAGGAACAATGCACATAATTTATTCCCACCTCTGCATTTTATCCATGGGAAAACAAAAGAAATTTCATGGCTTGGACTGTGATGTAAGCAAGACACTCTGAATCATCCTCAGGCAAGAACAGTTATTTTTCATTCCATCAATGTGTATTGAGCATCTCCTGTGAGTCAACTGCTGTGCTACATACTGGAAATGCAGCAGTAACTAAGACAGACATGCCCTTTCCCAGACCCTTCTGGGGGGCTACACGGGATGTGTGTATTTTACTTTTTACTTTACAAGCACTTTCACATGCAGGGTTGGATCTAGTCCTTAGGACCACCCTTAGATATAGATATGATTATCCTCTTTTTTTAGATGAGGTAAGTTTCAGAGAGATTTAGTAATTTGCCCAAGATCATAAAAAGGCTTATAGGAGGGAGAGCCTGGACTCAAATATTTGTTTTCTAAGTCTCACTCCAGTGATCTCTCCAGTACACCAGAGCTCTCTCTGATTAAAACTCAAGGAGAAGTATTCTGTCCAATGGACTAGTGAAAACTGCTTAGTTGGTTCCATGACCATATTTTCTAGCAGACGTGTGGACTGCCAAAGGACTTCTGACTTCATTTATGTGCAATCCAGACAGCAAATCATATGTAGAGTCACGTGTAAAAAAGCTCTACCAGAAAGTGACTTGTACTTATACATTTAACAGGGCACTTATATTTAAAATAAAGTAGTTTTGAGATTCTTGTAGAAAATCTAAGATTTCTGGTCATAAGAAGTCTATTTACTCTGTCATGTGGAGATTGACTCCACAACGGAAGAGGGTTCAAAAATATTATGTATCAATTCAAACATGGTATGAATTATGATTTATTCAAGAGTATTTTCCGGGCTTCCTTGGTGGCGCAGTGGTTAAGAATCCGCCTGCCAATGCAGGGGACATGGGTTCAAGCCCTGGTCCAGGAAGATCCCACATGCCGTGAGCAACTAAGCCTGTGCGCCACAGCTACTGAGCCTGCACTCTAGAGCCCACGAGCCACAACTATTGAGCCTGCATGCCACAACTACTGAAGCCTGCGTGCCTAAAGCCCGCACTGTGCAACAAGAGAAGCCACCACCATAAGAAGCCACACACCACAACGAAGAGTAGCCTCCACTCTCCACAACTAGAGAAAGCCCGCGTGCAGCAACGAAGACCCAATGCAGCCAAAAATACATAAACAAATAAATAAATAAGTAAATTTATATATAAAAAAAGAGTATTTGCCAAATTCCTATCTAATAACTGATTACTCAGGTTGAGTAACATGTCAATAATTTTTTAAAATATTTTTCGTAATAGTCTTGCCCTTTTACCCTAAAGAAGGGAGACAGTTAAAAGTTTCTTAGCAACAATGCCCAAGAAAAAAAATTTCAGAATTGTATTCAAATGTAAGAATGTATTTCAAAATATTTTGAAGGCACAAAGTGCTTATAAATATGATATTAGCATCTATTAACAATAATAATATTTTACCTTGTTTAACATGAAGTATGGATGGTCTTTCTCTCCATAAAGCAAACTGGGAAGATTTGTATAATCCTAGATTATTAGATAATGTTTCTAGGAACAACAGGTGATCTCTGCTCTACCTTCCGGTCTAGAAACAGTCCAGCAGGGCTGGAGTAGTACATATTGTTGGCACTGACCTCCAATTGATTTCTAATCTACAACTCATTTAGTCCAGCCTTGTGGTTGGGATTGCTTCTGATGGTGGTCAAATCAGCAAAAGGAAATTCTCTTTAGAATGTAAAGGAACCAAGGATAAGTCCTTACATGAATATCTGAGGAGTGTAGGAGAGCAAGAGAGAATCTTGGTCTAGATAGAATGTTAAACAATGGGCTAGGGAGAGTGTGGAGAATTTTTATTACAATTATTCTAAAAGCGTATGGAATAGATTTACACTCATGTTTATTCATGATGAAAAAAAAACCTGCCCCCAGATATGCATTTTAATTTGTGAGAAAACTGCTAAGCAACGTGAGATCATGGAGAAGGTGGTCCTTAAAATAAATAAGTAAATAAAATCTAGGGAATGTAATCCTGCCTAGAATGTGATTCATTCTTTTGGAGCAATAAGTGAAATGATGTCCAAAAGCAATTTTCATATTTCTTGGACATGTAAGCATTTTTCCTTGTACAACTATAGCAGAATCAGATCCCTAGGTAGATTATATAGACAACCATGAGGGGAACAACTCACCCCGAAATGTCATTTTTCTTTCATTGTTCCAGAATGGGGCTTAAAAGTCTCACCCTTACCAATGCTGCCTGGGGATGAAGAAACTATGTTAGGAACTTTTCTTTTAAAATGCATGAACTGGGGGGACCTTCAAGATGGCGGAGGAGTAAGACATGGAGATCACCTTCCTCCCCACAAATACATCAAAAATACATCTACATGTGGAACAACTCCTACAGAACACCTAATGAACGCTGCCAGAAGACCTCAGACTTCCCAAAAGGCAAGAAAATCCCCACGTACCTGGGTAGGGCAAAAGAAAAAAGAAAAAACAGAGACAAAAGAACAGGGACGGGACCTGCATCTGTGGGAAGAGTTGTGAAGGAGGAAAAGTTTCCACACACTAGGAAGCCCCTGCACTGGTGGAGACAGGGGGTGAGTGGGGGGAAAGCTTCAGAGCCAAGGAGGAGAGTGCAGCAACAGGGGTGCAGAGGGCAAAGTGGAGAGATTCCCGCACAGAGGATCAGTGTCGACCAGCACTCACCAGCCCGAGAGGCTTGTCTGCTCACCCGCTGGGGCGGGCGGGGGCTGTGAGCTGAGGCTCAGGCTTTGGAGGTCAGATCCCGGGGAGAGGACTGGGGTTGGCTGCATGAACACAGCCTGAAGGGGGCAAGTGTGCCACAGCTAGCTGGGAGGGAGTCTGGGAAAAATTCTGGAACTGCCTAAGAGGCAAGAGACCATTGTTTCGGGGTGTGTGAGGAGAGGGGATTCCTTCCCCGTGTGCCCACAGAAGGCAGAGCACCACCTAAGTGAGCTCCAGAGAGAGGCGCGAGCCATAGCTATCAGCTTGGACCCCAGAGACGAGCATGAAACGCTAAGGCTGCTGCCGCTGTCACCAAGAAGCCTGTGTGCAAGCACTGGTCACTACCCACACCTCACCTCCCGGGAGCCTGTGCAGCACGTCACTGCCAGGGTCGTGAGATCCAGGGACAACTTCCCTGGGAGAACACACAGCACGCCTCAGGCTGTTGCAACGTCATGCTGGCTTCTGCCGCCACAGGCTCACCCCGCATTCCATTTATGACTACCGTACCCCTCCCTCTTCCTGGCCTGAGAGAGCAAAATAGCCCTAATCAGCCTCTGCTTTAACCCCCTCCTGTCTGGGCAGGGAAAAGATGCCTGAGGGCAACCTACATGCAGAGGTGGGGCCAAAAGAACCCCAGGAGCTGTGCAAGCAAAGAAGAGAAAGGGAAATTTATCCATGCAGCCTCAGGAGCAGCAGATTAAATCCCCACAATCAACTTGAGGTACCCTGCATCTGTGGAATACCTGAATAGACAACAAATGCTCCCAAAATTGAGGCAGTGGACTTTGGGAGCAACTACAGACTTGGGCTTTGCTGTCTGTGATTGATTGGTTTCTGATTTTTATGTTTATCTTAGTTTAGTTTTAGTGCTTGTTATCATTGGTGGATTTGTTTATTGGTTTGGTTGCTCTTTTCCTTTTTTTATTTTTAAATTTTATTATTTTTAATTTTATTATTTTATTATTATTTATTATTATTTTATTTTATTTTTTCTTTTCTTTTTTTCTCTTCCTTTTCTTCTGAGCCATGTGGCTGACAGGGTCTTGGTGCTCCGGCCGGGTGTCAGGCCTGAGCCTCCAAGGTGGGAGAGCCGTGTCCAGGACATTGGACCACCAGAGACTTCCTGGCCCTTCGTAATAACAATCAGCGAGAGCTCTCCCAGAGATCTCCATCTCAACGCTGAGATGCAGCTCCACCAAATGGCCAGCAAGTTCCAATGCTGGATGCCCCATGCCAAACAACTAGCAAGACAGGAACACAACCCCACCCATTAGCAGAGAGGCTGCCTGAAATCATACTAAGACAAAGAAACCCCAAAACACACCACCGGACACAGGCCTGCCCACCAGGACACAGGCACCAGTTCCTTCCACCAAGACCCTCCACAAACCACTGAACCAACCTCACCCACTGGGGGCAGACATCAAAAACAACGGGAACTACAAACCAGCAGCCCATGAAAAGGAGACCCCAAACACAGTAAGTTAAACAAAATGAGAAGACAGAGAAATATGCAGCAGATGAAGGAGCAAGGTAAAAACCCACAAGACCAAACAAATGAAGAGGAAATAGGCAGTCTACCTGAAAAAGAATTCAGAATAATGATAGTAAAGATGATCCAAAATCTTGGAAACAGAATGGAGAAAATACAAGAAACGTTTAACAAGGACCTAGAAAAACTAAAGAGCAAACAAACACAATAAATGGACAACACAATAAATGAAATTAAAAATTCTCTAGGAGGAATCAATAGCAGAATAACTGAGGCAGAAGAATGGATAAGTGACCTGGAAGATAAAATAGTGGAAATAACTACCACAGAGCAAAGAAAAAAGAATGAAAATAATTGAGGACAGTCTCAGAGACCTCTGGGACAACATTAAACAGACCAACATTCGAATAATAGGGGGTCCCAGAAGAAGAAGAGAAAAAGAAAGGGTCTGAGAAAATATTTGAAGAGATTATAGTTGAAAACTTCCCTAACATGGGAAAGGAAATAGTCAATCAAGTCCAGGAAGCACAGAGAGTCCCATACAGGATAAATACAAGGAGAAACATGCCAAGACACATATTAATCAAAATATCAAAAATTAAATACAAAGAAAAAATATTAAAAGCAGCAAGGGAAAAGGAACAAATAACATACAAGGGAATCCCCATAAGGTTAACAGCACATCTTTCAGCAGAAACTCTGCAAACCAGAAAGGAGTGGCAGGACATATTTAAGGTGATGAAAGGGAAAGACGTACAACCAATGTTACTCTACCTAGCAAGGATCTCACTCATCAACAGAGAAACTAAAACCTCTACAGACAAGCAAGAGCTAAGAGAATTCAACACCACCAAACCAGCTCTACAACAAATGCTAAAGAAACTTCTCTAGGCAGGAAACACAAGAGAAGAAAAAGACCTACAATAACAAACCCAAAACAATTAAGAAAATGGTAATAGGAACATACATATCAATAATTACCTTAAATATAAATGGATTAAATGCTCCAACCAAAAGATATAGACTGGCTGAATGGATACAAAAACAAGACCCATATATATGCTGTCTACAAGAGACCCACTTCAGACCTAGGGACACATACAGACTGAAAGTGAGGGGATGGAAAAAGATATTCCATGCAAATGGAAATCAAACGAAAGCTGGAGTAGCAATTCTCATATCAGACAAAATAGACTTTAAAATGAAGAGTATTATAAGAGACAAAGAAGGACACTACATAATGATAAGGGATCAATCCAAGAAGATATAACAATTATAAATATTTATGCACCCAACATAGGAGCACCACAATACATAAGGCAAATGCTAACAGCCATAAAAGGGGAAATCGACAGTAACACAATCATAGTAGGGGGCTTTAACACCCCACTTTCACCAATGGACAGATCATCCAAAATGAAAATAAATAAGGAAACACAAGTTTAAAATGACACGTTAGACAAGATGGACTTAACTGATATTTATAGGACATTCCATCCAAAAACAACAGAATACACTTTCTTCTCAAGTGCTCATGGAGCATTCTCCAAGATAGATCATATATTGGGTCACAAATCAAGCCTCAGTAAATTTAAGAAAATTGAAATCGTATCAAGTATCCTTTCCAACCACAACACTATGAGACTAGAAATGAACTACAGGAAAAAAATCTGTAAAAAATACAAACACATGGAGGCTAAACAATACGCTACAAAATAACCAAGAGATCACTGAAGAAATCAAAGAGGAAATCAAAAAACACCTAGAAACAAATGACAATGAAAACACAATGACCCAAAACCTATCAAAAGCAGTTCTAAGAGGGAAGTTTACAGCAATACAATCCTACCTCAAAAAACAAGAAAAATCTCAAATAAACAACCTAACCTTACACCTAAAGCAATTAGAGAAAGAACAAAAAAACACCCAAAGTCAGCAGAAGGAAAGAAATCATAAAGCTCAGATAGAAATAAATGAAAAAGAAATGAAGGAAACAATAGCAAAGTTCAATAAAACTAAAAGCTGGTTCTTTGAGAAGATAAACAAAATTGATAAACCGTTGGCCAGACTCACCAAGAAAAAAAGGGAGAAGACTCAAATCAACAGATTTAGAAATGAAAAAGGAGAACAACTGACACTGCAGAAATACAAAGGTTCATGAGAGATTACTACTAGCAACTATATGCCAATAAAATGGACAACCTGGAAGAAATGGACAAATTCTTAGAAAAGCATAATCTTCCAGGACTGAACCAGGAAGAAATAGAAAATATGAACAGATGAATCACAAGCACTGAAATTGAAACTGTGATTAAAAATCTTCCAACAAACAAAAGCCCAGGACCAGATGACTTCACAGGTGAATTCTATCAAACATTTAGAGAAGAGCTAACACCTACCCTTCTCAAACTCTTCCAAAATATAGCAGAGGGAGGAACACTCCCAAACTCATTCTATGAGGCCACCATCACCAAAACCAGACAAAGATGTCACAAAAAAGAAAGCTACAGGCCAATATCACTGATGAACATAGATGCAAATATCCTCAACAAAATACTAGGAAACAGAATCCAACAGTACATTAAAAGGATCATACACCATGATCAAGTGGGGTTTATCTCAGGAATGCAAGGATTCTTCAATATATGAAAATCAATCAATGTGATATACCATATTAACAAATTGAAGGATAAAAACCATATGATAATCTCAATAGGTGCAGAAAAAGTTCTCAACAAAATTCAACACCCATTTATGATTAAAAATCTCCAGAAAGTAGGCAGAGAAGGAACCTACCTCAACATAATAAAGGCCATATATGACAAACCCACAGCCAACATCATTCTCAATGATGAAAAACTGAAACCATTTCCTCTACGATCAGGAACAAGACAAGGTTGCCCACTCTAACGGCTATTATTCAACATAGTTTTGGAAGTGTTAGCCACAGCAATCAGAGAAGAAAAAGAAATAAAAGGAATCTAAATCAGAAAAGAGGAAGTAAAACTGTCACTGTTTGCAGATGACATGATACTATATGTAGAGAATCCTAAAGATGTTACCAGGAAACTACTAATCAATGAATCTGTTAAAGTTTCAGGATACAAAATTAATGCATAGAAATCTCTTGCATTCCTATACACTAACGAAGAAAAATCTGAAAGACAAATTAAGGAAACACTCCCATTTACCACTGCAACAAAAAGAATAAAATACCTAGGAATAAACCTACATAAGGAGACAAAAGATCTGTATGCAGAAAACTATAAGACACTGATAAGTGCATTTAAAGACAATACAAACAGATGGAGAGATATACTATGTTCTTGGATTGGAAGAATCAACATTGTGAAAATGACTATACTACCCAAAGCAATTTACAGATTCAGTGCAAGCCCTATCAAACTACTAATGGCATTTTTCAGAGAACTAGAACAAAAAATTTCACAGTTTGTATGGAAACACAAAAGACTCCGAATAGTCAATGCAATCTTGAGAAAGAAAAACGGAGCTGGAGGAATCAGGCTCCCTGACTTCACACTATACTACAAAGCTACAGTAATCAAGACAGTATGGTACTGGCAAAAAAACAGAAATACAGATCAATGGAACAGGATAGAAAGCCTAGAGATAAACCCATGCACATATGGTCACCTTATCTGCGCTAAAGGTGGCAAGAATATACAATGGAGAAGAGAAAGCCTCTTCAATAAGTGGTGCTGGGACAACTGGACAGCTACATGTAAAAGAATGAAATTAGAACACTCCCTAACACCATACACAAAAATAAACTCAAAATGGATTAAAAACCTAAATGTAAGGCCAGACACTATCAAACTCTTAGAGGAAAACATAGGCAGAACACTCTATGACATACATCACAGCAAGATCCTTTTGGACCCACCTCCTAGAGAAATGGAAATAAAAACAAAAATAAACAAATGGGACCTAATGAAACTTAAAAGCTTTTGCACAGCAAAGGAAGCCATAAACAAGACAAAAAGACAACCCTCAGAATGGGAGAAAATATTTGCAAATGAAACAACTGACAAAGGATTAATCTCCAAAATAATATAAGCAGCTCATGCAGCTCAATATCAAAAAACCAAACAACCCAATCCAAAAATGGGCAGAAGACCTAAATAGACATTTCTCCAAAGAAGATATACAGATTGCCAACAAACACATGAAAGAATGCTCAACATCACTAATCATTAGAGAAATACAAATCAAAACTACAATTGGTATCACCTCACACTGGTCAAAATGGCCATCATCAAAAAATCTACAAACAATAAATGCCGGAGAGGGTGTGGAGAAAAGGGAACCCTCTTGCACTGTTGGTGGGAATGTAAATTGATACAGCCACTATGGAGAACAGTATGGAGGTTCCTTAAAAAACTAAAAATAGAACTACCATACGACCCAGCAATCCCACCTCTGGGCATATACCCTGAGAAAAGCATAATTCAAAAAGAGACATGTACCACAGTGTTCACTGTAGCTCTATTTACAATAGCCAGGACATGGAAGCAACCTAAGTGTCCATCAACAGATGAATGGATAAAGAAGATGTGGCACATATATACAATGGAATATTACTCAGCCATAAAGAGAAACGAAATTGAGTTATTTGTAGTGAGGTGGATGAACATAGAGTCTGTCATACAGAGTGAAGTAAGTCAGAAAGAGAAAAACAAATACCATATGCTAATATATATATGGAATCTAAAAAAAGAAAAAAAAATTGTTCTGATGAACCTAGAAGCAGGACAGGTATAAAGACGCAGAGGTAGAGAATGGACTTGAGGACACAGGGAGGGGGAAGTGTAAGCTCGGGCGAAGTGAAAGAGTGGCATTGACATATATACACTACCAAATGTAAAATAGATAGCTAGTGGGGAGCAGCTGCAGGGCACAGGGAGATCAGCTCAGAGCTTTGTGACCACCTAGAGGGGTGGGATAGGGAGGGTGGGAGGGAGGCGCAAGAGGGAGGGGGTATGGGGATATATGTATACATATAAGTGATTCACTTTGTTATACAGCAGAAACTAACACAACATTGTAAAGCAATTATAGTCCAAAAAAGATGTTAAAAAATACGTAAATAACAAATAAAATGCGTGAATGTTATTGAGCTTTATTCCTTAAGTCAACAATTACTTATTCAAAAAAATCTGGCACAATTTACCATCTACCAAATGGTATTTTCCCCAGTGTTTGGGAAACAGCATTGAAAAGGTAGATGATATAAATCAGAATTCTCTTTCTGGTAATATAGCAGACGAAATATCCCCCAAAGAAGCCTTTTGCTGCAAAATGTCTAGATATTCAACAGAAGGTAAAATAAGCATCCTTTGAAATGTGTAAATGAATTCTTCCCACCCGGACACTCAAATACAGGAAAGCTCCAAAGGCCAAAAATAAAGAGCAAACTGAAAACTCAAGTTTTGGTGCCCGAGTGGAAGTTTACTAATGTCCACCTCTAGAAGATTGGCCATGTCAGTGCAGGAAACAAGGTTTGGGGCCTTCTTGAAGTGAGGAATTGGAATTAGGACACAACATCCAATCCTTTCCCATGTAAAGTCAGAACCTTCAAAGGGCTATACAATCAGTAAAGGAAAAATCTGACCACTAGGCACAGGGGATCAACTGGGAACTTTGTTTGCTATGAAATGAGATTAGGGTAGGGAAATATAAATTAGTTAATGAATTAATTAAATTTATAGCTCTGACCATTTACAACTACCAGTCTCTCCTCATCTTAGTTTGAAGTTAGAATTTACATAACTTGTTCCAGGAATTGCCTACCCAAGAAATTAACCTAAAAAAAATTCTAGATTGAGGTGCCCAGCAGATTCAAGAACAAAACCTTTCAGTGGGTCACACTTTCAACCAGGCTTGTAGAGGATTCTCCTAGGTAAAACTTCACCAAACCTGAATTTATAATCTAAAATTACAAAACATGCCACAGAATAAGACTACAAGATTGAGAGTAACAGAAAAAACAAACCACAGACTTACTCAAGAATATTAGATAATAAAATTATTATACACAGACTATAAAACAAATCTGTTTAAGAATGATAAAAGAAAATTCAAAATGAATAATAATAAAATAATAATAATACTTAAAGAAAAAGATTAAGTTAAAAGATAATTGAAAAGAATTAAAAAGAACATCTAGAAATTAAAAATATAATCACTGATAGTACAAACTAAGTGATTTTCTACCTGTGGCCACAGCTGAGGGAGTACTGTTAAAGCCTTCCTTCTACTGCCATCATGTCTAATTCAGTCTCCCAAAGAGCCCAAAGAGCCACATAAGCCCTTTGCTAAAGGTTTGAACTTAAAAAAAAAAAAAACAGTGAGAGACTGAGGAGCCATGGGGAACACCCACAGATTGTGTGGTAATGGAAGATCCAAACACTAAGCACTTCACAAGCTTTGGGTTTGGACATGTGCCACCGTGGTGCAAGCAGATGCATCATGAATGCAAGGCCACACAGGTGGATGGAAGAGCTGTGAACCAAAGAAGTCTGTCTCAAGAGAAGGTTTTCAAAGACTAGGTGCCCAGTTACCTATGAAAAAGACCTTTGTCAGTAGCAGTGAAGACAACATCGAAGAACATCATGTAGGAGATTAATCTGAGCAGTATACGAAGAATGAAATGACTGAAATCATTACAGACTAGGAAAGTGACAAGAAGAGAGCCTTTGCTTTTAAAACTTTAGATGACCATAACTCCATGGATAAGACTGTCATTCAGAAATGCCATCTTGTGAATAGCCATTACTGTGAAGTAAGGAGAGCCCTGGATAAGCAAGAGATGGATAGTGCCTCATCCAATTCAAAATGGTTCTAAAAATTTTGGCAGGAGGTTGTTTTAGAAGGAATGGCAACTTTGGTCACAGAGGAAACTTCAGTGTTGTGATAGCTTTGCTGGCAGCCATGTTGGTGATGAATTTGACGGCAATAGTGGATTTGGTAATAATGCAAGTAGTTTTGGAAATGATGGAAGCTACAATGACTTTGACAGTTACAACAATTAATCTTCAAATTCTGGACCCATAAAGGAAGGAAACTTTGGAGGCAGAAGTTCTGGTCCTTATGGTGGTGAAGGCCAATACTTTGCCAAACCACAAAACTAAGATGGTTATGGGTCTTCCAGCAACACAGGTAGTTATGGAAGTGTAGAAGATTTTAATTACAGTCAAGAAAAGAAAAGAAAAAAAAAAAAAAAACCTTAGCAGAAAAGGAAAGCCAGAGAAGGGACAAAAAGCTATAGGTTACAACAGGTGTGTAAACTCAGCCAATTATAGTGGCAGACCCTGTTACAAGAAAAAAAAAAAAAAAGGACCGTATTTGTGACTAACTGTATAACAAGTATTTTAGTTGTTTTTAAAAATTTTTAAAAACATCTTTATTGGAGTATAATTGCTTTACAATGTTGTGTTAGTTTCTACTGTATAACAAAGTGAATCAGTTATATGTATACAAATATCCCCATATCCCCTCCCTCTTGCGCCTCCCTCCCACCCTCCCTATCCCACCCCTCTAGGTGGTCACAAAGCACTGAGCTGATCTCCCTGTGCCATGCAGCTGCTTCCCACTAGCTATCTATTTTACATTTGGTAGTGTATATATGTCCATGCCACTCTCTCACTTTGTCCCAGCTTACCCTTCCCCCTCCCCGTGTCCTCAAGTCCATTCTCTACCTCTGCATCTTTATTCCTGTCCTGCCCCTAGGTTCATCAGAACCATTTTTTGTTTGTTTGTTTTAGATTCCATATATATGTGTTAGCATACGGTATTTGTTTTTCTCTTTCTGACTTACTTCATTCTGTATGACAGTCTCTAGGTCCACCCACCTCACTACAAATAACTCAATTTTGTTTCTTTCTTGGATATATATTTTAAAAAATGAGTAATTACTAATTTCTGGTAACAAAACAAAGTGAAATAAAATATTGGTAACAATATCAAGATGGAAGGGGAGTGATTAAATATAAGCATTTTAAGTTTTTTTAATATTGATAAGTTAGAAATATTAATAAACTTTAGACACTGTTAAGTAAGCATGTTAAAATTTTAAAGATAACCATTAAAACAAAAAGTGCATAATTTCCTATCTAGTAAAGAGATAAAAATAATTTTTAAAACTGTTTAGTCAATCTAAAAGGAGAATAGATTTGTAGGTGTTGATGTGGAGAGGACTTAGACTTAAAGCAGGGAAGCTGGTTAGGATTCTATTGCTCATAATAAGCAATAAAAATACCTAGGTATAAAAATAATGACTGTACAGAACTATAAGGAAAAAATCTACAAATCTTTAGTAATGGAAATAAGAAACTTTGAATGCATGGAGAGATTACCATAGAAAGACGTAATATTGTAAAATGTCAACTGTTTACTAAAATTCATCTATAAAGGTACAACTCTAATACAAGGCCAGCCAAGGATGATTATGATTGTTTCCTTTAGGCAGGCTTTCTCCCTCCTTTGCTTTCCTTGTACCAGTTTCCTTTCTCACTTCTCACTCATGATTCCACTATAGAACACCAGGCATTCAGCAGATATGCAACAAATAAGTATTCTTTTAAAATAAAGGAATGAACAAATGAATGATTTAACTGTTCTGCAAGCAATTTCTGATTTATATTCTCAAAAAATTTCCATCAAGCATGGTACACAATACGTATCAAGATAATACCCAGGCTTCCCTGTTGGCGCAGTGGTTAAGAACCTGCCTGTCAATGCAGGGGACACGGGTTCGAGCTCTGGTCTGGGAAGATCCCACATGGTCTTGGAGCAACTAAGCCCGTGCACCACAACTACTGAGCCTGCGCTCTAGAGCCCACGAGCCACATCTACTGAGCCCACGTGCCACAACTACTGAAGCCTGCGTGCCCTAGAGCCCGTGCTCCGCAACAAGAGAAGCCACCGCAACGAGAAGCCCGCGCACCACAAGGAAGAGTAGCCCCCGCCCCCCGCAACTAGAGAAAGCCCGCGCTCAGCAACAAAGACCCAACGCAGCCATAAATAAATAAATAAATAAATAAATTTATCTTAAAAAAAAAGATAATACCCAACTTTGAATCTCTGCATAGGTATGCACAGCAACCTCTTGAGCAGGACATTTTGTGGGTTGATTACAATTGGAAAATTACTGAAGACGTCTTCCTGAGAGACACAGATAGATGACAATATTGACTTCTTAGTATTAATCTGATGAAAAATAACCCACACTAATTATAAGAACAGAAAATCATTAAATACTTTCTAAATGCTTCTTAAAGTCAACAAAGCTCTGATTTCATATAGTAATCTGTATAGCTTCCTATTTATTTTGTAGCTCAGGAGGTGTCTTCAAGTAAATCTTTAGGTGTATAAATATAGTGACCTACTCATGAAAGCATCAGAAATTCACACACTGATTAATTTCCTGAAGATGATCAAAAAGATCCCAAATGCATAATAGTCCCTGAGAGCTGGTTGTCTTGAAACACAAAAATATTAACATATTACTAAGAATTGTATTCCCCTATACTCTTTATCCCTACTCTCATGACGAATGAATAACTGGAGCTTGAAAGCTACTATTACTCATATAACCCTCTTTACCAGCTTTACACACTGTTCCCCAATTTACTGCTTATTCATCTATGTATCCTAATTAGCAGAAATTCAGGATCTCTCTCGGGGTTCCAACTTCAAATTGTCCAAGAATCCCAGGGACTCACTAAGCCCATATTGGTCAGTACTTCTAAAACAGCATAACTGGAAGTCTCTCCAGTCTAGGCATCATTGTTTCTGTGACTTTTTTAGGTAAGGTGCCATCACTGAACGCTAATCCTGTAGAGCTGCAAGGACTCTAGCTCCAGGATCAGGAGACACCCTTGCTGGGCCAGATCCCCGTACAACCGAAAGCTCACACTTGGCTTTCAAGGGTATAGCTCTTTTCATTTTCACTCACATATTCAGCCACTGTCCTCAAAGAGTGACAACACATCTTGGTGTCTAGGTCCAGAGGTTCTTCAGCCTCACCTACATGTTTTGCTGGAACCCTGCTTTGAGCCTGCATCACCTCATAAGGAATTCCCCTTGGGGCTCTTGGAGTCTTCTCATGCCAGCAGATGCCACACTCTTAAAAACAGATTTCTCTAATTTCAACTCTCAGAACGAAGAGCAGGGGGTCTGGCATTCCTTCCCTACCACAAGCTTCTAGGGCTCTTTTTGCAAACTGATAAGCCACAGGAATTTTTAAAAGATTGTTACATCCTCCCTCTAGGGCGAGAAGAGTCTAGTGCCTTCACGTTAGCTTAACTAAGACTGGGTACACAAATGATTCTTCCCATAATGAAATTCTTCTCCAAACTGAATTGTGTCTTCATTTCTATACCTAGTAGTTACAGTACCCCGATACATGAGCTTAAAAAGCTGATCTGGTAATCTTGAACTACTATATATAAAAGAGATAATCAACAGGGCCTACTGGATAGCACAGGGAACTCTACTCAATACTCTGTAATAACCTATATGGGAAAAAAACCTGAAAAAGAATAGATATATGTATATGTATAACTAAATCACTTTGCTGTACGCCTGAAACACAACGTTGTAAATCCACTATACTTCAATATAAAGTAAAAATTAAAAAAAAAAATAACACAATGAAACAACAACAACAAAAAGTTAATCTGTGCCCTCTGCTTTCAGGTAAGGTACAGAGGGCTGGAGCAGGCCACACCTCCTACTGTGACAACTCTGAAAACTTCCTTCACGTAGCCTCCTTGCCTCCAGGCCACAGCCTCTCTCAACTTGAACTCCTCAGCCCTCTAGGTGGGAATTTTTTATTAAAGTTACAGTTTTTAGGTACAAATGGCAACCATCCCTTCAAGGGCTCAGGGAAGAGGCAGCAATCTGTTTCAACACTAGAGGAGAAGCTGTGTTGAACTGTGTGAGCAGAGCTCCACCATCTTCATACATTTATAAGGGTATTTCAAGGGTAGTTTTGATTATACGGCAGTACCTACCCTCTGGGTGAACTGGGGCTCTACTGGGCTTGGACCACTTAAATGGAATATGCTGCCCTTCTAAGAATAGCCATCATACATAGAACCTATCCCTCTCAGAGAGCCCCATGGTACCCACATAAAACTAGCAAGATAGAGTGGCAGGTTCTTGCTCTTCTAATCTAAGTCCAATGGAAATTTTAAATATGTTTTCATTGGTTGAGGCTATGAAAATCCAAGATGCCTACTGAGCTGTGTCTCTACCGGCAAGCAGAGATCTTTTCCTTTCTGACTCTTTATCTTGCAAGGTGCACACCACCTTCCTTAATGGGGCAAACCAGTTCCAGGTGAGTTTTCTTGTGCTGACAACACTTGAGCCTGAGGTTTGAATTAGTGAAACACTCTGGGGTCAATAGAGAATGCACGTGAGGGAGCATTCAAATAGGAGATAACCACAGATGCTGACTTTAAAAAATGTACCAGGTCCTGGCCACACCCTCCACCTCACCCCACCTCACCGCCCAGACCTCCACCTCTTATGGGCCCCACCCCATTCAGGTCTCATCCTTAGCAAAAAAAAAATAATATCAGGTCCTTTCTCAGATTAATTAAATCAGACAGTTTAAAATAGGTCCAGGTGCTGGTATTTTTAA
The DNA here is from genome assembly GCF_028564815.1 of Eubalaena glacialis. Lineage (NCBI taxonomy): Eukaryota > Metazoa > Chordata > Mammalia > Artiodactyla > Balaenidae > Eubalaena > Eubalaena glacialis. The sequence goes on along the minus strand of NC_083723.1, from coordinate 95,785,522 downwards.
AAGCTCCCCAAGTGATTATGATGTGAATACTGAAGTCAGAGAACCACTGCTATCCATTATCCCAATAAATCCTCCCAGCCACAGTGAGATAACTCCACTAAAGTAAAACGCATAGCAAATAGCGGCAGATTGAGAGTTAATCCAGTTCCTCATCTCTAGTCTGTTCCCTGACTACACAGTGAGTAGTTACCGCTAATCTAAATTATCAACTTCACTGATGATAACCAGGGTGAGACAGCAGAGCACTGGGAATCCCCTGCTCTCCATCCTATCATGGGGTGTTGGAGGAATGGGAGGAGTGCAGGGGGGGCAGAGGCCATATTCTAGAAAGAAAAACATTCCAGAATTCACAGCATTTCTATTTCTGAAAGCAGTGTTACTCTTCTGCTAGTTTTCTAGACCCCAAAACTTAAGGAGTTTGAGTCCTACTTTTCAAACAATATCTATGTACAGCCATTCCTGTTCATTCTTCCAAAAATCTCTCCTCTCCCTTTTCTTTCTCGTTGCTGCCACCCAAACCAAAATTATCGTAATTAATTCATAATGAGGCTCACTGGCACCAGACTCTTCTCTCTTCCACCAATCTTACTCACTCTTTCCAAAGAAATCTCTCTAAAGCATGTTTCCACCATTTCACTGCCATTGTCCAAAATTTTCATTGGTTCCATTGCCTAAAAGGCCCAAATCCCTTACCCCTCCACAAATGAGGTAAAACTCACCTTTCCAAATGTATCCACCACGCACTTTTTCAGCAAACTTTGCATCCTGTGAAGGGAAGAGCCTTGCAATCACAGTCCTGTGTCCAGGTCCCCATTCTGCCCCTCAGGCACAGGGTAAGCGTGGGGAGGTTATTTAACCTGACTGCAGCTCTTCCTGTGCCATAGGTGAATAACAATACTGATGTCATAAGGTTGTTGAGAGGATTAATTACTGAATGGGTAAAATGATGCAGAGTGGATGCTTGGACATGGTAGATATTATTACTATTTTGCATCAACTATATCCCTTACTTGAGCTGTCCCTCCAGGGCTGGTTATTAGACTGTTATTTCTCAGCTCCAAACCCACCCTCCTGGCTGGGGTGCATGGCTGAGGCTGCAAAGTACATTTCTGCTTTGCCAGCTGCTCTTTGGTAAGCTCTTTCAGAAGGAGGCGCTACAGGGAGACTGCTCCTGTCTGTTGCATGGTCCCTGTGGGTGTTATTCCAGCCAAAGTTCTTCCTGTAGCAGCAGCTATTTCCAGTTTGCAGGTTTTCCCACACTCTGGAACCAGCCTCGTTGTGACTCTAAGAGACACCAGCCCCATCTGGGCAGGACCCCTGCTTCAGCTCCAGGACCTCTTCTCCAAGTTTCTAATAATCCCACCTTTTCCCTTCGTACCTCTACCCCTATGGGTGGTAGCTGCTTCCTGCACTTCCTGTCTCTGTAATACCTCAGAATTTCCCTTATGTTCTCCAGAACCCACTTAGGAACTCTCTATATTAAATTGCCTGTTAATACAACTGGTGTGGTGTGTGTTTCCTGACTGGTGTGGCTGATATCCTTCCCATTTCCCCTCTTCCAAGTTGAATATACACCTCACTGCCAGAAGCCTCCATGGCCAGCCCATCCTATGAACTCTTACAGACCCTGAGACTCACCATAGATGAAGAGCTGGGATGACCTTGGAGATAAATTTCTGATATGACTTTCTTGTCTTGCAATCGAAGAAGCTCAGGTTCAAAAGTTAAAGGCAGGACCTCTACCTGGCTCTCTCGCGTGCCTTCCACAACAAGCCGCCCCCTGGACGGCTCACTTCGCACTCAGTCACAGGAGGCCCTGCAGCATCTCCTTCATTACCGCCTTAGTACGTCATTTAACTGAGACCGTTTAACTTAGCTTTAGGCGTCCTTATAAAAGAACACTCCTGTGTGAGTCACCGGGCACCAAATAGTACTTGGCTCTGTATTACAGACACCGTGTATGTGTGGACACCTAGGGAGAACTCCAAATAAAGTTTGGTGAATGAATCATGTAATTAATCCAGAACTTTGAGCATATAGAAAGGACGTCCATACCTCTCATATGTTCTAGATTATAGCTAGCAATGACCAACATCTGAACCCAATAACATCTGAGAAGCGTAGTTTTATGGCCTTCACAGATGCTGAAAGGTCTTCTGAGTTGTCTGCTCCTTAGATGTGGCAAAACAGAAGCTTTAATAGAATTTTATAAGAATGCATATCCTACTCATTAGAAAGTTCATGCAAATTCACAGCACAGTTTTATCAGGTGATGTTTCCTCACTGATGGAATTTAATACTAAAAGTTATAAATAAAGTCTTAAATGGGACAAATAATTTAAACAGGTAGTCTAGTTTTCAAATTTCCTTCCATAAATTTGGCTGTAATAAAATAACCTCAAATTATCAAAAGGGGAAAGTAAATGCAGCATGAGGAGTGAGTGACCCAGTGAGATTTTTTCTGGCAATTTCTGGTACAGTGCATGGCCATAACAGCCTGCCATGGGAACACCGTCAAGGACTCAGGGAGTGTGACCTGATTGTTGCCATGGTCCGCACCTACTATGCATGCTTCCCCTGCAGAGCCTCAACTTCTCTTCCCACAAAGGTAGGCTCTGCCTTGGGATCAGTCTGTAGAAACAAGTCATGTCAACATGCGGCTAGCTGTTGGAGTGATGAAAAAGAGGAGGGGCTGGAGGATGCCAAGGAGGCAGGCATCTCTCGTCAAAAAAGGCAACTGAGGATCAATTTGTGAAAACTTAACTTTGGCCTGTGCTTCCTAACCTCTTTATATTGATTTGGGAAATTTCATTGGAAATGAATTTGGGGCTCACATTGACCAGATAATTAATTTCTTTCTCTGCTTGTTTTTGCTTTTGAATGTTTGCCAACCTTAGAATTTAGAGATAAAATGTCCAGTGGACCAGAAAAGCATTTGGAGACAAGATTCAGTGCAAACATGTATTAAACACACTATGTGCTGGATGCTGGGGGGAGCACCGAATAGCCTATAGCAGTCGTTCCCAAACGATGCTGTACGTTAGAATCACCTGGGCAGGGAATTCCCTGGCGGTCCAGTGGCTAAGACTCCGAGCTCCCAATGCAGGGGGCCGGAGTTCGATCCCTGGTCAGGGAACTAGATCCCACATGCCGCAACTAAAGATCCTGCACGCCACAACAAAGATCCCACAAGCCACAACTAAGACCCAACACAGCTAAATAAATAAATAAATATTTTAAAAAGAAAAAGAATCACCTGGGCAACTTAACAAATAAATCAACACAACCCAAGGCCTGGGTTACACACCACATCAGCTCAATCAGAATGTCCGGGTGGACATCAATAACTTTTAAAGATTCCCCAAGGTGATTTCCATGTGCAGTGAAGACTGGGAACAACTGGTCTGGGGGAGAGAGACTGAGCTTTGGAGTAAACCAGACCCACATTCACGTTCTGGTTCTTCCCCTCGCCAGCTGTGTGACCTTAAGAAGAAATGTAACCTCTTTGAGCCTCAGTTTTCCTCCTTGGCAAAGGGAGATTCCCATACCACTTTGATGAGCTGAGGTAAATATCAAATGAGGTGATAAGAACAAAGAGCACATGTTACTCAGTAAAGAACTGTTAGGAAAGTACTTGTAGCAGAAATAAAAATAACCAGTCATAATTCAAGACAGAGTCAACTAAGTGCTAAAAGTAATGCATGAAGGGAGACAAGAGGAGCAACTGCCAGTCTGTCCAGAGGCTTCACAGAAAAGCTGGCCATTGATCTGAGTTTTGACTTATGGGACCATTTGGGTTGGCAGAATGAAGGTACATATCTTCTTAAACAAAGGAATAGCAAGTGGAGGCATGAGGTAAAGAACAGCAGGTTCAGGGATCATCAAGGAGATACATGGCAGGAGCGAGATACATGGCAGGGGCACAGAGAGTGTGGTAGGAGGCATGCCAGGGATGCCCTGTCAGGGAGTCTGAGCCTTTCTCTGCACACAAGGAGGAATCAGTGCTCTCTCTGAGGTGGAAATGGTCTGATTAAACCTGTGTTGAGAAGAGAGAACTTTGGAGGCAAACAAACCAGGCAGAAGGTAATTGCAATTGATTGAGGGGGGAGGCTCAGGCCCGGAATTGCAGAACGGACACAAAACCGTACGGCCACCTGGCAGTATGAGCTACTGATTAACTGTGGGAATTCATCCGCCAGGGTTTCCATGTGCGTGGCTCGTTGGTGGTGTCATTTATACAAGATGGGGGATTTTAAGGGTAAAGACGCTGAGTTCAGTTTGAGATATGCCAAGTTTGAAGTGAGATGTCTCACTGGCAGTTAGAAGTGTAGGTCAGGAGCTCAGAAGAGATGGCGTGGAGTCGTGGTGGGTGGGGAGAGTGGCCAGCACATGGGTGAAACTGTGCGAGAGAATGAGATGGCCCTGGGAGAGAAGCAAAGCAAGAAGGCCCTCCAGGACAAGATGAGAACTTTGGGAGAGGCCTGCATTTACATAGTGGAAAGGGAAAACAGATCAGAGAGCTTCACGAAGAATCTGGAGAAAAGAGCGTCTTGAACGCCCGAGGAGGAGAGTTCCCAGGGCTCTGTGGTCACATCGGAATTAGGAATTGGGCCGTCATTGTTCCCCTTTGAAAGAGCAGATTCTGTAAGAACAGGGTTTGGAGGGTTGAAGAAGAAATGTGTGAAGGGAAACCAGGGACAGAGTGCTGAGTATAAACTCTAAAGAAGGGATGGGAAGATACTGAATGGCAGCTTCAGGGAGAAGCAAGATTGAAGAGGCACTGGTTTCTATAAAAATATTTGACCATTCATTTAGGTCAATGAAAAGGAGACCTGAAACAGAGACAGTAGAGAAAGAGAGGAAAATTGATGTGGTAATATTCTGGGGGTGAGTCAGAGGGCAGGTGAAAAGGAGAACTTAGACTGGGGAGAAGAAAACAGAGGTCAGGAGTTAATGAAGAATTAATAAAATATTATTAAATGGTATTGAGGGCCCACCTGGGATGAGAGAGAGAGAAAATGAAAGAGACAGAGGGAGAGAGAGACAGAGAGAGAAAGAGAGGGAAAGAGTGAATGATACGCCTGCATGATGAGAGCTTGAGCCACAAGAGCAGGTGTTGTGATAAGCAGGATGGACAAGGTGAGTGCAGTGGAGATGGAGGGATGAGGGAAGCTGTGGTGCTTCCCATGCAGGTTTCCATGGCCAAGCATGGGGTGGGATGCCGGCTGAATTGGGGAGGAAACCTGAAGGGAGCTGGGAGCCTATGAGATTAGTAAGGGTAAAGAAAAAGGGTCTTGATGAATCCTAAGGGCAGGCTTACTGGGAGAAACTAAGGGGAAAAAAAAATAAGAGGCTAAGAAATTTTCTTCATGGAAGGAAAATTAAGACATCCAGGTTTTGGAAATGAGCCAGTTATAAGAGGATGAGTTTATGATTTGGCTTTGTGAGTGGAGTTCAAAAATCAAAACAAAGTGAGATTATGACTGGGAAAATATTTCCTAACCTATAAAATATGAATCACTTTTTATCTATTGTTTTCATTATTCTTGGAGTGGATAGGGCGAGGAACTGCAGAGCTGACCTGGTGCATGAATTGTCCGTGTGGATACTCAGGTTGCCCAGGCTGATGTCAAGGAAAAGGAAGGAGAGGGGAACTTCCTATCTACATTTATTAGGGAACATGGAAAAGTGTCCAGATATCAATGAATGATAGGAAAGAGGATGGTACATCCTTGTCTGGACATGGACCTAAAAGGAAGGATGGTTTGTTTAACAAGGTGTTGCAGAAACATCTGTGAAATGGCACTGTGGGGTAAGAGGAATAGAACCCTTCTCACAGGGTTGATATTACAGATATTAATAGATCTTGACTTGATAGATCTAGCTCCACTGGATAGATCTTGAAGGCAATGCCGTCACCAAGAATGTTCAAGAAAGGCTCTTTTGGTGGCAAGAAATAAAAATCCACTCAAAATAGCACACACAAAAAGGGGCAGCTTATTGTAAGATTATAAAGATCTGACAGAATCCCTGAATGGGAAGCAAAGTGCAGTTGGGCTTTGAATGAACTGACATTTGTTTCTAGAGAGATGTTGGAGACCAAGGTAACTACTCTGCACTTTTCATTCAAGCTAACGGCCCCTCTGCTTCTCTCTGTGGTTCAGTTTCCTCTTCCTCTTTCTTAGTCTCTTCCTTCACTTGTTTAAATTTCACACCATCCAGCATGACAGCTGGCTCCAGCTCTTCATTCCACCTCATGCTTCCCACACCCTGTCTCTCCTTCTCTCTTCCCTAGTTCAGTGAAAGAAAGAAACTAAGCCCTCTCAGCAGGCATGTCAAGGGCCTCTTGCTGGCCTTGGATGGGTTGCCCAGAGGTCAGTGTCTCCCCACCTGGGCAGCTTCACAGGGTTCAAATCCACTCAGGAGACGCTGGAGTGGAGGATGGAAATGTTGGGCACATGCAGCTACAGGGGAAAGTCAAGACTTCATTAACTCCAGGGATGGAGGGGGTGTGGGAATACATGCTGGAGAGGGCTTCAGTGCAGAAGACCTAAGGGAAGGTTGGCAGAGGACAGAGAGGCCAAGGAGGAGAATAAAAGTATCTGGATGTTGGGGGCTACATCTTGGGTTGTTGTGGCTGAGCCAGGAGGTGGGAGTTGGGATATAGGCTGGAAGGACTAGGCAAACCATGCGTGAGCACCGTGTGAGCACCGTTAGCCCACGGGAGCCCCGGGGCTCCATTCACAGTCTTGAGGAAACCAGCTGGCCCTACCGCATGGCATAGTCTGGGTGAAAGTTCTCGAGCTGAGCAGAAGCAAGGATGGCTGGGTTAGTTAGACATTTCAATTTTTCCTTCTTAAAGGGGAAAGGATGCCAGGTAGGGAAGACTAGGCAACAACACTCAAAATTCGAAGAGTCTGGAGAATCAATCCCAGGAAAAGCTGAACTAAGATAAGAAATCAGTTGTTCTCACAGCGTGAAATGGCAAATCAGCCGCTGGTCCGATCCTTGCTTGTGCTTGGGAACGCCTCACACGTACTCAGATGCTGAAGCTCGTTGAGCTACCTGCCTAGAAGTCCTCCAGCCGAGTTTCGCTAAGCAGGGCCAGTCAGTTGCCCAGCACGCCTGCCGGCAATAGGCCAGCCTTTCCCAGGCACGGGGTTGCTATCGTAAGGCTGCTGGCTTCACAGAGTTAGGGCTTCCAAGTATCAACATAGAGACAGAATGGCCTATGTGGGGGCAGAGCTGGGGAGGAAGGGAGGGGACGGCATGCTGGTGGTAAAAACACGGCATGTGGAAGGAATGAAGAGAGAAGCAGCAGAGAGAAACTGTCACAACAACAGTCTGGAAAACGCACAAGAGCAAACATGTTTCTCGAAACACTGTTCATTTTCCACTGAAAGGAACCAGAGCTCCTTTTAGGGGCAAAGAAATTACAAAATAAGCTTAGAATATCTTATCTTGTGCCAGAAAGCAAGGAAGTGATCACAGAATGATGGGGACATGTCAAAAATACACAGAGCCAGACTAAGTGGCTCCTTCTAGCCAAACGTGGCACAATCTGAGCATCAAAATAAACAAAAATCATAACAGATTAAAACCTGTTGAATAAAATGGAATTACAAGTCCTTTCAGATACAAATTAATACACTAATAAATTGAAAGTTGGGAATAGGATATTAGTGCCAAAGTCTTCTCCACAAAATACTTATTAATTATAAGGGGAGATGGGAAGAGTTGCCAGGCAGATACACCTTAATCAAACGATCAAAATCTTCATTGGCAGTAATCGTACGAATTGAAAACATATGTTATTCAGTAGGATGCAATGAGAACACAGCATTAATTTTGGAGTAGTCCTGAGAAAGATGTGTATCCTGAATCTAATCATGAGGACAAATCAGCCCAAACTGAAGGACATTTTACAAAATAACTGACCTTCAATCTTCAAAAGTGTTAAGGATTTGAAACTCAAAAAAAAAAAAGACTAAGGATCTGTTTCAGAGTGAAGAAAACTGAAGGGACAGGATAACTAAATGCTATGTGTGATTCTGAAGCAGATCCTTTGGCTACAAAATCAGTATTAGGACAATTGGAGGAACTTGGATGGGATCGTTGACGGGGAGGAGTGAAGTTGTTCTGTGTCAGCGTCAGTTTCCTGGTTTTGACAGTCACACTGTGGTTACACAGAGGAACGTCCTTGTTTATAGGAAATGCACACTGAAGTATTTGGGGGTGATGGGGCATCATGTCAGCAACTAAATCTCAAAAGGTTTATGTACTACACTTCCAACTTCTCTGTAAATTTTTGTTTGTTTCAAATTTCTAAAAAAATAAAGTACAAAAAAGTCAGTCTCTGTGTTTAAAAAAATTTAGCTTTGTTTTAGAGTATGTAATGGGTTGATAGGGGGCCCCCAACAAAGGATACCCACATTCCAGAACCTGTCAATGTGACCTTATTTAGAAAAAGGGTCTTTGCAGATGTGATTTAGCTAAGGGTCTTGAGATGGGAATGTCCTGAATTATCCTGGTGGGCCCTAAATCCAATGACAAGTGTCCTTACAAGAGACACACAGGGGAGAGATACACAGAGGGGAAGGCCACGAGAAGGTGGAGGCACAGGTTGGAGTGATGCAGCTACAAGCCAAGGAATGCCCGGAGCCACCAGAAACAGGAAAAGACAAGAAAGGATTCTCCCCTGGAACCTCTGGAGAGAGCACGGCCCTGCCAACACCTTGATTTAGAACTTCTGGCCTCCAGAATTGAGAGAGAATAAATTTTTGTTGTTTTAAGCCACCCAGTTTGTGGTCATTTGTTACGGCAGCCCTAGGAAACTAATACAGAGTACTTTTCTTCTTTCATTTTGTTGGAGACAGAAAACTAGGTGAAGACTGAAAGCAAGATGTGCTTTGGATGTCTTCACCAATTTAGGCTGTATAAGCCAGTAGGGGGTCACTCACCCTCTCAGTGGGGCACACTGCAGTCCTGAGAAAAACGACTTTTCTAGGACACGACCCCGCCAAATAGTGCATCCGACCTTCACCATTGACACCTTGGGTGCAAAGCTCTAGGCTTGCTGGGATTCTTCCTAAGGCGGTGGTTCTCATCCAGGAGTGATTTTGGCCCCCAGGGGACATTTAACAATTTCTGGACACATTTTTGGTCATCATAACTGTGAGATGCAGGTTGCTACTGGCATCTAGTGGGTAGAGGCTGGGGATGCTGCTAAATGTTTTATAATGTACAGGACAATCCCTCACCACAAAGAATTATCTGGCCTAAAATTTCGGTAGCAATGAGGTTGAGAAGCCCTTCCTTTTTTGTTCTACAAGCAATACCCACACTTCTCTGTTAGGGTAGGAACAGGAGAAGGAAGGAGGAGGCATTCTACACACGCTTCTGGACTGATTTTTTTCATTGTGGTAAGAACAGATAACATGAAATCTCCCCTCTTGACAAAGTTTTTGGCGTATAGTACAGTATGGTTAACTGCAAGCACAGCGTTGTACAGCAGCTCTCTAGACTATATCTATCTTGCATGACTAAACTCTATACCCATGGAACAGCAACTCCCCATTCCACCTCCCCCATCCCCTGACAACCACCATTCTACTTCCTGCTTCTATGAGTTTGAGTACTTTAGATTCTTCATATAATAGAATCATGCCATGACCAGCTTATTTCACTTAGCATAAGGGCCTCAAGGTTCATTCACATTGTCACATAGGACAGGATTTCTTTCTTGTTTATGGCTGAATATTATGCCATTGTATATCTATACTACATTTTCTTTATCCATTTATTCACTGATGGACAATTTAGGTTATTTCTACCTCTGGGTTATAATGCTACAATGAACATGAGAGTGCAGATATCTCTTCAAAATCCTGCTTTCAATTCTTTGGGATAAATATTCAGAGGTGGGATTGCTGGATCATATGGTAGTACTATTTTTGATTTTTTGAGGAACTTCTGTACTGTTTTCTATAGCAGCTGTACCATTTTACATTTCCACCGAGAGTGTAGAAGGGTTTCAATTTCTCTGTATCCTCTCCTACAATTGTTATCTTTTGTTTGTTTGTTTGTTTTTGATAATGGCCATCCTAACGGGTGTGAGATGATATCTTGTTGTGGGATTTTTATTTTGTTTTTTATTCCATTGGTTTTGAAGTGCATTTACCTGATGCTGAACATCTTTCCATACACTTGTTGGCCATTTGTATGTCTTCTTTAAAGAAATGTCTATTCAAGTCCTTTGCCTATTTTTAAGTCAAGTTATTAGTTTTTTTGCTACTGAGTTGTATTAGTTCCTTATATATTTTGGATATTAACCCCATTATTGGTTATATAGTTTGCAAATATTTTCTCCCATTTCATAGGGTTGCCTTTTCACTTTGTTGATTGTTTCCTTTGCAGAGCAGAAACTTTTCAGTTTATATAGTCGCACTTGTCTATTTTTGCTTTTGTTGCTTATGGTTTTGGTGTCATATCCAAGAAATCATTGCCAAGACCAAAGTCATGAAGTTTTACCCTGTGTTTTCTGCTAGGAGTTTTGCTGTTTGAAGTTTTACTTTTAAGTCTTTAATCCATCTTGAGTTGATTATTGTGTATGGTGTGAGACAAGTGTCCAATTTAATTCTTTTGCATTGGATATCCAGTTTTCGCAACACCATTTGTTGAAGAGACTATCTTTTCCCCACTGTGTATTCTTGGCAAATCTGTGGATAATCAGTGGACTGTATATGCATGGGTTGATTTCTGGGCTTTTTATTCAGTTCATTTGTTCTATATGTCTTTCTTTATGCCAGTATGATACTATTCTAATTACTATAGCTTTGTGGTATATTTTGATATCAGGATGTGTGATGCCTCCAGCTTTGTTCTTCTTCCTCAAGAATGTTTTGGCTATTTGGGGTCCTTCATAGTTACATATGAATTTTAGGATTGTTTTTTCTCTTTCTGTAAAAATGCCATTGGGATTTTGATAGGGATGCACTGAATCTGCAGATCACTTTGGGTAGTATGCACACTTTAACAATATTAAATCTTCCAATTCATGAATATGGGATGTCTTTCTATTTATTTGTGTCTCCTTTTTTTTGTAGTTTGCAGTCACGTCTTTAATCTCCCTGGTTAAGTTTATTCCTAAATATTTTATTATGGTAAATGGGATTGCTTTCTGAATTTCTTTTTTGGATAGTTCAGTTTAGCCTTCCAGACTCCTTGTATGTCTTCCAGTTCCAGAAGTCTGTGGTTTATAGTAGGATATGGGCTATGGGTGAGATGTGGGGAGCAAGCAGAGGATCTGGGATTTCTCAGGAGTCCCAACCTCACACCTTTCTTTAGGCTGGTCAGGCACTTTACTACTCACACGTGAAGAGAGTGACTACTCTACAGGTGACACTGTAAATTGGTTCTGAACACACCTGACAAAATATCTCTATTCCAACTACCATTGTACAATGGGTGCCAGTGCCCAAGCCATGAACCCTGGGATCTCAAGTTCTCACATGGTACAGCTTGGGAAGAAAACACTTCTAGGATTCTAACCACCATCCCCTTTCCTGCCTTCTTCCTTCTGCTCAGCATTTATGGACCAGTACCAATGCAAACACTCTGATAAACACTGGGAATACAAAGATGAATAAGTTAATAATCTGACAGGAGGCTAGAGAGAGACATTAAAATATGAAGTTCTGAGTGTAGTCATAATGGTGTCAATAGAGGGAAATTTTTTGAAAAAGCTTCCTATACATGACAGGCAAATCAAGTCAGGATTCAGATATTTCATAGGAGAGATGAAGAAAGCATTCTGGAGAAACAAAATTGAAACTAATATCTAAAAGCTTGGTTCAGGCCTTTCTGTGGCAGAAAACTGGCTGTGGGATGTGAGCGCTCCTAATTTTTGAAAATCCAAATGTGCTTTTCAAGTGTCTGGTGAGACCTTTCTGAACTAAAACACATGTAGAGATATTTTTGAAGGCAAATATACACAGGTCCTGAACACTCACACGTATGAAAACGTTTCTTACTGAGACCCAAAAGGAGCTTGTTCGTGCTGCCGTGGATGCCGTGGGGCCCCTCGGGTGTGAGGCTGCGTCCGTGGATATAATCGCAGTGGAGCAAGACAGAGAAATGAGGGCCTGGGACAGCTGTCATGACTCATATTCTCTGTTTTTATTTGGATCATGTTGGAAAAGCAGGTGGATTAACTGAATGACCCTTCAAGGCATGTCTGTGGCTGCGGTGGCCAGTGATCGTTGGGCAATCTCATTTCACATTTTGATTAAAGTAGGCGATTAAAACACCTACTTACCTATAGCTTGGTTATTTTTAGACTCTAACATTTTCTGGAGTCCAAGCCCCTGTGCAAAGATGCTCAAGGGAGTTGAGGAGAAAGAAAGGGGCCCTTCATAGCCCTTAGGTACGAAACTTTAGGAGCAATGCCACTGATTCCCCTCCTGGTGACAGCTGCAGGCACATCAGAGCCGAGCCAGAGACTGCTCAGCTAATTGAAGTGCCCTGTAGGTTCTCTTTGCCCTCAAGAACCTTTCTGATAAATAGCTCTTGACCAGCTCCTTATATGGCTACAGACAGCCCCAAGAGGTTGAGATGTATTTTGGACACAATTGGATTCTCATTTCTCAAGGGTCTCAGGCCTTCGCCTTTGCAGCTGAGGGAGACGGCAGTGGCCTCCAGAGGCTCTCGTGCCTTGGCCCCGTGGCAGTCACTTTTCCTCTGAAGGTTCCCCTTATCTTGAAGAAGAGAGCTGCCTGGCGCTCATCACACTGTGTTGGGCAGTGGCTAAGATAGTTTGAAAGAAGGCATGTGGGGAAATCAGAACTGGCAAAGTTTCACAGGGGAAAAGTGGCTCTTGACTTGTTCACCTTTTGAGAGCCTTTGGGGCCCACTGAGAATAGTCTCATAAGCCCCCTTGGGTACGACATGCTGGCTGTCCAATTGTGTTTGTTTACTCCTCAGAAGAGCCACACCCAAGAGGAGGGTTACTGATGTTGCCTGGCATCAGGTGCCACGTGAGAACCCCAACCCAGAGACTGCACGTGAGGACTTTTTCCCCAGAGGACTGTGGCCCTCGCCACAGTCACAAGCTCACAAGCGTGAGCACAATGGATTTCTTCTTGTTCATCGATGGAACTCAAGGCATAATATAGGCTGAAGAAATGGATGAATGGAGCAAAGAAAGAAGCCGGCAGCTCATTAGAACTTTGTGCTTGGATAAAAATATGCTGTCATTGTGGATTTATTGAAGTGATTAAAGATTACATGCTATGAAATCCCAAAAACACTGTCTATTAACGATGCTACAACACAATGCTTAAGAGCATGCTAGCCACAGAAGACAAAACCTTGGTGGCTGTAGAGAACAAAAACTCATTGACGTTAATGCTGCAGAAGGAAAGATACTGTGGCTTTTTGCCAGTGGTCTTGATGGATTCTGGTACAACCACCTCCTGCGTCCCTGATCAGTGCAGCAAACCATCCACAGAAGGCCACAAGCTCCCAAACAGCTGCCACTGTCTAAGCTCCTCTCTGGAAAGCTCTAGAGAAAAATACTTTCCACCTTCCCCAGGTAGACTTTTCTTACTGGAAGGCACATCTTCCCTGAGGAGTATAAAAGTGGAGAAGAAAACTTCCAGGAAAAACAAGGAGCCAGGAATCAACAGACAACGCCCTCAGGCTCCACTCAGGACAGCCCATATTTAATGTAGACCTGTAACTGCGGAGTGAGAGCTACTCAGAAATGTATACCCAGGAGTGTAATGAGCTGTAATATATGAACTGATTTTGGAGTCACATGTAATATGCTTAACATAACACTGCAACCAGGGGAGCCATTTTTTAGGAATAAAACAACGAGGGAGAATAAATACCATTAATTCAGAATGAGTGACCTGGGAGTTCCCAGTGAATGGGGGATTTTCTCGCTCTGACATCAGATTCTAATTGCGGAGGGATGATCTTAGTTGTCACTAACCAACTTTTGAAACAAATAATGTAAAATATAATTTGTTAGATATAAGATCTATAGGCCTTGGGGTTGGTGAACACCCCACTTGGTGGGAACCCCAGGAGAGTGACAGTTACTGACTGGTCACCACGGCCAAAAAACCAGTTCTTAACAGGCTCTCTCAGTGTTTTTCTTGGCTAACTGGAGAGAAAACAGAGCACATGAATTACGACAGCTGCCCCAATCCTTAATCTCTCCCCTCTGTTTAGCTGTGTTGATATCGATAGACAGTTAAAAGGCCCCAGGACCCTCCTGGGGGTCCATGGCCAACATTCATGGCCAGCACCAAGGGGACTCAGGAGGGGACACGGAGCACCTGATGCCAGTTAGGGAGCATGGCAGGGGTTCGCAGCTGCACCAGCCTGCATTCCCCCCGAATTCTGTCCAGTGGGTCCCAACCTGGTCAGTATGGATGGAATGCCCAGAGGACCACATGCCTTGTTTGTGGAATCCTTCTGATTCAGGACTGATCTTGTCCAGTGTTTTTCAAAGTGAATATGGTGAGATGTGTAGAAGTATTCTTCATGAAAGAGGATGGTGACCTATGATCTCATGAGGAGAAGTGCTGGGTTAAACAGATTTCTTTTTCATGGGACTTCTCAGGGCTTATGACATTGTGAGTTTCCAAGAGAACGGTAACTGTCGTGATGTGTTCCAAAAAAGCATTTCACCAGACTTAAGGCTTCTCAAAACCCACGGTGGGAAACAGTGGTCTGTGCTCGTTACAGGGTTTCCTCTTCCTGTTTCAAGTCCACACACGGTATTCTGCTTGTTTTTAGGCTCATATCATCCACTCTGGGAACATTTGTTCCCTGACTCCCATCACACCACACATGGCTGGAATGTGAAGAAAAACATGAAGCCCACCTTGTCTTTGGAGATCTGCTCAGCGTCTGCTTCTTTCTGGCGTGTTTGAGAGGCAGTGTTCCCCAGTGCACTTTTCCCCTGGGCCTAAAGGTCAGCTGATGAGTACTCTGCCTCGAGCTGGAGAGACCAGGTGGCAGGCAGTCAGAGGCAGGTGAGCAAGCACGCTGTGGCCACACAGCACCAAGGCCAGCGGCCCAGTGCTCAGGCTCAAACCCAGCTCCTCGATTCAGCAGCTTCTCAGTGGGAGGACACTGGCACCCACCTCACACAGCGGCTTGGAGAACCCAAAGACGCCCTGCACATCAAGGACCCGGCGTGGTATCTGACATACCATAAACACGAACAATGATCATTCAGGGAACACGGGGTGAGAAGACAGAACACATCCCAAAGAAAACGATAAGTGGGCAAAGTTTTTGCAAAAGCTCCTCATTAAGCTGCTGTTCTAAGAATGGAATAAATACATTTTATTTCATTTCATTTTTTCCTGGAGTTCTATACAAGGAGGCTCACTTCTTATTTAGCATCACTCTCTCCTCTACCCTGTCTGTCCTACCTTCCTGCCAACATTTATTGAGCTTTTATATTCTAGAATATAGAAGAGCCAGTTCCAGATCCTGAGGGTGTGAAGACAAACGCCATAATGTAGAACTTGAGTTCCCTGTGGTCCAGTGGGTGAGACAGGCAAGTAAATGTACAAATAATGCCGTGTGATAAATGCTGCAGTTCAAGGTGCAGTGGGGAGAGCATGATTCTGTCCCCAGCAACAGTAGGTCCTCAATACATTTTAACTACTTAAAGGACTGAGACAACAAATGAATCTAATTTATACTGGATGTGAAGGTTGTCTTTGATTTGAGGGGCAGACTATCTTTCAGATGTTAATTCATATTTTCTCCCTGCATTCTCCCTTCTGTCATTTCAAGCAGGAGTCCAGATTTTGTAGTTCTTTGCCCCAGAAAACTATCAGGAAATCAGCTGAAACTGCCCTGTGTTTGGCAGGACGTGCTGCCCCTGCAGAGACTGTTCTGGGTGACCTGACGGACAGTGGGGAAGCTGAGAGGCACCAAGGGGTGGCCTGTGGGCCTGCACGCAGCACCCAGACCTCAGAAAGGGGGCAGTGAGGCTCGTGTGGGGAGCCTGAAGTGGGGAGGGGCGTCAGGTCCTACAGCCCGTGTGCACGGAAGCCAAGAGCCCCCAGACTTCAGGGACATACTTGCATTCCCTCTAAAATTGTAACCGACTGCCCCCTCCCTGGACAAACACAGACCCACTTTGAAGTTTGCTTGCCTTTTGATGATGGTCAATTGAGGTGTTCGACTCCAGAGTTTTTCTTCCTAAGTTTTTCTTCCAAGTGTTTCTTAGCTTCAAGGCTGAAGATCCAAGGGACTATGAAATGGACTGGAGCTGGATGTAATAGGAGACAAGCTGGAGAAAGAGGGGAAGAGAACCTGCTTCCCTTCTGCTCTCTGCTCCTGCTGGAGAATCATACCTATTACTCTGAAGGAGACACATTTATCAGCTGCAGGTCTTCTGTCCCCTGTGCTCTCCAGAGCACGCCTGATAGAGGGCCAGCCCACCTCTGCTTGGACATTCCCATTTCAGTCAATGCCTGTTTGGCCTCAGCCATTCTTTTTTTTTTTTTTAAAGAGGTAGTTAATCAATATACAGTATAATTCAGAGCTCCCAACCCCATTCTATCATGCCCTTTCCCATATATCATGTTGTCATGCTGTTTTTTTTTTTTAATTAATTAATTAATTTATTTTTGGCTGTGTTGGGTCTTTGTTTCTGTGCTAGGGCTTTCTCTAGTTGCGGCAAGCGGGGGCCACTCTTCATCGCGGTGCGCGGGCCTCTCACTATCGCGGCCTCTCTTGTTGCGGAGCACAGGCTCCAGATGCACAGGCTCAGTAGTTGTGGCTCACGGGCCTAGTTGCTCCGCGGCATGTGGGATCTTCCCAGACCAGGGCTCGAACCCGTGTCCCCTGCATTGGCAGGCAGAGTCTCAACCACTGCGCCACCAGGGAAGCCCCCTCAGCCATTCTTGACCCTCAAAAGCCAGAACTTCAAGACTAGCTCCTTCAAGCCCCTGTCTAGCCCCTGTCACCTCCTTTTACATTTCAATTCCTGATACAGCCCGAGCTGTCACCATAGCAGAGCAAAAGCCAAATATGTGATGTGAACTTGTCTTTGCTTGGTGAAGAGCATGGCCATGGGGAGGGGAGAATAAGAACAATAGGAACAGTGGAAGCGACATAAACATGGTTTAGACATTTTAACATCACCCTGAAGGTTCACACTGAAGAAAGATGTAATTTTTTGAAAAAATGTTGGAAACAGGAATCAAAAGTTTACTTAGAAGTAGTACATGGGTGTGAGGTGTCAGGGTTTACTGTATTTGGGGGTAGGTGGTTGAACATCTTTGATGTTTTCATTAGATATTGCAAAGTAACATTAAAAATAGATCCCTTGAAGGCAGCAATGGAGAACCAATTATTAGAAAATGTCCCCAAAGTGATCCCTCCTGGATAAAAAGAAACTAAAACATAAATTTCTAGAAAAGAGTGGAGAACGCTTAATAGCAAAATCTATGGAACAAGAAAGCTACTTGTAGAGGAAAATTTATAGCCTTAAATACCTCTTTCTTAAAATAATATAAAAATGTACCAAGTACTCACCTAAGGGAATTAGGAAAATTATAGTTCTTATTAACAAGAGAAACCAGGAAGAAATAATAAAATACAAAACAAAAAGAATGCATCAGTAAATCCAAAACTTTAAGGTAAACTTTGTGAAGCTGATTAAAGAGGGAAAAAACAGAGAAAGATAGCAAAAATATACAAAATTAGGAATGAGAAAAGAGAAATTACCACAAATACAGGAGAGATTGAATATATAATATAAATGATATACTCATATAACTTTGTGGTAACACATTTGATGCCTAGAGAAAGCAGTAATTTCCTAGAAAACGTGCAATCAGCTAAACATAAGAAGTAGAGTATCTGCACAGACCAGTCACCATTGCAGATAGTAAAAAGGGGATCAAAGACCTACCATTAACAAAGCACTAAAATCAGATGTTTCATGTCTGAGTTTTAGCTAATCCTTGAAGAGCAGGTAATGTCAGTGTTTAATTATTCTGGGCCATATAAAAATACGGAAAGCTCCCCAATTCTTTTATAAAGAGAATGACTTTGCTACTGAAGTACTGACAAAAGAAGTTTAAAAAAAAATCAACCTTCCCATTTGGTCACATTGTGTTTTCTTGTATACACTGCTAGATCCAATCTGCTAGTATTTAATTTAGAATGTTTACATTTGTATTCCAACAAACACATGTAAGGTGAGGCTATGCGACACTTATGGTCCGGCTGGGAGGAAGTGTCTTTATAGAGGAAAGCCCATCAGAATGGATTTCGATGTCCCCTTATACAGAA
The DNA here is from genome assembly GCF_028564815.1 of Eubalaena glacialis. NCBI lineage: Eukaryota > Metazoa > Chordata > Mammalia > Artiodactyla > Balaenidae > Eubalaena > Eubalaena glacialis. The sequence goes on along the minus strand of NC_083723.1, from coordinate 95,767,186 downwards.
ATAAAAGCAGAAGGCAGAAATGCAACTTGGATTCCAGTTGCCATCTTATTAAGTCAGGAACTGTGGACCTTAGGCAAGAAATGTAAGAACTGTGTAAAATCGATCACCTTAAAAATTGCTCTTATGTACTAGTTGCTCTCGTTCTGCCTCTCCACAGATTTGCATAAAACCCTTAAAAAGACCTGAATGCTTGTCCTCAGGGGCAGCAAAGCAAGGCAGGTGCTGGGAAGACAGCACCCTCCCTGGCATCCCGGCCCAGGAAGGTCAGAATGGCAAGAGTGAGTCATGGTTGCTCTCAGGAGTTGAGCACAGCAGCTGAAGGGAGAGGCGGAAGAAAGGGATTAGCTCCTCTCCTGGACCGTGGACTCATTCTCTCCAACAGCACCTTATCCCCCCTTGTGTCTTCATTCTGTCACCACCTTTTCTCCACCTTCGCGGCTCCCATTCACTCCCTGTACCCGTCAAAGCCTCATTTCTGCCTCCCCTCTCCACAGAAATGCTCTAGTCCTCATTGTTAAATTCACAAATTGCTTTTAAATCCTTGTGTTACATTTCTTTGCTGCATTTCCTGCAACTGGGGTTTCCAACAACAACTCATGCTGGGCCATTTCCACTTAGCATTGCCTATGGGCTCTCGAACCTTTCATTTAAGACTTATCGCAATCTAGTCCAAACTCAGGTCGAAATCTTTTTCGACTTTGGTTTCTCCATCTGTTAAATCAAATAATTGTATTAAATAATTACTACTTTTTCTTCCATCTCCAAATTACAATTCTAAGGCTTCCCTGGTCCTTTTCTGCTGGAACCAATCTCTCTACTCTGAACATGAATAAAAGTTTATTTGTACCTATCACATACTGCATCGATTTGCTCAACAGATCATTTGAGCATCCACTCCAGGTCAAGAGTTGTGTTGGGGGACGAAGAGGTAAAGAGGCAAGCAAAGCAGACACAGCCCCTGCTCCCAAGAGCAGCACCACTAGATGTGGATATCGGGGTTCAACCTCTTCTGAGATAGTTTACTAAGAGCAACAGCCAACTGCATATGTCCCCCATGGCTTTGCACGAAGGAGGTAGAGAGAAAAGTTTGCCCAAAGCATGAAAAGCCCTTGTGCACCTAAACCTTACCTGCCTGCTTGACTCTGCTCTTGGATGAAGACCAGGAGGTGGCAGGAAGTCCAGCTGCGAAGGGGACGTGGTGTGGTGCTTTCCCGAACGCTGCCTATTGCAACGCTCATGGGGAAAGATTCAGGATTCTAAACAAAAGGGAAAATAAACCATGTAAAGGACAGTCCTTTTTTTTTTAAAGCACTAGATTGAGATTTTGAATAGAGGTACTTTTCACTTCAGATAGAGGAGTCAAGGTGATTTATCTTTCTCTTTTGCTTAAGTAAAAAGAGATGCTTGATCATGCACCATGATCAAGTGGGGTTTATCCCAGGAATGCAAGGATTCTTCAACATACGCAAATCAATCAATGTGATACACCATATTAACAAAAAGAAGGATAAAAACCACATGATCATCTCAACAGATGCAGAAAAAGCTTTCGACAAAATTCAACACCCATTTATGATAAAAACCTTCCAGAAAGTAGGCACAGACGGAACTTACGTCAACATAATAAAGGCCATATATGACAAACCCACAGCCAACATGGTTCTCAATGGTGAAAAACTGAAACCATTTCCATTAAGATCAGGAACAACACAAGGTTGCCCACTTTCACCACTATTATTCAACATAGTTTTGGAAGTTTTAGCCACAGCAATCAGAGAAGAAAAAGAAATAAAAGGAATCCAAATCGGAAAAGAAGAAGCTGTCACTGTTTGCAGATGACATGATACTATAGAGAATCCTAAATATGCTACCAGAAAACTACTAGAGCTAATCAATGAATTTGGTAAAGCAGCAGGATACAAAATTAATGCACAGAAATCTCTTGCATTCCTATACACTAATGATGAAAAATCTGAAAGAGAAATTAAGGAAACACTCCCATTTACCATTGCAACATAAAGAGTAAAATACCTAGGAATAAACCTACCTAAGGAGACAAAAGACCTGTATGCAGAAAACTATAAGACACTGATGAAAGAAATTAAAGATGATACAAACAGATGGAGAGATATACCATGTTCTTGGATTGGAAGAATCAACATTGTGAAAATGACTATACTACCCAAAGCAATCTACAGATTCAGTGCAATCCTTATCAAACTACCAATGGCATTTTTCACAGAATTAGAACAAAAAATTTCACAATTTGTATGGAAACACAAAAGACCCCGAATAGCCAAAGCAATCTTGAGAAAGAAAAACAGAGCTGGAGGAATCAGGCTCCCTGACTTCACACTATACTACAAAGCTACAGTAATCAAGACAGTATGGTACTGGCACAAAAACAGAAATATAGATCAATGAAACAGGATAGAAAGCCCAGAGATAAACCCACGCACATATGGTCACCTTATTTTTTATAAAGGAGGCAAGGTTATACAATGGAGAAAAGACAGCCTCTTCAATAAGTGGTGCTGGGACAACTGGACAGCTACATGTAAAAGAATGAAATTAGAACACTCCCTAACACCATATACAAAAATAAACTCAAAATGGATTAAAAACCTAAATGTAAGGCCAGACACTATCAAACTCTTAGAGGAAAACATAGGCAGAACACTCTATGACATACATCACAGCAAGATCCTTTTGGACCCACCTCCTAGAGAAATGGAAATAAAAACAAAAATAAACAAATGGGACCTAATGAAACTTAAAAGCTTTTGCACAGCAAAGGAAGCCATAAACAAGACGAAAAGACAACCCTCAGAATGGGAGAAAATATTTGCAAATGAAACAACTGACAAAGGATTAATCTCCAAAATAATATAAGCAGCTCATGCAGCTCAATATCAAAAAACCAAACAACCCAATCCAAAAATGGGCAGAAGACCTAAATAGACATTTCTCCAAAGAAGATATACAGATTGCCAACAAACACATGAAAGAATGCTCAACATCACTAATCATTAGAGAAATACAAATCAAAACTACAATTGGTATCACCTCACACTGGTCAAAATGGCCATCATCAAAAAATCTACAAACAATAAATGCCGGAGAGGGTGTGGAGAAAAGGGAACCCTCTTGCACTGTTGGTGGGAATGTAAATTGATACAGCCACTATGGAGAACAGTATGGAGGTTCCTTAAAAAACTAAAAATAGAACTACCATACGACCTAAGAATCCCATTACTGGGCATAGACCCTGAGAAAACCATAATTCAAAAAGAGTCATGTACCACGATGTTCATTGCAGCTCTATTTATAATAGCCAGGACATGGAAGCAACCTAAGTGTCCATCGACAGATGAATGGATAAAGAAGATGTGGCACATATATACAGTGGAATATTACTCAACCGTAAAAAGAAATGAAATTGGGTTATTTGTAGTGAGATGGATGGACCTACAGTCTGTCATACAGAGTGAAGTACGTCAGAAAGAGAAAAACAAATACCGTATGCTAACACATAATATATGGAATCTAAAAACAAAACAAAACAAAACAAAATGGTTATGAAAGAACCTAGGGACAGGACAGGAATAAAGATGCAGATGTAGAGAATGGACTTGAGGACACGGGGTGGGAGGAAGGGTAAGTTGGGACGAAGTGAGAGAGTGGCATGGACATATATGCACTACGAAATGTAAATTAGATAGCTAGTGGGAAGCAGCTGCATAGCACAGGGTGATCAGCTTGGTGTTTTGTGACCACCTAGATGGGTGGGATAGGGAGGGTGGGAAGGAGACGCAGGAGGGAGGAGATATGGGGTTATATGTATATGTATAGCTGATTCACTTTGTTATAAAGCAGAAACTAACACACCATTGTAAAGCAATTATACTCCAATAAAGATGTTAAAGGAAAAAAAAAAAGAGATGCTTGGCAGGTGTGACTCATGTAGAAGGCTTTCGAAGATGGTGAAGACAAACGACCACTTTGGTTCAGATCATGAAAACACTCAAAGAACGCTCACATGCAAGCCTCAGGAATGCAAACATGATAAAAAAAAAATGACCCTTATGAGAAAACATTTAAAAAATGGCAATGTTGAAAGTGGTCAGGTCCTACAATAGACTATTGGCTCTGTAGCTCTCATCAGAACTTTTCTTCTCACAACAAGTTTTCAGAAAGCAGAAGTAAAATGATTCCTAGAACCACAGTGCTGAGTTCTATTCCATGAGTAGAGTCTCTGAATTGGAACCACCTGGGATGGCACATACATTTCGTTTCATTCATGCTTCCTGTCATTCATGCTGGAAATTTCTTTTGTGCATTTAGCCTATGAGGACATACAGTTTGGGGCTGAAAAAGATGGCACTTTTTAGCCAAAGAGAGTCTGTTTTCTAAGCCACCAACCGTAGGGGTGCTGAGGGCCTGGTGAAAGGAGTTCCACTAGCATAGAAAACCACCGTGTGGCACTGAGCAGATTTGGGGCCTTAGTAAATTAAATGTAACCTGTAGGTTTATTTGGACACCAACAATTTTAGGGTTGGAAGACACAACTGGTTGTTGCAATACACAAAAGTTTATTTTTGACTTTTTTCTTTTCTGAAAGCAAAATATAATAGAACCGAACATCAATGAATTTTGTACAACAAAAACAGCTTTTAATATGGAACAGACAGTCCATGAAGGTTTTAAAATCTCGGAACGGCTTCCCTTCTTCAAAGTCATGCTTTCTTGCAGTCCACGAGGAGTTGGCACGAAGAGATGGTGGCAGCCCGCTGGGTGAGGTGAGTGGAAGAACGGGTGGGCTTCCCTAGATCCGAGTCAGCTGGTGCCATAGACTGGATGGGAGGATGCTTTCCACTTTCTCCATGACAAAGTTTAAGGGGGCAAACAAAGTGCTGAGGAACTGCGAACAAACCAGAAAAGCACAGAAGTCAGGAAAAATCTTGTTCAAGACTACAAAATGAACCTCTCCAACTCATGCTTGCATCTTAAGTCTCTGCATTATAAAAAGTTTCCAAAGGCTACGATTTCATATTTATGTTTGTAGGAAACATTGGTTGACGAACAAACCTACTTTCCAGCTTCTGCACCCGCCCCCCTGGCTCTGATGGATGAGGGGGAGAAGTGTTGGCTGACAGGCCCTTCACTCCTCTGACAGCTGCCCACAGTTGTGAGGCCTTCCAACCAGCCTTCAGGATCTGAGGGCTGCCCATGGAGATGACCAGTGCCATCAAAAGGGACTGACAGATGGGTGGCAAGTGAGCAGAAGAGTTAAAAAAATGGTGACAACTTCTCCACCTGCTTGCCTAGTTATAGAACTTTAAGTGGAAAAGGCAACAACAACAAAAAAAGTCCAGTTTGTTGTATGGTTGTGAATTGCTTTGGGATCCTATTGTCTCCCAAACATCTGCAGCCCATGTTCTTTTCTCAACTACCTGCTTAGTGGTGAGCATCATGGGAGCCTTGGGGAGGGCAGCAAGCTGGCCAGTCCATGGACGACACGTCCTTGTGGAAAAGGTGCTGCTCTGAGGAGAGCTTTGGGATCTCTTTCATTTGGTTACTGAATTCCTTTCTGTTTTTCATGTAGAGAATAATGCTTATTATCTGTGCCTTTTAAGAAAGTCAGGCGCCTTGCCTGAGACTCATTTAACGTAATCTCAAGTCTGTTCTGACTATGTTCTCATGAAGGATCAGCCTCCCTCCACAAGCCATCCAGCATCTGGCAGAAGAGGTGCCCTAACCCAACCAGGCACAAGAGGGGTGTTTGGATGGGTTTCCTTGCTCTCTGTTCAGAACCAAAGTATCGTCTCACTAGGGTTCAATGTCTGGTTCTTGTACTGTGGAGTCCTTTTTCCCAATCCCTTGCCCATAGCACAGCACAGTCTACACCACCAAGAATTTCCCACAGAAGCGTGCTGTAGGACGTGAGTACATACGCAGAGGGGGAACATGGTCTGAGGCCAGACAAGTTAGTAGACCTGCACGTAGTGAAGTTAAAACAGTTTCCTCTACTGTCATATGTTCTATGGATTGCGGATCCTCAAGAAGGGGTGTGGTAGGCAAGTTTCCCAAATTTACATGACCTCAGAATCTTTCCTTCTTCTTCTTCTTCTTCTTCTTCTTTTTTTTTTAAAGAACCAGTAGAATGCAAACTGGGAAGGCCTGTACCACATTATGGCAGGACCATCAAGTGCAAGATTTGTGTAACGAAAACTCGAGAGAGTATAAGGTTTGGAACCCTTCTCTGTACTGCATCTTTTACATCAATTGAATATATTTACTCAGTAAGGCACTTAAGTACTGGGTGAGATATAAAAGCGTCTAGGACAAAAGTCCCACTGTCAGGAAGCTCAAAGCCTAGGCGGTGGGGGAAGGGAGCCACTAAGACCTGTACCCAGCAAAGTAACAATACCAGGTAGACCACGATAGAGTAGAAGATAGACGCACAAACAAAGCACCAGGAAGGTTCGGGAAAGGGAGAGAATCCATTTTGTCGAAAGGAACAGGAAAAACTGAAAATGAGGTGACTGAAATAGTCCCCAGTGGATGGCTGGGGTATGAAAAGACAGAGATGGGGTAAGAATGGTAAGGAAAGAAATGTGAGCAGGTGGGCCTTCCAGGCTCAATAAACAGCTGGAAGAAAGGGGAAAGCAGCTGGTATGACTAGAAGAGATGGAGGTAGAGTTCAAAAGCAACTAGAATAACTCTGGGGAGTGCCTTGAGTGCCAGGCTGTTAAGGAACTTGCAGTTAAGAAAAAGGCAGCCACGTTAGTACTTGAGTGAAGGTAGGATGGCTCTTCCCGCAAGTGGGTGTTAGATGTAGGGCAACACCTGGCAACCTTCTGAAATCATCATTTGTTGGGTGCACAGTACCACATGGGATGCTCACCCTACTTAATGGACTGTCTGTCCTTTTCAGTCTAGAGCTGGATGCAGCTGGAAGGCACTGTGGGAGATACTAGGCCCAGGAATGAGTAATTACCGCCCAAGCTGCCTCTGCAAGAGTTTGTAAAATCCTAGTTCTAAGAGGATGACACGGAACAAGTCTACTGATGGTATCAGACCGACATGATAACACTGTAGAATTAAAAATATTTATACATAACATTTATTCATTTGTTTGTAATCAGAGATTGTCATGGCTCCATAACACACAGCATTTGCCTATAATACTCAGCTCCATAAAAAGTAGTCTGGATGAACCAAGGATCCTGACATCCTGACAGTGGCTGGAAGATGAGGCCCAGTGAACAAGGTGATTTTGCTGGTGAAGTTATCATATCCTGCAAACCTAATCCAAAACAGATTTATAACCACCAAAGTTGTGACTGAGGTGGGAACAAGTGATGCATAAGCGTGAGCCAGTGTGGTTAGATGATAGGAATCGCTCAAAGTCTACGCCCTGGGCGACTTCATACACTAAATGGGGGGACACCAGGGAGCCTCAGCTTGGGTAGCAGAATGAATGGAGATGTTGTTACAAAGCTGGTTCAAAATAAAGGACTGTCTGTTTGCTTAGTTTTGGTCACTGATCTGACTTCGATAAAAAGCGTAAAAGGGAGGCCTCTGGAAATTAAGTGGCAGGCCTCGCCCAGTTTGTGGTCTGTAAATGCCCCGCTTTCCACCCTGCGCAGCAAGATGCAGTGAGCCCTGCCCCCCTGGACACACCTGTGCTTCTTGACCAGGTTCCACAAGAGAATTAAATCCTAATACTTCCCATGTATGTGATCATTTACTGCTCTCCCTCATATCTAGAATGTTCTATCCTTGGGACAATCGAGAAAAGAATGCCTTGAACCCTTTCCTAGAGATCCTAATTCTCTCGCAGCACCCCAGTTGCGATGTGCACCCTTTGTTACTAGGTTACCTTCCTCCTTAGCAGCCCTCTCCGAGTCCCCCTCCCCATCCCTCACCCACAGGAAGGAGCAGCAATGTAATGGGGCGCCTGAAACCGTTAAGCCCTTTTCATTTAGTAACCAGACAAAGGTCAGTGGCTTTCATCAGGAGGTATTAAACAAAAAAAGTTTGGTGGAACATGCTTTGCTTACTTAGGATGCTCACTGGTACTTCTTTGCACGTTTGAAAATCAGCCAACACTTTCTGGCCAAAGACTCAACCAATGCACATAGAGAAACAACAGTTTCGCTTAGGGACCTGGGAAATTTTATTGCCTGAAAAGTTAAGTCTGAATGAGCAACACCAGGCAACCCTGGAAAAGCTCATCTATCTCAATGTCCAAAACTTCTGTCCTGGGGGCAGACATACACCATCCAAAATGCACCATAATTCAATCAGTGTCTTGTGGTGAGAAAAAGCAATTGAACTAATAAAAAAGAGAGAGCGACACTTCAATGGCCTGATTCTCCTTTTCCCGAAACACCATTATTTAGAAGAAGGTCATGGCTCAAAACATGCTTCGTTAACATTTGAAACGCCTCTGCTTATCTGAATAAGTTCCAGGTGCCCTACTGCAATCAGACAATTGACATTTCACTGTAATCAATATCAGACTTCAAAGAGGTCAGGGCCTATAAGTTGAAGACAAGAGTCAGCAGTCAGGGGGCTGGATCTCAGGGAAGGAGAGAGACCAGAGGAGGAAAGACAGGGCCCTTCAAACAGAAGAGGTCAGAATGCTGACCTTCCCACATTCTGTGAGGGGCTGGGTTTGGAATGATCACTTATTTATATGAGCAACCTTATCTTGGTAACCAAACATTCTAGGAAGAGTTAGTCCTAAGTCATTGAGGTAGATTAGATTAGGCAGGGAGAGTTGAAGCCTCTCATTTTACTATTTTCCAGTGGCTCACACTTGGCTGCGGGCTTCCTTACTGGCTGCATATCAACATGTAAACACACTGGAGAGTTCCCAAGCTGCACGCAGCCTGGCGGGTGGCAGTGCAATCTCTCTCCATCTACTGAGTCATTATCCCAGGGACATTATCTCAGGCGAGGTCTGAGAAAATCATTTTCACAAGCTGCAAATGGTTGCAGGCAGCCTATAGGGCGGCTGTGATAACCTGTGGGGGGCTTCACGAGGGGCCTGATGAAGTGACAAGAGTGAAAATGTAGAGAAGACTCTGGAGCAGTGGGGGGGGGGGGGAGGAGGAGGGAGATGGGGCTTGTCTCCTTCAGGCCATCCATCTTCCTTCCCCATGAAATCTCTCCAGACGTTTTAGTACTGCTAAACCTTAATGAAGGGCAAGATGAATGTGATCCTCCAGACAGAGGTTTAAAAGCAAATTTATCTAAACTACTTTTGAAAACTATGAGTAGCTGACCAAACTACCACACCTTGGTAGAGTATAAAATATGAGGACCATAAAGGCAAATTTATATTTTATTTAATCATTTGGTCCTTGACTCAAAAGCAAAGCTTTGGAAACATTAAATGAGGATAGTGGCCCTTGGTCTAATATCCATAACGAACACATCTCTGTGATATTCTGGAGGCTACACAGCCTTACCTAGAGAACACCCAGTCGTATTCTATGTACTACCCTCCATTCCTCCCAGCCCTCTCCCCGGGTGACGCAGTTTCAGGCAGTTACTTTATTCAGTACAGGGGCTCTCAGCCCTGGCTGCACACCCAAATCACTAGGGGGGCATCTGAAAACTCAGATGCCCAGGCTGCATCCCAGACCAACTAAGTCAGAGTCCCCAGGATTGGGAGATCAGGCACCTGTCATTTTTAAGCTCCCTAGATGATTTCAAGGAGCAGCCAGGGTGAAACTGCTGGTTCCTAGAAACCTGTCACCTCAACAGCTCTGACGTCGCACCACGCACCTGCCAACGGCTGCTCAAAGGCTGGCTTTTTTGAGACCGGTGTTCTTTAAAGGAAATGGTCTTCAACCCCCATCCTTAGAATCGGTGGGGGGCGGGGCTTGTTTAAAAACGCAGATTCCCGGGTGCTAACACTCAAGACTCTGAACTTCCGGTGGTAGAGCCAGGTGAATTTCGTGCACACTAGGTGCTGAGAATCACTGTCCTGATCCTAAATTCCCACCAAGAGCTGCTTGTTAGTTCAATGAAGAATGACATTGTCTAATGTTGTAAATGTATTCTTATTTTAAATTTTATTACATGACACTCTAATCTACTCGGACTTTTGGTAACTGCTTTAACTCAGAGCTTGGCTTGGGAATAGAAGCAAATAATGAATAGCATAGGCCCATAAACTAGGGAGCATCCAAGGAGGCAGCTTGGGTGATACTGGGTTCAGGAATCATATCATGTACAGAAGACTTAAGGAAATTGAAGACATTCTGCCTGAAGAAAAGAGAAGGTAGTAAGTTAGAGGTGAGAGGTGGCCATGAATATATTAGTTGCCTCAAGAAATTGCAAGAGGAAGTAGAGTTGTTCACTATAGTTTTGGAGAGTAGAATAGGAAATAAGTGGAAATTAAAGGAAGGCAGATTTTATCAGTATCAAGAAGAGTTCTGAGTGATCCAGTACTGAAATGGGCTTCCATGTTGAACAGGTGAACACTCCATCGCTAAAAGTATTCCAGATGAGTCTAAATGACCTTCATCAAGTTACTGTTGAAGGCAATTTAAGGTCCCTTTCAACTCTGTATTTAATTTTTTAGCTGTATCTAATTTTTTACAGTGATTCTTTCTGCAGAAACCACTACCATTTATTTATTTAATAATCATTTATTGAAAACCTACTACGTGCAAGGCACTGTGCAAAGCTTTGGGGATACAGAGATGAGGAAGACACAGTCCTGCTCGCAAAGAGCTCACATTCTACAAGGGGGTCAGACACGTTTTTAACAATTATAATACAGTACAATAAACGTAATATAGGTATTCATGGAATACTGTGGGAGCTGAGAGGAGAAACATCTAACTCAGCTTAGGAGAAACTTAGAAAGGAAGCTGAGTATAAAAGAATGAAGAGGCGTTAGTAGACTGGACAAGTGCTGATGGTAATGGGGAAGGGCATTCCATGCAGAGCAAACAGTACGTGCAAAGGCACCGAGGCGCACAAAAGCATCTGGGAATGGTGAGTAATTCACTGTGGCCCAAGAGCAGCGTCTCTGCAAGAGTTGGGAGAGAGATGAGGCTGAAGAGGCAAGCAAGGGCCAGACCATAAAGGACCTTGTATGCCATGCTAAACATCTGGGACTTTATCCTGATGCTGGTGGGAAACTACTGGAGAAATTCAAGCAGGGAAGTGACATGCTCAGACTTGCAATTTAGAAAGATCATTCTTGTGTCAGTATGAAAGAAATACTGGCAGAGGATAAGACTGGAAGCAAGGAGACCAGTTAAGACTCTTGCAGGTGTCCAGGCAAGAAACCACAAAGATCCAAACTAAGAGACAGCCATGGGAGAAGAAGGAAGGGAAGAAGAGGTGAATTACATTTACCGAATGCCTAGTGGCTCAGGAGGTTAGAGCCGACAGACTGTGAAAGCCAAGACAGACAGGATATAAGGAGTGAGAGAGGGAAGAGTTTGGGAGGGCTGCCGAGTTTCTGGCTTGAGCAACTGGGTGGATGTCAGTGCCACTGGTGGAGATCAGGAATACAGGAGGAGGAGCAGTTTTGGTGGTGGGGGAAGAAGGGTGATGAGTTCAGTTTTGAAAATGATGAGATTGAGGTGCCGGTGGGATTTCCAGTTCATCTTCAACACGCATGAAAATACTCTTGCAATTCCAGTCCCTGAACTCTGCCGAGCAGAAAATGTCAATCATCTGGAAAGGGATTAAATCAACCCAGCCAAGTTAGAAATCATCCTTTCTGACTCCACTCGCCTTGAAATCAGAATGGAGTTCCAGGGAAACAATTGATATTCTTTTCCTTATTCCTTCTGTGTGAAACTCCTTTGTGGCAAAATCAGTAAACTTATCCTCACTGCATGTGCAGGCTGAAATGGTCAGTTTTCATCAAGGAAACAATGGTTCTTGGTTGTCAATGCAGATGGCTTTTCTTATTAAAGCTCTTCTCCATAACCCTCTGTAAAGACCCTTAATGGATTTCCATACTTCTAAATATCATATCTGTATACTTCTTAATACTACACACCCTTCACACCCTCTCAGTTCATTCCCCAAACAAGCCATTTAATTTGTAGACATTAAAACTTTTTAAATTTAAATCATCTTTGAAAATGTAAATTCTATCCTTCTTGAAGGAAAGACCTACAATATCTAAAGATTAGAAATGATGTCATTCAATTTATACAAAACTGAATAATCTCCCAAGTATTTTTCATTTGCTAGGATTCCCTTAATTCTTTAATTCTTTTAGACCTCATGCATTTTTTAGGGGAACTGCTGAGAATTTTTGTGTCTGTGAAATAGGCAAGGCATGCAGTAACAAACAAGCTACACTTTCTCATTCTGATCCTCAACCCTTGATCTCACTGATGATAATGAAGATTAAACAGTATGCGAAGGATCAATACAAGCACATCCACTTCTACACAACACTCCCCTGTTTCTCTTATGCCGCTTCTCTTGACTTTCCCTGCCCCTTGCCTGCAGCCTCCCCCTTGGCAAATACTCACAGCTTTTGCAAAGACCCCCATAAGTTCCGGGAACTGATGTGTCAGAAGGGCCAGCATGGCTGTGAAGGAACACAATCCAGCAGTAAAGAGAATAAAGAAGGGAAGCTCCTTTTTTGGGTAAACTGAGACTTCATGGAAAGCTGTGGAGAAGATCAAAAGGGAAGTGTTAGGGCTGCAGTAAAATGCATTCTCAGGGAATTTCTATAGGTGGGACTGACTCTTCAGAGCTTTGGCTGAAGCCTGCTGGAAACGAAAAAGGTAGGGCCCTGGAACGAACAAGAGCCAACATTTCAGCCAGCCTTTGGTGGCCTATCTGCTTCTCCCAAGTCCATGTTCAACCTTCAGAACTCTATCTAGGGCATGATAGGGCTAATTTGGGGATGTCACACACTCATGGGCAGGGACAGTAACACTATCTATGCCTAATATACAGTATTTCTTTCGCAAAAGCAAACACAAATAAAACAAAACTTTATTCAAATTATAAAACACATGGGACTTGAGGATATGGGGAGGGGGAGGGGTGAGATGTGACAGGGTGAGAGAGTGTCATGGACATATATACACTACCAAATGTAAAATAGATAGCTAGTGGGAAGCAGCCGCATAGCACAGGGAGATCAGCTGGGTGCTTTGTGACCACCTAGAGGGGTGGGATAGGGAGGGTGGGAGGGAGGGAGATGCAAGAGGGAAGAGATATGGGAACATATGTATATGTATAACTGATTCACTTTGTTATAAAGCAGAAGCTAACAGACCATTGTAAAGCAATTATACTTCAATAAAGATGTTTAAAAAAAAAAAAAAAAAAAACACATGTTCATTGAACAAAACCTGGAAAATCCAAAGTCAAGTATACTGAAAAAAAAAATCCTCTCTCTAGGTTTTCACTTTCCTGTAATTTTTAAATCATTGTGATAGGGTGATATTAGTGTATCTTGTATTTTTTCCTGGTACAATCTAACTATGTCAGTGGAAGGTGCCACCCTGATAGACAGACATTCAGCGAGGACCATCCATCCATCAATAATGGGAGATTTTAGAGCCTTCCATAACTTTTAAATTTCGAGTGGCCCGCACAGAGAGAAAAGCAGCTAAGGCTGGCCCAGTGGAGGGGAGCCGTGAGGCTGTGTGTGAGCAATACTGCCACTCAAACCAAAAGGTTCGGGGGGCTCCATCTTCCTGAGGAAATCCAAGGTCTCAAGGCTTTCCTCGACCTTTCAGCTCTAAGCAGTAATCCACTCTGCTGAAACTGAGGGTGTAGAGGGCCAAGGAGGGGCAAAGCACAAACGAGCACATGCACCTGAATCCAGGGATGTCAACCTGCTAGGATTCTTCCCGGGTGGACGCGTGCTCAGGACCACTGTGGACACTACACCACTCACGTGCAGCACGCAGGTAACATGTAAAACCACCCACCCGCATGCCATCCTCACCCTCAGCACCCAACGATTTTGAGGGGAGATCAGACTTGAACCACTGCATTCAATTAAATAAACGTGAGCCATAATTTTCTATTCCAGGACTGTAAAGATTATTCCTAGACAGTTTCTTTTAAGAACGTAATCTTGTTCTAATAGTGAATCTATCCCCATGGAAACATGATTGGACTCAATTAAAACATTTTAAAACAGTGTACTTTTCGGAAAACTGCCTTTCTTACCAGAAACCGTAAATGTTAACAAGGATCTCCCTGAAGGGGGAGTCAAAAGGTAAAGTATGGGCCCACCACAGGGATTTCTGAAATCAAATTTAATGCAGAGTGAGGCACCCGACCCTTTTCCACAATAAACTCAGATGGTGAGGAACCACACCCCTCTGAGGTCTCCCAGCTCCCGAGGTAACACGTCTCCCAGCGGGTCTGTCCTGCAAAGAAATGAGAGAGCTGCCTCCTGCTCTTTCAACCTGAGACGGCAGCCTTGTTTTGCACCCACTACGTTGGAGATTTACGACCAGCTCAAAAACGTGGGCATTAGACAATCTGCCAGCACCCAGGGCTCCATAGTTATACTGGCCCTCCTGGCAAAGCATTTAAATATGTTCCAGCTATGAGATGTGACGTAGCTGGGGCTGGTGCAGGGTGGGTGTGGCAGAACAGAGGACGGGGAAGAGAGAGCAGCCTAGATTTGGAGCGTATTATCTGAGGGAGGGAAGTACGTCCTAAGTCAGGGCCACATGAACAGCCTGGACACGCTCTTCATACACAGTATAATTTGATAACTATTTAGCTGGAATTGTCAAAACAATGTTGCATTACAGTAAACCAAATCATACTTTCCACGTGCGGTATGGGCCCTCCGACTGCTGGCTTATAAGGCCCTCGAGGGCAGGGTTTGCCCGCCGCCTGCTGTATACAGTGTTGAGGCCGCACGTGTGCCCTGCACACGTTACACCAGCTCACTGCGTGCCATCCGTGAGACGCTCACGGGAAATCCCGCCGGCCAAGAGCACCGCATCTCCGCAGAGGGCAGGCCCACCCTGCCCACGACTCTGTCTCTGGCCACAATGCCAGCGTCCCGGTGCCACCCTCCCACCCGTGGCTCATCTGCAGCTCCCTCTGAAGCCGGTGCTTCCCCTCCGGACTCCGGTCTGTGCAGACTGCCTCTGACCAGAGGGAGAGCCCAGGCCGAGCCCCGCACAGTGGATCAGCCCAGCAAGGGGCATCTGCCCCAAACTAGGGGTCTCTGGGCTCAGACCAACCAGTACATGATGGCTCTTCATCTACATTTCAGTCCTGGGGGGGGGTCTTTCCCTTTGATGAATCTGGAGAGACGTGGAAGAGCAGGAAGCCAAACCTACACACATAACTCACTTTAATGCTTATGCTATCACATGAGGACGGGGTTTGGGAGAAGAGTAATAAAAGACAAGGAACATCACAAACATTTATCATTTCCACCTCTTCCCATCCCAGTCTTTGGCACACCACCCTCACCAGCCAAACAGAGGAATATGGAGGGGAGACTTACATGGAAGCAGCTCACGATCTGCTGTTTCTGTACAGATGGGGTAAGGATAAAATAGATGCCCCTTTTCCAAGGGATAAGGGATCATCCGAAAAGCTGCAAAGGAGAGACAATACGTTAGAGGTACAATATTTGTCTCATTACTTCTCAACTTCAAAAAGAGACTTTTGAGCATTTTTATAATGGTGAACACTTCTACAAATAGCTCCCAGAAAGGAGGCAAGACTTACCCAAACTCTGAGTCATGTGACAGATAAGCTGTCAGAGATGCATTATGATGTATGCCTCACACATTAACCTCACACTATATATTCTGGGTGAACCTCACAAAACTGGGTGGGGAATGGGGGTGCAGAGGAGTAGGGAAAGCCATCAATTCCAATGTCCGGGGTTTCCTCATCTACAAAATATTATGAAAACGTCGTAAGCACTAATTCAATATAGCTCACCTGATGGTGATAACGCAAACCTGGATTGAAATGCTTCCCCAAGAAGCAAACGTGGACTGACTTGTTGGATCGTGTCACAGATGCACAAATATGAAAGGCATTCTAGCATGTCTATTTTAAAAATATGTCTAGGTGGATTAGAATTCCAACGAAGATGGATGAAAACAAGAACCTAAAAATGCATGACTTGGGAGGTATTTCTAAACTTTATGAAACTTTTAAATCTTCAACATCATGTGGGGAAAAAATGGATCTGGAGAGATTGATTATCTGTATTTTGATGATATCAGGCCACGTAAGTTCTGGTTTTGTGGCATCAGATAACATTAGGTCTCACACTGAATTATGACTTCCCAATCAATCCATCTCTTCCCATTATCATGTGTGTTACTCTCCCTGTTACGAGGTCATCAGCACGTTAGTCTCACTGTTTCTGTGAACAGTACTCCAGGTAATTTTTCTTCAACAGATGTCTGGTAACTACAGCATGCTGTAGCTATAAAATATAAAAACTAAACCCTACACTGGGAATGTCAGATTACAGTCCTTGCCTTCATGTGTGTCAGAAAGGGATGGTGGCAACACAGCAGCCTTTTCAGTCTTAAATGCTACATTTCAAGGACTCCTAGCTACATCCTCAGCTGTGTAATTACCTGAGCCTTCTCAAAATGCTGTCAATGTACATATTTATCTTTTGCATACTTATTTCAAACAGAAATCAGAAACAAAGAATGTTCTCCCTCACAAGAAATGACAAGGTTCCATTGTAACCAGCATCAGTGCACATATGGTATTTATTCTGGTGTCTGAATATTATTTAAAAGTAAAAACATTATGTATGTGATTCCAGCATTTGGAATGCAGTCAATCTACACCACAGTGGTATCACTCTGAGGTTACAGCACATTGCCACGGAGAATATAAATCACTATAAACGTGGGATTAGAGCAGAGCCAGTTTGCTGGCAGTTGGCTGAGGTAAAAATGTTATCAATTTTCCTCTCATAACAGAAACCTCTTAAACAGAGATTAAAACATTAAAAACACCCCAGACTTTAACTCTTCTTAAAATGAAAGGCTCACCCTAGTTCAATCAGACCTTTTCTTTCATGCAAGCCAAGATGACTTTTGCCCATTACAACGAGCAAGAGAGGAGTTCCCTGTACAGGTTGTTAACACACAAAGATTACTCAAAGGCACCAGCATCTCTCTCAGTAGAATTAGGCTTGCAAGAGAAGGGAAAAAATTTACAAAACCAAAAAAATCCATTTAGTGCCTTTATAGGATACACTAAACTCTCTACTGGGAAGCAGTGCGTTTAAATTTAAACTGCAATATGGCAGGATTTTAATACTATTTCCCATGAATGATGGCTGCTATGAAAGCATCCCAAAAATGTAGAAAAACCTATGTGGAAGTTTTTTCTTTTTTTGAAATCCAGATTCTCCATGTGCACTAGGGCTGCTGTAATTAAGAATCTGTTCAGGTTTATATGATATAAATAAACCCTCCGTTTTCAAAGTGGCTATAAATTTGAATGCTAAATTTTGTTCAAAACTGAAGTCAGTTTGCACTTCGGGGAGCAATTTTTTAAATGAAATATAGGAGTGCAAGATCTTGAGAGTGTTCAACCATAGACATCAAATGGTTGCTTGGTGTCTCTTCAGTCAGATGCCAAATATTTTTTACTCCAGTATTTGGCATGCATACAAATTTTGTGCATCAAGTTAGTTTCCTTCTTCTAATCAGTTCTGGTGTTTTTGGAGAGGGTGAAGGCACTGATTATATACGACTCAAAGAAGAATACACACACAAACACACACACACTTTTTGTACTGTCCTCTGCCCCCAACCCCTGGGATTGTAAAGACGCTTATGTGCTCTTAAAATTTCTCATTCTCATGTCAGTTGTCATTTACATCAAGTTCATAAAATAATATTAAGACTTTTGGCTTCACTAAACAAAAGCAAGCACAATTTCTGTTTGCAATTCTATCCTTGGTCCACCCTGCTGTGTGGGGCCCAGCAAAGTGTGCGATAAGCAGTGGAGGTCTGCAAAGAACGGGAGGAGGCACTGCATGAGCCGGGCCAGCTGCACCTCCCACCTCCTGGTCCCCTTCACTGCAAAGACACGTAACTGCTCCACAAGAACCTCGTGGCTTTAGCCGAATGTCCAGAACTTTTGCAAGTGCAAGTAGTAACACACTGATTTAGCAGGGCAAGTAAGAATGGAAAAAAGGTCATTTGAACTATTTTATGAATTTGATCTACTTCATGAGTGACTAAAAACCTCCTGAAAAATCTCCGTCTGAAAAAACATACACTTCAGAGGAATTAAAAATGTACATGTATTTGGTTAAAAACGAAACAAAACAAAAAACCTGGACCACTCAGAGTTAATACATGGGACACAAGTGGCATTGTTGCATTTTCCTTTTGTGCCATCCCCTCCCCTACCTTGGTTTCTATTGTGCCTTTGTGGGAGAGGCAAAATGAAACTGGGAACTACTTAATGAACACAGCAGGCTCTCCACAATGACATGTGAGGCATTACACAGCTGCCTTCCACCCCTGCCCAGACACGTTTTCTAGGCACCAGGCCTATCAGTGCTGTGCGGATCAGAGACTCGACCAATACTGGAGAAAGAATCAACAGAACCAAAGAATGAACAGAAGGATGGATACATGAACAAATTAATTCCTGATTTTCCCAGTGACTTCTAATGAGCTCTCATCCTGTCTACAATGTAGACAAGGATAGAAGGTGATGTCTGATACTTTGTCTATGTTGCCTTTTCAAAGAGGATCTCAGAGAACAGACCCCTTGCAATAGCAAGAACTGAGTTTGAATCCCAGCTCTACATGGTCAAAATGTTGAGTGCCTTCCTTGTGCAGCAGCGATAGAAAGGTGAGCCAAGGACGCACTGTCCCTGCACTGATGGAGCTGACCACCCAGGGTGGGAAACAGATGAGCCAATAATCATGAAAACAAGCGTGAAAGTCCCCCTGTGATACCTAATGGTGGAGTGGTGGAGGTGACAGCTCAGGATGAGTCAAACTTGACCAGGCTGACAACTGTATGACTTTGGGTGGGTCATTAATCTGTGTCCAGTCTCTTCGGCCGTAAAAATGAGAATACCAAGGACCTCGAGAGGCTGTTAAAGGGACTAAGTGTGACAGCGGAGGTCAACACATAGTGCCTGACTGCTCAATGAAAGTTAGTTTTCTCTTTACCGTGCCTTTCCACTAACCCCAAGTTCCTACTTTCTCTAACAGGTCATACTCTAGCTTATAAGTAAAAACGCTGCTTGTTTGTGAACAATTAGAAGTGCAAATGATAGAACAGAAAACTTTCATCAAAATACACATTTTATGTTCTCACTTTTGACTGTAATGCAGGCAACTGGCCATAAAGGCTCTTTGTCTTTTGTGAGGCTTTGGGCACAGTAAGGAAAATTCGAAAGTCAAAAGCCTGGGTTCTGATCCACGTTTTTTCACTATCTACTTATATGGCCTTGGGAAAACCACTTTCCTTTGGTTAGATTACATGATGTTCCATTCCAATTCTGAAGAAAACTTCTAGAGTTTTATAGCAGATTCACTAATTTGTTAGTGACCTGCAACACTCTATAACACTCTGTTCCTGCTTCCACGATAGCACTGCTTGTATCCACACTATAATTATATATGTGTGTGTATGTATATGTGAGAATACGTATATACACACACACACAGACACACACATACACATTAATGTTTCTCTCAAAGCGTTTCAGAGTCTGACTCATCTTGGTATCCCCAAAAGAATGCCTGGCACAAAGGAGGGACTCAATAAATGTTAACTGAATAAAGGAATGAATAAGTTAATGCACAATAGGGCAGAGACAGAATTTTTCCCTTTAAAAACCCCAGTGGATCCAAATTACGGTCAGCTGCTCAAAACTGAATAACTGAAAGGAGCAAGCTGGTTCTACTGGGCAGTAGGCGGGGAAGCGTTGAATAATATTTGGAGTCCAGCTACTAGTGTTAAGTTGGCTATGGCCAGGGACTTCAGCTGGCCATTGTTTTCTCCTAAATTATAAAATTTAGCCTTAGATCTATGGGGTGAGGGGTGGAAGAATTTCTCTTTAGCAGTCCCAAAGGTGCCAGGCTTTTGGAGGAAAGGTTTGGTTAGAGGAAATGCCCTAAGGACCACATCTTACAGCAAGTAGCATTTACCATCAGGTTCAAAGAGAATAAATTAGAATCAGAATCTCATCCTTTGCTTCAACAATGGACCATTTTCTCCTCTCAAAGGAAATACTTTGCCTAGTCCCCCTAAAAAACACCACCTTCAAATCTTATACATTATTTAGTGAATTCTTTGGAAAAAAAATCTCCAAAAAGAAAATAAAGAGTCTTACTTGATCAAGTGGAAAAAATAGAAACAAAGAAAAGCTAAGTGATTTACCCCATGGCATTCTAGCCTTCTGATATATAGAACCTGAAAATTAAATCTTAAAGTTCATAGTTGTGGTCAGCAGACTATTCTGCTTTATAAAATAAATACAGCCAAAACAGAGCCCTGAAAAGATCAAGGTAGAAGGGAGATAAGGCCACATCAGTATTTAATACAGGTAAAATAGAAGATGTGCCCTTTAAAATAGGGCCCCATAAGGCGCAATACCATTGTAAATAAGACACAATTCAAACGAGATACCTCATTCATATATGTTTTTTACATTCAACACATACTTGCAGTCGTGTGTGTGCACGTGTGTGAGCGTAACCAGAACCTACAGTGTTTAAAATAAATTTAATTCAGATAATGTGGCAGCTGTGTAATGAACTAAGAAACATGTTTTTAAATCTTATAAATTAAAACTTTCCCCATTTCTTCATTATCTTGACTTTGAGGAACATATTGTGTAATTTCAGGGGCTGGGTGATGAATCAAATATTTTGATTCAAAATATTTTACAAACCTTTGAAATGCTGATGTATTTGTGGTTGAGGACTCCGTTTTTTTTGTGTTTTTTTTTTTTAAACCACCATATGTTTCAAACCCA
Organism: Eubalaena glacialis; assembly: GCF_028564815.1. Taxonomy (NCBI): domain Eukaryota; kingdom Metazoa; phylum Chordata; class Mammalia; order Artiodactyla; family Balaenidae; genus Eubalaena; species Eubalaena glacialis. Next base: position 95,746,197 of record NC_083723.1, on the reverse strand, counting down.
AACAATCTCTGCCATGCATCAGCTGGACTTTGGGGTTTTAACAAAAATGTGAGTTATTTCAGCCTGATTGGTAGGAAACTCACTTAATTCCACAAGATGACTAATGCTCCAACATAATAAACTCATTAAAAAGCAAAGAAAAATATACCTCATCCCTACCCCTAACTAACACTTTTGACATAAGTCAGGTTTTTAAAATTTTTTCTAAAAGATAAACTGACTTTTTAAAAGAATACTCACTTTTAACATGGAACCTGGTGAAATGAGGCACTGTTACCTTCCTCCCTGAATCATCTTTCTAATGAAAAGGGGAAACTGGAAGGGAGTTGGGGAATGGCCTTAAATTTCAGAATGAAGCAAAAAATCATTTAAAGGCGAAAACCTAGACCCTGAGGCTGGAGATGTCAAAATGCGGCACCCAGTGGTGAACTGGAGGAAGTGCAGCCTCCTGTGCTCAGGCATAGGCCGTCTAGGGGAGCCCCACTGACCTCAGAGAGGGAGAGGGAGAGGGAGCGCTTCTGGTACTGTAGCCGCCCTGAGGGCAACTGCCCTGAAGCCCACCAATCTGGGACGGGGTGATGGCATTCAGTATCTTCAGCGCTTCACAGTTTTCAAAAAATGGGTAAGTTAATACCAGTTAATAGGTAGCTAAGTCAGAATTCTAATCCAAGTCCTTTTGATTTAAAATCCAGAGCCCTGATGCCTCCATTTAACTTAGAATGGACACAGATCTAGAAGGTTTGCCAACCAATTACACACAATTGTCTAAAGTTGGAGTGGTAATTCTTTCTTCTAAATTGCAAGACAGGTTTATAGCTTTGTTTTTGAAAAAAGACCAAAACTGTTTGTAGTGAAATATTATTTTTCTAAATACATGCATATACATATATACACACACACATATATACACATGCATATTTATGCTTGTAGAAAATATATATGCTTGTTGTAGAAAGTTTGAAAAATACAAATAGGAAGAAAAAAACAAATCACTTAAAATCTACTTAAAGATGTATTTATTTCCAGTCTCTTACCTTTGTTTATATATAGAATGTATTTTTTTATAGAATTGGGCTCATTCTATAGTTAAAATGTTTACGTCAATATTTAACAACAAAAATATAATTTTATATAGAATGATTAACTTTCAAAACACTAGAAAGGGCATAGGTATACCCCAGTCTGTAAGCAGTGGTGTAAATTGAGGGCTTCTAAACAAATGTTTCAGAGATGGCTGATCCTCTTATCCTTAATCTATTCAGGAAAGGCCTAAATAGCTGGTATTATAGAAAAGAGCAGTGAAGAAAAAGTGAACCTGGCTCTACCAACAGTGCTGGCAGGACGTTCAACAAGTTACTCACCTCAATGAACCTGTGCCTCTCTTGATCAACTAAGATGGCCACCTCTGTCCTGCCTAACTCAGAAATTTATCAGTAGTCCATGAAATGATGGAAATACAAACCCTCTGTGAATTAGACTGTTACACAAACACTCTTCAAGGTTCTTGGGATCCTCCAAGGTAATTAGCACCTGGTAAGCACTCTCATGGTTCTCTTTTCTTTCTAAAACTGAATGGTATGGCTCTCTTTATGAAAACTGAACAGCAGCGTAACTTCCTGGTTCTTAATTATCTATAAGGATCAGATGCTGAATTTGTCTTTCCTATAGGCCCCTGACTACCTTGCCACACTGTTTTACGTCTAAAAACTCACCCCTACATACTAGAGAACGGACTTGAGGATACGGGGAGGGGGAAGGGTAAGCTGGGACAAAGTGAGAGAGTGGCATGGACATATATACACTACCAAACGTAAAATAGATAGCTAGTGGGAAGCAGCTGCATAGCACAGGGAGATCAGCTCGGTGGTTTGTGACCACCTAGAGGGGTGGGATAGGGAGGGTGGGAGGGAGGGAGATGCAAGAGGGAAGAGATATGGGGACATAGGTATATGTATAACTGATTCACTTTGTTATAAAGCAGAAACTGACACACCAGTGTAAAGCAATTATACTCTAATAAAGATGTTTAAAAAAACACAAAACAAACAAAACAAAACAAAAAACTCACCCCTTCTTTTTATTCTAATAAAGTGTTCCACCCGTCTAATTTGAGGTAATTACATCCCCCCAGAGGTACTACACTGCTTGATGTGGGGTTCACTATGTCACTTCACATTTCTCACAATCTCACTGTCCTTCCCAGTTGTTCCAGAGCATCTCCTTATTGTTATATGATTATATGGGTAACTAATTTCCAAACAGAATTTCCTCATGGTTTTTTTTTAATAATTATGCCATTCCTAACACTGTGTCTTCATCACTTCTGCCCACCCGCTTTCGACCTTTTCTATAGGACTGGTAACTTTCTTATCAATTAGATCCAATCAATAAGCTTCTATTACTATGTTTCCAAGGTACCTATCTATAAATACATTCTTATTTGGTTAAGTCGGTTTGTCCATTTAATTTTACCATGACTAACACTAGGTGAGGCCTCTCATGTTCAATCTTGCTGGGCTTTTTCTGTCTCTTTCTCATGTTTAAATAAAAATTCCTTTTGTCTCATCTGGATAGAACACTAAATGCAACAAGAAGCCCAAGCCAGAGGGGACTGCATACATGTCCACACACGCCCTGAGCACAGTGTGCTGCCTTAACATATCCAGATAGCAGGGCCAGGACACCGGGAGTATGTTACCACACTTACAGAGCAGGGGTAGAAACATCGGTCAAGTCGATGGCCCTCAAGTTATAAATAATAAATGATTTAACTTGACCCGCTATCAAGTCTCTAAAGAAATATTTTCAAAACAACTACACAAAAAACTTTCAATCAACCTGAGTCCCTGTCAAGTTACTTTTACTCCATCTCATTTGGCTGCCCCCCCTCCCTTCCTGCACCAGTTTAGATTCCTGCTGGGTTAGGGAAGGGCAGGAAAAGGGAAGAGCAGAAGATTAGCAAAATGAAAATGGAAGGAGCAAAGATAAACAGTGAAAGGGATTAAAAAGACATTCATTCGTGAGGCTGATCAGAGTAGGAGTGAACTAAGGAAAAATAATCAGAAGACTCTAATATTTCTTTTCCCCATGAGAGGGGGGAAAAAAACCCCCATGCTACATGTTGTGTTTGTTTTGCTTAAATTAATGATAACAGAGTGTCAGTATCTATGTGGTCCAATCATCCACAATCTTGAGCCTTTTTCCTTAATTTTCATTCTCCCCCAAAGCCCCACCGCTTAGCATTTGTTCACAGTGTCCTTGCTTATAATACCGTCCCAGTTCTTCAAGGCTTGGTTCAAATCTCAGATGACCCATAAGGTTAACCATGACTGCTCCCCCCCACAGGCCTCTCCTTTCTGAAAAGTCACTGGGCAGCTGCTCCATGCTGCTGATTACCCCTCCCAACTGGATGAAATGCTTCTCCAGGGCAGGGAGCACGTCTCACCCACCGTTAGAGCCGCTTCTCCTTCCACGGAATGACGGTGCCCAGCTCGTGCTCAGATCAGTTTATCCCCACATCCATCTAACAGGCATTTATCCCTTAACGCACAATGCTACACCTGCCACCGTACTGGAGGCCAGCGGCCACTGCTCTTGCTCTGAAGCATAACCGCTGCTCGTTTGTGTTTGGCTAACCCAGCTCTCCTGGAGGATGACTGTGGCTCTTCAGCCAACCCTCCCAGAAAGGCCATCCAGAAGTGGTCATCAGAGCCCAGCATGAGGTCTGACCCCACGCCAAAGGTTCCCATGGTGCCGAGGGGCTGTCCAGGTCTCCAAAGAGGGTTTTCCAGCTGTAAAATGCTCCTCTGCCAGGACAGCCCAGACTCACCCCATCCACTGTATAAACTTGCCTTTTTGAGCTGCAAAGATGGGATCACCACAGTAACACCTGCCACCACTGGGAAACTAGAGAGCCTGAGTAATTAACCATCTCTCGGTGATGGAATATCACAGAGAAGGAGAGCTATAGATATGCAAATCTTCATCATTCATCGTGAACACTCAGGGTAAAAACAGTTTTAGCATCTTTTCATGCTTTAAAAACATTTCAAAGAAAGAAAACTACTTACTGCCTTCCCACGTACAATGCAGAAGATTCAAAGCCCCTTCTACCCTCTTCCAGTGCGCCAGATGAAAGAACGCATATGCTATTGCTTCACTGTCCCCTCTCTTCAGGATATGTTCTGGGGGCAGAATTAAGCTTTTCATTTCTAGTAGGTACTGAAATAAAAAAAGGCAGGAGACAGATGTGTTAATACACAGTAATTTGGAATTCAATATTGAAAATGGAGAGGTTGATTTCCCTAAAGCCGCCGCTCGTAAGCATTTCATCAAACCTGCAACCTCATTACTACATTTGAAGGCAATTACTGAAACATCCAGCAATCCAAAGTTTGCTGACAGATAATTAGCCTTGTACTAGTTTCCTACAGTGAAGATCAGAGGCTTTCAGGCTAAGATATTCTAATCAAAGAAATATATATATATACATATACAGACTCAAACAGCAAAAAGGAAAATTTAGAAGACACAATAATTTGGTATAATTTTGTAACCAGAATGAAAATACATAAAACAAACACATGAAGGTTAAGAAGTCATATGACTAAACCAACCACACTGGAGAGACTTGAGGATGACTAGCACTGCCCATTAGTTTCTCCTCACAGATCAATCAAGGAGAAGGCTCTAGTCCTGCGGAAAGGGTCACCCATAGCTGCTCAGGTGCTGGAGGAGGAGGTGTGGCAGCCTGGGCACAGGAAGACCCAAAGGAGGGGAGCAGTACAGACCCCAAACCACATTGTTCTTTCGGCTCCTTTCCGAAACACTTCAGGGGTCTCAGGAGCGCAGGGCAAGAATGGATATTCTTCCTGGGGGCTCACAGAAGACTAAGTTTCCGTTTGTATTCTTTTGTGTTTACTATAGAATAGAAAGGGAAGCAGATTCAGGCCGGTATTTTATATTTGCAGATGCTCACTTGTCTTTGCCAGTTGGCGTTCCCCGTGCTCCACTCCTCACCAACTCCCCTCCGGATTCGTCCCCAACACACACACACACACACACACACACACACACACACACACACACCACCAACCACCGTCACAACAACCCAGTCATCTCCTATAAAATGGAGATTAGCAGACCATAGAGGTATGTGTTTCATGAAAACAGCACAAATACAGCGAAAGGAGGTGCTATGAGAAGAGATGTCCAACAATTTTAATGTCAGAAACAACTGTGGATTCATCTGTCGGAGGAAATTTATGAAAGAGGGTGAAGAGTGGAAGAATCCGCATCCACAGAATGGAGGTTACAAGACACCCATCAATGTTTCGCTCTCATCTCGCTGTGGGTTCATACACTGGGCACGTGGGGTGCAGTGGCCTTTAAGCTTCCTCTCCTGTTGGCATGCTTGGCGTCGAGGCGCACTGCCCAGCAGGAGCCGGGTGGACACATTCTGGCCTCTTGGTTCAGCAAATGAAACTTTCCTTGCTCTGGGTCTGGTATCTGAAGAAAGCTCCAAGCCTTAGGCCTCAAAGCAGGAAGAGTGGGAAGCGAGAGCCCACCCCGAGAGCAGCGGAGAGCAGCCCTCACACTTGCGGAGCAGGTGGGCTTGAAGGCCCTCCTCGACAGGAAGACCTCTTCCCAGGCTGGTCCATGAAAGGTGTTCATTATTTTGATGGGAGGTCCTCAAGCATGAGTTCATGTGCTTTTTTGAATTCTACATGTTACTGCCTTCTTCCTTCATCTTGTTTTAAAACAGTGAATGACAAAAATCTTTTGGGAAAAATAACTATTTTGAATTACCTAGTAATCCAACTAGCACTGTATCTATTGATATAATAAATATATAAATATAAAGGAGAATTTTATGTTCAGAGATATATCGTCTCGTGATTTTACCTTAATAGAAGCCACTATGTCATATGCTGCTACTGCCCATGATGATTTTAGAAGGCCCCAAGAGTCATAACTTGTAAAATGCTATGAACTCTATTAATTTTTTAAAATAATCATCAGGAGAACAAAGGAAGGGGAAAATTTCTTGCTTAATGAGTGCCCTAGAATAAGATTTTGACTTCTGAGTTTCTAATAATTATTTATAGCCTACCAAATAGTCAACTTTTTTTTTATATATCTTTATTGGAGTATAATTGCTTTACAATGTTGTGTTAGTTTCTGCTATACAACAAAGTGAAACAGCTATATGTATACATATATCCCCATATCCCCGCCCTCTTGCGGCTCCCTCCCACCCTCCCTATCCCACCCTTCTAGGCCATCACAAAGCACCGAGCTGATCTCCCTGTGCTATGCAGCAGCTTCCCACTAGCCATCCATTTTACATTTGGTAGTGTATATATGTCAATGCCACTCTCTCACTTCGTCCCAGCTTCCCCTTCTCCCCGCTGTGTCCTCAAGTCCGTTCTCTTCACCTGTGTCTTCATTCCTGCCCTGCCACTAGGTTCATCAGTACTGTTTTTCTTAGATTCCATATATGTGCATTAGCACACAGTATTTGTTTTTCTCTTTCTGACTTACTTCACTCTGTATGACAGACTCTAGGTCCATCCACCTCATTACAAATAACTCAATTTCGTTCCTTTTTATGGCTGAGTACTATTCCATTGAATACACGTGCCACATCTTCTTTATCCATTCATCTGTCGATGGACACTTAGGTTGCTTCCATGTCCTGGCTATTGTAAATAGAGCTGCAGTGAACACTGTGGTACATGACTCTTTCTGAATTATGGTTTTCTCAGGGTTTATGCCCCGTAGTGGGATTGCTGGGTCTTATGGTAGTTCTATTTTTAGTTTTTTAAGGAACCTCCATACTGTTCTCCATAGTGGCTGTATCAATTTACATTCCCACCAACGGTGCAAGAGGGTCCCCTTTTCTTCACGCCCTCAAAAATATGGAACGGTCCACGAATTTGCATTTCATCCTTGTGCAGGGCCCATGCTAATCTTCTCTGTATCATTCCAATTTTAGTATATGTGCTGCCGAAGCAAGCACACCATTCCTTTTCATTTCTATGATTAGGAAAGGCTTTCAAAGTCACATCTGTGAGAGAACTCTTCTCTTGGGCTAAGGAACCTTCAGGAATAGGAGCACCTGAGAAGAAGTAGGCCTGGCAGCCACCCACATGTGGGTAGAAGTCTAAACAAACTAGGAAGGGGCGTGGCAGAGGAAACTTGGGGAAAGAGGGAGGATTTTTAGAAAATTATCTACAAAGGGATATGTTAGATCTGTGTTGTCCAATATGGTAGCCTCTATTTAATGTGTGTCTATTTAAATTTAAATCAATTAAAATCAAATAAAATTAAAAATTCAGTTCCTCAGTCCCACTAGTCATATTTCAAGTCCTCGAGTGCTATATGGAGCTAATGACTACCCTACTGGACAATGCAGAGACATTTCCATGATCACAGGAAGTCCTAGTGGACAGCACTGCTTCAGACAATGGAAGTTTCTAATCCTGAAGTAACAGAAACAATTTTTAACATGAAAAAATTTCACAGATGCCCATGATAGAAACTGTAAGTGTAGAATCTACTGATCAAAAATACACAGTATGGCAAATAGTTACAATAAATAGTAATGATACAAGAATTCATTTAAAAGTATTGTTGGCCACCAGGGCATCTACATAACATTTGGAAAGCAATAGTGCACATGTGTGTGAGACAGATGGTTTACTCAGCCTGCAGACTGAACATGGTGCATATGGCTTCAAGGACGTCGTCCACAGCCACCCAATGTGAGCCGTGAGGTAATGCTCTGTTTCTCCCCTAAGCTCCCTCTGATCTTTGTATATGCGCACTTTTCACAAACCACCTTAGATTAGTTATCCATGTGTCCTTCTCCTCAGCTCAATTATAAGTCCTCAAGAACATGAATCTCATTTCCCAAGAAGTCTCTCAAAATGAGCATCCCTGGCCTCAACAGCCTCGTGAGACTAACTAGAGCAACTCACCAAGGAAACTCAGCTGCCTTCTCATCGCATCTACTTTATGGCAGAAATAGGTTATGTCTATAAAGGAGATTTATACTGCAGCATAGTTCCAAACAAAATGTTGGCTCTAACCAAATAATGAAGGCTAATAACAACAATGTGTTATGTTTCTGGCCAGGCTTAAAATGGCTGGCAAGATCGGTTCTCAACATGTGCAACATTTAAATTAGAAAGGCATGGAGCAACATTTCACATCTTACTTGTTGAGAGAAAAATAAATGGAAGAGGGCAGATCCCTATCCACAAGTATGCAGAAATCAATTAGAATAACTGTAGCTTGCAAATCAGAGAACACTCCCTGCCCGTCTGCAATAGTTACTTGGCTTCTATTAGCTAAGCCAGCATCCTGCGCTATCTTGCTTGCCATCCTGCCTCTAACTTCCTTCCCAGATTCTCAAATCACATTGATCTTGAAGCAAGGCTTCTAAAGGTTTCGGAAGGAACTTTTCAAAATCTATTTGTGTCAGAATCTAGTTCCTATGCCCAAGATAGGAACATACAACGTTAGAACAGGCAAAGAGGAGCTGAGTAATGCCTACTTATGGAGGTCTGTGAGCAGAGGCCGTCTCTCCTGTCAGGAGAGATGTGCCCTGTCACAGGCTACCACACGTGACTGCTCAGGTCTCTTTTGTTAAGATCTTAAAATTCTATAATAATTAGAGTGAACATGATCCCAAAGTTACCCTTCACACAGACATTAATGCCAAAAAATCCATACCCCCTTTTAGGATTTCAATACCGACAACAGCAGATGTCATATGAAAATCACTGGCAAAAATACAGGAATAAACAAAACGAGAAAGAACAGATTAATTAAACAGCAGTACATTTAGATGATGGCTATCAAATTGCTCCCCAAAGTCAGGTAGTAGAAGAATATTTACTAGCAGGAGGAAATGTTCATGACGTATCATGAAGGAAAAGACCAAGTGTATCATACAGATTATGATTTTGTTAATACAAATGTACCTGTAGGCATTAAAAGCATTAGAAGGTCACAGATTGAATGTTAATGGTGGCAAAATATTTGATTTTGTGGAAGATTAATTTCTTTTGTGCTTTTTCTATGCTTTCCAAGTTTTCTATAATAAGCATTTTAATATTTTTTCTGTCTATACATGTATGTGCATGTGTGTGTGTGTGTATATATATATAATACAAAACTATTTTCTAGACTTGCATCAAGAACGTAAACAGCAAACCACACAAACAAACAAGATAACCAGAGAGAGCAATTTTTCATATGTGTACAGTGCTTTGGTGCAACTGGCTCTGAAAGAGGCTGTGAGCCCAGAAAAAATGTTTTTAAAACATCAGTATAAAGGGTTCAGAGAATACAGCTAGTGCTACTTGGAAGACATGCTACATATTCTGAGTTTCAATGCTGTCCACACCCTGGACTCAGTAAGATGCACGCTGGAATAGGACAAAAATGACGCAGGAACCTCGGCTCGCTCAGGCCACGCTGCGATGAAGCCTGAGGTGCACAGTTCCCTGGCCCCGGCCCCCTCCCCTCATCTGCCCTCTGCCCCTTTGTATCACTGTTTGAATCCTGTCTCTACTATTCCGCTAAGAGACCTTGGACAAGTTCTTTAATTTCTTTCAATCTCAGGTTGTCCATCTGTTAAAACAGAATAATAAAAATATCCATCTTGCTGTTTTAACTTTTGAATATTACATAGGATAATATTTGTAAAGCATTCACACAGTTCCTGGCACATAAGTATTCACTAAATAGTAGCTATTTTTGTTAGCAAACAAACAAGAAAATGAAGTATTTAAATTACCGTGGAGGTTATATTTTTTGTGTATGTGTGTCCCACAGATGATTGAGTCTGTTTCTAGGTAAAATACTTCAGCAATTTTATAGTAGTAGCAGTTCGTCTGAAGAGAACTGGCTGCCAGGGGTCACCAACTGACCAATATGGAGACAAACACAAAGCAGAGCTGAAATGCCAAATTCAACCTGGTGATCTGTAGTACCACTCAGGGGTCCTCTTCTCAAGGTAACTGCTTCTTGCTGGTTCACTTATCTATTCATCAGTTACTTTGCTTCATTCAAAAAATATGGGTGTGGGCTTCCCTGGTGGCGCAGTGGTTGAGAATCTGCCTGCCAATGCAGGGGACACGGGTTCGAGCCCTGGTCTGGGAAGATCCCACATGCCGCGGAGCGACTAGGCCCGTGAGCCACAATTGCTGAGCCTGCGCGTCTGGAGCCTGTGCTCCTCAACAAGAGAGGCCACGATAGTGAGAGGCCCGCGCACCGCGATGAAGAGTGGCCCCCGCTCGCCGCAACTAGAGAAAGCCCTCGCACAGAAACGAAGACCCAACACAGCCAAAAATAAATAAATAAATAAATAAATAAAATTAAAAAAAAAAAAAATATGGGTGTGTTCACAGTGTATCCCAAAGAAAGATATGGGAGTGCCGTAGTGTCCCCCAAGGGCACAGATACAGCAGTGGCCACAGTGCTCTCTAACGATCATCTGTGGGAGCACCCACAGTCTACCCCAAGGGCACAGATATGGCGCATCCACAATTCACCTCAAGGGCATGGACATGATCAGGTCAGGTCACTACCTTGCTAATCCCTAATCTTTGTAGGAGTGTGTGTGTGCACACGCACACGTGTACAAAGAAACGATAAAATTCAACATGATGACTGCCTTAGTAAGAGGTCTATACTTAGTACTCAGGAAGCAAATGGGGAGCATTGTCTCTGGGACAGCTTCACAGAAAAAGGAAAATATGAGTCAGTCTCACTAAATAAACAAAGGTTTACCTGTAAAGATGAGGGCAGGCAGAAGCCACTGCAAGGCTGGGCACCAAAGCATCAGAGGACACACTGGGCTTGCAATCTTGAGGTGCTTGAGTACTAACATGACAGGAATTGCCAACACTGATGAAGCACTAATGTGCGTCAAGCTTCTTATCTCAGGAACTCCTTACAACTCTGTGAGGGAGCTGATAGTATTATCCCTATTTTACGGATGGAAAAATGGACGCTTTGGGAAGTTAAATAGCTCATCCTGGGTTGCACAAGTTGTATGTGATGGAACCTGCGCCGGAACTCAGGTGTTATGCTACTCTCCGAGGGAGTGAAGCAGGAAAAGTGGTTGTAAAAGGCCTTGCATGATATGCTCCAGAGTGTGACCTTCACCCTGAGTTATTCCGTGGTTTTCAAACTTTGAGACACCGAAAAATTTGTTCAAAGGAAAAAAAAGAAATATCAAACAGAATGTGCAAGTGATGTAAAACAAAACTGTGGGGATCTTGGGGGAGGGACCCACAAGAAGACTGAAGACCCTTACGGCTCCTAGGGAGACAGTTTGAAAACTTCTGCAGTAGGCAATTGGGAAGTCAGTTGGTACAGTTTGTGGTTCTGAAAGAAATGGGCAAGTCACGTGTAGGAGCACCCAACAGGGAAGAGATTAAAGTTAGCAAAGTCAAAAAGTTCCTGTCATGGTCTGAGTGAGGGGTGATGAAACCGAGGAGGGGGACTTCCCCTGGACGTGGTGCCTGGCTGAATCTGAGGGCAAGAGAAGGAATCAAAGGTCACTGTGACATTTCTAGTTTAGGAAACTAGAATAATGTGAGATCATTAGCTAAGATGAAGACACCAGAGGAGGAAAAGGCTTAGCAGTGGGAAGGTAACAAAAACAGCTGTCGTGCCTGCCAAACTTCTCTGCCTGCAGTGAGGAGTGAAGGTGTGCAGGTCTGGAGCCTGGGAGAGCGGCTGGAGACAGGGGTCTGGGTGTGCGGGGAGAGGCTGAGGCAGTGGGAGCACATGAGGTCTCCCGAGAGGGCTGCAAGCAGGAAAGGAGAACCAACCTGTGGGTGAGCAGGGAGGAAGCGCTGCAGGCAAAGAGTGCTCAGAGAGGCAGGAGTGGCACAGGAGAAGGTGGCGAGGAGTCAAGATGACCTCAGACAGAAAGTGGTCAGTGGGACCAAATGCCCAGGAGACATGAGATAGGATGAGCTGGGGAGGCCATGGCGGGAGTGACCTTGGTGGGAGCAGCTACAGTGGTTTTCGTTAAAGAAGGAGACCTCTTAGAAACTTTCTATTCCTGAGATACATTGCTAAAAACTGGTTTCTGCTCATTTTTCTCCGGGTCATATTTCCGCAATACATTCTCCTTACTCTAATGTAAAAAAGCTTTGGAACAACACATGACTCAATTCAAAAAAACTTATATTGAAATAATATTTCTGAAATATACCATTGATATACAATATCACAGACAATCTGCCAGGGTATTCTGAGTTTCTGCTTCCACGCTTCAAGCATTTTTAAATGTTAAAACCCACTACACATTTTGTTTCCTAAATTGGATTAAAAAGCAATTTTATACTCTGTCAATCAGCTTTACCAAGATATAAAGGGAGGCCTGCATTAGCGTTTGCAAGAAATAGAATTTCCATCATTATAACAAGGTCCTGTGGATACTCCATTGGCATATACATTTACCAGGATGTTTTCCCCCACGAGCCTTTTGAAATCCCCGTGAAATTTTGGATTAACATGATATGAGCTTTTTTTAAAAAAAAAATGCAAATTTTTAATGGGAATGCATTTCTGTCATAACATTCTTCATTCTTTGCTCTCCATTTTTCTCACGAATTTCTTTCCATACTCCAATATAACTTAAAAACTAGATCTTCACCTCAATATTCTGTCAAGCTCAGGCTGCTCTGTTGGTAAATAAGCTTTAGGAGCATGGTGAGCCCCCTTCCGCCAGCACCCTCAGGGTGCCAACTGCACCCCCTGCTGGTCCCTGGGTGGGCCCAGTAAGACGAGCCTGAGGCTTAATAGTGCCGGGATTTTAGGCAAGATGAAGAAGCAAGCTTTCCCCCATCGGTGCTGGTGATTTTTCTCCCTCGATAGCTCCACCCACAACACCCAAGCATCCCAAGCAGCTGGGGCCCAGCATGGGTGTAGGGCCTCCTGTTCTATGCGTGGGACCTCACAAGCTGAGGGTTTCCCTGTGGTGGTGGTGAGGGCTCACAGGCTTCTGCTATTTCTTTTTTTTTTTTTTAGAAATCTTTTTTTTAACTTATTTATTTATTTATTTATTTATGGCTGTGTTGGGTCTTCGTTTCTGTGCGAGGGCTTTCTCTAGTTGCGGCAAGTGGGGGCCACTCTTCATCGCGGTGCGCGGGCCTCTCACCGTCGCGGCCTCTCTTGTTGCGGAGCACAGGCTCCAGACGCACAGGCTCAGCAGTTGTGGCTCACGGGCCCAGTTGCTCCGCGGCATGTGGGATCTTCCCAGACCAGGGCTCGAACCCGTGTCCCCTGCATTGGCAGGCAGATTCTCAACCACTGCGCCACCAGGGAAGCCCCTTCTGCTATTTTTTAAACTGTATGCAGAGGTGCCTTGTGGTTGCAGGGCTACCAGCCTTCTCATTCCAGTTTCATCACAGTGGTTCTACTTTTAATTACTTTGTTCATTGAGGTTTCACATAAGATTGCGTTAGGAGGGAAAAACTGTTTATTGCTTTAAAAATAATAAATCGTTATTAATTAGTTTGTCGTTCCTGTTTGGTTTGGGTTTTTTTTTTTTGGTGGCGGAAGCAGGAATGGCTATGCTAGAACAAGAATACAAGGCAGAGGTCAGAAGTGGGTACCTCTTAATCAGCAAAGGACTTAGCCAGCAGTTACAAACTGGAAATCCCTGAAGACAACAGCTGCAGCCAGAACGTGCTAGCACCTCCTCTCAGATCTGGAGGCCTGAGAAGAACCTGTGGGTACTCCAGGTCGGGAGTACCTGGAGCGCCACTGTTACACTCTCTGGTTATCCTTCTTCAGACTAGGGTAGTCCAAGAAGTACCATTAATGCATGTTTCTAGGCAGCCTCTACTTCCACCCAGCATGCAAGTGCAGAAACAGAGCTGAAGGTACAAGGGAAGCGGCGATGAAAGGGCCAGCACGTATCGCGCACCTACTATGCACTGAACGAGTTACACAGTGTAATTCCACTTACTTTTCAACAACCTTATGAAGACTTCACTCTTATCCCCATTATCAAATGGAAACAGGCAGGGAGCTCATTAACTCCTCCTTCCCATACTTCCCTCTGGTCCCATGGACAGGAAGTGGGTATCCTTGTTTTGAACACTTTTGAACTCTTTCAATAATACTTGATAGGTCTGCCTACCTTTATGTTGGTACCCTTTGCACCATCATTGTAATTAATGTTTTCTCAGTAATAATAGGAACTCTACATACTTGGCCTGACAATTCAGACACGCACATGGCTGAAAATGTTCCACGTTACTAGTAGTGGCAAAGGAATGCAAACTAAAAGAACAGAATTCCATCTGTACTTAATAAAATCATAACTTTTTTTTTCCTTCTCTCACTCTCTCTGTTTTGTTTTTGTTTTTAGACAAACTGCTAAATGCTGGCGAAGGTGTGATGAAATGGAAAAGTAGGAGTCACCAGCTGATGGGAGTGTAAACTGCTACAATTTTTTTGGTAAGCAACTTGGCAATAAATATCAAGAACCCTGAAGTGCTTCTACATGTTACTCAGTCATTCTCATTCTGTAAATTTACCCTAAGAAAATAATCTTAAAGACCAAAAAAATCTTTATGCCCAAAGAGGTTCACTATTGGAGTTGACCACAACCTGATGTCTACAATTAGAGGATGCAAGAACCAAATCATTCTCTTCAACAAATGTTGCTGGAAAAACTGGGTATCCACATGCAAAAGAATAAAACTGGACCCATATCTTATCCCACAGGCAAAAATCAACTCAAAATGCATTAAGAGTTAAACATAGGGGAAAAAAATTCCTAACACTGGTCTTGGCAATGATTGCTTGGATATGATACCAAAAGCACTGGCAACAAAAGCAAAAGTAGACAAGTGGGACTACATCGAAATAAAAAGCTTCTGCACAGTGAAGGAAACAATCAACAGAGTGAAAAGGCAACCTATGAAATGGGAGAAAATATCTGTAAACCATAGCTGAAAAGGAGTTAATATCCAAATAAATAAGGAACTCTTACAACTCAATGTTTAAAAATAACCTGATTTAAGAATGAGCAAAGGACTTGAAATGCCATTTCTCCAAAGAAGACATACAATGATCAACAGGTACATGAAAAGGTAACATCACAGATCATCAGGGAAATGTAAATCAAAACCACAATAAGATATCACCTCACACATGTTAGGATGGCCACTATCAAAAAAATAGAATATGACAAGTGTTAGCAAGGAAGTGGAGAAACTAGAATTTCTGTGCACTGTTGGGGGAATGTAAAATGGTGCAGCCGATAGGAAGACCCCTCAAAAAATTAAAAACATGATCCCGCAATCACACTTTTGGGGATTCATCTAAAAGAACTGAAAACAGAATCCTGAAGAGATATTTACACTCCCATGTTCACTGCAGCATTATTCACAATAGCCGAGAAGTGGAAACAACCTAAATTTCCATCAACGAATGCACGAATAAAGAAAATGTGATATATATATATATATATATATATATATATATATATATATATATATATGCACACACACACACACACAATGGAATATTATTTAGACTTAAAAAAGAAAGAAATCCTGCCTTATGCTACAATATGGATGAACTTGGAGGACATCATGCTAAGTGAAATAAGCCAGTAACAGAAGGACAAATACTGCATGATTCCACCTATATGAGGTAGCGAAAGTAGTAAAATGCACAGAAGCAGAAACTAGAATGGTGGCTACCAGGGCCTGGGAGGAGGGAGAAATGCAGAGTTGCTGTTCGACTGGTATAAAGTGTCCGTCACGAAGATGAAAAGGTTCTAGAGATCTGCTGTACAACGACGGGCTTACAGTTAACAACGCTGTGCTGTATACTTAAAAATTTGTTAAGAGGGTAGATTTTATGTTATGTGCTTTTTATAACAAAAAAAGGAAGTAAATCATCCAGAGAATATTTTGAAATGTTTGAAGGCACATGGCTAAAAGACTTGCACTTTACTGTTAAGTTAGAGGATAACCATTTTAAGGTCAAAGAACTCTGAAAATCTGATGATCCTCCCCCAGAAGGAATAAATTTACCCCCAATTCCCAACCATAAAGTCCAACTGAAGCGTCCCATGTTTAAAAATATGAATATTCTATGTGATTATGATTCCTAAGTATTAAAAATGCATAGAAAAAAGGCTAGAAAAAATAGTCTTAAATATGACTAGATATGATGGGATTATGAATGACTTTATTCTTTTCTAAAATATAAAAAAAATTATTATTATAATACCACTACAGAGGGAAAAACCATATCTAATATTGCTTGTAACGAACCAATAATTTAGTCTTTTTTTGGAAATTTGTCAAAATGAAATTTATCTTTAGCACGCTGAAGGAGTGAATGTAACATCCTGCAAACCAAAAATGTGTCTCTTCACAGGGAGAGCCTTGCGATGGACGTGTAGCATACTAAGAGCACATAAGCACTAATTAACTTAGATCTGTGTAAAGTAACGGATCACTGATAGAAATGTGCCCCCCCCACGTAAACCTTGTCCAGCTGAGCAAGAGCACGGCAGGTGAGGAAGCACATTTTCCGGGAAAGTGGAAGAAAAAAACTGAAGCTAAAAATCCATTAAACAGTATATAGCAGTACAACATAACAATACATAGATAAAGATATAGAACAGAGCTGAACTTACCCTTCATTTGTCCAGCATTACATGAGTGAAATTTTCTTTAAAAAAATGGAGAAACTCTCTTTAAACTCAAAACTCCTATTTTAATCACATTAAATGGGCAAGTCCTCTAATGGTTTAAAGATTTGTCTTCTTCAACTGTGTACCCAGTTCTTGAAAATCACCCGCATGATTAAGATCCTAATACCCCTAGTCATTCTCAAAAAGAGGTGAACAGCAAGCACATAATCAATGCACTGTAGTGAGAGACCAGAGGGGGAAGACTGATTCTGGGACAAGGAGAGTACAGGCTTCCTGGTGGTGACTTGTAATGGTGGGGGTGAAGGATGAGGAGGACTGCCTCCGAAGAAGCAAAGAGGGAAGAGGAGAAGAATGTTTCTGGAACAGTAAGTGGACTGTTGGAAGGATCTAGAAAAAAATGAAAAACAAGTTGGGTTAGATCATGAGGGGTCCTGAAGAACTATCCAAGGAGTTGGTACCTTCCATAGGCTTGGGGACACTGCTGCACTTCCTTGGGAGGGAAGTAACACAATTCGATTTGTAGTATGAGCCTATGGGCTGCTTCCTCCTTATAATCTGCTACAATCTAAAGCTTCAGAAATCCTCATGTTTAGAATCTAACGGCTTCAGAGGCTCTCCTTCAGAACAGAGATCCATGGCTTTTTACTATTGTTATTTATTTCCCAGTCCTGTGATGTGGTTAGGAGCAATACTCCCTACTCCTCATGTTTGCAGGGAAAGAGAGTTCCTAAGAATAACCCTCCTGGGGTAAATAACTAATATTTATCATTGGATGTTGAAATATTAACTATGCTTACTGGGATACCAGTTGGAACTAAGATGAAAATTTATGAAAGGCAGTTCACAGTTATCATATTTGGTATTTTTTTCTCCTTCCAAGCAGACTATAATTGGGTAAAACAGCGTGTATATACTGAAAATTCCTGTGGTGGGCCACTGACAACTTCCTGTGAAAGAGAAAAAGAAGCTATGGCAGTGTTTAAGACATGATAATATCCTGAAGAAATCTGAATTGTCTACAGGGAATTGAGTGCCTTGGGAAGGGATGTGGCCGCCATCATTTGAAGGTTCAAGCCTAGGCTGGTCTGCCACCTGGTGGGATCTGGGGGTCAGTGGAGGGAGATGTTTAAGAGCTGGATAACCCAGAATCAGTTCAGGCTCTGTCATTTACTTACTGTGTGACCAAGAGCAGATTACTTAACCTCTCCAAACCCGCAGTGCCCTCATCTACGTAGCAGGGATAATAATATGATACACCTCACAATGTTGTTATGAAAAATAAATGAGATGGCATACGTAGTTCAGTTAGCACTGTGCTTGCCACATAGTAAACATTAATAGAAACCAAAAATAAACATAATTATCATAGTATCATTATGAGGAGAGATTTAAGCTTAAAATGGGAAGGTGTCCTACGTGACATTTAAGATCCCTTCTTACAACAAGAATCTATGTGTTTATATCCTTCACTGATGTTTCGTTAGAATTAAGGCCATCCTCTGCCTGAAAAGTCATATACGTATATATACACACACACACACATACAAGCGCGTGCACGTGTATGTGCATTCATGGCCGCGCGGATGTGTGCACGTATGCACGTGTCTGTGCATGTCTACTGAAGTATTAGCAAGCAGTCCAACAAACAGAACACGTATAAAAGATGTTTATAGCAGCCTGCATATGGTACACGAGTACCAGAGGTTTGTGATTAATTCTGAACATATGAGGTCAGTGGCTCACAGGGCCTTTTCCCCACAGAAATGTCAATGAGGAGGATCTGGAAACAAGTTTCCCCCTCAGCACAGTCACCAACAAAGCAAAGTGGTGGAGAATCAGTTTACTGACATGCCCTATCTTCTCTCAGCTTAATGATTAGAAGGTAAAGTGAAATCAAATTACTTCAACTTTTTCAAACTATTTCCACTTTTAGAAGACTTCTATTTTGCAAGTAGAATGCAGCTGACTGAGGTTAAATTCTTCCATGGCAGCTTTAAACTATTTCTTAGGGCTTTTACTACTCTTCTGGAGGCTCAACCATTTAAGACCATTATCTAGAATTAAACGACAGCTTCAATTAAAATATCTAACCAACAAGTATTGTTCCAGTTTTCTATCTTGTGTCCCAGGATTACAAGGCTCAGGTTGGTATAACTGGAAAAATTAAGATTCAGGTCCCATACTTGAGGAGCTGCCAATAAGCCAGATATTAATAATTTTAATAATTTACAAACATATAGTTTTTTCAAAGAACTTCGAACATATTATCTCACTTGATCTTTATCACAGAAGATAGGTGAGGCTTATATTTTTATCTTCATTTGGAAGATGAGGGAAAACTTTGAGTTCAGAGATGCTAAGCCTAAGATCCCATGGCTAATAAATGACAGAGCCAGATTTGGAACCCAAGTGTTTGCCTCAGAATCTAGGACTCTATTGCCCAATACTACTTTTAAAAGAGCCTTATTTATTTTAAGGCTATTTTATGAGCTACAGAGCTCATAAAATAGCTCTGTAGTTAGAGAATGGTATTCAATAAATACTAATTGATGACCTAAGTTTACTGTAATTCAGGACAATATTTTCATGATTAGTTTTACATTTTAATCAAATTTGAATAAACATTTTTTAACTTAGCTGAAAAAATATTAAATAGATATATTTTTATACCACCCTATATACAATACCTAAGTCTACAAATACTCTGTTGGTCATTATCCACTGAAACTAGAGTGGATAAATACATCCTTCTGCAAATATGGCACTGTGCACCACTCTTCAATTTCCTGTTTTGTGAAAAGATGACCGTGACTTGAGTAAAACCTCAGGAATGATATTAGATCACTTATCTTTGTCACTCTGGATATCAACAAATTAAAGTAGGCAACTCCATAAATCATCACACAGGCACACAGACACGCACCCAACCCCACCCTTTTGCTACAGTACTGCAACAGAACAAGAAAACAGCCTTCCTTTGTCATTTTTCACCAGTGAAAGTCTTCATCAGACATCTTGCCAAGAAAACTGTCTTGTAGTACCTGATGTGAACTGCAGGAGGTTTCCTAGAGGTCAAAATGTGATTTATAATATCAAGAAACTGAAAATGGCCCTCAGCAACGTGCCTATCACGTAGCAGGTACTCAAATACAGGTAAGTCATGAACACACACCCCTCTTCTGAATAAAAGATTACAGAAATATCCTCTGCCATGATTTGACTCCCTTAAAATCAAATTCTTAAAAAAATATATGGGAAATATCGCACATTTATAAATAGGTCAGTCATGTGCTTAACAAGACAAATATTTCCTACTATATATACACCTATTAAAATGGCACTCACAAGTCAAAAGAAAACTACTTCTTCATACTTTGAGGTTTTCCTCATTATTTGCTGGCCAATACTGATTAACTATCATTTACTTATGGAGATACAGAATGTCAGATTAGTATTTTTTACCACTTTTATTCACAACAAGGTTCATTTCTCGAGTTGGTTCTAAGTAAGACTATAACTGGCGTGCAATTCCTATCAAATGCATCAACACCCTTGGGATCTTCATATTTTGCCACTTTCAGGCTTCCTGACCTGGCCTGCCTAAGCTAGATCTATCAATTTACCCTTACTGTATGAAGCCCAAAAATGGGCCCCAAAGCCTCTTGAATGTAGCTTTTACTTAAAAACAAGGCTAATAAGCATAGGCTCTACAGGGCCTCAACATTCACTGGTTGCAATTCATTTTTTTATAACTGGTGCATTCGAGACATGACATTGTGGTCACTGAACACTCTCTGCTATCATAACGAGTTCCTATGGGGATTCCACAGACTCACTTTTGGCACATGAGGATTGAATTCCACGGCTCTATGAATGGCCTCTACTGCATTCATCTCTGCTGTGCTCAGCCCCCGCCGAGATGCAGCCTCGGGAGAGAATCTGAAAAGCAGAAAGACAAACACCATCCAGTTGGGACCACTGCTTGGGCATTAACCTGGAAAGGCATCTACACATCAAGGGCCCAGAAAACCACAGCGAGCCAAAGGCATGAGCTCTCCAAACCTCCACTACACGGAACCTCTGAGTGACCCCTCAGACAGAGGCCAACAAAAACCCCAGCAGAAGCAGAAAGCGTGCTTGCATCTAATCGCGGCAGGAATTAAATTCAGCTGTCAAGTCTCTCTGTCTAAATAGCTAATCTAAGTTTTCTAGGAGGTACCTGCTTAGGTCAGGGGAGGGGGTAGGACTGACAAGGGCAGACAGTGTAGGAAAAAGAGAAAACTAGGTTACAGAAGAGCGCACTTGGTTAAAAACAGAACTGGGGAGAATTTTAAAGGAGGCTCCCAACCCAATGTCAGTGCTGCGATGGTTAAGTCTTGCAGCTTCAGCAGCAGGCGAGCCTGCTTGGGGCTGTTCCGGCAGGGGGAGTGTGCATGCCCAAACTGCGGGCGAGACACCTGCCCAAGTGAATGAAAAAAACCAGACCATGCAATCTCTTTCTCACCTCACACCCAGGGCTAACTCCAGAGCTGTGCTTGGCAGGCAGACACCACAGGGGAAGCTGTGACAACCCTGGCCCTGCCCTCCCAAGCTGGAGTCGCTGTGTAGGGAGAAAAGATGTTGCAGTAGGTACTGGCGATCTACAGGATAAAAAAGAATGAAAGAAAATTACTTCGGTCTTGAAGTGCACACACACTTAACAGCAAACCTGTCTGACACAGCAGAGGCTGTTTTCTTTTCCTGTTATCTGCTTTTCAGTGCTACCGAGGGAGTGTATCGGGAAGTGTAAGCGTTTATGAACTCAAAACCAGTTAAGCCATCTATTCTCTTTCACCTGCCAGTCATCTTGGGTGTTTATGGAAATTCTCTATACCATAGTCACCTGCCTGAACAAAACGGGCAAATGTCCCACTGTGATGGTGACTCAAGATAAACGGATCCTGGGTGGGGAGTTAGTTTGGAATTGATGAGGTAAGGAAAGGGAGATGACCATCCCCTTTTGCCATATTAATATGTTTGTTATGACTACTACCCCGTCCTGGACTGCTGGAGGAAGAGGAATATGCAAAAAAATGAATCAAAGAAGGCATTTTGTGTAAGTCCCAAGCAGGCCTTTTGGTATCTACTGTCCGGCAAAAAAAAAAAAAGTCACCTCAGAGGCATGGAGTTTCATACAAATCCCTCTTTAGGAACCCACACACCATTACAATACCTGGCGATATACATTCCCTCCTTCTAGTAGTGAAAGAAAAGAAAATGCAGGTTTTGGAAAATGCATGCTCATAAGCAGGGGTCTCATAGACTAAGAAAACCTTGCAGAGAAAGCCCTCAGAGACAACACGTCTCCTTCAGTCCAGACCAGCATCTGTACTGCACAGGCTACTATCCACTTACTTGTCAGAGACAGCTCTTGCTTTGAGCAAGGCCGCTGTGTAGCATATTGTTGCCGACTTTGGTAAGCTTATATCTGTTAGAGAGAAAAAAAAGTAGGAACTGTTATAAGTCTGTACAAACAAAGAGCAATGATTTTTTAATACACTAGCATTTTAATCATGTAAGCCTAAGGAGCATAAATTAAGAATATTTTAACTGTTCCTTATGTATCCAAGTGGTACGTGAAACTAAGGGTAATTCATATTTTTGTGAATAATTCAAATTTCAAATCCACCACACTGTTCAGCAATCATCTTTTATTTAAAATATGGATTTTTCATATGTTGAGTTTATTTAAGCAGAGAATAGCTATAAACACATAAATTTAAATATTACATGAGTAGCCTTGATATCAAGAAAGGCAAATAGGACTTCTCTGTTAACTTATAAAATTTCTCAAGAGGCATATGAAATATTAAAGTGAAAAAAATATTACCTGGATTTTTTTTTAAATATTAAGGTTTTTTAGTGATAAATGTATTCAAAAATTATTCTTTAGTGGTCAGATTTAAACCAGATTTCATGAAATTTATATTCAGTTTTTTTGTTAAAATTGGAAAGAGAAATCTTTATGAGGCTATATATGAAATCTTTATAAAACTATACAATTTTTGTTCATTCAAACCCATGATAAAGCCCCTTTCATATGAAGCCTAATTTGTTGCCCAGAAAAACAGTTCCTTTCAGTTTGTATAGAAAATTTCAGATGGAGGGGTGGGAACAGGTACCAGATTCAGACAGAGTTTACAGGCAAATAAAAGCACAGAGTACAACTAAGAGGAGATAAATGCAAAGAGGGTAGTCCCTCTGGGGGCAGGGGGTGGGACTTGTTTTTAAATTATGATCCTATTTCGCACCAGAACTGTCTTTCTTTAACACTCAGACTAGGTAAAAATATGCCATTCCCAGGTGCTACAAAATTCACCCTAGGTTAGAAGAACTCTTAACACCTGGAACGCCCTCCAAGTTTCTTTCGGGCTGTTTTCAACTTTAGAAGAATTAATTACGGTAGGGATGAAAAGGAAAGTCCATAACTAGACAAAAGACAACAGCAGAAGAAAATAATTTCATAAAAGAAAAACAATCTTTCATTCAATAATGAGTATTTACCACCAATTCCAGCATGAGGAATTTCTCTTTGAGGGAAATTTCAATGACATTGATAAAATACAAATAATCAGAGAAAATACCAACACAGAATTGAAAGGGAGAGAGGTCTTTGTAACCCTGATCTCATAAATTATATTCAAACAAAATTTCAGCACCATATGCATACTGTAAAATGGTGTGCTTATGACTAAGAAGGAAAAAAAAATGTCAGACACTCATGGATTTGTCTTGTTGCTTCTCCAACATCTAAACATTTAACCACTCCCCAGTATGTGAAATCAATCCAGGAATCAATTATCTTGTTTGCTAGGGTCCACTTATTGATTGTTACTGGAAGATAATAAAAAAAATTGCAGATAATACACATTCTACTTAAAAGTTCAGACCTTTTTTTTTTTTTTTAAACTTCAGACCTTTCATTTAAAAATTATCCAAGCCCTGCTTCCACCCTTCCTGGTGTGATCTGTGTTCCTTCTGTGACAATCTAGCACCTTTCTATGAAGTGGGAACAAAGGATTAGTCCTAGAAAGGAGTTGAAACTGAAAATAATGGTCAAAATTATTCGAAGGTGGCAGCACAGATGGAACCTCACTTGATAAACTAAAGAAAACCTGTTGTTAAGGATTTAGCTTCTCAATGAGAACGATCATGTTGTTTTGAAGGTTACCTAATCAAGCAAATGAACACATTCACCCAGTTGGAAATGCAGAAAGAGATACGATTGATGTGTTCCAGCAGAATATTAGAGATGCCTAATCAAAGGCGATCTTTAACCCCCTCACACCCATAGACAGGACATTCACAACTCTGCAACGTTACAACTACTATGGTACATTTTCCCCATTTAAAAAAATTTTACCCTTACTCCTTCATTGTATGTAAAGATACTGGTATATGTGCACAGTCATAATGCTTAAAAAAATAAAGAAAAAAATATTTTAATCAGTATCAAATGGGGAAAGGAAGAAATATAAATACCCCATTCCCCACTAGTGGCAAGTTCATTCCATTTGTTATCTCTTTAGTATATTATTTTGCTCTCACTATTAAACAAAAATTAAAAACAGCAAACAATTCTTGCATAACTTATTTATATATTTTCAATATTTTTCTTTTAATTCTGTCAAAGCAATACATCTATTTGGTAATGGCAATTCGTCTCTAAGGAGGGATGAATCATTAAAAAGAAACTGATCCTAAATTTCCCTTCAGGTAAAGCATCTTGTTCAAATAAGGTTTTTGTGTACAACACTTTTTTTTTAAATGTGGCAATATAAATCAAATGCTTTAACATTTTGCCTACCCAGCAATTCTACTTCTGAGACTTTATCCTAAGGGAAATCATCACAACTGTGCATGAAGATTTAGCTTTAAGGATGTTGATCATGACATTGTTTCTAATGGTAGAAAACTGGAAACAGCCCAAATGTCAATCATAGGAGAATGGCTAAGGTGCTGCACATCCACAGGGTGCAATTCGATGCAGTCGTTAAATCATGTGGTAGAAAGTATTTAATGACCTGGGGAAATGTTGCATTGTTGTGTACACATCAATAAGTAAAACAAGTTTACAAAAATTATGATTTCACATATTTTTAAAAAAGCATTTGTATGCACAGAGATAAAAAGGCTGGAACTATATATACCAAATATCAACAGTTTTTATTTCTGGGTGCTGGGATTATAGACAATTTTTTTCTATGTTTACCTGCGTTTCCAAAGCTTCCTGCGACGTACACGTAATAAGTGAATTTTTAAAAGATAACAATGATGCTAAGTGGAAGAATTCTTTCTACAAATTGTCTGAAGCAAGTTCATGGGCAAATATGATACACTGGTGGAGCCAGACACAGACAGCATAAACAGACAAAGGCAGAACTTACACGAAGTGCTGTTAGCCGGCAGATGTAGAAAATTATTTATATACCTTCATGAAAGTTAGTGTATTCCTTTTGTGGTGTGCAATTGTTAACCGTATTTTAATCTAATTAATGCCTAATATCTAAATCAGAGGCAGGACCTGCATGTTTTGGCTCGCTTTTAAGAAAAAACCATATACACTACCTTTAGGAGAAAGCTAATTACTATGGGCTGCTTGCCCCATGAGCTTTTCTCATTTCTTTCGGGGAAAAAAAAAAGGCTGAGACTTGGTTGTTGTTGCCTATTATAATTGTGAAACTTATTATTTTGAAATAATTATGGGGTCATAGGAAGTTGTGAATATAGTACACAGAGTTCTGTGAAGCTTCCTTCAGCTTCCCTCAAATGGTGACAACTCACATAAAAAAACCAAGAAATTGACGTTGGTACAGTACTATTAAGTCAATTACAGACCTTATTCAGTTTTCACCATTTTTTACATGCATTCCTGTGTGTGTGGTTCTATGCAATTTTATCCCAAGGCTAGATTCATGTAACCACCACTACCATCAAAATACACAACTTTTCCAAAGGAACTCTCTCACACTACCCCTTTATTTGTACCCTCCCCACCCATACCTGTCCCCCAGTGACCACTAATCTGTTCTCTATCTCCATAGACTTGTCTGCCTACTATGATTTTATGCTTTTGCCACCAGGGAAATGGATAAAATGGTAAGGGGAACAGGGTGACTAACCGTACTGATGAAAATGGTAGTATCAGAAGTTTTAAGCAGGAAATAACAACAAATAAGCTGCTTTCCAATATTGCTTGTAATTTATTCAGAAATTTTATTTTGAGGAAGAAACTCAAAATCATTCTCATTCTAAGTCCAATTTTGTATGAGCAGACTCTAACTGTGCAGTGCTTTTCTGTCTTTTGTAAGTGGTTTGTAGCTACCATTATTGTCAGAAAGTCCCCTTAAGAATTAGAATCCAAGGAGGAAATGAAAGTAAATGAGACATCACATACTCATTGTAGAAACAAGGAATGCTGAATAAATGTTTCTCACTTTGGCAAAGCTGAACTGTTGGCGTTAGTTTAATTTTCCTTCCATTTCTTTTCCATCTTGTGTTTCATACAGATCCTTTTATGAAAGAAGAACTTTCTCCAAGCATCTTAGGCGTACAAAATCAAATTGTTGTGTAAGTCTTTCCTTAAAATCTACAATCTTGAATTTCATACAACTGGAATCACAGCATGTGTACTTTTGTGTCTGGCTTCTCTCTCTCCAAATGATGCTTCTGAGGTTCATCCATGTTGTAGCATGTATCAGTACTTCGTTCCTTTTTATTGCCGAGTAGTATTTCATTGTGTGGATATACAATATGTTTATTCTCTTGCTAATGGCTATTTGGATTGTTCTCCAGTTTCGGACTACTATGAAGAAAGCTGTTTTGACTATTCTTGTGTACATTTTGGTTAAAAAAAAAACCCTCATTTTTTCTTGGATATGTAACTGAAAATGGAATTGAGTCAGAAGGTAGATGAATGTTTAAACTAGTAGACAGTGCTCCAAAGTGGTTGTATGAAATTTGCAAAGCTAATATACGGCAAGAGAGGTCAGAAAAAGGGTTACTTCTGGGTTAGAGGGGCAATTTTCTGAGATGATGGAAAGTTCTATGATTCTGGGCGGTGATCACAGAGGTATATACATAGGTGAAAAGTCATCCAGCTCTACATTTAAGATTTGTGCATGTTACAATATGTAATTTATACCACAATAAAAAAGATGGAAAAAAAAAAAAAAGCCAAACCTACAATCCTATGTCACCTGAAGCTGCCTTCTCTTACTTGCCTTTCGTCATTCTGGCCCCTCCATTCTCTCTATGCATCCTTATCTAAAAATTACTTCCTAGTTTAATAAACAGAATCCGATTATTTTTCAGGTTGGCCTTTCAAATACTAAGATGGTTAAGTTATCTCCTCTAAACCTAATCTTTTCCAGAATAAATACTTCTAGCCCCTCAACTGACACAGTCTTCAGAACTTCTCACTTATTTTTGTTACGGAGCCATGGGTGATTTCAAAATATGAGAATTAGAAGTGGAAATAATCATCTGAATCCCTGCAACCTGACGGTACAGAGCTCAGGGGAAGCGTGCAGCCTGAGGAGCCGTGGCCACTACCACTCTCTGAGTTACTAGCTGGGATGGCCCTGAAGCTGAGTAGCTGGAGCAGTTTGTTCCTATGGTCATGTGGCCAACAAAACCCCACTGATTCCATTCAAACCAATTTCAGCCAAAGCCAGGTCTTTTCTCTTTTACTTCAGCCATCAGAATTTTTGAACCTATGAGCAGGATTTCACATTTGACTCCACTAAATTTTAAATCTTAAAATAAAATCTAGGACTTCCCTGGTGGCACAGCGGTTAAGAATCCGCCTGCCAATGCAGGGGCCACGATCCCTGGTCCGGGAAGATCCCACATGCCGCGGAGCAACTAAGCCCGTGCACCACAACTACTGAGCCTGCGCTCTAGAGCCTGCAAGCCACAACTACTGAGCCCACGTGCCACAACTACTGAAGCCCGTGCGCCTAGAGCCCGTGCTCCGCAACAAGAGAAGCCACCGCACGCTGCAACTACAGAAAGCCCGCGCCGCATGCAGCAACAAAGACCCGATGCAGCCAAAAATAAAATAAATTTATAAAAAAATAAAATCTAAACCATTAAATATTAATGGTTTCAGCATGTTAGTCCAGGATATCAGTCATTGTTGTAACTCAACCTACCACTCAACAGCTTTGTTCCATATACCTCGTAAGTACACCTTTCTCCCCATATGATTATTATCATCATCAAAATTACTGCTAACATTTATCAAGGGCTTATTAAGTGCCAGGCACTGGTGTTAATCACTTACACACATTAATCCTCAGAGCAACCCTATGAGATAGGACCTACTGCTAGCCCTGTTTTATAGATGGGGAAAGTGAGGCATAGAACAGTTAAGAAATATGCCAACATCACACACTTAAAACAAATATGAGCTTCCCCCAGAACACACGCTTTTTAACTGTGCTATGCTGTTGACAAGGTCTGATTTAAAAACATACTGACCATAGCAATACCAAGGAGAGAATCCAAAAATGGTATTCTAGAGATCACCCTAAATTTGCAACGGTCTGCAATGATCTATGTGCAACCATTTATTAATAGTTATGATAGGTATTATATTATACCATTAAATTATACCATTTATTAATGGTGTAATAGGTATCATGACCACATTGCTCCACATTACCTAAAAAGACAGCATTAAAAAATTATCAAAATTCACTTTGTTATAAAGCAGAAACTAACACACCATTGTAAAGCAATTATACTCCAATAAAGATGTTAAAAAAAATTATCAAATATTTTATTTAAATAAAGATAGAAATACTTCCATGGCATTTCTCTAATTCAGAAATATAAAGAAAAATGGCTTTAATAAGAAACATTTAAATATTATTGTATAGACTACAAATATTTTCACATGTACTATCTCATCTGTTTTTATGTCACACAACTTCCTCAGTAAATCCATGCTAGATCTTCAATCACCTCTTTCCTAAGTGTTCGTAAACCACATATTTCTCTCCTCTAGAATTTTGCTGGGATTGATTTATTTGTTGAAATTCTTTTAAAAAAAAAAAGGAATCAAAAGTATTGAGGGGAAATAGAAAATAGGAGTGAATAGTTGTATATTTTTATTAACTTATTAACACATTACTTTCTTATCCAGATAGTAGTACTACAAGATAAATCAAAGAATTGGACAACAGCACACGACTGTGAAGGTCAGCCCTCAAAAATCTTTCATTTTACAGATAAAAATTACAGGCCCAGGGAAGCTAAATGATATACTTAAGAGCTGCCTAACTAATTAGTGACAGAGATGGTCTTGCAATAGCATGTCTTTGTCACCATCCCATACTGCCAATGTGGTACTTGCTTTTATTTTCCTTATCATCATTCTCTTACACTTTATCATTTTCCTTGGAAAATGCCTTCACAATTAAAGTCTTGAGACTTTTGCCTCCTCTGAACTTTAGCCACCCAGAACACCTGCTGACAGGTTTCTACCTCACTTGTATATACTTATTTAGCTATTTGTCATTCTGATATTTTCATAAACTTTAATCATTTGTGTTTAATTTTACATTTTTTTCCCAGTGGGAATAACTATAATCTCATCTTTTAGAAGCTCTCATCCTTCTTGAACCAATTTCCACTTTAAAAATCTCTGTATCTCCTATGCCACATAGTGTCCGCATGAAGTATTTATTGAATCTCCATTTATGGGTTTATATTTATCTTTCCTTTGAATTAAAAAAAGGGTGTGACTTCTCGTTGTTGTTATTATAAGCTATACAATAACATGCTCTCCTTTAAGGTGCTTCCTTTTTGGTAAGAATTAAATCCAAGGTATTAACTACTCTCAGGCTTTGTCTACTTTGGTTGTAATTAAAGTGTCAGTAAGACAAGACCTTGTCAGATGCTTTGCTTTTAGCAAATGAGACTTGTAGATTGACAGGTGCAGGCCTTCACATCGCCTGCTCCAAATTCACAAACTCTAAAGACTAGGGGGACCTTCCACCTGTTCCCCACATTCCACTTTTTTTCCCCGCCTCATGTCGTTGTTATGACTCAGCAGAAGTAGGCAGGTGTTGGTGGGCTACATGAATCCTGGCAGGCTCTTGATAACATCTTAGTTACATGCCCCCGAAAGACAGATTACCTAAGGGTTATACTGGGTCTACATAGTTAAGAAAGAGATCCCCAGAGAGCAAATGAAATGAAGTAGTTATAGTTTAAAATAGAAAGTTTTGATCACCCAGGAAATAAAAAAAGTTTCTGCACTGGGATTCCCATTTGTTGTATAAAGAAGAAAAACCAAACTCTAAAAACTCTTTTATACCTATTGGTTGGAAAACCCTGCATATGTCTCCCTGAAGGATAGAATTCTGCTTCTTCGCAGAGTCTGAAATCACCTCCCCAGTCCTCTCCAGTGGCATTCTACTCCTTCACATCTTAGGGCTTTCGCAGTGTTCATCTCTCAACCACCTCAAGTCAAAAAAGGGCAGAGTGTGAATCCACTGTGCCACTCCCTTCACTCTGGGGGCAGGCTGAAGCCCTTCCTCTGCTGACATTGCCTCCAAGTCTCTCCATGGTCTCCAGAACAAAATCCAAACTAGACCCAAAGCTCTTTGAGGCCTGGCCCCTGCTTAACTCACCCAGTGCAAGTTCAGCCCTTTGCTACAGCCTCTGTCTTCCCTCTGCTCTGTGGGAAACAGTTCTCCTCACAAGCTGTGTCAATCCTGCCCTGAACCTCTGGATATATTCTCTTTGCCTCCAGCACCTGCGCTGTCTGGCTCAGCACAGATCCCACCTCCACTGGGGTGGCTTCCCTCACTACCCTGGATGAGGTGTCCCTTCCATCTTGGGT
This sequence comes from Eubalaena glacialis, assembly GCF_028564815.1. Lineage (NCBI taxonomy): Eukaryota > Metazoa > Chordata > Mammalia > Artiodactyla > Balaenidae > Eubalaena > Eubalaena glacialis. The sequence goes on along the minus strand of NC_083723.1, from coordinate 95,715,589 downwards.
TAAACTCTATCAGTCTTTACACTTTACAGCGATTGTCCATTTTCTTATTTCCCTCTTCTACTTACGTGGTGTGCTTTAGGGGTAAAAGCGGTGTTTCTTCATCACTTTGTACCCACAACACAAAGCAATGTTTGAAACATAGTTGGTGGTCAGTGTTTGCTGAATAAAATCCTAAGTTAATGTACTAACATATCAAATCACTTGATATGACCTTCCTTCAACATGCAAACATTTACTTCCAATTTAGCTTCTGGGAGCCAAAAGTGATCAGTGTTGATGGGTGCTTTAAGAGGGAGTCATAAACTTGTCATTTCTCAACACGTATACTTCCTGTATCTTTGCTTACAGCATTCCGGCAGAAGGCATGACATTGGATTGTGCTCTAAATCTAGATGTCTATTTGAAAAGCAGTGGAATGAAAAAGTGGGGCAGGAAGAAAGCAAGAGTAAAAGCTGAAACAAGGTTGAAGAAAAGTAGAATTTTTGTCCAGAAACAAGGAAGGCAAACCACACATCTTCTGGCTCCCAAGGACCCTTTACGAGAATGATGCTGCTGAAAAAAACAAAAAAAAGTCATCTCAGGGAGGATGACTCTTAAGTTTTCAAAAGTCATAAATGGCTCATAAGATCAAACCTGAAATTCAGTGAAATAATCTTAGGACAAATTTATGTAATTATGAGTAAAACTGTCAATTTGATGTGTCTCAGAAAACCCATGGGGCAAAACTTTAGATAGCACAGAATTTTTCCAGTGATAATCTTTTCGCCTAATTTCCTTTTGTTCATCTGCAATAATAATAACAATCAAGATGTAATTTTAAAAGGATCATTACTTTCCCTGTGCATGAGATTAGTCAATTGAGGGTCAATTTTACATCTATACTTCTAAAAGAATGTTTTCAATAGCAACATTCAGCAGATAAGTGAGTAGCAAACCAGCAGATAAGTAAGTCCCAAAGCACCTCACGAGTAAGGACACTATGTCATAGTGCATCTCCATCTAACAAGTTGTTCGTTCACCATAGATGCTCTGAACATCTACTGTAGTACATAAGTGTCCAAGAAGAAGAGGACACAGGGCTTGCTCTCTAAGAGTTTCTTTCTCTGTACTTCCCACAGCATGTTTCAAACTGATTCACTGAGCACGGATTCATCCCACCTCGACTCACCATGGGTTGTTTTTTGTTTTTAACATCTTTCTTCAATAGACTGAAAGCTTCTTGGCGACACAGAGTAAATCATATTCATCTCTGAATGTGGAAGCACCTAAAAGTTAGTACCTTCAACATAAAGGTTTGATAGATCCTTGCTGAATTAATTTGAAAAAATTAACCTAATTACTCTCTGTAATCATTTAAGATTACATAGTACCAAGCATCACTTTTCTTGGTTGCCCAGCAAATTGATATACTTGAAGTTTGTGTAGCCTTGACAGATGCTTTTGGAGCCACGAACTGACTAACCAAACAAACAAAATTGAAAAACAAACTAATGAAAATGCAGCCCACTTCTCCTTCCTGTTTGTGGACTGTAATGTCTTATTACTGTACCATTATGTGATGCTGTCCTCCATGTGACTGTCTTCAATAAAATTTCTCAGTTTACTCCTGTTCATGATATGATGCAATGAAAACAATAGATATGTAAAATTCTGTCCTTAGATTTTTTTTTTTTTTTGGTTCCAGACAGTATGAAGTCTTGTTGTCCCACCTTCAAAAAGCCAATCTAAGGTCCCCTTTCAACCGAAGGTGAAAACTTCACTGAAGAAATAAAAAGGACTGATATACTAGAACCTCAAAATGATGTGCCACCTGGGATGGGGAAATACTACATGATCTTGGTAATCTGGAGCAGGGGGAGAGGCAAGCAACACGGATTCAACTATCATGCTACAAAGCCAAACAACAGATTTTATTTGCAACTTTTGAATTGGATTACCCCAAAAGGTCTGTGTCAGGAGGCCCTTCTGTGGCTGGTGCCCTGGAGCCAAATATGGCAGTTTATGTGATGGTGATGGCCAGCTAAGGAGGGATGTTACCTTGGTAAATTATGATAACTGGGCAGTAAGGATTACTAAAGCCAGCATAAATTTAGAGGGTTTGTTCATGTGCCAACTCTGTGAATTACAGATGTATGCATTCATAAAATGTCTTCCATCATCAGAGATTGTAGAAGTTTTTCACGCATACAGTCTTCACTGAAATAGCATCTGTTATCAGAACTCCCGCTCATTGCATGTATAGTATGACAGCCAATCACTTTGTAACCTCAAAGGCCTAGTCCTCTTGACAGATATACCTCTTAGTTTCCAAGTCAGCAGGGCACCCACTGCAAAGCTATCACAGGGCCATCGCTTCTCAGTCACTCGTGCTTACCAGCCTGAAGCCATAGCCCATGGTGTCAGTGCTGATAATTATTTTATTCTTTGACGCAGCAATGGGATTATTTGCCTATCTTTTACACAAGGATTCTCTTCAGCATTTGCCGGGTATCCTTGATCTTTTCCATAAGAGCCAGGCCAGGGAAGGGAGCTGGACGAGGCTTCCAGTCTGTCACTAGGGACTGATGGCACTTCAAACCCTCTTTCTTGAATGCAGCCTCCTTTTGTAGTGGATATGTCTCAGAAGCTGCCTGTGCCTGTGGCATCAGAACTCACATCTATACATACACTTGACCAAAAAGCACCATTTTGGAGGTCTGGACAGCCTGACGCTGACTGCTTCAATACAGATTTTTATTTTTTTAATATTTATTTATTTTATTTGGTTGTGCCAGGTCTTAGTTGCGGCTCGAGGGCTCCTTAGTTGTGGCATGTGAACTCTTAGTTGTGGCATGCATGTGGGATCTAGTTCCCTGACCAGGGATCGAACCCGGGCCCCCTGCACTGGGAGTGTGGAGTCTTAACCACTGCGCCACGTCAGGGAAGTCCCGTCAATAGAGATTTTATTCACTGGTCCTTCCGGCATCTCAAATCCCTCTTATTCCACAAACATAAATGGAAAACAGCCTAACCAAAAGACAGGGTATCCAGTGACCATTTCAGAGGAATGGAGATGATAGTTGAGTAACTTGTACTAGTTATAAGGCCCTGGGCAATGAACAAAGTGTACAAAATTTTTACTTATAACTACATGCTGACTCTGCAAACCAATGATTAGCAAAAAGCTTATTCTCTGAATAGTCTCAACATAGAGTGATTCCCTCATGCTTTCTTTAGAATTTCTGTTTTCAATCTACTGAGATGAAAGTATTTCCCCCAATGTTACAAACATGTCTTGTTCTTGAAAGTATACCCTTTGCACATTGCCAGATGGTAGATAATAATGCTAATTTAGGATGGGCTTGATGGCACCAGTAAAAATGGTCTTGATATAGTTGTTGCATTTATATAGTATTCGTGATTATAAAAAAGACCAGCTGTCCCTCACAGGGAAGTTCCTGCCCCCAAAATTAGGGCAATCACTAAATGACCTAATGGAGTAAATATCGAAAAGAGCTTGGATTTGTATTTCTATTGGTACAAATTGCCCCAAGGCTGAAACAATTTGTCTTTTGATCAAGAGTGAAAATGCTGGGCATTTTTTATTTTTCAGCTTTCCAAATGTTAGAGTTGTTTATAGATAAAACTAAGCATTTCCATTCTTATCACATATGTCCTATGAGAACTAAAATTAATTTTAATAACAGGCCATAACACTTTTGGGGGGGCAAAAGACTGGGCTTTTATGCTCTCATTTTAACTGACATTTTATATATGGTTGTCCATTTGAACAAAATGGATTGAGAACAGAGGTGAAGTTCAGGAGTGGTCACCTTAGCTCTTTATAATGGTTAATAGTTACTGAATTCTTACTGTGTGGCCCACACTGTTCTAAACATTTACCATGGATTAACTGCTTTAATCCTCACAACAAATTCCCAGCTGTGTGATCCTGGGCAAGTTACTTAGGCTTTCTAAGCCTAGATTCCATTTCCAGAGAAAGAAATGGAAGCTTAGAAGGTTGAGTGATTTGCTGAAGTTCACTCAGCCAGTGGAAGGCAGAGCTGGGACTGGATCTCAGCAGGCTGGCACCAGGGCTAGTCCTCTTCCCCACCAACAGGACTGCCTTTGGCATCCTCAGGGATCACTAACTAGAGACAGAACTAGACACTCCCAAAGGAAATGTTCACAAAATTAGCACTCACGTTCCTATTCACTTGCTCTGTGAGGTTCTTCTAAAATTGAAATGGGCAAATGATAATGAATAAGAAACGCATGAATTCTTTTCCCCATTCCCACCCTAATCTTTGAGACTTAAGCTTTCAACCTAGGTGGCCTATAAACTTCTTTGAAAGGCAATCCAAAGCTTGTAACAACTTTCTCAATGGCTTTGAAAAGAAGGTTCTGATGACTTAATGATCTTAAAAAACATTTCTGTCTTTATAGGTAATGTATGACTGAAAAAAAAAAAGAAGATAAATCTCAAATTAAATGACCACCATACATCAAATCCCCTTTGTGACTAAAGAAATCAGGTACACGTTGAAGATGGAAAGCCATATTTTGAAGATGGTTTCAGAAAGATAAGCAAATATAGATATGCCCAGTTCTTAAGGAGTAATTTTAAAAGAATCTTAAAAGACAATTTGGCATTACTGAAATTCTGCACCACGGCTCCAGCCCGCCTAATTCATGCCTTTGTAAGAGGAGTGAGTGAGGGAGAGAAAGTCACTTCAGCAAGGCTTAGGTTTATGAAAAACACATGGGCTTTTAAAGCCAGCTAAACCTGAATTTGCATCTCAGTTCTACAGTTTTCAAGGAATGTGGTCTTGAAAGTTACTTAAATTCACAAGCCTCAGTTTCTGCATCTGCTAAAATGGAATAACTACCTCCTTGCAAAGACACTGTAAGGGTTATAGGTAATGTGTGCAATGTGCTTGGCACATGGTAGGTTCTCAACAAACTGTAGCTGATAATAACAACAAAACAGTGTTAATAAAAACAATAAAAAATACTGCCAACAGCAGAGACCAGTGGAAGTATGATGATGGTTAAGAGCATGGGCCAGGGGTCAGACCACCTCAGCTTTTATCCTGGCTTTCCTTTCCTCGTAGAATTCACATCTTATTGAACAAAGACTGTTCTCAGTTTATCTCTTTGCTCTCATACCATAACATCTCCATAGCTTTACTTGATATCTTAGGCTCTTCACTTCAGCGAATTACTTAACTCTTCTCTGTACCAGTTACCACAGCTGTAAAATGGGGCTCATAATAGTATCTACCTCATATGCTTGTGGTGAGAATAAATGAGTCCATCCACATAGAGCTTAGAATCACGTCTGACCCTGACACATTATAAGAACTCAATGCTAGCTGTTGCTGCTGCTGTTTTTTTAGTTATTGTGTGAAGGACACTCCAAAACCAACATCAACCAGCTGGATAAAAACCGCCCACCCATAATGTTGGTTAACAAATTGAAACTAGAAGAGCATGAAAACTCCTGAGGCTGGCAAGACAGCATTTCAGACTAATGGCTGGAATAATATAAGATCAGGGAAAAAATCAAAATTAGACTGCAGTTTACAAGGAGGTGTGGTCAGTTAACTGGTAATCCTGCTAAGAATCCAGGGTTGCCAAAGGGCTTCACTGTAAAAGGACCTGGTAAATGTCACTTTGAAAAGTCAAAGCAAATAAAAAAGTGGAGGAGAATAAGAATGAGGCAAAGGGAATACAGGTTGCCTTCATCCTTTTCTCAGAACATGTTGTGTTTTTTTCCCCCATGCTTTACCATATTTCCAAATCCTTTTTGCAAAGGTCAGAAAAGCAGCACTAATCCCATTGTGTCACTTACCAACATACTACTTAAAAACATTCAGCTACCTAGCAAATGTAATAAAGAAGGATTGCTGTACCCATAAAACATCCAAGAAACAGCTACCAAACCAGAGCATTCCGATTTGCAAAGATAACATATAATCCTGCTGCTTTGGGTGTGGCTCGATGGCGAGGGATGGTGAGGCTGGGATTCAAAGTGCTGTCTCCAGCATCTCATGGATTAGGATGATGACATCTGAGCCAGGGTGAAGAACAGGGCACCCCCATTGCTGTCTGTACTCCAAGCCCTCTGAAGCACCCACTTCCTAACACAGGGGCAGAAAATGGGACAAGAACTGGGTCAAGGTCCTTTGGGTCTCCAGAAAAAGCAGCAGGGATGAACTGGAAAGAGCCCATTTTATGGTACGGGGTGAGGAAGAAGAGGCATGTTTTTAATAGTCTTGTGTGGTTGCAGCTCACTCCTCAAGCAACAGTAACCAGCAGCCACTTCATTCTATTTCTACTGTAAATGACACTGGCCTAAGCCAAGTCTGTACCAAAACACCCTCCAGAATTCAGCTGGGGTTAGGTCATCTGCAGTCTATTGACAACCGCTGAACTCAAAACCCCTAACGAGGCATCTCAGCAACAGTATGTGTCCTGCCACTAATGAGGCTCTTTTTCCATGAATAATGAATAAGAACATCATCTCTGTTGCCAGGTACAAACATAAACAAAGCTCAACACAAGGGCCTTGGTATGGTGAGTTTGTCCATTTGCAACAAAGGAATTTTGCAAAGTGAGAGCCAAGTTTTAGTGGAGGGTGGGACAAGCTCTTGTAACGAACAATGTGAACATATGTTATCAGAATCTAATAAATCAGCTTTTGGTTGTTGTGGAACAGAGGCTGTGCAATGGAATAGAGAGAGACAACAGAAAGCTCCAAATGAGTTCATTTCTTTATTTTACACTCAGTCTCGTAACACAAAGCTGATGATTTCTGTAATGAGCCGAAATCTTCATGAAAGGAGCCTTAGGAGATTTGAGATCCCAAAGGCTCTATTGGTTAAATCTTTTCTTAAGCCTTGATATATCAGGCTGAGGGCAGGTCGGCACTGGGGATGAGAACACTGGAACCTTGCTATGACACTGATGGCTATGGGGTGGCATGTGGAAAAGTGCATGGCCACTTGAACCCATGTGCTGGGTTCTGCTGGTACTAAAAGGCCTGTAATGTATGAGCATTTTGCCTCTAAGGTAGTTTCCTGGCTTAGACTCCCAAGGTCATCCCAACAGAGATTCCACATATAAACAGAGAACAAAAGTGAGCTGACATGAAGGCCAAACAGTCTTTATTTTGTTTACTATAAAGTGCGCCACAAATACTTTTCTCTCTTGCTAAAATCAGTTCCATACTAGGTAGCATATATCTTGTTACACAGGGTGCTCATGTTTGCACAGGCCAAGTGATGCCATCACTGGCTGACGGTTTTTAGTTTCCATCAGTTTGAGCAAGAATTAACAATAAAACAAAACCAAAACGGTCTCACGATGCCTCAGTTCCTCCAACTGCAGGGGGTAACAACTCTAACCTATTTCAGAGATTCCTTATGAAGAACTGTATGTCAAAAATAAGACTCAAATAGTATAGTTTGCCCTATATGATGAATATTTTGACCTGAATAATTATTTTTTTATTTTTATAAATTAATTTAATTAATTTATTTATTTTTGGCTGTGTTGGGTCTTCGTTGCTGCGCGCGTGCTTTCTCTACTTGAGGCGAGCAGGGGCTACTCTTTGTTGCGGTGCGCGGACTTCTCATTGCCGTGGCTTCTCTTGTTGCGGAGCATGGGCTCTAGGCGCGCGGGCTTCAGTAGTTGTGGCTCGCGGTCTCTAGAGCACAGGCTCAGTAGTTGTGGCGCACGGGCTTAGTGACTCCGCGGCGTGTGGGATCTTCCCGGACCAGGGCTCAAACCCGTGTCCCCTGAATTGGCAGGCGGATTCTTAACCACTGCGCCACCAGGGAAGTCCCCCTGAATAATTCTTTAAATGCACTGAAGATGCTTACTTAAGAAAGAATATTTTATAGAGTGAACAATGATCATAAGTAATCACTCCCTAATATCCATTTTATAAGCAAATATATTTATTTTCGGGAGAGAGTTAATGAAATATGGCAGAATAGTATGAAATTCTGCAGAGATTCCAGAAGCTAAGTCATGGCAGGTAATTATGTAGAAAATTTTTGTACAATTAATCAAATAGTAAATTCACAGACAATGGCGATATGAGCAGAAGATTTTTCAAATATCTAGGAGATGTCAGCTTACTTTTCTGGTTTATTAAGAAGAGGCAAAATGTTATTCTGTGCTCATGGGTGAGTAACCAGAATGGCAAAGGGACCGCAAAGCCTCTCATATGAAGAAATGGGGGTTATTCTACTAATGAGGAGAAGACCTGGGATGAAAGGGCCATGATCTTATCTTCAAATATTACTGAACTGTCACAAGGTTTGCAGCAAGAGCTACCAGCTGTTCTATTGCTTCGAAGGATCAACATAACCAACAGGTAGTGGTCACAGTCAGCTGATGAGGGGTCACAGTCAGCCGATGAGGGGTCACAGCAGGAGCTCAAACAGTCAGTGCTGTTCCAACAAGGTACATGCTGCCTGCAGAGGTTCTGAGTGATTCCTGACCATGGAAATCAGGTGGAAATTCTCTAAGAGGATAGTTATCAAAGTGTTGTGCTATAAAAATGATCCTTCTGATATAATCATTGAAATACATCAAGAAGAGAGGAATACTCAAGTAGATAAAAGTACCCAAGGACTTACCATCATACTTTGCTAAGACTGCCTGAACATCAGCATATGCTTGTAGTTCCAGAAGGGCTTCTAAAAGGTTTTCATGGATGTTGAACATGCTCAGGAGAGGGAACTCCTTCATTAACTAGGAAAGAAGAAACCAAGGAATAATTAATATATGTTTCTTATCTTTTTAAAGTATAACTAATACTGAGTTATATTTATACACTATATACAAAAGTATAATGTAATTTTTAGAAGTATAATCAATACTGAATGATAAGCATTCATATCAATTATTATGTTGTAAAGCATTAAATGCTTAAATTTTTTCCTGCTATTTTGGAAAAATGGCAACTTTGAATTTGTGAGAAAGTAAAGTGGGAGAAATTCCAAAAGTGAGGAGTTTTTATGAACACTGAGGAACATGCTTAGAGGTAGTACTGAATAATGTTAAAATGCCTTAAAGGCCAAATAAAGTGAAGGTTGAAAACTATCTCATAGGTGTTAACAGCTAGCAGTTTTGGATGGAAGCCAGAGGGCAGAAGGAGAAACAAAAGGCGCTACTCTTTTGAGCAGCCTGGTGACCAAGTTAAGGAGAAAAAGTAGGAAAATAACTAGAAGGTGATATGTGCTGAGAAAAATTGTAGGTAGTGACAGGGAATGGTAGTAAAAGAAGAGGATGTTCAGGAGTTCCTGCCTGGTGGTCTCAATAAAACAGAAGTCAAGATTATTTTCTGAGACTGAGGGAACAGGTGGCAGGGAGGAAATAGGAAGACAGCGGTGAAAGTGTAGAACAATCAAGGATTGCAGAGGCCGTCTTGGGGCCCTAACAGACTGGAGACCATGAATTTACAGAGGCTATAATTGGCACTGTTGTCAAGTTTCAGCTAACGGTGCTCAGCAGCCCAGGTACAGTGGCAAAGGTGTCAAATGATGAGGTTGAGCCTGGGAAGACTGAATTAGATTCAGTGAAAAGTCAAGAAGAGAACTGGCTAGAATGGTGAAAGAATGATTAAAGGAACGGCCTCAGGTTCTGGACAGCATGGGGAGGAAGAGAGGTCCGAAGAGAGTTAAAAGATATAATAATGAATTTCACTGGAAAACAAAGAGAAAGAAGACAGGACCAAGAATTTCAGAGTAAAATGTTATATTCAAGAAAAATAAATCTCACCTTAAGAAAAAGATAACCAGGTTCTTTATAAAGCAAAGACACACAAACACACACACGCCTATTTATATATATGTGTGTGTGTATGTATGTATTGATGTATGCGTATATATCCTCTATTTAATCTCCTAAATGGATAACTGTTTTCTATTATAACACAATGACCTCTAAAAAAGTGATACCTCTTTTATATTTAAAGCAATTTTGCTGAGAGAACTAATACTCAAAAATAGGCTAATTTACTGTTAAGCAAGAAACCAGTGGATACATTGCATTGACTATCCACTTCTTACAAGTTATAAAATCTTTGCCATATTGTTTTGTTTTTTTAAAGCCAAGAACATTTAGCATATCTCTAAAAATAAGTAATTTTCTGCAGCTCCAAAGCATCATATTACCAACGAATAACACCTATCAAAATGATTGTCTTCAATAAGCCTGTCTGAACCCCCTAGAGACAGCCTGCAGTATTTTCATTGCTAGTAAAGTAAGTGAATAAGGCTGTATCACACATTGTTGATGTTCTGTAACCAATAAAAGTATTTCTTGTTCTGGTTCACTTTGATTCTGGCTGACATCACCTTTTGATTTTTTTTCCCTTTATAATTAGTGCTTGTTAGAATTAAATCTCTCTGTCATTCAGCATTTGGCAACACAATAAAGACATTCTCTAACCTGCAACATTTAAACATTTACCATTTTCAACCAATTCTTCAGGTAAAGGTCAAACTTCAAGGACACAAGTCATATTCTGTAATTTAAAAACTGCAACTCCAAATATTAGTATGCTGAAGCTTAAAAACTGAGAGGGGAGTCTAATTAAAATCCAATGAGACTATGAGCAAACGTGGAGGTCTTGGCTTGTTTAAACAGAACTTGAAGTAAGATGCTAGGGGTTTGGGCAGCAATGCTTTCGCTGGAAGCTTGGACAGAGTATACCATGTCCAAAAAAATAATCACCAATAAAAGGATTTTAAACATGGCAAATAGCAAATGTTGGAGAGGTAATCGAAGTCATATGACAATTTGGAAATCTAGCTTTGCTTCTTGAATATAAACAAGAAGAAAAAGTGAACCTTCTGCTGCCCCATCTCACTCCAGCTCTCACCTGGCCCTCTCCAGCCCTTCACAACAAGCTCTCTTAGAAAAAAGCCATGAATGTTCTATCCCTGCAGCTCCCTTCAATCCTCACTGCAAGCTACAATCTGGCTTCCAGCCCCACAATTCCTCTGAATCTGTTCATTCCACATTTCCAGGTGACTTAAATTGCTCCTGTGGACGCCCTCCAGTCCTTTTCTTGCTTGACCTCCGCAACATTTGACAGTTTGATGACTTTTTCCTTGAAACTCTTGTCTCTCTTGGCTTCCTTAACACCATTCTCTTCTGGTTTTCTTCGTACTTATCTTCTAGCTCCTTCTCTAGTTTCCCCCTTGTCTGCTACTTAGGAGTAGGTTGTCTCCCTGGTTATGCCCCAAGTACCCTTCACATAAACACCCTCATCTCTAGGGTACGTTCGTGTCCAGGGTCTCAATACCACCACCTTTGTGGGAATGGCTCCCACATCCTCACATCCTCACATCCTGCTCTGACCTCTCTCCTAAGCCATTACATCAACTTATAAACTATCCCCCTGACAGTTTTACCCGATCCATCTAATACTGGGCTCATAAATTTCTCCTCCCCACGCCAACCCTTCAAACCTGTTTTTCCCCCGTAGTACTTCCTATTTCAGAAAAGAACCATTAAGCCCCACTAACTCTTCGCCCTATCCACAACAGCCACCTTAGAGGTCCCTAAACCCCTGAATTCATATGTAAAAAATGCTGGTAGTTTTCATCAGGTTCGAAGAAAGCTCTGTCATGCAAACAAATACATAAACATAAAACAAGCAAACACTTTAAGAATCACTATCATTTCCTCTTTTCTCTGACCTTGCTGCCAATAACTTAGTTTATGCCCTTACACTTGGCCTAAATTGCTCAAATAGCATCTTTCCTCTGCTTGCTTCTAGATCACCTTTTTCCAATCCACCCTTCACATTACTGTCATAACGGCTTTTCAAATAAACACACTTGAGTCCATCTCAAGCCTGCTTAAAAGGCAACCACTGACGTGGCTGGACGTATCCTAAGGAAATAGGCAGATGTGACTATAAATTTAAAAACAAGATTGTCTTTCACGACATTATTTATAGTAGTGAAAAATGCAAGCAACTTAAAACTTTATCTATTATGAGACATTTATGTAAAATAAGATATAGTCATCTATTGGGCTATGATATACAGTCATTAGTAGCTAAATTCTCAAATAATTATTAATGGCATGGCCTTGGAAATGCAGACACATGACATTACATTAGAAAAAGTAAGATACAAACCAAATAACACAATAAGATCAAGCTTTTCTTTTGTATCTATGCATAGAAACATACTTGGTTAGAAACAACAAAATGTTTACTAGTAGTTATTTCTGGTTAGTGAGATTAAAGGTGATTTTTATTTCTTCCTTCATATTTACCATACATTGTAATATTTTTAAAAGGAGTATGTGTACATTCTATAAATGGGGGTGGAAAAACTGTTTTTGAGAATATTGACTTCTCTGAGAACTATGAAACATTGATAAAGGAAATTGAAGATGATTCAAAGAAATGGAAAGCTATCCCATGCTCTTGGATTGAAAGAATTCATACTGTTAAAATGGGCATACTACCCAAAGAAATCTACAGTTTTAATGCGATCCTTGTCAAATTACCCATGACATTCTTCACAGAACTAGAACAAATCATCCTAAAATTTATATGGAACCACAAAAGACCCGGAATTGCCAAAGCAATCCTGAGGAAAAAGAACAAAGCTGGAGGCATAACCCTCCCAGACTTCAGACAATACTACAGAGCTACAGTAATCAAAATAGCATGGTACTGGCACAAAAACAGACATATTGATCAATGGAACAGAACAGAGAGCCCAGAAATAAACCCACACACCTATGATCAATTAATCTTTGACAAAGGAGGCAAGAATATACAATGGGGAAAAGACAGTCTCTTCAGCAAGTGGTGTTGGGAAAGTTGGACAGCTGCATGTAAATCAATGAAGTTAGAACACACCCTCACACCATACACAAAAATGAACTCAAAATGGCTTAAAGACTTGAATATAAGACATGATACCATAAAACTCCTAAAAGAGAACATAGGCAAAACCTTCTCTGACATAAATTGTAGTAATGTTTTCTTAGGTCAGTCTCCCAAGGGAATAGAAATAAAAGCAAAAATTTAAAAATGGGACCTAATTAAACTTAAAAGCTTTTGCACAGCAAAGGAAACCATCAAGAAAACAAAAAGACAACCTATGGAATGGGAGAAAATATTTGCAAATGGTGCAACTGACAAGGGCTTAATTTCCAAAATATACAAACAGCTCATACAGCTCAATATCAAAAAAACCCAAACAACCCAATCAAAAAATGGGCCGAAGGCCTAAACAGACATTTCTCCAAAGAAGACATACAGATGGCCAACAGGCACATGAAAAAATGCCCAACACTGCTAATTATGAGATAAATGCAAATCAAAACTACAATAAGGTATTACCTCACACCACTCAGAATGGCCATCATCAAAAAGTCTACAAATAATAAATGCTGGAGAGGGTGTGGAGAAAAGGGAACCCTCCTACACTGTTGGTGAGAATGTAAATTGGTGCAGCCACTATGGAGAACAGTATGGAGGTTCCTTCAAAAACTAAACATAGGGTTACTGATATGATCCAGCAATCCCACTCCTGGGCATATATCTGGAAAAGATGAAAACTTGAATTCAAAAAAATACATGCACCCCAATGTTCACAGCAGCACTATTTACAATGGCCAAGACATGCAAGCAACTTAAGTGTCCATTGGCAAATGAGTGGATAAAGAAGACGTGGTATATATGCAATGGAATATTACTCAGCCATAAAAAAGAATAAAATAATATCATTTGCAGCAACATGGACAGAACTAGAGATTATCATACTAAGTGAAGTAAGTCAAACAGAGAAAGACAAATATCACATGATATCACTTATATGTGGAACCTAAAAAAAATGATAGAAATGAACTTATTTACAAAACAGACTCATAGAAAACAAACTTACGGTTACCAAAGGGGAAAAGGGGGAGTAGGGATAAATTAGGAGTTTGGGACTAACAGATACACACTACTATATATGAAACAGATAAACAACAAGGACCTACTGTATAGCACAGGGTACTATATTCAATATCTTGTAATAACCTATAATGGAAAAGAATCTGAAAAAGAATATATATATGTGTATATATATGTATCTGTATTAACTAAATCACTTTGCTGTACACCTGAAACTAACACAATATTATAAATCAACTATACTTCAATAAAAAGGGAGAAAAAAGAACAAAAAAGAATATTGACTTCTCATCAAATTTAGGATATAAAGTCCTTAGCATGGCAAACACAGCCCCTCGTGACCAGTCCCTGTCTACCGGCCAGCCTCACTTCTAGCCATTTACTAGACACACACCACATCTCGCCATAGAATGGCTTTCAGTTCTTTAAACAAGCCACATTCACTCATATTTCTACCTGTGTGCTCCCTCTCCCTGGGTGCTCTTCCTTCAGCCTCCTGGGTCAATCTGGCCAGGTCCTCAATTTCCAGGAACCCTTACCTGCCCGCCCCTGACTCCTGACCTCTTATCCTCCATCTGCCAGGTTAGGTACTCCTGCCCCAAACTCCCAGAGTCCTTGTCACAGTGGTCTGCTGGTCCATCTTCCCCATGAGCCTGGGAAGAGTGTGAGAGCAGGAGCTCTGTCTTATCACTAGGTTCTTGGTCACTGACTGACCCATCGTAGGTGCTCAACACATATTTGATGAATGGAAGGCTTTTTAAAGGCTTTTAACAGTACTCTTCCTTTGGGGTACATGTCATATGTGTGCTGCCACTGGCCCTGGGGTCACATATCCCTGAACGTGTTCCTCTACCATTTAAAATCTTCCAATGACTTTCAGTATCTGCACCTTAGAAAAGGTATAGCTAGAACCCATAAGCTTTGACTCAATGTAAGGAAGAATTTTCTTATACTTAGAGCTGTCTGAAAATGAATAGATGGTCTACAAAGTCTCCATCAATGGAACTTCATAGAGAGAGAGGACGGTCACCGGACAGGGACGCTCAAGAAAAGACAGAGGACCTTTTAAGTCCTCTAATTCCAAGGCAAAGCATCCCAGCTCCTAAGCATAACTTTCAGGCCCTCCCTCAGCTCAGTGCCAGATGCCTCTTGCCTCCCCCCACATCTTCTACAGATTAAACTCTAGCCTAGTCGGATCAGACTATTATACACCATCCCCGGAATTCTTTCTACAGTTCCTAGACACTGTGTTTTTGCTCAAACTGTTCTTACCACCTGGAATACCTTTTTGCTTCATTTACAAGGCAGCCTGTCAAAATCACCCCACCCTCCAAAGCCCAGATCAAATGCCACCTCCTAAAGTCACAGCATCATAGAAAGTGAGAGCCAGAAGAGCTCGTGGAGATCATCCAAACAACCTCCTCAGTTTACAGACAGCTCCCTCCCACCCCCGCCCCACCAAACAACAATGAAGGCTGCAAATTTAAGTCATTCAGCCAAGTTAGTGCCGGCACTATGATTCAAATCAGTACTGATTCCAAATTTCAACACATCAGGACACTGTCTCTGGCCTGCCAAGTCTAGGAGAACTAAACCATTTTGCTTATGCTTCTCTGCTATAACACTTACCTATCTGCTTGGTATTGTGTTTGCATGAATACATGAAGACAGCTATATTACGGAGCAAAGGGCCCTCTATATTTGGAGTTATTCATGAGTTTAAATCTCACTTCTACCACTTACTACCTGTGTGACTTTGTACACATTACATAACCTCTCTGAGCCTTGGTTTTCGTATCTCCTGGGTCTCAGCCCACATGGCATCTTCCCAGACTCTCTCTACCACCTATCTGATGTCATCACTGCACTCACATCACCATTTTCTATTGCTTCTATCACATTCTGAAATCATCTTATTTATTTACTTATGTAGCTGAATATTAGATAATTGAAAAAGCAAAACAGTAAACGGAGTGACAGTAGGTAATACGATAATTTCACAGGTCAGCAAATTTTTTCTGTATAGAGCTAGAGAGCAAATACTTTGGGCTTTGCGAGCCATATGGTCTCTGTTGTGACTACTCAATTTTGACATTACAGCATGAAAGCGGCCATGGACAGTACATAAATGAATGAGTGAGGCTAGGTTCCAACAAAACTTAACTTACAAAAACAGGCAGGAGACCAGATTCACCTGCAGGCCTTAAATTGCCAATCCCTGGTTAACTGGAATAAGTTTCAAAAAACAAAAGGTCTTCATAAAATGAGTTTTATAGTGATATTACACTTGAAAAACATAGCATCTCTCACACACAGCTGGTTCAGCAGACTAGTAAAATGGAAAAAGGCCTACTCTACAACCCAATACTTCCTCTTCCAGCTCTGTTTCCTAGGGCCCGTTCATACATATTTCTGAGGATTCGCATACTGGGAGCACTGTCGTAAATAGTAGAATGGATAGATCAAATGAGGTTTACTCATGACAAAATGCTATTCAGCAGGCAAAAGGAATGAGTTAAGCTTAATATATCTTAATGTAGACAAACATCAAGCAGTTTTGAGTTCTCTAGAAATACTCTAGAGAAACAGACTGGAGAATATAACATTTAATTAAATTTTTTAATGCACACAAAACAATTCTACATATTGTTTATGGGTATATTTTATGGAAATATTGAAAGCAAACTGAAAAAACAAAGTTGCTGGTACCTAAGGGGAGGTGAATGGTGTGAGTGGTAGTCACATGGGGTCTATAGCTTTATATTGTTTTATGGTAAAAACCGTTAATTATTAATTTACTACTATTTATTATTATTTATAATTAATTCTGGGTAGTGAGGCTGTTTTTTCATATATTAAATTTTTATACATTTTTAAAGTTGCTTCCTCAAACATAGGAAGCTCATTAGATGTACTTTTCATTTGTAATTCCTCAAGTCATGAAGACTTCGATTTTTATCATTTAGACTTTAATTTGTTTTCCTATATTCTAATTGCCCTTTGAAGCAAAATTACTTCTTCCTTTTGGGGGTTTGACTCTGTAGCTCCTTAAAATATTGCTAGCAATGTCTGATTGGACAACATTTAGAGAATTTCCTCCAAAATTAATGTGAGTTAATAGATTTTAATATACTGCACTTGAATTTGATAATGATGACAAGATAATAATAGCTAATCCCAGATGAACCACATCTTAGAGTCCCAATTTTCCTCCATTTGAGTTCCAGAGAGTAGGGCTGCTGACAGACGTGGTGTGAAGAGCTATAAGAATTATTATCTTACCTTGAAGGATGCTTCAGAGTTAAATTGCCTCTAAGTCCCTCCCTCTCTAACCCTTATAGCTGGGATTGGGGTTGACGCTGGAGCTAGGGTTAAGGGTTAGGCTTAGCTGAGACCACCTAACAGGAAAACTCTTCTGTCATAAAATTCCTTCTTGCTTCCTCTCCAGAACCACAAAGATTCCCATGACATATTGTTTTCAAAATAAAAGAGAAGGCACCGCACCTATCAGTGGGGCTGCTGGAAAGGGTTCAACATGGGGGAGGTGGTATACAAAAGTCAAGAGCACCACTGCCTTTGGAATCAGATAGATCGGGTTCCCATTCAGGGACAGTGGAGTTTCTTGGCACCAGGTGAGCTGATTTTTCTCATCTGCAAGATGAGGATAATACCTAGCTCACAGTGCACCCAGACACAATCCGGGGCTTGATAAATGTCAGTCATTATCCTTGCATGTTAACACCAGATACACTGCATTTTCAAAGCGCTATTTGTTTGTTACGCTGTGTGCGACTAAGTTTCCTTCAGGGGTTTAACTGCGCGGTATAACATATCCCAATTCATTTATTTATTTTGAAATAATGTACAAAAAATAGCTTGGTGACATAATTAGCCTTTCTACCAAGAAACTCGAATGAAGGCATATGATAAACATAAAGGCCTGTTTTCTATAAGCTAAGTCATTCTAAATAAATCTTTAAGGTCCTATCTAGCATAGTTCTGTTTATTTATTGCCAGCTATCTTCTCTGCGCTGGTAATTGCTTTCTCCTGGCAGTAAGAAATTTATATGCCCTGTTTTGCCCAAATATTACAGTTCACATACAATGAAAACACTAACTCTCCTATGATTCCTCTAATACCTAGGGGGAAGAACATGGGATGGGCCAAGGATAGAATTTCAGTTTCAATTTTACATCATCTGGCTATTGTCAGTTCAACTTTATTTCAATGGAAGAATTTGAGGCACTTCTGAGGTTAACATTTATGAGCTCAAATAGGAAAAAAAAGGAGAGTTAATTTACTGGATTTGAAATACTCTATGGACATAATTTAGAACTACAATCTGTATGCTTTTTCTCAGCTGACTTACAGGAAGAAAACAACAGTTTAAACTTTTCAAGTTTGATTTGTATCTATTTAAACATTTTATTAGTTTAGCTATCCATGCATTGTTCTTTGAGTGAGAAAAGCAATGTGAAAATTCTTACATATTTTAAGGCAGAGGTAATTAAAAGAGATCCTCAGCCAGATTCCTACTGAGCTCAATGCAAGCTTGGCCTAATTAAAGTTTATAGAATTTGGCCTGTATTATAGTCAAACAGCAGATACTATTTTCTTATAGTTGCAAGTTTGACATCATTTAATTACAGTTTCAAATAAAGGCATAAACAGAAAATAGAAAAGACACTCTGTATTGCATGCTTATTATTTTGTCATTGATCTTTACTGACACTAAGGGCCAAGAAAGGGAAAAATGAATTGTTTACCAGTGTCCTCAGAGGCCCATGAGAGTTCCAGCCACACAGACCACTCTAAAATGCAGTCCTGAGAAGCTTAAACATACATTAATAAGAAAACATCATTTTCAGATCTAATCTAAAGGAAAATATTAAGCTGCATCTATTGCAAAGTAGCATGACCAATACATGATATGCATGGACAGTTAGTTAAACCACCAGTTAACTAGTTCTTCACTGAACTGAGCACATGATGTAAATACATTCATCACTGAGAACTGGAGAGGAAAGTAACAGCTGTCAGCATGACAGTGAATCATCCAATGACAGCTTGGTATGACCCCAAAACTCAAAGGGCTGGAAGGTTACCTAAATAATTATCTACTTTTCTTGTCAAAAGTATGCTCAGTTCATTACAGAGAAGGAAATTTTCCTTAAAAATTTCTAGTGAACGAGACGAGCTTTGCATTTATACAGATCCTAACAAAAATATTTTCAGTATAAAACTTCCTCTTCCATTTGTTACTCAATCCGTTAAAGATAAAACAAGGACAGCCCTGGTCATACCTTAGGAATCTTCAAAGATTCTCTTCTTCAACCTCTACCTTTCTCAGTGACATTTTTTTTTTTTACCTCGCTTTAAGACATCTAAGAACATTTCTTTCCAAAAGCAAGGATCTGATAGCACCACTGTCTCATCTATGTTATTGTACATTTGTAAAATTTCCTTACTCTAAACTCTATGGTAAACTGCAGTTTCAAGAACCCTGAGGGTGAAGCTGGAGAAGAGGGCAGGGAAGAAGTCAGCCTCATCCTGTCTTGGGGAAAAGAATGATTTATAACGTTCCTCAAAACTGACGGGTAACACATTGAGTAAAACATTTTCTTTATCATCTTAAACTGCTTCAAACAGGGCTGTGCCCTAGCCCTGAAATCATGAACAAATCTGAACAATTTGATGCATATTTGAAATGGCTTGGAAGAAGGCCCGGTAACGGAAAACAGGACGATAAGCATCCTTCCCTCTGTGATGACATGGCATTGCTCTCCTGTTCCAGGAGTGGCCTCAAGGAGCAGCTAAATATACTGGCCAACAATTACTGTCAGAAAGGACTTTTTATGCCAAAACCACAATAACTGTGTTTGGCAGACACCCTTCCACATTCACATGGGTAATGGTAAATAACTCTAGTCAGAAGATTAACTCATTTGGTTATCTAGGGCACAGTTATTAACAAATACTCTCCCTGGCAGGCATCTCACAACAGGGTCATGCTGAAAGTTTACAATTATGAAAGATTCTTTTATAGCAACAGGCAGAAGGTCAGTACTTCAACCTCTGACATTCATCCCCACACTGCTCTGTAATCACTTTGACTTCCAGGGTTCTCTTTCCTCCCCAAGTCTTTCCACTCTATCCTCCTGAAACCTGAGTCCATGATATACAAATTCCCCAACACATCCATAAGCTATTTACAGAACATGAGCCTGAGTTCACCGCTTCTGTTAATTCCCCCCACAAAACTTATGTGTACCAGCAGGATGTAGGGCTGGCTTCTCCTAGTTCCCCAAAGCACATCTAGACCATTACTGCTCAGCCCTGGGGCAGCAGTTTCTGGTCCTCTGAAGCTCACGCCATAATGCTCCAGCACCGGCCACCATCCTTTGAGCGTGTGTTCTACCAGATAACAGATCCTCATACACTAAAGATTTTGGCACCTGTCTCCATATTCTCACTCTGAACCTCAAGTCCTACCCTCAGTGTAGATGATTACAGTCCATGTAAACATCCCACCTAGTATCCGAGATTCTCAACTGTTTTACTGTCTCTAAGGAAAAGACTGTCCCTCTACTGCAATTAAGTAACCCAAGGTCATAGCCAAACTCCAGACCTTGACATCTAGTGTGTCCCATCTATGCAACTCTCTGATCAGAATGTACCAATCTCTAGTTATCTTACACAATTACTCACACTAAACTTCCTCTCTAATTTCACTAAGACCACCAGTGCCTTATCCTGTCCACTTTTTTTGGTCCTTATCTCTCTCAGGCCATTCCCATTACTCTTAGTTTTTTTCTTCTCCTAGCTTCCATGGTATCACACTTTCCTGGTTTTCCTCCTATATTTCCAGGTGCGCCTTCTCAGTAAGCCACTGGATGCTTCTCCCCTACCCAGCCTGTCAATGTTGGAGACCACAGAGCTCACTTCTTAACCTTCTTTCTTCTCTATCTACATCTCTACACACATGATCTCACTCAATACCATGGCTTTCACTCCCACATATGTTGATAACTCCCAAATTCCTCACCCCTGAATTCCAGACACATACCCAATTGTCTTCCTGATATCTCTACCTGGAGGTAAAATAGGCCATTTCAAACTTAACATGGCCAAAGCAGAATCCCTGTTTTACCGTGAAAATCTGTTCCTCTCCTATTTGTCCTCCTCTCCACAAATGCTATGACCATCACGAAGCCGCTCAGACTAAAAACCTGTGGACTCCTAGGTTTTCCTTGACAATATAATTTCTTTCTTTCTACATTCAATCCATTCAGTAGTTAATTTTTTCAACTGGTTATTGAGAGGCTACTAAGTGCCAGGCACTGCTCTACTGGGAAACAGTAGTAAACAGATTAAAAAAAAAAAAAAATCCCTGCCTTCCTGAAAGTGACATTTTAGTGAAGGGAGATAGAAAATATGCAGATAAATATAAAGAGAGACTCTCAAGTGGTGACACATTCTAAAGAGAATGAATAAAGCCGGGAATGAATAAAGTTAGGGAATGCTGGCATGGCAGGCAGATGCCATTTTAAATAGAGCAGTCGGTGAAGGCAGCACAGGGAAGGTGGGATTGCGAAGGTGGGAAGGTGGGATTGCGAAGGTGGGAAGGTGGGATTGCGAGATTGCGAAGGTAGCATTTAAGCAGAAACTAAAGCGGGTGAAGGAGCTAGTCATGAGACTGGAAGAGGAGAATTCCAGGGAAGGGTTCCACAAGTAAAGATCCTGAGGTGGCAGTGAGTCTGGCGTGTTCAACAAACAGGAAGAAGGCCAGTGTGGCTAGACCACAGTGAACACAGAGCAGAAATGAGGGTTGGACTGTGTAGAGTCTTCTAGGCTACTTGTAGGGTTTAAATTCAGAATGAAGGTTTTAAGCCAAAGAATGACATGGTCTAACATGTTTCAAATGGTTCATCCTAGCTGCTGTGTGGATAGTAGATGCAAGGGTACAAGAGTGCAGGCAGAAAGACCAGTTGGAAGGCTCTTATAATCCAATGTAGGATAATGATGGTTGAGATCAAGGGGGTGGCTGTAGATATAGTAAGGTGTCGGGTTCTAAATCTATTTTAAAGGTAGAGCCAATAGGATTTGCCAATAGTCAAATCATATTGATTCTATGTCCAAATATATCTCAAATCCATCCACTCCTCCATTGCCACCCCCAATTCCAAACCTTCATCAGCTCTTGTCTGTACTACTACTGTAACTGCTCACCTGGACTCCCTGCCTCCATTCTTGCCCTCCATTCTCAACAATGTACCCAGCAATCTTATAAAATCATCAGTAAGATCACATCCCTCCTTTGTTTTACACACGTTTAAGTTTTACATACTGCATATTTACAGTGAAAACTAAACACCTTACTATTTCCTGCACAGCCCTGGATGACACAGCTCCTGCCTGCCTTTTCACATTCACCTGGTTCCAACCTTTCTTTCACTCACCTGGCCTCCTTTTCATTCTTGCCAAACTCTTTCCAGCCTCAAGGTCTCTGCTTTAGCTCTTCCTCTGTAACGTCTTTCCCCAGGCCTTTACGTGGCTGGCTCTCTCTCACCTTTCAGGCCTCAGAAATAAAGTTACCTCCTGTGGACACCTTCCTTGAGCAATTATCTGAATTAGCCCCTCTCCAGGTACCCTTTATCACAGCAGCGTTTTTACTTCCTTCATAGCGTTCACCACAATCTGTAACTGCCTTTATCATCATGTCTCTTCTCCTCATCATAACTGCTCCATTAGAGCTGTAACTGTTGTCTGTCTTGTTGTCCACTCTGTACTTCGTGCCTAGAACTGGGGCTGGCACCTTGTAGGCACTCAAAAGAGACCTGTCTCTAGAAAAGACTGAGTCCATCATCCCTTCTTCCTTCCCTCCCTCCCTCCCCTCCCTGACCTAGAGCCCATAGTTCATGTCCTTACCACTTCCTTGACAATCCCTCAAGTTCCCGACTTGTCTTTCTATCACACTCACCCAACAACACCTGACCTCTGATCAATCCAGATGTCTATCAATTCTGCCCCAACATTCAGGCTAAAGGCCACAAGTGTAAGGTTTGGAGGAACAACTAAAATATAATGATCTCCAACCTCTGCTGGGCCGATGCTGCCCAGTAACCCTCAGTATTTCCCTGGTGACTTCCCTCCCCCACTCCACCACTCTCTTCATACTTCTAACCCAGCTCCTCCCAGTGAACTCTTAGCAGAAGATCTTGTCAACTATTAGTCAAGAAAACAAGTCAACAGGCAGGACCCCCTTCAATTCTTCAGCCCTACCCCTCCACTACAAATCCCATCTGCATCCAGATACACCTGCGTATTTCTATCAGCCACACATGGGGTCCCTCCTTTAGTCAATCCTTCCCTCCTGCGCTCTGGAATTCATCACTATGCACTCCTCAGGACCTTATTCTAGCAACGATCCCCTCTCTTTCAAACATATGTTCAACTTTTGCCTTTCTTCTCAGTCTTTTTCCACCATCATTTGAACATGCTCAAGTCTTCTACTGCTTATGTGTTCCCTTCTAGGTATCATCACCTCTCTTTCCCTTTTATATACAAGCTTATTGAAAGTGTTGTCGCCAGAAGACACATTACCTCACATTCAGCGGACAATGCAATGCAATC
Source organism: Eubalaena glacialis (assembly GCF_028564815.1). NCBI lineage: Eukaryota > Metazoa > Chordata > Mammalia > Artiodactyla > Balaenidae > Eubalaena > Eubalaena glacialis. Next base: position 95,692,028 of record NC_083723.1, on the reverse strand, counting down.
TATTTTATACCCTCTACATCCCACTGATCTTGCTTTTGCCAAATTACCAACCACCTCTTTGGAGTAAAATGTGACAAATATTGTCTCCATAATAAATATTTACCAGATACTTAATGTGTGACAAGTACTGCACTAAGAACTGCCTAGATCTCATAATCATGTTCCTTTCTTGCTATGGTTTTCACAGCACAACATGCTCCCAGATTTTCTTCCTATTTCACTGGTCACTTCTTCTCAAGTCTTCTTTGATCAAACTATTCTGCACTCTCCTCCAAACCTCTTTTTAAATATTCACTCGTCCATATATGATCCCATCATTGCTCATGGTTTTAATCATCTTCCATGCTGATCATTGCCAGAACTTCCGCCAGCCCAGGTCTCTCTCCTGAGCTCAAGGTCTGTATGTCCCAAAGCCTACTAGACATTTCCATTTGGATGACCCACAGGTACTGCAAAACAGCATATCTATAATTGAAATAATTCCATCTATCCTCCCCACCCACTCCCAAAACCAGCTACTAATACTACAATCTCAATCTCCATGATGGCACCGTTGTCTCCCCAGCTTCCCAAAAAAGAAATCAAGAAATCATCCATGACCTCTTCTTGTTCTCTCCCTCATACACCACTCAATGTCCTGAAAGTTAAAAAAAAAAAAAAAAAAAGACCAAAAAACCCTTATCTAACCAGTCTTCAACTTCTCTCAACTCTACCTCTGAAATCTCTCAAACTGGGCCAAGGAGTTGGGGTTGTTCTACCAGGACCTGTTAAATTAAAGCCAGAGCATTCAGATGTGTCTCCCCATCCCTGTAGGATAGAAGGCAAAGTTTAAAAAAGAAACTATATAAGACAGGAGTGACATTTCTCTCTTTCTGAAAGGAACATATGCTCAGATGCAGCAGTGTAAAATGAACTCTTACTTTTTAGAGAAAGGTCTAAATAAATTTCCCTGTCTGAAATCAGGGATGTACGAGAGCACTAGGCAGACTTATTTATTAATAAATAAACTCCAAGTCTACTCCAGAAACCGTTATGTATCTCACATCACGACAGTAAAAAAACTCAGGCAAAGGACTTACAGATTGAGACGGAAGACTGAACAAGCATGTCTACCTACTCTCCTTCCCACAAACCTACTGAAATGATGGGAAAGTGGTACAAAAGGAGACAAACCAATACCTGTGATGAAAACAGAGAAGGGGGTGGGAGGAATGGCTGGCAGTCACTGAACAAGAGACTTTAACAAACTTCTCCAAGACAAATTACACATGGGCATTGATTAAACTACAGCAGAGGAAGCAGAGGAAGCCTCAGTTGTTCTTCTGAGAAAAGACACAGAGAAGCTCCAAATTTGGAGCTGGCAGAGATAGAGAGCAGGAGTGGGTTGTCGAGCAGTAACCATACATGACTAAACACCTGACCACAGAACAGCTGGGCTAAACAGCCCTTCTCATCCCCCTGAGTTTAATGGAAATGAAATGACTGCCTAATCTCTCATCAGATGAGTGCTCACTAAAGAAACTGAAGATCTGTTCAGGATGGAAAAGAGCTTGCAATGTGGTCATAAGATCTCAGTCAAGTCCTCTTGTTTGTGCATTTGGTGGGATGTGGTTAGGAAGTGATCCTGTCTACTCCCCACCCAGGCATCCATTCACCTATCCATCCATTCAACAAAAATTAACTGAGTAGCCATCATGTGCCAGGGAACAAGATGAAGTTCCTGCCCTTGTGGAGTGACCTTCTAGTGGGGATGCTGGACACAGACAACAAATAAGTAAGTAAGTAAATAAATAAATAAATGAGATAATTTCACAAGTGAAAGGGCAATAAAAAATAAGACAGTAATATGACAGAATGATAGGGTGTGTGAGTGTGTATGTGTGTGTTTGTGACTATGCGTGTATAGTGCTCCTTCAGCTGGGTATCATGGAAAGCCTTTTAAATGTAACGTTTCGGTTGGACTTAAATGACCAGCCAAGTGAGGATCTGGAACAGAGCATTCCATGCAAAAAGAAATATGTGCACAGAGCTCCTAAGGAAGGAACAAGCAAGCTTGGCATACTCAAAAAGAAGCCCAATGTGGCTTTAGTCTAGCAAGTGAGGAAAACAGTAGCATAAGCTGAGTTTGGAAGAGTAAGCAGGGAGCAGATCACGTAGGGCCTTGCAGGCCACGGAAAGCATTTGTATTTTATTCTAAATGTAATGGTAAATCATTGAAGGCTGTTAAGCAGGAAAGTAACAAGTTCCGATCTGAGTTTTTAAAAGTTACTTGGGGGACTTCCCTGGTGGCTCAGTGCTTAAGAATGCACCTGCCAATGCAGGGGACACGGGTTTGAGCCCTGGTCTGGAAAGATCTCACACGCCTCAGAGCAACTAAGCCTGTGCACCACACTACGGAGCCTGTGCTCTAGAGCCCCCAAGCCACAACTACTGAGCCTGCGAGCCACAACTACTGAGCCTGCGAGCCACAACTACTGAAGCCTGCATGCCTAGAACCCGTGCTCCTCAACAAGAGAAGCCAATGCAATGAGAAGCCCACACACCTCAACAAAGAGTAGCCCCCGCCCGCCGCAACTAGAGAAGCCCACATGCAGCAACAAAGACCCAATGCAGCCCCCCAAAATAAATAAAATAAATAAATAAAAATAAAAGTTACTTGATTACGTTCTGTGGAAGGGACTCTAGAAGGAGAGCAGCATTAGCCTGGAGACCACCTGCATAGTACGGATGAAAGATAATGGTGACCTGAATGAGGATCACAGCAGTGTAGTTGAAAAGAGGTGAATATGGCAGTAGAGCTAACAGGACTTATGCACATTAACTGAAAGTGGAAGGTGAAGCAAAGAGAGGAGTCCAAGGTGTTTGGGAGTAGAAAAAGAAGTGGTAACTACCTTTGCTCTACCTAAGCAGTAAAAATTTTCCTAATGGGAGAGTATAGCAAGATGCTCTACTAGAGACTATGCCTGCATTCAGAGGGCTCAATGAGACTCAGGTCTCAGAAAGTAGCCTTGTGCACCAGTGGACTCTAGAGTCACAAAGGCAATACCTCTAAGCCCATGGAGAGGGAGAAGGCAATGGGGGTATCTGCTCTTAACAAGTAGGACAGACAACTATCCAGGAAGGAAATATATTCAATGCTTTCGTATTGATTATTTAAAAAGGAAACCCAAGAGACCCAACTCATTGGCCTCCCTGGTTATCACATGCACTGCTGGCTTTGCCTGCTTTATGGTTTCTGTTCCTTCTGGCCCAGGTCAGCCAAAACGTCTGTTTTCAATAATCACGTCTCTGTTCACCCTAGAAGTCAACAGCTTCACTGGCTCCTGGTCACAGAAGCAGCCCAGCCAACCAGTAGAGACTCAAACATCAGTGCTCCCTGCACATCTCACAGAAGGAAAAGCTGCTTACAAATTTCCCTGGTTGCTGCATGAGCTAGAGAGGGTACAGGCACAGGCTAAGTTAACTGTACCATTTGGGAAAAAGATATAGACATTGATAAGCTTAATAGCTGATCAAGAAACATAATGGACATATATACACTACCAAATGTAAAATAGATAACTAGTGGGAACCAGCCACATAGCACAGGGAGATTCGCTCGTTGCTTTGTGACCACCTAGAGGGGTGGGATAGGCAGGCTGGGAGGGAGAAGCAAGAGGGAGGAGATATGGGGATGTATGTATATGTATAGCTGATTCACTTTGTTATGAAGCAGAAGCTAACACACTATTGTAAAGCAATTATACTCCAATAGAAATGTTAAAAAAAAAAACACATAAATGTAAGTATGGATCCTAGTTAGTAGGGACCACAAGAAAAATAAAACAGAATTTTTAAATATTGAACTGGCAGATCTACTCAATGGAAGAGAAGAAAGGAAGAGGGAAAGTATGACGGATACAAAATATGAAAGAAAAAATGACTCTAAACAGAATAATAATGACAATAAACACAAATGGGACAACATACCAACCAAAATACAAAACTGTCAGATTTTGAATAAAGACAAAAATAAAGACAATATTCAGCAAAAATTTTACAGATACAAATGGTCCATCAAAAAGTTACAGAAAACTTGATTATAAAATATGGAAATAAATATACCAGGCAAATCCAAATCCAAATAAGCTAGAGCAGCCCATCTTAATACAAGTTAAAAAGAAAATCAAGGCAGAAAAGACTAAGGGACAAAGGAGGGGCATTATATACTCAATAATCAGTAAGACAAAATAATTATCAACTTAAATGCATTTAACAATATAGCCTCAATATATATAAAGCAACAATTAACTGAACATGGAAAACAGCAGGTAAGTAAACAATTAGAAATGAATACTCTTATCATATCCCTCTCAGAAACTGATAGAGCAAACAGACGTTTTTGCTAAGACAGAAGATTTGAATAACGTGGTTATTAATAAGCTCAAACTAGTAAATACATATACACTTTTGTAACCAAGAGAAACATACTCCTTTCAAACAGATATAAAATTTTTGAAAACTGACCATGTACTAGGCCTCAGAGGAGGTCTCCATTAAATTTTCCCCAAATCAATATCATATGATCTATGTTCAATAAATATAATGTAAAAAAAATTATAAATCAATGATAAGGGGCTAAAAACACACTATGTGGAACAAGATGAAATTATAAGGAAATAAAGAGATACTGAGAATCAAATGGAGCTACGTGTTTAAATTAAGAAACTGATAAAAAGGTAACAAACAGAGAATGGGGGAGGGGAGAAAGAAGAGAAGGAGGAGAAAGGAATAGTACAAATATGCACAGTAAAACTGGAATAAAGACAAAAAAGTTGAGTAAATAAATAGAACCAAATCCTAGTTCTTCTGAAAAGTTTAATAAAAAAGACATGAAGCAACTGACAAAGGATTAATCTCCAAAATATACAAGCAGCTCATGCAGCTCAATATCAAAAAAACATAGAACCCAATCCAAAAATGGGCGGAAGACCTAAATAGACATTTCTCCAAAGAAGATATACAGATTGCCAACAAACACATGAAAGGATGCTCTACATCAGTAATCATTAGAGAAATGCAAATCACAACTACAATGAGGTATCACCTCACACCAGTCAGAATGGCCACCATCAAAAAATCTAGAAACAGTAAATGCTGGAAAGGGTGTGGAGAAAAGGGAACCCTCTTGCACTGTTGGTGGGAATGTAAATTTATACAGCCACTATGGAGAACAGTATGGAGGTTCCTTAAAAAACTAAAAATAGAAGTACCATACGACCCAGCAATCCCACTACTGGGCATATACCCTGAGAAAACCATAATTCAAACAGAGACATGTACCACAATGTTCATTGCAGCTCTATTTACAATAGCCAGGACATGGAAGCAACCTAAGTGTCCATCGACAGATGAATGGATAAAGAAGATGTGGCACACATATACAATGGAGTATTGCTCAGCCATAAAAAGAAACAAAATTGAGTTATTTGTAGAGAGGTGGATGGACCTAGAGTCTGTCATACAGAGTGAAGTAAGTCAGAAAGAGAAAAACAAATACCGTATGCTAACACATATGTATGGAATCTAAAAAAAAAAAAATGCTTCTGATGAAACTAGGGGCAGGACAGGAATAAAGATGCAGATGTAGAGAATGGACTTGAGGACACGGGGAGGGGGAAGGGGAAGCTGGGACGAAGTGAGAGAGTGGCATGGACATATATACACTACCAAATGTAAAATAGATAGCTAGTGGGAAGCAGCCGCATAGCACAGAGAGATCAGCTCAGTGCTTTGTGTCCCCCTAGAGGGGTGGGATAGGGAGGGTGGGAGGGAGACGCAAGAGGGAGGGGATATGAGGATATATGTATACATATAGCTGATTCACTTTGTTATACAGCAGAAACTAACACAACAATGTAAAGCAATTATAGGTCAATAAAGATGTTAAAAAAAAAAAAAAGACACACCCCTGTCAAGACTAATCAGCAAAAATAAAAGTAAAAAGAGGCAAATAAAGAGAATACAAAATGAAAAGGGGGGAAAAACTACAGACATAATATTTTTTAAATTATGAAATAACATGATAAAAAGCAATATGCAATGAATTTGAAATATATATAACATATATATAGTGTTTAAAACAGGCCTAGTACTGAGATAAATGGGCATAATCATGTACTGCTGATGAGAATTTAAACAATCACAGGCAGCCATTCTGGGAAGTGTACTGGCAAGACATGCTGAAATCCACATTCATATGCCTAATATCCAGCAATCCACTCCTGGGCATACACCCCAGGGAAGGCTTCTCGCATGTCTATCAGGGTGTTGATAATGGGAAGCTGGAGGCAATATGGGGGCCCTCACTAGGGGAAAGGTTAAGTAAAACAGAGTAAGAGCATAATAGGGAATAGGACACAGAAGTTAGAAATTGCAAACATATACCAGAGGTACGAGAAGTAAACATGGACAGACCTGAAAAATAAGTGTTGAGTGAAAACGGTAAGAAAAAGAAAATCTATAGATACATAAGTTAAACACATACTGCATTACATATTTTGCAAGATTGTGACCGTCCTGGTCTCTCTAAAATCAATTAGGTTTTGCCTTCCTGGGATTTCTTAAATGAATGGTACTATAATGGGAGTTCCTCATCATCTATATTTTAGAAGAGATTCCATCAAACCCAGAGGTCCCATTATTTTTCCTCTATTTAATGGTTTCCTCACCTCAACAAAGCGAAAATTTGTTTTGATCCACAAAAAGATTAAGAAGCCATTATTTATGATAAAAATGAGTAATGTGCTCTCTCAAATATAGCATGTTCAAAACTGAACTCAACCTTTCCCAAAAAACCTGCAGATTTCCACATCTTAGCTGATAGGAACTCCTCTCCTTCCATTGCAAAGTCCTTGGAAATATCCTTGACTTCTCTCTTTTATTCCCATGGCACACTGATAGATTAGCAAATCCTGCTGGTTCTATTTTTGAAATATATGTAGAATCTGATCACTTCTCACCACCTCCTCTGCTACCACTCAGGCCTGAGCCACCACTGTCTTTCGCCAAGATTAATATAAGAGCCTTTCGATTGACCTCTTTGCTTCCCCCTTGCCACACAGCAGGCTGTAAAAATTAAGAGTGGTCATGTCACTCCTCTGCTCAAAACCTTTCATGGCCCCCATTTCACCCAGGGCAAAAGCTGAAGCCCTTACTATGGTCCAAAAACCCTACATCGTCTGTAATCTCCACCCCTCCCCTGGGATTACTCTGTTCCACCCAGAACTCTTTTGCTATTACTTGAGTGCACCAGTATACTCCTGCTTCAGGGCCTTTGGTGAAATGTCACCTTCTACATCACACATACCTGATCATTTTATTAAAACTGTGATTTCCATGGCCTCCACTCTCTGCCCACTGCCTTTCCTTATTTTCCTTATCCTGCTCTATTTCATTGTTTTTCCATAGCATTTATCAATTTCTAATATGCAATGAAAATACATGCTTATTATGTTCATTTTTGTCTCTTTTCTCTGCTAGAATGTAAAGCGTGTAAGGTCAGTGGTCTTTGTTTTGTTTATTGATTATACCTATCACCTAGAACAGGAACTGGAATGAAATGGAGGTTCAATCCTTTTTCGCTGAATAAATGAATAGATGAATAACAGGATGGTTTAGTGCAACGTGGGTAGAGAAAGACCAAAATCAGGGCTGCAGTGTAGAAAGGGAGAGAGATGATGTGGAACTAGATAAACAGTGGGCATGACTGGAGCCACTGAATGAAACCAGGATTGAGTCCTGGGAAGGTGAAATACAGAACAGCAGGAATCCAAGAGAAGAACTGGTTGTAGACATAGTGGAGAAGCAGAAGCCAAAGATGAATACGTGGAAAGGGAGGTCAAGAACAGTTGATTGGAGGAGGGAAGCTAAATCAAACTCCCAGATGACAGGCATCTATCTAGAATTGCTCATAGGCCAGCCATATACATTGAAAGCTCTACTCAGTAGTGGATACTACTCACCACATGGAAAAATGTGGGCCCAGAATATGAAAAACCCTGATAGTGACAGCTAGCTTATCAGCCATGAATTTATTATGCCACAAATAAGACTTTTATGTAAATGACAACACCTAAGGTAAATAAAATAATACTCTCATCTGCCTCAGGGATTATTTGCCACCAGCCCTTCACTCTCAATAGTGAATACAGAGTACAATGCTGATGAAACTGCTTCATCATTACTGATGCAACAAGGTAAGTCAATAATCAATAAATCTATTATTTGCTCTTATTAGTTAAATAATTTTCCTTTCTATATAAATTACTAATTGCCAATAATTTATTGAATAAGTCAACTTAATCTATCAGGCAAATCCAGAAAAGCAAATCATGATAAAAAAAAAAGCAAAGGTCTATAAAGTTTTCAAAGTCATAGCCTTTGAAGATCAGTGAGTTACCATTGATAGCATTTGCTTTCAAGATTCACTTTTTCTTTATTTGTGAGTATAGCAAAGATAGAATCTAGAAAATATGCCAACAAACACTTCAGGAACACTTACTAGGAATTAACATATTTCGCTGCACACTTTGTCTTTAGTTTAATGATATATCTGGTTGTCTAAGCTTGAAAGTAGCTATGTTGAAGTGATACTTGGTCGCCTGAACATATTAAAATGCTACTCTTCCCGTGCCTCACGCCTACATAATGGTACTTGACTTCTTTCAACAATCTACTTAACATCTTCTAAAACAATCCATCAACCAAGATATTCATAATAATCCAAGACAATTTTAAGGAAAAAAAGGAAATATTGAGAAAAGGGAAATGTGACCTGTGGAATGGAAAGGTGGAGGGAAGAAAGGAATGAAACTAGAGGATTTAGAATAAGGAAAAAGAGATAAAAGGGAATAGAAATTAACCTCCAATATATCCAGGTAGAATTTTCCTCCTAAAAAGATCTTCCTACCTATGCAATAAAAACAGAATTTCCGTTACAGAATATTCTCTCAAATTTTTTTAACAATTTGGGAAGGGCATACTAGTTCTTTTTATAAATCATTAATTTCATGAAGATTTTTCTTCATGAACATAAGCAGACAAAAACGCAAATTAATAGTCCTTAATGTTCCAAAGAGTTTGATTAGTCCCAGAGGTTTATATTTTCTAAAGTGTGCTTTCATTAGAAGTGCTCCACTTCGCAAATCATTTAAAGCACATCCTCTTGCTATTAATACAAATACTATTAAATTAATTCCCAAAGGTCAATTGCTTACACCCTAGGATACTTCCAATGACCTAAAAGGGATGATATATAATGAACATCTACAATAATATTCTAAATAGAACTTGCTTTAATTTACATTAGTTTAAAAATAAATGTTACCACTTCTAAGGTAGAAAATCAGTAGAATTAAACCAGTAACAAAGAGGTGTCTTAACAAAGGCTGGGAAACAAAAGTCACAGGTGCAAAGTGCTAACTGGGAATTTGTATGCCACAGCTCTGATTCACCAACTCAAATATTTTCTTGACTGTCTATCTACAAGATACTGTGCAGTGTGCTGAGAGGGACACACAAGAAAACTAAATACCGTACCAGCACTCAAGACGCTCAAAATCTAATGAGCTTCACTTATCCTTTTGTATGCTTTTAAAATTTGGCTCAAAAACCCTGTCTCTCTCTGTTCATTGGCCCTAATCTCTCCTTAATGAAGGGATCACCTGAATAAGTGATTTGAGATAAAAATTGAGAACAGTGAAAAACAGGGATAAAATAATTGTGAAAAAAGAGATCAGGAGAAATGGCACTATATTATCTCAAAACCTGTATGTCTTCTTTAAGAGGGAGTCCCCACGGAAGAAGCTCAGAAAGTGAGCATCCCCATGAAGGCTTAATTCTCATATGGAAACTTGGTTAAGATACAAATCAACTCTGCTCAAAATCCTTACATGATCAGATATGTATTTATAGGAGCAAAGAAAAGGGGGTGGAAAGATGTACACTGAATCACAAGTGTTGGTTACCTCAGTGAGATGGCACTTCAGAAGTGGAGGAGAGATCATAACTTCCTTATTCTTTGACTTGTTACAGTGAGTACAAATTATTCTTCCAACTTAATAGGACACCTATGGTGTGTGAGTTAAATGAGATGGTATATGTAAACTTCTTAGCAAAATGTCTGGTACATAGTAATACTCAATATGTAACTTATATGACAAAAACTGAAAGCGCTCCAGTTGTCAACTGGGAATCATGGAAATGATGCTGAAAATGCAGGAAGGATACAAGCCCAGGGCTGAGGTAACTGCAGTTTCCTCTCACTATTTTTTATAAAGAGCCCCGACTAAGAAGAAAAGAAGGGTGTTTAGCAGTTATAACCTTTATCGGCTAGACTGAGAAAGGGTTTAACATGGTCTAAAGAATATAAAACATGCCTTCAGCTAATCTGATATAGGTAGTGAAATTTAGAAAGAATAAAAGTATTGACAAAAAGTCTATATTTTGCTTTTATATATAACCTGGTGTTGTGGGTTGAATTGTGTCCTCCAAAAAATATATTGAAATCCTAACCCTTGGTACCTATGAAACTGACCTTATTTGGAGACAGGGTCTTTGTGGATGTAATTTAGTTTTAGTTTTAGTTTCAAAAATGGTAAATATCAATAGATAAACCCACACAAACAAAAGTTTTGGGGTCCTTAGTAATTTTAAAGGGGTTCTGAGACCAAAAAGTTTGAGAACCACTGGTTGATATTAGCATCTATTTTTAATTGAAAAAAAATGGAATCAAACTATACCTAATATTTACACCTTTCCTTATCACTTAACAATATATCTTAGACAGTAATGGTAAGAATAGCCACTAACTGAGTACTTATTCGCGAAGTCCTGTGCCGAGTGCCTTGTATGGATTATTCCATTTAATTCCTACACTAATCCTGTGAAGCAGGTACTCAACTAGCACCCTGGATATTTCTGGTGCAGGTGATTGGATTGGAAGAGCACATTCTCAGAAATACTCATTAGCTATGTAACCTTGAACAAGCACCTATGTCAAGGGCTGTTATGAGAATTAAGTAATTTATATTTGTAAAGCACTTAAAATAACGCCTAGAACATAATAAACACTACAGAAATGTTCATCAGCATTTAGATGGTATTTAAAACTCTGAGTCTAAATGTCGTCATCCAGAGTTGTAGATGGAAATAGAAAGGAAGGCTTAGGACAGGCCAGGGGACACTTCAAATTTGGGAAGTTAGGAAGATGAGGAGAATCTAGCCAGGAAGACTGCGATTTCAGGAGAACTTAAAGAGCATGGTTTCCTAAAATAAATAAAATGTTTTAAGAAGGTTGTGATGACCTGTGTCAAATGAGAGGCCAGGATAGTGAAAGAGGTAGTGTTGCAGAGAGAGAGGGTGAAACAGGAATCAGGGAGAATGACTCAGAGGTCTGCAGAAAACTACCAAAAGGAGGCAAAACAGGTGGTAAAGTCTGAGAGCTTACAGTCAACTTTCAAAGGAGCTTTAGATGTTAGGGAAGAGAGGCAGACGATGATCTGGAAGCATGGACAAGGACCAAGGAAGACCGCTACCCCATATCAGGCCTTTATATTTGCCTCTGTTTCTTTCTTATCCCTCCAACTAGGACACCGCCAAAATCTTTAAGTTAATTTACTCTTCATACCCCAGGATACCTATTCAGGGAATCCCATATGAGACAAAATAGCTCCTCAAACCAGCCTGGTCCCAGGTCAAGGGTTCTAGTAGGAGCTAATCAATTCTAGGGACGCTTTAGAGGTTTGTACCCACCCTAGGGGAAACTCAGACTACCAACAAGCAGAGTGAATAAAAATCTGATGTCTGCCCTAAAACATATCTACTCACTGTAGGATTCTCCAGATCAGTGGTTCTTAATGGGTAATGATTTTGCACAGCCCCTCCCCTAGGGGACAAATGTCTAAAGACTAGCAGTGTCTAGAGACATTTTTGGTTGTCACACTGGGGAGCAACAAGGGGGTGGGCTGCTACTGCATCTAGTGGGTAGAGGCCAGCAATACTGCTGAACAGCCTACAATACAGGACACCCACAACAAAGACATGTGGCCCAAAATGTCAATAGTGCCAAGACTGGGAAATCATACCCTAGACCAAATGACCTCGGGCAAGAGGAGCTTTAAGAGGGCCCTCTTATCTGGGCACACAATCCCACCCATACCAGTTTACAGCAATTCTGACTGAGTATGGCTAAGGGGCCAGACCAGTCAGCCTTATGAATTCTATTTCCAATCTACTCAAATAGGGCCAGGGAAAGACAGAGGGAAAATTTGAGGTTAGCTAAATGGTAACAGTTAAAAAGAGAAAAATTGTGTCATATATCAAATGTTAATAAAAGAGGCAGAGAAGAACAAAAACAACAAAAATAAAATAAAATAAAAATTTTTTAAATTAAAAAAATAAAAGAGGCGAAATTCCCCCAAACGAGAACAAGCAAATAGACTTTCTTTAAATTTGAAAAAGACTTTCTTTAAATGTAACTCTTTTCATTTTGAATAATAAGTAACACCTTATAGTGAAGTTCAAAAGCCACCATGCTCTCTTATTAGCTCTATTCACTGCCAAACACTCCTTCAGTAAGGAAGGTGCTTTTGTATTCTTGACTGCAAAAGGAAGCTAATTAAAGTGAGTTTTTGAGAAAACATCCTGGGAATTCAAAATAGTTAATGTGTTGCTTTCAAAATGAGAAACCATGAACCTTGACATTAAGGAGCCTATGTTTTCTTACCTCATCAATATTTCACTTACAGGATCAATATTTTGATCGATAACCATCGGCAGCTGGCCTTCCCAGAATTCCCATTCATTCTCTTTCAGGATAAATCACCAATGAACAGTTTTTAACAGTTTTCCCTTTCTTAAGGAATTGCCAGAGAAATGTTTTAAAGAGTCTGCTTTCTACAGGGAAGGCATTCTGACTCTGCCATTTCTATGTCCACTTTAAAATCTGCACTAGGAAAGTTTCGACTGATGCATATGGGGTAGGATGGCTGTGTCTTAATGAAAACTTAGATCCTCCTGCCCTAATGCTTTATCAGCAGGCTGCCTGGAACCCAGCGTGCTGTTTTATCAGAGGAAGCTTCCCAGCAAGATGGTTCGTGTGCACGCTGTTGAAGGAGTGGCCCCTCAGGGAAGTCCCTGTCTACGCATGACCCGTGACCTGAGAGGAGCCAGGCTGGCCCAACTGTCTGCTGCAGGGCGGGGACCAGCTTCGGCTTTAACAGAGAGAGGGGCCTCAACCTCCCCTCCTCCGTTTAGGGTTCCAGCAGTTTCTGAAGGAAAGAGCACTTTGGATATTTCTCTTCAAAACAAATCTCCACCGTGTCTGACAGTGTCCTTCACTGGACTGTTACAACACTAGGGCCCATATCCACTGGATGCTCCGTAAACCCAGTCAAAAGGCAACATGTATTGGTAGTCTAATAATATGACAGATTTTTTTTTAGGAAAGTAACCCAAGAAATATATACATAGGATTAGAGATATATACATGTATAAGGATGTGTGTGCATACACATATGAAAAGAGAAGGAGAGAGACTAATTGATTCATTCAAGAAAAAGAAATCATAAATATCCCAAAATGCCCATCAGGGTAGAATAGTTCAGCAAATTAAGACATAATTATGTAATGGGTAAAAAGTAGGGAAAAAAGGTAAGCACGTCTACTATATGCCAGGTGTTTTCACATTATCTCATTTCATTGTCCCCATGACTCCCTCAGTTACGCTTTTAGGTAAGAATCATTATCCCCAATTTACAGAAGACAAATGAAAAGCCCATGAAAGGGAAGGAAGTTGCCCTGAGTCACAAAGCCAGTGAAGAGCAAAGCTGAGAGTTACTTGCAGGTTTTCTTACTCCCTGCCCAGCATTTATTACACTGGATCCCAAATTTTCCCCCAAGATCTATTTGTAGACTAAGTCAATAAATGGGATTGTAAATATAAAATAAGGATAAACAAAAATCAAACCATAGTATAGACATATTGGTTTTAATCATGTGAAATTTTATATGTATATACTAAAAATGATGACAATCAGCATGAGACTGATTGAAAAAAACTGGAATTAAAATCATCTGAGTTTGTTTTTCCTATGAAATTGCTTAAGCATATAATAAAGAAAATCACCAAAATCTGTTCCTCCATGCATGCCTGTCCCAGGCTAATTAAGGTTAAGAAAAGGCAATAAATATAAAATACCTTGTTAAAGGTTAAATGTGGCTGGGCCACTTTAAGATAGAGAAATACCCCATCCTTCATAAAATTCTCAGCTCTTTCAGGGACTGGTAGAGTTTCTGCACTATATCAAAAGCTGGAATTTCTGCAAGTTAAAAAGCTTTGCGAGCAAGTCATGTTTCTACAGAAATCTCCTTTTCTAAAATTTAGCACTTACACTATACAACATTCTTTAAATTCTTCCTTCGACCAAAAGAATTTAATCCTGGGAGATCCCCCTTGCAGTGGCTTTGCCTAAGAAGCATCTATCACCTTCAGTCAAGTTAGAATTATCTTGGAGTCTCCCTCCTCTGTTCCTCTCCTCACGTCTGGTGGCTATTTAATGGAGTAGCCAGAACCCGAGCCAGAAGTATGGGCCTCACTTGGGCCTTCACATTATACTGTAACTTGCAGAAATAACCAGGGGTGAGCCTGGAGTGCAGGTCCCCACCACCAAAGAGTAACTGGGAATTTACATGAACTACTGCCCTTCCAGAGTCAAACTGAGGAAAGGCGCACTGGGTTTACACAGTCCTGTTCTCAAACCCAAAAGCTGAGAATTGGGCAGGATGCCACTTTTATCTTACCCCGCGTTTCTTTTATTTTTATAATGGGCAGTTACCTGTCTCCTAATTCAGGAAGACAGTAGAAGAACAAAATGTTGACAAAGGCTTTCTGAGATTGTTTTTAAAAAGAAAATGGTTTATAAATACAATTCCCACTGGTGTCCATTTCTTTATGAAAAGTATTTCTTACTATGAAAAAAAAAATGTAGAAGTAAAAGTTTCTCAACTGGTTTCCCTTAAAACCACTGTTTTTATTTAAAGTTACATAATAATAACCTCCTTTGGTTCTCTTTTGTTTTAAAACTCTCACCTATTTTCTCTCTTATTATGTTGACTACCACTAATAAAATATCCTGATTCAAGAACCTAGGAAAATGCTTGAAGTGACTATAATAAGATTAGATCATAATGTTATTAAATTTGAGAGTAGCAATTTGAGCCATAGTTTATTCAAATCTTCCTAACAACTAAACACAAAAATGTCAGTTAGCTAAAATGGCTGATCTCATTCTTGGCTTCTGGCTACAGTCCCAAAGGTTAATAATAAGGATATCTACTGAGATTTCTTTAACAGGCCAGTCACTCTATTAAAAGCTTTGCATGTATTATCTCATTTAATCTTCACAACACTCCTAAGTAGTAATCATTATTATTAGTGTATTGTTATTGCTAAAGTTACTGTTATCCCCATTTTACAGATGAGGAAACAGGGCACAAACAAGTTGAGTAACTTGTCCAAGATTACTCATCTACTAAGTTTGGAGCTAGAACAGAACCCCAGCCCTTATGGGACCACCACACCATCAGTGGTACTATCTGCCCCATTCAGTGGGTTCCTCCTTCTGTAAGTCAGGTGCATTGTCACTGTTCCCAAACATGAATTCAAACTCACATCTCTCATCATTTTCACTGCTTCTCTGGTCCTCCCGAGTCTTCTGGCACACATTGCTAGCCTTCTTTTGATGTAGACCAAGACATTGGTGTCTCGTCCTGAAGAGGGAGACATAAAACACCAAAACTTAAAAAAAAAAACCAAGAGCTTTCACCTCAGCAGCAAGAAAAAATACAGAGGCATATTTTTCATGCCCCTAAAGGAAAACCTCAGAGAGAAGAGTCTGCTCCTTTGACTTTTCCTTACGGCTAGGAGCACTGACAACTTTGCTAATAGCAGAACGCAAACAGAGTAAAGTCAAAGTACTTAGACTTCCAAAGGTCAAATCATGTGACTATTAAGTCATGCTTTTGAGTTAGGATGTTGAATATTCGATAAATAAAATCATCTGCCACAAAGTGCTGGGAAAATGAACATACCCACATTGCATGAGGTTTATAAGCAAGAATTCCACATTCTTCTAGCGTGCATGCTTTTGGTGAAGATGCAAAGAGGTGAATCTCAGGTTGCATCCTGATGAACTATTTTTTTTTCCTTCTTGACATTAAGTCTGGAGAAGCCTCATCTTGAAGTTCTGTTTTACATTATTCTTTCCCTAACACTAGTGACATCATAATCATCTCCAGGTCCCCAAAGTAGTCAATTTTAAATGGCAACATAACACATTCCAGATATGACAATAGACCATGCAACAAAATGAAAAACTACCCTAGTGTTAGAGAAAGTATTGACAAGCTAAATAGTTGTAATAATAGTCACTAAAATGGCTCTTAAAAAGTACATTAACAACTTCTCATCTTAATCTCTTATTTAATTATGTGTATTTCTGGACATGTTTCCAGACCAGTGAGAACATGTATGTACTTAATCCTCAATAAAATTACCATGTTTTAGAAAAATATGACACACCTGTTATAGATTAAGTATATGTATAATATGCAGCTATTAAAAGATGTTAAGACCAAAGTCCTAACATTTCAAGTTTTAAACAATGAGAACAAGATGTGTGCTGAAAATCGGCCAAGTACCTACAAATTACTTTAAAGATGTGATTATATTTTTTTGGATAGATTTAGGCAACAGGTTGAAGGGATTAATTTACAGAAGAAAAGAAATAAAGAAAATTTCTCAAGTTATATTACAGATTATGTAATTTTATGTATTAATACTCATTTAATTCACAAAACAGACACTTACTATATATGTCTTCAAAATTCACTGTGTTATACATAATTTTTTTAAAAAAGCAAGATATAGATGGTGATTAGAGACTTATTAACATATATACTACTAAGAATAAAAATTAAAACCTGTGTATTGAGGGGTTATGTGGACAGACTTATATACACAGGCCACAATGCAAACATCTCACTGTACCTTAGTCATAGGGACTAATACATTCAGTTTCTGCACCAAATCCAGGCTTAACACTAAAACTTAATTTTATAATCTCAAATATGAAGGAGATACACTCCTACTCTCCAAGACGCAGGAGAGAGAAATGAGAGAAATTCCATTTTAAAGAAACAACCCAAAGTTTGGTTAGACAATGAAAACACTCCCTCTCACAAGGATCACTAAATTTCTGCTTAAACAACCAACAAGTTGACAAGTTGAGGAGCTCAAGAAATTCCAGAAATGATTTTGTCTTGTTTTTATACCATTCCCCCAAAATAACACTGACTCTCAGTTTAGTGTACTAAAATGAAAGGTCTCATTTTAAAGTTATGTTAAATAAAAGAAACCATTATTTTAAATAATTTAAATATAAAAAAAATACATAATTAGGAATTCATGGCTCTTTCTCCCTAGGAGCCAACAGCAGTGCTTCCTAAATAAGAGCTAAATACTGAGACAATCACCAATAGCTGTTATATTCTTAGCTGTCCTATTGCAACCCATGCTGTAGAAGACCCATAAGACAAAACCTCTGATAGCATTAACGCTAATTTAAGTCCTGTTTCCCAACTAGGATTTAAAATTATGGGGCAGAGAAGCAACTGATAAACAGAAATATGTAAGAATTCTGAGGAGAAAAAGGGTCACCATTAAAGGTTATTACCTTTATTTCTAGAGTTAAAAATCTATGGGCCGGCATGAAAACTTGAACAGTAATGAAGCTATAAGTTAATTATGTGCTGTGCTCTTGTGGGGAAGAAAAATTAATAAAAACAAAGAAAGGCAAAAAACAATATTTATTCTAAACTAGGAGAGATGTCTTTTGAACTGGACTGAAAATTTGCTCTCTCTGATTAATCATGTTACAATTCTGATCCCCCAACACGTCAACCTGGAGGAAACCTTACTATGTTGGGCTTCATACTGGGATCCATGATGCTGTAGCTGCTGAGAACGCCGGTAACAGCCGTCTCCAGCTTTCAGGGCCTGCTTAAACAGCTTTTCTGCTTCAGCAATGGTTGTTGCTTCTTCTTCAGCCAAGAGAATATAAGCAGTTGCACACCTGTCCATTCAGATAACAGCCGCCATCAATTACAAATCCAAGGACATTGTAATAGCTGTAGGAGTGCATGCAGAAGGGCAGGAGTTATGCCAAAACATGCAGAGTGGCCAACTGGTTCATGCACCCGTGTTCGTAGTTGTTGACACAAAATAATGGTACAAAAGAAATGTCTGTGTTTTAGCTTGAGAGGTAGGATGAGTAGTGTTAGGAGCGTAGGGACTCTGCCCCTTATTAGTGTGTCACTTTGGGCAAGTTATGACTCTGCCTCCCTGATGGAGAACAACATGGGATCCACGTGTTCACAGCGTTGTTGTGAAGGTTAAGTAAGGTGATGCATGAAAAGTGCTCAGTACAGTAGTAGCCAGCATGTGGTACATGCTCAACAATGTCAACTAACGATGGCAATGATAATAGCTGTTATTAAACATCTCCTTCTGACACTCAAAGTTAGAGATACCATAAAGTTTACTTTTATTTACTAAACACAGATTCTCTTTAGTCTAAGGATTTATTCAGAATGAGAAATTCATTAAATCAAGTAAGTTATTCATTTAACAAGCAGTGCTGCAACATTTCATTACAGTTAGCACTGGTTTTCTATGTCAGAGAAGAATACTGGAAGAACCTACAGGTAGAGTTATTTCAGAAGAGCTCAAAATTAGATTCAGCCTCAGTAGCAAACAAGGGTTAAATCTCACACCTTTAACAATAATAGCTACCACCTGTTGCTTAATTTATACTAAGCACTGTACCAGGCACTTAACATATATCGTCTCATTTAATCCTTTCAACAACCTCTAACGTAGGAAGTCAGAAAGGATAAACACTCAACTAACGAACAAGGGGAACTCTTGAAAATTTAAACCTTCCAAATCATAGAACAACAACCCAAATGCCAAAGAAAGGGAATGTAATAAGGAAATGGTGAGGCCAGAGCAGACCACACAGGTCCTGATCTGCACATATCCCTTGGCTTTCTCCACTGCCTCTCTTGTGGTCACTTCCCTACTTATCAGAACCTCCATCAGACCACAAGAGAGAAAATAAACAGAAAGTGAAACCAAATGTTACTTCTACTATTCATAAACTACAACAGCCAGGTAGGAAAAGGAGGCTGAATTTATGGCTTATGTGAGATTTGGGGTTACTAGTTAATCTTAGCCTTGAGGAGGGGTCTTGTAAGTTCTTTAGCCAGTCCCTCTAATTTCAGGCAGGACTGATCAACAGGGCTTTAAACTGAATGTGGGGAGGTAGGGAGAAAAAAATGCCCAGAAAAAAAGCTGTAAAACCAATCACTGTGGAAGGCAGCAGATATGACTTGGAGAGAACAATTATGATGCTAAAACTGCCCAGTGATTCATTGGAGAAATAAATGGGTTGGGCATTGGGAAGCAACACTTCAGGCTTCAGATGCCGACACATAAATATAGGTCCAGGGTAATGAAGTGAAAATTGAGATTATAATACTGAGTGGTGGACACAGTATCAGAGGAATTAGCTATAAGATTATAGTTGGTGGGCTGGGAACTCAAGACAGGTTGGGGCTAGCTTGCTTGCTTTGTTTGTTTATATTGCAAATAGCACTCTTAGGAGGAGAGGCAGAGTAGCACTACTGGCCAAGAAAACATACATCTATGTAGAAACTCATGAGTCTGGGGTAGAAACATGCTAAGAGCTTATGAGTGAAGGAGAAAGGAAAGAGCAGTAGAAGTGCTAATGGTTGGGGAGTACAGAACAGACTGCCCAGCTCAATGGAAGATAGAGATGATGCATCCTGTCACAACACAATACACATACAGAAGCAAGAAAGTATGGTGATGGGGGTGTCAACCATCCAGATATCTGCTAGAAGAAGTCTCATTTGGTTAGAAGTAGGGCACTCAACAGGTTCTTGACTTACTTTGGTAATAATTTTATCTCCCAGATGGTAGAGGAAGCAATTAGGGGAACTTCAACTCTGGACCTAATTCTGACCAAGAAGAAAAAAATAGTTGGTGAAATGAAAATTGATAGGAACATTCAGAGAGAGTTACTATGTCATTTCGGACTTTAGGATAATCAGAGAAGGTAAGGTGGACTTCAAAAACTTCAAAGAAAAGAGGCGTGATTCAATGGCATGAGACGCAGAAGGAAAAATGGTTTAAGAGGATTAAGCAGCTTCCAAATGTCTAATCAAAACTGCAATCACAAATGATCCTCTCAGGAAGAAAAGAGGGGTGACAAGTAACCACTATGGCTGCACAGAGATCTCTCACAAGGTCATATTTCTAAAGGACATGTAAAAAAAGATGGAAAGAGGGCATGTAATGAAGGGCTACAAGAGTAATGAGCTTTTCAGAATAATGTCAGGAGAGCTACAACTCCACGTTAGCTGAAGCTTGCAAAACAAAATAAAGGCAAAACAAAAAATGCTAAAGACAACCATCTATTCCCTGTTTTCAAATTATGTTTAAGGCCCTATCACCACCCCCACTTCTCCAAAACCATGACAAATATAAATAAGCAAAAAAGACAAACAACACAACAACAACATCAAAACAAGGAAAGTTTATAGTTAGTAGCAGCAGATAATAAAGAGAAAACAAAACTCTCTAACTCCTATTTTGTTCCTGGTTTCTCCATCAGGGAGAATGATTGTCAGACTGACAAAGGGAGAAGAAATTAAACCCTAAAATGAATAAAAAGATGTAAGATAGCAAGTAACTGATCTATTGTAAATGAATTATTGTACTGGGATAGGCAAATCCCAGGAAGCCAACAGATCTTGTAGGCAGCCCACGGAATTGCTCTCTGTGTATTGTTAAGGAATCACAAAGAATGGAGAGGTTCTAGAAGATGAGATGACTAATGTAGGAAAAATGTTCAAAAAGGGGAAGAAGGCAGACTTCCCAAACTACAGAACAGTGATTTGGAAAGATATTCTAATGGATTATTAAAGGGATAGTTTCTAAGCATTTTTAAAAGAAAGTAGTGAATGCTGGAAGCTAGCTTAAATTCACTAAGAATAAATAAATCAGGTTGTGCTAGCTTAATGTACTCTAATGGATTTACTGTACATTAAAGATCCATAGCTACAACTGGCATTTTTAAGATCAAAATGCAGAAATATGGGTTGAATCACAGTGTAACTGGGTGGCTTAGTAATTGGTTGTACAATAAATACCAAAGGGTGATGATCCATGAAGACATGAACCTGCAGGGTGGTTTCTATATGTCATGTCACAGGGTTCTATCCCTGGTCCTGATACTTTTATTAGAAACATGGATGACACATAGAAGGCAGGCATATCAAATTTGTAGATGACAAGAAACTGGAAAATAAATATGTTGCATGACAGAATCAGAAACCAAATAGATCAACAGGTTACACTGGCAGGATTTCCAACTCTCAAGTAAATCTTTTCACTAAGACCTCTGAAGATTCTGTAACCTTCTTCAGAAAAATCATAAAATAGTTTAACAATGACCACTTGGCAGGGAGAGTGTCGAGGTGATTCAAGCACCAGACGGGTGTTTGAGCTAGAAGACCTTCAAGGTCTCTGCCAACCCTGAGCTTTTATGACTCTAACTTTAAGAATCTTTCTCATTTCCTGACATCTACAGACGAGACTTCCCAGCCTTCCTTGGTGACTCACAGAATGTTTAACAGCACTAAAGATAGCATTTCCTCTTATCTTTGTCTTCATCTTGAAATACTTTTAAAGTATAATTTCTTCACTTTATGTTTTTACTATGTTTTCCCTACTAGCAGAAGTTCTACCTAGAAAATGTGATGGCAGAGATGAGCATTCTACATCTGGAAAAATGTCCCTGTCACAATGTTTTAGATATGTAAAGCACTGTATTTATTTTATGTCCACACATTATTCCATGGCTAGCCCTTGAAGGATTTAATTTAGGGTCATAGCAAAGCCACTAAATTGTTCTCTAAAATGACTAAAACTACCTTCACATGGATGTCCTTTATAAAAAAATTTTTTTTAATAAATTAATACCACCCCCAGAATAATCCTCAAGTTCAAATGCATAGTTTAAGTATCCCATGAATGGCAACTGAATACATTCAGCAAGCAAGATTTCCCCCCACTTACTCATTTATCTCTAAGGCTTCATGGGCTGCAGAAATCCTAGCTTGGGGGTTTCTCTCTCTCCAGGCTTTCTGCATTACTATTTTAGAAAAAGAGAGAAAAGCATGTCAATAAATACTTTAAAAGACTCAGTACAGGGCAATAGCTAAATTAATAGCTTTCAGCTTGAATTACAAGAGAACAGTTCACTTACCAAGTGGGTTAGCCCAAAACTCCAAAGTCACACAAATACATTCTAATTTGCTATTCCATTGTCCTTCAATTGCTGATATCAAATCTTTCTTATGCTCACAAAACTAGAGATCTAATATCTTATAGACTAACCCATAGTCTATAATCATAGAGACTTAATCTTGATTAAGATTTCTTAATCAAGAAAAGAAAAGGCATTCTAACAGATATTTAATATTTCTTTTGCTCATTAATATCATTTGTTGTTAGAGAACATATATTATTTTACACATTTTGGGATGAGATTGCTACTAATCTCTTACTTCTGTTTAGACACAACACAATTTTTATTGGTCATTTTCCCAAACACTTGCTACAGGATCTGGATATTAGAACATTCTAAAACCACTGGAAGAATTACGAGTTGGATCAGAAAAAAGTGCTTTAGGCTTTTGCTTAACATGCGTACCTGTTCCCAAAGTTTGCTGCAAACCCAGTTTTTATATAGCAGAGCAGTTTGTGAATATACTGTGGGAAGCTTAATGCTTGGAATTTTCATTGTACTATGTATCCACCATGGCAAGGGTACCTTTTTAAAAAGGGTAACGATATCCTTATCTAATTTGTTTTATAAATTTGTATCTTCTAAGTTAGTTTCTTAGGTGCATGTACATATTCTTTTTTTTTAAAGGTTTTTTTTTTTTCACCTATTTACTTTAAGTTTGGTAATATAAAAAATATCAGTAGGATTATATGGAACTCAAGCTGTATGAAATGCATGCTAAACAAAGTCTTTTCTAGGGTGGAAAACAAATCTGCATTCCAATAACCAAGTCCATGCCCCCATTCAATGCTAGTGAACCTGCAAATAGGCATATAAATCACTACAATATATTCATTAATTATTTGGGTTCACTGAATTTCTAACTAGAATATCATCAAGGAGACATGACCTTTCACTCTATCTCAACCAAGGATTTAGTTAGCTTCATGGTATATTTTTTTAAAATAACATTTTAAATTATAAAGAGGGGACCCATTTCTATATTAATACTTCATTGTGATAAAGCCTTTATTTAAGTATCAACAATCTGGGTTTTACTGGTCAATCTCCAATTTAATATTTTATTCATCAGGGTTTTTGTAGAGCAGATATTCCACAAGTAGTAACCTTGATCTTTAAAACAAACCAAAAAGCCCTCCCACTCAGTAACTATCTAAAGGATTTTCCATACTTGCATCTGCAGGACGCAGATGGTCCGAGTCACAAGTAAAGAATGTCTGGTGGTCCTGGGCAGAGAGATTCATGTCATAGTAAGTCAGAGGCTCTCGTCCAGTCACCCAAGTGTACCTGTAAAGGAGAAATAAGATGGTCAGACACTTTTGAGGGAGGAAAGCAAGACCTACAAAATATTAAGCTGCATAGGTGTTGAACCATAACACACTAACTGAGTACTATTGCCAATAAATAAAAAAATAATCATCCTAGTCTCCCTTTAGGAAGTATATCAGCAGAAAAAAAGTAAAAAAATATTCTGCTATATTTTTGTCTTAAAATTTTAGTAGCACTAGCTAATGAAAACCTTCCCTAATTAGTATTATGAATAGAGATTTCCCCAAAGCTATGAAAATTCTTATCTGCCTAATTACTCTGCAAAATAAAATTCTAACATTACTTCTGTGGCATCTTTATAACCATGTTCCAGGTAAGCTTCAAAATATTTTGACTACATAATATATAGTGAAAAGAATAACTGTGATAGAAAATCTCTAAAAACCACACATTTTTGTATGTTATCCTAATTCCAATGCTAAAATATTTATAAAATGGAAAAATCAAAACATTTGAGGATAGCATCAAAAAATGGAAGCACTCTACAGACTGTTAAATGACCCCTAAATGAACCTGCAAAAACATTTAGTGCTGTCTTTGCTCTCTGAACTAGACCCATTTGTTTCCCAAGCTGTCAAAATGCTTACCGATTATATTCAGCACCCCTAAATAAATTTAGTGGATTTCGCCATACTTTGCATTCTGCAACAAAGAGAAATGCAAAAATGTTACACATAAGTTCAGAGACACTACAAGCTAATTAATTCAGCAAAACACCCTTCCTGGCCATTTGATAAGATAATTTTATTCTCTATCCTCTACATGGGAAGCAATGTGGAAAAACTCTGGGTAGTTAATCAGGAAATGTAGCTCAGGCACCAGGACTTTGGAAAGTTTCGTCTAATCTCTCCAGACCCAAGTTTCCTCATTTGTTAAATCAAGGCACATGCCAAGAGCAGCTAGTTCATAACCCCTATAGTCACTTCAAGAGGTCCAAATAGATTGTATAAATTTATTTCTAAATTATAGGTAGAAGGTATAGGTAGAGGTAAAACTACTTTCTGTTACTCTAAAATATATCTTACAATAACTACCTATATAACAAGGTAAATTTAACCTCCAGAGTACAATATGCAAAGAACCTTAGACTCTTAATTAGGGCCTATGCTAATATTGATTTTGTGATAATTCACCAGGTTGCTTTTACATTGCTGTAAAGGAGTGGTAAGAAAATAATTACTAAAGTTACCATTATGGTAGAGAGAAATGCTATGAAAATAAATTGTTTTCAAGTACTTTAACATTGTTTACTTATGCAGACACAGGTAATTAATCATCATACTAATATCATAATGTTAGCATGTACTAATAGATTATACATCTTGTTATACAAGGACCACAGACAGAACCATAGGACTTTAATTTAGAAAAGTCAACCATTAGCTTTTAAGACTGTGTTATAGTAAATGCGTGACTAATAATCTACAGTTCTTTTAAAACAGTCTATGATTAAGAGCTTCTAATGATTCAGAATGCTACATTTCTTTGGATGAAAAATTCTTTATTAGAAAATAAGATCAGTTAACAGTATTTAAAAATCTATGTGCGCTGTCAGCCAAAAAACACACCCAAAGACATAGATACACAAAAGTGAGCAATTATTACAGAAATTGAAAGAACATTAAAGGCCATGGATGATTCATTAAGATTCTACCCTCAATCCTGTTACATTCAACATCCATCTGTTCACCCACCCATCCATCCATCCATCCATCCATCCGTCCAGTATGCATTAACTGAGCACCCAGTGGGTGAAACAAACAAGTAAACCATCAATTACAATACAGCGTGAAAATGGAGGAAAACATAAAGCACTATGGGAACACTGTGTAATCTCAATAAATTTTTGTTAAAATAGTGAAGGAAAGGTGTACACATAACAGGAAATCATGTTTTTATTTAAAAAAAATAAATTTATCTTTAAATTAGGGCAGGATCCCACCTGAAATTTACTTAATGTTTGGAAACAATGTTCCTAAATTTTTTGTCACTTAGCTTAACTTGCCATTTAGGAAATGATGTTTGCTCAGTTAGTTCAGCATTTTTGAATTTTGCTCTTGAGAAACTGAGATTCGAAGGCTGTCATTTCATATGACACTAATTAGAAAATTATGCTTCCCTTTTTTCCAGACATAAAGCTCCTTAGTGGGATCACTAAAGTACTCCAGATCATGGCTTGAAACAACTGGTGAGCCAAACAACCATGATCTCAGTCCTCACGGCTTTTATAGCTCTTAGGTCCTCACCACTCTCAACCCCTCCTAAGAGGATGTCTTTCAAGATTCCAAGTGCTCTTCTTAAAGCTTCATGAATATTGCTAGGTTTGTATTTAACACGTAATAAACATGCACACAAATTTGTGTGCAATCATGGTCATTTTAGCATTATTTACAATAAAATAGGACATTTGGGGAGAAGCCTCTTCCCCACCAAATTTCATCTGAAATATCAGTAAAAAGGTTATGGCAAATACTTTGTCTCCAACAAATATATTGCCTGGAAGGATAAGTGCCATTCAAATATCAATTGACAAATTATAAAGAAAATTGTCTTCAATTAAAATTTTAACTCTATTATACATTAGATGCAAATGAAATTATTTCTAAATAAAAATAACTCCAAATAGAAATGGTGTGTATACCTAAAGTATTACTGAGCAGTATGTAAAAATGCCATCTTTTTTTAGGAACTGCCATGATATAGCCAGCAGGGGGTGCTGCAAACATTTTGAAATATTGTTTTTATGACTTCTACTAGAGAACTGAACTTTTAAAAAAAAACATTGTTAATATCAGTGTCATACATGTGGTCTGTATTCAGTTTCTTCAGCTATTCCTGAAACTTAGAAATGAGTACCTAAGTAAATATAACAGATGTAAAATGTTCTGAATGAGAAAAAACATGTGATGAAGAAATATATAAGAAATGTCTTCATGAGCTATATCTTTCAAGTTGAGGGTGCAGAGCAGGTACAATTTTCTTTTAAGAAATAAGCAATCTAGAGGTCGAATAAGAACACATGTAAAAAATTTCACTTCAAATTAGGTCATAGCTACATTAATTTCCTCTTTGCTGCTTTGTTTCATAATTTTATCTTTACTACGAAAACTCTCTTGGTCTGGAATCACTCTAGGGAACATACCCCATAAATATCAGACTACCAGATGGTTTCATGATATGGACAAAGGCTGTAAATGCCAAAAGTATCATAATATGAAGATTTAAGTCAATAAATTAAACTCAGGTCTCCAGAGGGTAAAAGTTTTTCTACATGAGGTCCAGTTTCTTATCTTACTTGTATCTTTGAGAAATAAATTTCTTATTTAAGTCTGAATTAAAATTTTACCTCCAAAAGGTATTTTCCATTATCCATCAATATCAACAATTTTAGTGCTCTTCAGAAGCACTAAACGTTGACTGGGACTCATCAAGGGCTTGCTAACATCATTAATAGTTCAGTTAAAAATATGCCCTTGATACAATTAACATGTTCTCTCTGATTCCATCTGTAGTAGCCCACAGAGGAGTCTCTACCCATAACTGCTGATAGGAATGTTCAGACCTCACCATGCACACAAGAATGCAATTCAAGAGAAAGAGAAGCAGTAAACATTGGAATAGCGCTTGTTTAGTTCCCAAAGGAACTAAATGGAGAACAGATTCCATTCACCCATAGGATGACAATAAATTTCTGTGTGGGAGATAAAGAACATAAAAAATAATACTTACCACCATCAAGGACTTATAAAATCATGCTCCAATCTTTTTTTCAGTCTTCCCTCTCACCATTCCCTACCAAAACTTTCCATCTCAGTGATACTTATTTCTTGCCTTTTCATACTCAGTTAATTCCTCCAGAATGCCCACCTCATAGGACTGAGTGGTTTAAACATGTATAGAGTGGCTATTATGCATTAGTCCTTGCATGAGGTCCTGGGTTACAAAAAAAAGATGCAGTTTATGACCTAGGGGAGCTTATACTGGGTTGGTTAAAAAGTTCATTCAGGTTTTTCCATAACATCTTACGAAACGAACGAACTTTTTGGCCAACCCAACACACTGGTAGAAAAAGGAAAAGGGCAGTGAACCACTGTATGGCATCCAGATGAAGAAGCTCCCTAGAAGGAATAAATGTACTGAGAGAACAAAAGACTTTCCCCTTGTCAAAGTCCTCAAGGAAAAAGAGAACTTAATTCTCAGAAAAACCAAAATGCTCTAAAGTCACAGGGCTTTTAATCACATGGAAGAAAATATTTTTCTACATCCAACTTATTTAACTCTGAAAACCTTTTTTCCCTAAAATTAAAAATATATACATAGAGAGAATCCCCACTCCTAGGACCTTCAGATATACAAATAACTAATTTATAGCCTAGGAAGATGTATCTTTTTTTATACCAAAAAGTTACCACCTCTTCCCAGGATCTGAAATGTAATAATGACAGTAATACTATTACAAATAGCAACAACAGCAACTTGTGTCATAGTTATGAGCTTGATTTTCATTGAGCCTTTCTATAAAAAGGCTTAAAGCTCTAGTCATCTAAATTCCTAACATAAGTTAGTGAGGGTCACAGAGTAGGCCCTTTTTATAGAAGTAAAGAGTAAAAGCATAGAAAAGCTACATAATTTCCCCAAGGTAAAAGTAAATGAGATTAAAGTCTGCTATCCAGATTGCCTAACAATTACCCAGAATATACAACAGACCTGTTACCCTGCAACATCATATTTTAAAAATCCTGTGACCTCATCAATTAAATCTTCTACTAGAGGAACAGTTTTGAAAATTCCTCTGGGGAAACGTTAGGCACTTTGAAATAATACTTTTAAACATTTTAGTTCCAAAGTACAACAGAGAAGGGCCCTAACTAATGTTTTCTCGGATATATTATGACAATCAAGATTAACCCCAAGCCAGTCAATTTCTGACATGTGATTCTGCATTTATTTATTAGCTTTGCTATCTCAGAAATGAATACCCAATTCTCTACATCATACAGGTCAATCTTAAGCAATCATTAAGAGTAACAAAATATCCATTTTATTTTTTTAAGTCTTTATTGAATTTGTTACAGTATTACTTCTGTTTTATGTTTTGGTTTTTTGGCCACGAGGCATGTGGGTTCTTAGCTCCCCGACCAGGGATCGAACCTGCACCCCCTGTATTAGAAGGCTAAGTCTTAACTGCTGGACAGCCAGGGAAGTCCCCCATTTTCTTAAATAACTAAGCTTTAACTGTTTTCATAACTTTTTGAAATAATTATTTTGAAAAGATTACTAGAAGTAAAGGCACAAAGTAATATGTAGGTAGCTTTCAATTCAACAAATATATTACTCTCTCAAATTCCTTTCTGGAATGAGAAAAGGTATAAATAATTATGAGTTTTAAGACCATTTTTATTGATCTGCTTTATTCAAGACAGTGTACAAATTTCTTCAAGAATATTGCTAAAATGGCTAAATCTCTGTGTCTCTCATACATTTCTCATTGGTCATTTCTGACCGAAGTCAATCAACTCTACCAAATAACGTGAAAACTGTGAAATAACTTTATTAAATAAATGTTCACCAGGGGCCAAAAGTGTTTTTGAGGCATTTTCACCATTCAACTGGAGAGCTAATCTATCCTAGAACACAAATTTTAGTGGCAAAAGATTTTAAAAGACGTAATAAGCATTGGCTAAGAGAATCATTTTCAACACATAAGTAGATTATGGCAAGTATAAACTGAGTTTCCCCTGACTGAGTCTATTAGAGAGCAACTCTAAAGTTCCTGGACATAAAGCAACTTGCAATTTGCTGACAGATATATTTGAAATGCAAGCTCTGAAAGGCCTGGTCTTAGGATATATCTTTACAACCTACCTGAGTTCCTTCAATCTCCACTGCTTTTCTTTAATTTATTACCTGTATTTAATTAGTGCTTGAACTGCCTCTAGTAATGTAATGAACCGTAATTTAGAATCCCAGGAGAAATTCTTATTAGAAGTTTTACATAATAATGTATATGAGCTCAGGAGACACGCTGAGGA
This sequence comes from Eubalaena glacialis, assembly GCF_028564815.1. NCBI lineage: Eukaryota > Metazoa > Chordata > Mammalia > Artiodactyla > Balaenidae > Eubalaena > Eubalaena glacialis. Next base: position 95,662,171 of record NC_083723.1, on the reverse strand, counting down.
GGCAAAGCAAGAGTGTCAGAGGACGCTGGCCCACCGGGGACCTGATACTGGGGTTGGGAGACCGGGGTTCGGACCGGAGGTAGCACCCCTGCCTTCCAACACCACCGACAGGCGGGGAAGAGAGGCGAGGGACCCTGGGCAGAACGAGAAGGGTGGCCCAGTTCGCCATGAATGTCCATCCGTTGTCTGGCACGGCTTGGGCCCGGCCCCGGCGAGCCAGACGTCACCACATCCATCGATCGACATCAAAGATAGAGAGATTTTTGTCACCTACAGTGGAACTGAAGATAAGAAAGATGATCAAAGGAAGAAGAGGACTTCAGGAAAAGCCAGTAAAGAGTGCTGAGAGAAGAAGACTGAGGCACAGAGGTGGAATCCTTCACCTGCAATCACACAGCTGCTGTGTGGCTGACAGGGTCTTGGCGCTCCGGCTGGTGTCAGGCCTGAGCCTCTGAGGTGGGAGAGACGAGTTCAGGACATTGGTCCACCAGAGACCTCCCAGCCCCATGTAATATCAAATGGCAAAAGCTCTCCCAGAGATCTCCATCTCAACGCTAAGACCCAGCTCCACTCAATGACCAGCAAGCTACAGTGCTAGACACGCTATGCCAAACAACTAGCAAGACAGGAACAAAACCCCACCCATTAGCTGAGAGCTGCCTAAAATCATAAGTACACAGACACCCCAAAACACACCACCAGACGTGGTCCTGCCCACCAGAAAGACAAGATCCGGCCTCATCCACCAGAATACAGGCACCAGTCCCCTCCACCAGGAAGCCTACACAACCCACTGAACCAAACTTACCCACTGGGGGCAGACACCAAAAACAACGGGAACTACGAACCTGAAGCCTGCGAAAAGGAGACCCCAAACTCAGTAAGTTAAGCAAAATGAGAAGACAGAGAAATATGCAGCAGATGAAGGAGCAAGATAAAAAACCCACCAGACCAAACAAATGAAAGAGGAAATACGCAGTCTACCGGAAAAAGAAGTCAGAGTAATGATAATAAAGATGATCCAAAATCTTGGAAATAGAATGGAGAAAATACAAGAAATGTTTAACAAGGACCTAGAAGAACTAAAGAGCAAACAAACAATGATGAACAACACAATAAATGAAATTAAAAATTCTCTAGAAGTAATCAGTAGCAGAATAACTGAGGCAGAAGAATGGATAAGTGACCTGGAAGATAAAATAGTGGAAATAACTACCATAGAGCAGATTAAAGCAAAAAGAATGAAAAGAATTGAGGACAGTCTCAGAGACCTCTGGGACAATATTAAATGCAGCGACATTTGAATTATAGGGGTCCCAGAAGAAGAAGAGAAAAAGCAAGGGACTGAGAAAATATTTGAAGAGATTATAGTTGAAAACTTCCCTAATATGGGAAAGTAAACAGTCAATCAAGTCCAGGAAATGCAGCGTCCCATACAGGATAAATCCAAGCAGAAACATGCCAAGACACATATTAATCAAACTATCAAAAATTAAATACAAAGAAAAAATATTAAAAGCAGCAAGGGAAAAGCAACAAATAACATACAAGGGAATAGCCATAAGGTTGACAGCTGATCTTTCAGCAGAAACTCTGCAAGCCAGAAGGGAGTGGCAGGACATATTTAAAGTGTTGAAAGGGAAAAACCTACAACCAAGATTACTCTACCCAGCAAGGATCTCATTCAGATTTGACAGAGAAATTAAAACCTTTACAAACAATCAAAAGCTAAGAAAATTCATCACCACCAAACCAGCTTTACAACAAATGCTAAAGGAACTTCTCTAGGCAGGAAACACAGAGAAGGAAAAGACCTACAATAACAAACCCAAAACAATTAAGAAAATGGTAATAGGAACATACGTAACAACAACTACCTTAATGTAAATGGATTAAATGCTCCAACCAAAAGACAGAGACTGGCTGAACGGATACAAAAACAAGACACTTATATATGCTGTCTACAGGAGACCCACTTCAGACCTAGGGACACATACAGACTGAAAGTGAGAGGATGGAAAAAGATATTCCATGCAAATGGAAATCAAACGAAAGCTGGAGTAGCAATTCTCATATCAGACAAAATAGACTTTAAAATAAAGACTATTACAAGAGACAAAGAAGGACACTACATAATGATCAAGGGATCAATCCAAGAAGAAGATATAGCAATTGTAAATATTTATGCAGCCAACAAGAGCACCTCAATACATAAGGTAAATGCTAACAGCCATAAAAGGGGAAATCGACAGTAACACAATCATAGTATGGGACTTTAACACCCCACTTTCACCAATGGACCGATCAGCCAAAATGAAAACAATAAGGAAACACAAGCTTTAAATGATACATTAAACAAGATAGACTTAATTGATATTTCTAGGACATTCCATCCAAAAACAACAGAATACACATTCTTCTCAAGTGCTCATGGAACATTCTCCAGGATAGACCATATCCTGGGTCACAAATCAAGCCTTGGTAAATTTAAGAAAGTTGAAATCGTATCAAGTGTCTTTTCCGACCACAACGCTATGAGACTAGATATCAATCACAGGAAAAAAATCCGTAAAAAATCCAAACACATGGAGGCTAAACAATACACTACTAAGTAACCAAGAGATCACTGAAGAAATCAAAGAGGAAATCAAAAAACACCTAGAGACAAATGACAGTGAAAACATGACAACCCAAAACCTATGGGATGCATCAAAAGCAGTTCTAAGAGGGAAGTTTATATCAATACAATCCTATCTCAAGAAACACGAAACATCTCATATAAACAACCTAACCTTACACTTAAAGCAATTAGAGAAAGAAGAACAAAAAACCCCCCAAAGTTAGCAGAAGGAAAGAAATCACAAAGATCAGATCAGAAATAAATGAAAAAGAAATGAAGGAAACAATAGCAAAGATCAATAAAACTAAAAGTTGGTTCTTTGAGAAGATAAACAAAATTGATAAACCATTTGCCAGACTCATCAAGAAAAAAAGGGAGAAGACTCAAATCAATAGAATTAGAAATGAAAAAGGAGAAGTAACAATTGATACTGCAGAAATACAAAGGATCATGAGAGATTACTACAAGCAACTCTATGCCAATAAAATGGACAACCTGGAAAAAATGGACAAATTCTTAGAAAAGCACAACCTTCCGAGACTGAACCAGGAAGAAATAGAAAATATGAACAGACCAATCAAAAGCACTGAAATTGAAACTGTGATTTAAAATCTTCCAACAAACAAAAGCCCAGGACCAGATGGCTTCACAGGTAATTCTGTCAAACATTTAGAGAAGAGCCAACGCCTATCCTTCTGAAACTCTTCCAAAATATAGCAGAGGGAGGAACACTCCCAAACTCATTCTACGAGGCCACCATCACCCAGATACCAAAACCAGACGAAGATGTCACAAAAAAAGAAAACTACAGGCCAATATCACTGATGAACATAGATGCAAATATCCTCAACAAAATACTAGGAAACAGAATCCAACAGCACATTAAAAGGATCATACACCATGATCAAGTGGGGTTTATGTCAGGAATGCAGGGATTCTTCAATATATGCAAATCAATCAATGTAATACACCATATTAACAAATCGAAGGAGAAAAACCATATGATCATCTCAATAGATGCAGAAAAAGCTTTTGATAAAATTCAACACACATTCATGATAAAAACTCTCCAGAAAGTGGGCATAGAGGGAACATACCTAAACATAATAAAGACCACATATGACACACACACAGCCAACATCATTCTGAATGGAGAAAAACTGAAACCATTTCCACTAAGATCAGGAACAAGACAAGGTTGCCCACTCTCATGGCTATTATTCAACATAGTTTTGGAAGTTTTAGCCACAGCAATCAGAAAAGAAAAAGAAATAAAAGGAATCCAAATCAGAAAAGAAGTAAAACTGTCACTGTTTGCAGATGACATGATACTATACATAGAGAATCCTAAAGATGCTACCAGAAAACTACTAGAGCTAATCAATGAATTTGGTAAAGTTGCAGGATACAAAATTAATGCACTTCTGAAATCTCTTGCATTCCTATACACTAATGATGAAAAATCTGAAAGAGAAATTAAGGAAACACTCCCATTTACCATTGCAATGAAAAGAGTAAAATACCTAGGAATAAACCTACCTAAGGAGACAAAAGACCTGTATGCAGAAAACTATAAGACTCTGATGGAAAAAATTAAAGATGATGCAAACAGATGGAGAGATATACCATGATCTTGGATTGGAAGAATCAACATTGTGAAAATGACTCTACTACCCAAAGCAATCTACAGATTCAGTGCAATCCCTATCAAACTACCAATGGCATTTTTCACAGAATTAGAACAAAAAATTTCACAATTTGTATGGAAACACAAAAGACCCCGAATAGCCAAAGCAATCTTGAGAAAGAAAAATGGAGCTGGAGGAATCAGGCTCCCTGACTTCAGACTATACTACAAAGCTACCTTAGTCAAGACAGTATGGTACTGGCACACAAACAGAAATATAGATCAATGGAATAGGATGGAAAGCCCAGAGATAAACCCACACACATATGGTCACCTTATTTTTGATAAAGGAGGCAAGCATATACAATGGAGAAAAGACGGCCCTTCAATTAAGTGGCGCTGGGAAAACTGGACAGCTACACGTAAGAGAATGAAATTAGAACACTCCCTAACACCACACACAAAAATAAACTCAAAATGGATTAAAGACCTAAATGTAAGGCCAGACACTATAAAAACTCTTAGAGGAAAACATAGGCAGAACACTCTATGACGTAAATCACAGCAAGATCCTTTTTGACCCAGCTCCTAGAGAAATGGAAATAAAAACAAAAATAAACAAATGGGACCTAATGAAACTTAAAAGCTTTTGCACAGTAAAGGAAGCCATAAACAAGACAAAAAGACAACCCTCAGAATGGGAGAAAATATTTGCAAATGAAGCAACTGACAAAGGTTTAATCTCCAAAATATACAAGCAGCTCACGCAGCTCAATATCAAAAAAACAAGCAACCCAATCTAAAAATGGGCAGAAGACCTAAATAGACATTTCTCCAAAGAAAATATACAGATTGCCAACAAACACATGAAAGGATGCTCAACATCACTAATCATTAGAGAAATGCAAATCAAAACTACAATGAGGTATCAGCTCACACCAGTCAGAATGCCCATCATCCAAAAATTTACAAACAATAAATGCTGGAGAGGGTGTGGAGAAAAGGGAACCCTCTTGCACTGTTGGTGGGAATGTAAATTGATACAGTCACTATGGAGAACAGTATGGAGGTTCCTTTAAAAACTAAAAATAGAACTACCATATGACCCAGCAATCCCACTACTGGGCAGATACCCTGAGAAAACCATAATTCAAAAAGAGTCGTGTACCACAATGTTCATTGAAGCTCTATTTACAATAGCCAGGACATGGAAGCAACCTAAGTGTCCATCGACAGATGAATGGATAAAGAAGATGTGGCACACATATACAATGGAATATTACTCAGCCATAAAGAGAAATGAAATTGAGTTATTTGTAGTGAGGTGGATGGACCTAGAGTCTGTCATACAGAGTGAAGTAAGTCAGAAAGAGAAAAACAAATACTGTATGCTAACACATATATATGGTATCTAAAAAAAAAAAAAAGGTTCTGAAGAACCTAGTGGCAGGACAGGAATAAAGACACAGACATAGAGAATGAACTTGAGGACACGGGGAGTGGGAAGGGTAAGCTGGGACGAAGTGAGAGAGTGGCATGGACATATATACACTACCAAATGTAAAATAGATAGCTAGTGGAAAGCAGCTGCAGGGCACAGGGAGATCAGCTCGGTGCTCTGTGACCACCTAGAGGGGTGGGATAGGGAGGGTGGGAGGGAGACGCAAGAGGGAGGAGATATGGTGATATATGTATACATATAGCTGATTCACTTTGTTATACAGCAGCAACTAACACAACATTGTAAAGCAATTATATTCCTATAAAGATGTTAAAAAATGTATATGATATATATTTATCTTATATAGAGATTAAAATGAGATGATTTGCAACAGGAAGCCAAGTGACTATAACCAGAGTTTGTCTAAAGATCCAGTTCTATGCAAGAGGCTATTAAAGTGTCTCAGAGAATTTAAACTTGACTTTGACAAGGATACTTCTAATGTGATGGAGCACCCTGCACTTTTCTAAATATCTTGAAGAAGGTGAACACTGCAAACCTTTGTCTTTATGACATCTTATTTGAGAACAGGGCAAATTATCAAACAGATGTTCCCAGGAACCCAAATTCAGAATGTTACTGGACCCTGAGAATCCCTTCCCTTAAGATAGGGAGAAGTTGGACACATTTTAAATCCCTGTCATCAGTTCATAAGTTAAGTTGAATTAAGAAATGGCAGCAAGAAACATGGTGACATGGAAAATATATCAGCAGGGTTTATCAGAAACTGTATATTTGTGAGAAAAATAGCAGTTTAGCTCCCAAATAAATCGAGATAAATGAAATGTTCATAAATGTTAACCTAAACCAGACAATCTGAAATTTGGCTAGATTAAGAAGCTGTGGGACTTCCCTGGTGTTCCAGTGGTTGAGAATCCGTCTTGCAATGCAGGGGATGCTGGTTCCATCCCTGGTCGGGGAACTAAGATCCCACATGCTGCAGGACAACTATGCCTGCGCGCCACAACTAGAGAGCCCGTGCACCACAACTACAGAGCCCGCATGCCGCAGCTACAGAGGCCAAGAGCTCTGGAGCCCGCGCGACACAACTAGAGAGGAGCCCATGCACCGCAACAAAAAATCCCATGTGCCGCAACTAAGACCTGACACAGCCAGTAAGTAAATAAATATTAAAAAAAAAAAAGGAAGCTGTATAATTAACTACATTTCTCCTCTGGCCACAGATAAAGATCAATGCAAGTTTTGAGAGGCTAATTTGCACTCAGGCCAATTTGCACAAATCCAAAATGTTAAACAATATATGAATAGTCTCCTGTAACAATTACAACTTTCTCCCTTCCCATTTCTCCACCCCAAATTATTCTTAGGTAGGCCAGGTCTTTCAGCTTTTAATCAAAACAAATGATTCTTTAAAGAAAGAGCTACACTAAGAGTTTTCATATAGTCCAATGTTTATAACTAGTACTTTCTGTTTGTTTTTAACTTTTTCAATGATTTTTTTCAATTAAGCAATGCCATTTAACTGCCTTTGCAAATGTCCATGGGACTTGGTTAGCCATGTTTTATTTCACGTAAGATTCAGCAAAGAGCTGTCTTATGATGCTTCTTTTATTAAGGCAATAGTCATTTTATCATTATTAAGGCAATATAAATTTTAAAACAAATTCCTCTATGTTAAGAAAATGCATTGATTACCCTCAGCTTTGGACCTTCTTTTTCCTTTTTACTTAGCTGAAACTAGACTATGAAATAGAAAGTGATTAAGGGTAGAGATAAACAGAGACAATGTACTTTTATAGTATTTTTCTTATTCAAAAATAAAAATCACCACAAGAAAAGAGAAGTGGGAAATGGTATTAGTCCCATGGTACCTGGCACTTCCATACCAACATACATGTTTGTTGAGCTGAGTTAGCCAAATATTAGAAACCCAGATGTCAAGGAGAAGTAGGCAGATTGAGCCCTAAATATACTTGGACAAGATAATTTCCATTTTCCTAAATCTAATTATTTGAACACTGTTATGAGATCAGATCATAAATGCTGTATCTGTTATAGGAAATGAATAGAAATATTGCATGCATAGTAGTAGACATTCAGCAAATACTAGTGAAATTGAATTAATAATAATATTCAAAAGCTTAGTCTTAGCAGGGTAAAAACTCAGTACAAATAAAATTGGGAAGTTCCATGATCGTCATTGTCGAATGTATTTTTATAAAGGACTGAGATTCTCCCTTTAAAAACTGCTGTACAGGCACTAAGAATAGCATCAAGATTTATATAACGCATAAGGCTTATTCAAGGCATCCACAAAGAGAGTCAGCAAAGTAACAGCAACAATAAGGAGAATATGAACTCTTCGTCGCATTAAGGAATGATGTTAAATTGGGCAGAGAGAGAATTTTAATGAAAATAAAAATGTACTCACAATAAAAAATGTCCTTAAATGAGGTTGCTTTCTGTTTTCAATCTGTTAATTTTCTACAATGTTCTGTGACATACAAAGACTATAGTAAGTCAGATCAGACAAGAGCACATTTAATCTGTAGGGTCTTCCAACAGATGCAAAGTGAGGCAATTATCCACAGTGACAATGACCGAATGATCAAGATTCCTCATTAGAATAATATGTCACGTGTGTTAGAGTACCTGGTTGAAGTAATATTTCACTTTGCTCAGATCTCTTTCTGTTTCTTTCACAAAGTAGATGAGTTTATAAAGTCCCAGACAATTTTGTTACCTGAGTGGTGCCGTCTCTCACACGTGTACCCTTTAGAATGAAATAAATGTGTACTCAGAGGTGCCCATTACCACACATGGCTGGCTGGCAAAGGTTCTATTATATTAAAAGAGCATTGAATCAACATCAGGAATAAAATATATATACAACGCTCCTTGATGCCTATCACCTGGCTAGACAGTTATGAAATATGAACTGAGTTATTCTAGGGAGGAAAGAAAAAAGATCTAACTTAGTTCTTTAATCTCTCCCTCTTCATCCTTCAAGTCTCAGAAGTGGTACCCTCTCCTTCAAGAAGCAAACTTCTTCCCCCAGTTTGGATCAGGAAGCCCTCCTTTGTACTCCAAAGTATTGCATGTTTCCCTCATATAATCAGAGCACTTAACACTCTGTCTCCCTTCAGTAGACACAAGAGTTCGATGGGGACAAGGACTTTGACATTTTCTAAAATCATAATATTCATGAGAACCTGTATAAGGCCAGGTTCATATTAGAGAGTTAGGAAATGTTTACTGAGATGATGAAGAGACCAAGCTAGGAAATTATACTCATCCCTCTTCTTTCATGAGTAGAGAAATTACAGGCCATGTATGTCCTCATTCATTCATTCACTGAGTCTCAGTGATATAGTAGACACTATGCAAAATGCTAGAGATATTACAGTAAAGCAGTAAGCTTAAAAATTTCAGTACAATTTAATAAATGTTGCTAAAGGTAAAAATATATGAGTCAACAAAGGTGGAGAAATATTGTACAGCCTATCAGAGAGGGCTTCCCAGGAGGTCACATTTGAGTTGGGTTGTGAAAGATGAGCAAGCACGGAGGAGGGAAGACAGACTTCTAGGCAGAGGGTCATGAGAAAACATGGCACGTTCAAGAAATGAAAAGGAGGGGAACGAGATTGTGACAGAAACCAAGGTTGGCAAGATAGAAGCAGCTTATGCTGTGCTAAGTAATCTGGAATCTGGGCTTTATCTTTAGTGGAATGGGAACCAACGAAGACTTCTAAGCAGAGGAGTGATGTGATCAGATCTAGTTAGACATAAGGTTCTACAATTAGCATGGAAGAGAATGGATACATTTAATGAGGTCTGAGACACTAAGGACAAGGAGGTGGAGACTCAGGTGGGAACCACTGACCTAAATGATCATTAGCTAAATCAAATGGAAGAAAAAGTAAAATTAAACAAGATGAACATTTCCTTTCCCTGGGATGCTTATACTCTACTTCTCTTGTAGAAGTTGTCAAATTCTTGGGAAAATAAATCGTACTTTTCTTTGAAGTCTAATCTTTAAATAACAACATTCTTATTGTCTTATAGTCATAATAATTTAGTAAGAGTAAGTAAATAATGTTGCAGACTGAAGAACTTTCCATACCTGAGACGCTTTGCCTGTTGGAATCTGAGTCCCCATTACTGGAGTTAGAATTGTTGGAGGAGTTGTTGTCAACCCCTCCCAGAAGGGGGCGCAAGTGGCTTACTGAGACTTGTTCAATGAATGATGTTCCATACTTGCGAAAATACCACCATTCAAATATCTAGAACAGAAAGATAATAAGCGTGATTAGGGTCCTTGTTACCAGCTATGATTTTGTACATGCCCATAATTGTGTTGCATTTACTAATTATACCCACCTTAAACACTGGTTTAAACATTTTTATTCCAAAAAAATTGTTTAATTCTAAAAATTAAGAAGTTTGATAAAAGTAAATACCAATTACATTTTAACTTCTCAATGCTGTTTTTTCCACTTAATACTGGTTTTTAAGGAAAATTTATAGCTACAATCCTGGTGAAAGAACATTGTTAAGAGCTGCTCATTATTTTCCTCCAAATTTACATAATATTCTGATAATAAAATCACCATAGCTAAAAATCAATTCCAGAAATGAATACCAACAAGCCAGTTTTAGAAGTATGGCTTATGAAATATTCCAATTCTTGGCATTTTATATTCTGATAAAGTCATAACTGCATACATTTTTAAGATAGCAAAATTCCGTTTTTAAAAAAGCATCTCCCTAGAGAAATCCGGCTTTACAGAAAGAACAAAAGTCATCCTATTTCATGTATCGATGGCACCCAACTGCTGAGAGATTCAGTAGCGTCCCACCTGCTGAGTGTGCTTTGTAAATGCTAGCATCTGTTTTACACCATTAATGTTTCCTAGCTCACAAGCTTACCAGTTGTTATGTGCTGTTTGCAAGGGAGAAAAGAAATAACTTTCATTAATAAAAGGAAAGAAGCACCAATGCTCACATGACTAGACTGAAATCAGGGCTCCTGAGCATGGGGAAAGCAAGCCACCTCCCCCAATCTTTTTACCTGCCCCTACCCCCAAACCCCCTCTGAACACTCTCCCACCACTGTTTGAAGCTGCTCTCCCCACATCCTTTCCTTGGCTTCCCTGATTTGCGATTCGTTCTTTAAGCAGTCACAAATCACTAAACAGAAAAAATTGAAGAATCAACTATATCCCAGAGTCTCCTAGGATAACTATACTATATTTTTGTAATATAATATAGAATGTGGAAATAACATAGACTTAATTACCTTTACCCTTACTTATTTCATAAAAACAAGACTTGGTTATCTTCTGTGGAATGGACTTTGGGCTAGCATTTAAAAATTGATATTTTGCTCTACCAAAAATTTCTTTAACAGGACAGAAAGAACATCTACAAATGACCAGAAGGAACTCTTAATCAAACCAAATGTTTGCAGTCCTATAACAGGAAAACTTGATTTAATTCCAAGGGGTTATTCCTTTTGACTATATGAATTTTCACATGTTAAAACATTTAAGTAATTTGACTGAGAAGACAGGGAGAATACAAAATGAAAGCTAAGAAGGGAAAGGACCAGTCTGTAACGTCTAGAATGCTAGGAATAAAAGATCTTGCTTGAAGAAAGTAGAAAGTTCAAGAATGGCAAATTTACTAACCATGGATCTAGAAGGGAATTTGTAACCTCAAGTGAGTTATTTAATCTATTTTAACATCAGTTTTTTCAACTGTAAAGCGGAAATCATATTTGTTATTTACCCTTGAGGGTCCTCAATTTCACACTCATGTAAAACATCTAGATTCAAACCCCATGTAAAAGACATAGTTCAGTGCCTTCTGCATAGTTGGTTCCCAAAAGCAATAGCAAAGCTATCATTTACTACATCGATGCTGTGCATAGTCAGCACATCTCACATACTGCTGTGGTGCACCCCTCTTCTTGCCGGTCTACAATTCAGGCTAGTACAGCATCTTGTTACTAAATGGTTGGCTGAGAGCCGTGGTAATCATTGTGAAAAAGGAGACTGCTCACCATTTGGTCCTGACCACCCAAAAAAGATTCATGGCTTTGCCTTAATTAGAAGAGATGGAAGGCTCCAAAGGACCCAGAACAATGGTCACAGAACTGGCAATGGCTCTCAACCACTTGTGGGGTAGAGTTTTCTTTGCCCCAAGTCTTTACTCTGCTTTCTATTTTATGCTGTTAAGGCATCTGTCAGGCGTTCATTCATTCATTAACACAGCACTAAATGCTCCATTCCAGGCATGGGCTGTGCTCCAGGGCCACAGAACACAGATGTAGCCCCTACTATTACCAGTGCATGCCACAGACCCACAATGCCTCTCACAGGTCGCTCCCATTCCCCACCCCCCAAAAAAAACACTTTGGGACTCTTTCAGATTTCTCAGTTTCTCTAGCAGAATTGGAGAACGTCAGCACTAAAAGGGACCCTAAAGGACCATGAACAGTTTCATTTAGAGATGAGGAATGAGGGCTACATGTCAAGGTGTGGTGACCTGACCAGAGTCACATAGCTAATTAAGTAGCTATTTAGCCTGAAGCCCCAGCTCTTGAGCCACTAATCTTACTAGGGCCCTAAAACAAGACATCTTTTTATAACTCTCTTGCTAATTTAAACAGACAGATGTAGCCTATCGCTTCCCTTTTAGAATCTTCACTTTCAAATGCCCTCCAACTCCACTGTCTCTTTTTGCTTTCTTAGCTATCGAAACTAATCCAGAAGTAGTCTATCAAATGGGACTGGATAATACATCCCAAGGTATAAATGATTCATATTAATGGGGTATTTGCATTATAACAGGAGACAGACCTTCCACCCAGTATTTCTAATGCAAAAATAACAGACCTCAGTAAAGACTGGGCTATTCACGCAGCTGCTTGGGAGGCAAAGGAGGGTCTTCTCAAGCCTGTCCTATCAGAGCAGTAGATGGCTTCTTACCTAACACAGTCCTTTATACTAGTGTCCACAATGCCCTGGGGCTGATACTCTAATATGAATTAAACGAACAACTACTAAAAAGAAGTAGGAAAGGACTTGAAGCCTTCTTAAACTTCAAACCAAATCTTCTAATCTGGGGTCTTAGCAATAATAATCTGTCCCATATCCTGAAACATGACAGGATTTGGGCCAGAACCTCACAGTATTTTTAAAGAGCTGCACAGATCCAAATGGGCAGATGGTGTTATTTAACACACACATATTTGGTGTCACTTTGAATTATTCTCCCTGGTGCATAACCTACAGTGTAAACAGCAAAGCTCTCATAAACAAATTTAGATTTTAAAACTAGCCCTTAGACATGCTAGTAGCTTAATGGAGTTGCCACAGTGGAACAAAACAGTTTTTAATCTGACAAATAACCATAAAATTAAAACATAAATTTACACATTTCATAGTCTTTAAAAGTGTAATCTCTCTACCCCAAGAATTATACAGATCAAGTAAGATGAGAACTAAAAAGCGTCAATTAGGTTTGTCATTCAGGAAGTCAACAATGACCCTACCATCTAGCTGAAAGGTAAAGGCCCTAAAATATTTCGTAATAGCTGAGTTGTATGTCTTGGTTGGCACTCTTGATTCTCTGGGGCTCAGTTACCTAATGTGTAAAATAAGGTCACTCAGTTAATGTTGGATGGATGGATGGATGGATGGATGGAAGGATGGATGGTTTGAAGACTGAATGGATAGATGGCTAAAAGGTTGAATGGATGGATGATAAGGGCTGGCCTGGTGATTTAATGGGATATTGTTTAAATAAACAGTAGGACCAATGAAAGGTTTTGTGTACATTTTGTTTGTTATAAAAAAGAGAGGGCTTCCCTGGTGGCGCAGTGGTTGGGAGTCTGCCTGCCAATGCAGGGGACACGGGTTCAAGCCCTGGTCTGGGGGGATCCCGCATGCCATGGAGCGACTAGGCCCGTGTGCCACAGTTGCTGAGCCTGCGCGTCTGGAGCCTGTGCTCCGCAACAAGAGAGGCCGCGATGGTGAGAGGCCCGCGCACTGCGATGAAGAGTGGCCCCCACTTGCCGCTGCTAGAGAGGGCCCTCGCACAGAAACGAAGACCCAACACAGCCATTAATTAATTAATTAATTAATTAATTAATTTTAAAAAAAAGAGAGACCTATACATATTTGTGGAAGAGGAAAGAATCTAGTAGAAAGAGAGAAACCGAAGTGCAAAAGCGTACAAATGACCAAGAGGCATGACACCAAGAGCCCAGGAAGAACATTTACCCTGCCTTAAAAAGGTACCTTACCATTTCTTGCTCTAAGGATGAAAGAGAAGCAGGAATGAACAGAAGAATACATTCTATTTTGGAAAATAGGGTGTGAGATGAGTTGTTTTACAGGTAAGAAGGCAACAAATGGGTAAAATGTAGGTGACACTGATCTCAGTGGAGATGCAGGTAAGGGTTATTGTCTGAGAATAAGGGAAGCAGAGATGGAATTGGGAATGTGAGGGTCAAAGAAATGGTTTGGATCTATACCTTGCAGGACAGAAGGGCCATACACTATACTCAGGACCCAGATCATATTTAAAACAAAGACTCATTTGTCAAGAACCCAGTTACCTAGGCCTCGTAACCCTCTCCATTACTATATGACAGAAGCAGAGGGGATGATCAAGGAGCAATGGGGCTGTGGGCTGGGAGTGGAGATCCAGGTTTGCAGCTGGCCTAAGGGTGTAAATTTATCTCATCTTCACCTGCAGGGAAGGAACAAAAATCTGGCAAAGGGTTAACAAACAAGGCGCTTCCATCTGTCTTGCAGACCTAAAAGCTGAATCTTTCCTAAAGATGCCTAGATTCTTCCTATCCAACAAGACCTCCCCTTCTTGAATTGCATGTTCTATATATAAAACACTTCTCTCCCCTGTATCCTATAACATACTCAAAAATGCTTCAAGATTTCCACATAGCAGCACCATTGTAATTCCACAATGTAATTCCATTAAACCCATGGGAAACACAAAGATGTCACAGCCTGAAATTGGCTATGTGTTTCCCAAGGATTAAAGTAGATGATGATATCACAGGATAGATACAGCAATGGTGGAAACTGAAGAGGAAATATGAAACTCTGGCAGTCTACTCCCAAATAGACTGCCAAATTGACACCTGCTCTAAGTCTTGAAATATATCTAGTGGTAAACAGTTTTTTGACAAGAGGGGATCTTCTAGGCTTGAAGATAAACCAAGGCAATTGGCATGGGTTATAGTAATATCCATAACATTTTTAGTTTCCTGTTAGAATTTGCAAGTATACCCTTTCCTCCATACCACTGACCCTTTCAAAGTCCCTCCCAATTCCTCATGACAGAACTAACTTCCTCCCTCCCTCCCTCCCCCTTCCTTCCTTCCTTTTTCTCTCTCTTTCTTCTTTCTTTCTTCTTTTTCTTTTTCTTTCTTTTTCTTTCTTTCTTTCTCTTTCTTTCTCTCCTTCCTTCCTTCTTTCCTATCTTTTACTTTCTTTCTTTCTTTCTCTCCCCCATCCCTCTCTCTCTCCCCCTCTCACCCCTTTCTTTCCTCCTGGCTCCTGCCTGTTTTGTTAAGGAATACCGAAGAGCTACAGAGTGGGTCTTGGCCTCCTGCCGCCTTGGGCCCAGCCAACACCCCCTCAGTCATCTGTTCCCCTAAACAGTTCAGGGGGGCTGTGTAAAGAACTGCTCTTCATGTCCTTCCACCCCCTTTCCTGGCCACCTATTGCCAAGGCTTTAAGAAAAGAGAGGAGGGCTTCCCTGGTGGCGCAGTGGTTGAAAGTCTGCCTGCCAATGCAGGGGACACGGGTTCGAGCCCTGGTCTGGGAAGATCCCACATGCCGCAGTGCAGCTGGGCCCGTGAGCCACAGTTACTGAGCCTGCGCGTCTGGAGCCTGTGCTCCGCAACAAGTGAGGCCGCGGTGGTGAGAGGCCCGCACGCCGCGATGAAGAGTGGCCCCCGCTTGCCACAACTAGAGAAAGCCCTCATACAGAAACGAGGACCCAACACAGCCATAAATAAAATAAATTAAATAAATTAAAAAAAAAAAAAAAAGCTGATTCTTAAGCTAGATCACCAGAAAAGTCTCTTGTAATATTAGAGAAACTATTATGTCTGCAGCTTTTAAAAAAAAGAAAAAAGAAAAGAAAAGAGAGGAGACAGAGAAGTGAGGTTCTCTTCAAGGTCAACAGCCAGTGATCCATCCCCACCGCAGTGTCTGAATGTTCACAGGATGAGATTTTCCACTGTAGCATTAAAGACTATGGCCTGGACGGGAGGATCACTTTCCTGGGGTGAAGTCATGGGGACCACTGACAAGTGGGAAATGCCAGCCTATGCCATGGCGCCCCAAGCTCTGTCAGCTCCTCCTGGGTGGCAGCTTTCCTTTAGGCCCTTGCCCTAGAGATTCTGATTCAGTTGGTCTGGGGTGGTGCTCAGAATCCATCACTTCAAACAAGCTCCCCAGATAATTCTGATACAGTCAGTTAATTCGTTCACTCACTGGATCTGTGTGCATTCAACAAATATTTCTTAAGAGTCTACCCAAACATTATACAGTTGAACACAAAAACACAGATATGTTCCCAGCCTTTGTGAAGCTTCCATCACAGAGAGGATAAGACCATAAATGTCACAAATGAAATTATAAATTGTGTTAAGTGATGGTCCATGTTCTAGACTGACCAAATCTGACCTAATCCATGGCTGACTGGAAAAAGAAAAAATGTTCCCTCCAGAGACATTTGTAGTCTCCCTCCCACCCCCTTTCCTTTCTCTTTTTTTCTTTTTCTTTTCCTTCTCTCTGCATTCTTATCTATCTGACCCATTTCTATGGGTCTGTTCAAAGGAATACATCAACCACTAGACAATGCTGCTACCCATCTTCCTAGCCAACATGTTTATGAGAGGCAGAATGATGCTGGGACAAAGCAGTGGAAATTTAAATTTGAGCCTTCCCTATACCTTACCTAGCAAGGTGACCCAGGCAAGTCATAAGCTTTCTGGGTGCCTGTTCCTTAGGTCTTTGCTGGCTTAAACTGGGTGGCTTCTGAGGGTTCCTTCCTCCAGCCCTGCAACTGCATGATTTTCAGGTCAAGCGGAGGTCAAGTTCTTTAGATGAATGAAAAAGAGTTGAAAGGAGCCGTAACAATCTTCTAGTCCCACTCCCTTACTTTTGAACAGGAGGGGATAGAGGGCATGGTCAGACAGACCCGAATTCAAATCTCACCATCTGTCTGCTATATATCCTTGGGCAATTTATTTAAATTTTGTGTCTGTTTATACTCAGAGCATAAAGGCATTGGTTATATCAACCACTTGGAATTTCAATGAAATCAGAATTAGAATTCACTTAGAATTAAATGAAATAATACATTCAAAGTGCTCAAAACAGTACCTGGCATAGAGTGGAAAACACAATAAAAGGGTCTTTCATTACAACTGATTCCTATCTAATTGTCATCTCTTCTACTGCTTTTCTGAAAACAATTCTTTTACGCCTAATCCCTGAATTAATTCTTTTATTTACTATTTTAATTTTCTTTTTTCTTTTTTTTTTAAATTTATTTATTTTATTTTTAGCTGCATTGGGTCTTTGTTGCTGCGTTCGGGCTTCCTCTAGTTGTGGCGAGAGGGGGCTACTCTTCCTTGTGGTGCGCGGGCTTCTCATTGTGGTGGCTCCTCTTGTTGTGGAGCACGGGCTCTAGGCGCACGGGCTTCAGTAGTTGTGACTCGCGGCTTCTAGAGTGCAGGCTCAGTAGTTGTGGTGTATGGGCTTAGTTGCTCCGCGGCATGTGGGATCTTCCCGGACCAGGGCTCAAACCTGTGTTCCCTGCATTGGCAGGCGGGTTCTTAACCACTGCGCCACCAGGGAAGCCCTAATTTTCTATTTTCATTCTTGATTCTCATTTTTAAAAATATTGCTTTGGCTGCCTTTTCCCATATCTCTGTATTTAACATGCATGTGTAACACGTAGGTGTAGGAGCATGTCTATACACATGTTAATGGGGACAGGGATCTATGTATAAATGTCAATACAGCAGCATTTTCTCCATTCTACCAACATTTTGAGAAAATTAAGGGGAGCATTTTCTCCACATATCCACCTTACCATTCTCAAGAGCAAAAACAAAACTCAGAAATTTTTTCCACAGAAATAAACATTGCCCACAGAGGTTACATCCAGCAGACTGGGCATGTCCTTCCTACAGCAGATAAAAGACTAAATTGGTGGGTTTGGACTGTGACAACAGGTGCAGTTCCTGTGGCTGGAACTGGGCTGAGATGAGAAAACTTGTGCCAAATGGCCAGAGGGGGCAGCTTGAAGTTAAGCAAGGGAAGGAGGTGCCTGGAGGGGATATGGGCCCAGGAACCGTAAGGGAAGAATGACAAGTAGGTGGCATAACAAACTCATTGCTGGCTTTCAACTTGTGAAATTAAGAACTAGCAGTGATATCTAGTAAAATACACACTTCTGAGTCCTCACTTATTTTTAAACATGTTAGTGTAAAAGCAGCATTTGCCAAACACATTTTATTTCTATGTATGTTTGTTCAGTTAACTGATTTTTCCTTCATAGGGGAAATAGCAGGGGGGTTTTTTGTTTGTTTGTGTTTACCTCTCTTCGCCTAAGACATCACATTGCGTGATCATTTCAGTCTCCAGCATAGGAATCCTGAGGTCCCCAAACAAATTCCTCAGGGCCAGCCCTGCACTTTCAGTATTCACCGCCTGGCTCCCTTGACATTGCTCAGGGGAGAGTAGTTGGGTAATTATCTCTCTGGTGCCAGGAAACAAACCACTAAGCAGTTCTATGCACACAGCTATTCTGCAAAGCACCTGACCCTTGACCTCAATGCTGCCTCTCCATGAAATGCACTTGGCAGAAAAGAACAGTGGCTGAAGAGAAAGCTCAGCCCTGGGCGCATTTCAAGGGCTAGCAAAGCTGAGTCCCCAAGGGCTGGATACCACCAGTTCAACAATCTCTAAAGCAGGAGCCTAAAGCTATCAAGAGCTATTCCCACATGGTAGTGACTTTGTCTTCAGTACAGACCAAGAATTTTTTTTAATATATTATTATTTTTTGAATTTTTATTGGAGTATAGTTGATTTAAAGTGTTGTGTTTAAGTGAGAGAGTGGCATGGACATATATACACTACCAAACGTAAAATAGATAGCTTGTGGGAAGCAGCCGCATAGCACAGGGAGATCAGCTCTGTGCTTTGTGACCACCTAGAGGGGTGGGATAGGGAGGGTGGGAGGGAGGGAGACGCAAGAGGGAAGAGATATGATAACATATGTATATGTATAACTGATTCACTTTGTTATAAAGCAGAAACTAACACACCATTGTAAAGCAATTATACTCCAATAAAGATGTTAAAAAAATAGTAATAATAAATAAAAGAGAATTTTTTTTAAATGAAATAAAATAAAATAAAGTGTTGTGTTAGTTTCTGCTGTACAGCAAAGTGAATCAGTTATACATATACATATATCCACTCTTTTCTATTTTTATTTTTCTATTTTTTAATTTTTTTAGAGGTGATTTAGTGTTCTTTACACTATATTTTTATTTTTATTTTTTTACATCTTTATTGGAGTATAATTGCTTTACAATGTTGTGTTAGTTTCTGCTGTACAACAAAGTGAATCAGCTATATGTATACGTATAGCCGCATATTCCCTCCCTCTTGAGCCTCCCTCCCACCCCTCTAGGTCGTCACAAAGCATCGAGTTGATCTCCCTGTACTATGCAGCAGCTTCCCACTAGCCATCCATTTTATATTTGGTAGTATATATATGACAGACCAAGCATTTTTGAGAAGGCCTTTCAAAATCTTCACACATCAGAGGTTTTCCTTTGCTCAAAGATTTACATTAGTCAGGAGTATCCTCTGCTTCCTAGGAATGCAGCAAGGCAAATATATCATAAAACAACACGGCAGTGATCATCAGGCTTCAGCAGCTGCACTCCACACACAGGGAGAAAGCCTCACAAGCCTGGGTCTGCAAAGGTGGTCATGGTCTAAGGAAACCCTTTTATTTGGAGGAGAAGAGAAGCAAGGAGATGGGACATCACCATCTCTAAGTGACAAGGGAAAACGACTGTTAGGCTTAGCTCACCCTGCATTCTGGTAATTAATTTATAGCCTAGTGAACCTGCACCAAGATACTACTAGAATAAAATCCAGACTTGCCATTTGTTCAGCAAGCTGGAAAAACAGCTGAGAACTTAACCAGAGAGGCAGTGAAGTGAGTGATAAAAGCACAGGCTCTGGTGCAAGCCAGCCTGGGTTGAAATCCTGCTCTGCCACTTGCCAGCTATGTGACCTAAGACAGGTTACTTCCTATCCAGCTTATGTATTAGTAAAATGGGAACAGCACTAGCAGTTACCTCATTGTACTGTTTCTCGTCCATGTCTCTATAATAATTAGTAATCACAGCATTATGTATAGAGGAAAAAAAAGCTTTCTAAAACCTCTTTCTCCTTAAAGGTCCTTAATATAAATTTAATTATATTAGAGTGATTCCACTAGTTTAGATGGCCCCCTCTAAGGTCACTTAAATTAAAGAAAACTACTGCAGGTGTTATAACTTATTACATCTATAACTATTTTAGCGCATAAGGCAATGGAGCCTTAGGGGTGATAATCATATTGCTTTTTGCCTACTGGGGATTTTTTTTCAAGGAGGCAATAGGGAAATATATGTAAATTTTAAAAGAAAAGGAGATGAAGGGGGAAAAAGCTTAGAACTGCCACATCCATGTCAATATATTTAAAGAAACTGAGCTATATTTCTACTGATCTTGATTATGTCCAATAATCCATTTTGAAAAGGGTAATGAAAAACATTTTAGTTTAACTGAGTCACACTTACTTTATAGTATCTTAGACACTAGAATTTGACACAGAATTATGTCTTCCTTTATTTTCCATTTTGTTTTTTCCTTCAACAAAAGCAGTATATAATTGTTTAAAAAAAATCTTTCTTCCAATATTTTAAAAACATATAACCTGGATAGTGAAAGGCCTCTATCAGTCCCCTATGCAACATATACACACACGCAGTCACTGTAAGCTGCTGGTGTATACTCTTCCAGAATTTTTTCCTGTACATATATAACATATATATTAGTAATCAGCATGTTTTTAAATGGGAGGGATTCCACCACTTACCAAAATAAGCCCTGATATTAGTGAGGAAGTGCCTGTCAGGGCCACGTAGAACTTCGGTGTTAATGTGTTCAAAAACATGCTCACTGAAAAACAAGAGAGAGGGAGAAGAACAGAGAACGCATGAGTATGTCATCCGTAAAACCAGCTCTCATTTTCCTTTCTGGTGAAATCATTTGTCTCTGATGACAAGAATTATTAGAATCACAGCCAAGTGCCACTAAAATGGTTCAGCATTACACAGGCTCGGAATACTAGATTCAAGTTATATATCCTAAAAGAAAACAACTACACACAAGAAGAGAGAGCAGCTTTTTGTTTCTGCCTCCCTAAACTATTGTTATGAATGATTTTCATGGATTTACAGCCACTGAGGAGTCAAATCAAAGCTGGTTATTAAACTGTTAGAGAGGAACGGAAGGTACCCTAATATGTTTTGTGGGACCCTCACATCAGAGTCTTTGATGAGCCAACAAGCATATTTCAACCTTAGAACAAATGAAAAATAACTATATTAAACAGTTATTAAAGATTCTAACACTATGTTTACCCCTGAAAAAGAAAGGACGAGTTAGCATACAAGTTAGCATATATCAGTAAAATTTTTTCAGCTAACTTACAAGGTTGTCAGACTGCTCATCAAAATAATTGTATTCAATGCAGAAAAGATGAAAAATAAGCCACTAAAAATGAATGTGTATTGTCAGACACCTTCCTGACCTGCTCCTGACACTCTGTTCATATCAACTACACAGTTGATCTGGTTGCCCATTAAGTAAGGTCACTTATACATTTTATAAGTATATTTTAAGTCATTATTTATATCTAGAAATTGCACAAAACTTTGACTACTACCAAAACAACAACTGACCTAAAGGGTTTTTTGCATGCGTATTCACATTTCTTTACTGAATATGTTTGTGGAAGGGGAGCATATCCAGTCCTGTTTTAAAATGAAGAACATTAGAAGTAGGACTTTTATGTCATTAGGGGAAAAGGCTTTGGTATTTGTCAAAGCAAAGTCACCAGCATGAACACAGATCAGCCCAGAAAGCAAAGTCACCAACATGAACAAAGATCCTGTGCTCACTCATTCAACAAATGTTTCTCTCTGTTTATGAATGAGACTGTGGACAAAGAATGGAAGCATGATTCAGACACAGCTCCCACCCTCTAGAAGGCCAAAGTCTAGCTGGGAAACAGACAAGTAAACAAGCAATCACCAGACAGTTTTGGTAAGTGCATAGAAGGGTCCTGTGCACAGAAGTTTATGAAAACACATAAAAGGTATGCATCTCAGGCTGGGAGTCAGGAAGATGTCTGGGAGAGTAAGCAGGAGTTAACCAGACCAAAGTGGGCAGGAGGAGGAAAGGAGGGCAATGTGAGCGAAGGACGGGGCCTGCTTTGAGGCCCTGAGGAAACAGCACACAGCCTTTCCAGCTGGTTGCACGGGTTGAAGAGGGAAGGAGCTTGGGCTGTGGACCCTTCGCAAAGGCACAAATGTGGAAGGATGCACTAACTCCATCCTTCCTGGTTACTGGGCATGCTCTCAGTCAACCTTCTCCCCCCCAACACCCACTTTAAATGGATTGGTTTGCCGTGACTCATGGTCTGTCATTTGCAATCACGAATCTGGACTAACACAAAGTGCTCAGTCAATAGTCACAACTTGACTAAGTGGACTCTTTCAGGGAGGTAGAGAAAAGCACAGAAGAAGCAGTCAGCCTAGGGCTGTGAGGCAAGAGGAGGTACAGTTGAGCTGAGGTGGTTACGCTTGGCCATTAAAAAAACAAACCTAAAGCTTGTAATTGACAGTCTGATTCTGAGGTGCCTAAAATTCTCAAAATTCCCCTCCTCATGCTATGAATGATCCCACATTTTCCATTATTTTAAAAAAGTCACCAAAATAGAGTATTCACTTTGTTATTCTGTATTTATGAACATTCATATCTGTACCATATACTTTTCAGTAAGTTTCTGGGGACAAACTGAACATAGAATTCAACAAAATCCATTTCTAAAAGAAAGAGGAAAAGACTTTTGCCTGAATTTGAAGTGCTTTGGTAGCCCTGCTAACTCCCCAGCAACAAAAGCATAAAGCAATAGAGGAAAAAAGATTTTTTACTGAAAATTGCTGATCCACTGGGGACAAAAGATTATAGAATGAATTGACAAGTGAAAAAAAAGAAACTATGTGAGTTTTTTAAAGAGGTAAAAATAAACATTCTACACCTTTAGTTTTACTTAAGATTATATAGCTACCATAGGTAATACAAAAATTAAAACATGCTTCTCTACTATATCCAGTTATAGAAAGTGACCAGAGTTGGGAAAGAGAATGGTGGGCATTAAAAGAAATAGAAACACAAATAGAGAATGAGAAAAGTAGAAATAGAAAAACATTTAGAGAGTGGGAGGTGTTCATTTAATAACCTATTAATTTTACAGTCTTACTGGGCATTCTGGCTAACATCATTAAGACATGGCATTTAGCAATTCTGAGCACAAATATCAACAATCAGTACTTGCCATTTGAATCTATCTATCTATGTGTTTAAAGTTTATAACAAAGCAATTTTACAAATTAGAGCACTTAATGCTCACTTCAACTCTGTGAGGTCAATATTATTATTCATCTTATTTCACAGGTGGAGGCTGGGCAAACAGCTGAACACCGGTCATCCAGCCTCCAGAGCTCAGGCTCATGGCATCAAGGGTGCAACATGAGAACGCTGCTGAAAAGCATTAAGGAACAAAATAGCAAAAGGAAAACAGCAGTCTTTCATTAGAAAAGGAGAGGAAGCTCTAAATAAGTGATACTGAAAGATGGATGTTTTTAACACTGTACTTATTTTTATCACTGACTGTTAAAGATAAGTCCACTGGGATCTTATCATCAGTGTGTGTAGCCCCAGGGTGGAAGGGCAAGAAGCCACCCCGAAGGGGAGCATCTAGTTAAAGATTCCCCCCTTATATTAGGAGGGCTGCACATTGCAAACCAGACTGCCTTAAACCTAGGAATACCTGGCCTAGTTTCATCAGGGTCACTAGCAATTATTTTTGAAAATATATGAGGGCCTGATGAAGTACCTAAAAATTAGATCAGAAAACTGTGGGGTGTGTGGTTTGAAACATAAAGTGGATATTCCTGACATCTATAGACATATCAATACTATCTCCACAGGTGCTGGGGCTAAGGAAAAACAAATTCAAAAACAAACAGTAAAGACTAATCTAGCTTTGGTAAAAATAAATCATACAATGTCCTATATCAACCTGGAAACAAAAATTAATAAGTCAGAAGGCTTTTCATCCGATCCAGATGGGCACTCTAACAGGTCACTGCTCAAAGAATACTGCATCAGTTATTCAAGGGCAGCCTTAGGGACTGTGTCATCAGGCGTTCTGAAGATGCTGAACTTTAACTTGGTACAGTCTTCTCATTTAATTAATGAGTAAACAGGAAGAAATTAAGTACAGGTCTGAGAAGAAACTAGGTAGGAGGGGTGGGTTAATAGATTGAAAACTCAATGACCCCTCTGGATCACAGAAGAGAGGAGGGAAGAATATAGTACAACAGGTCAACTGTGGAAAGTGAAGAATCACTCCTGTGAGCAGGGAACTAGAATACCAGAGGGCTTAATGAGGAGTCACTCAGAATGGCCCTGTGAGGCCCTGTCTGTGAGGAGCCAGCCCTGTTTCTGGCCCTCGTGACAGTAAGAGCCTTCTCCCGTATCCTTCAGAGCACAAACAATTCCCAAATTAGACTCCTGGAAAAGATGTTCTGTAAAACAGAGTGAGCACATAACGCTTAAGAAGTGTTTGACTCCTTAAGATATATTCCGCCTTATTCAAGCCCTTGAAAGAAGAGGCTGGGCTTCCCTGGTGGCGCAGTGGTTAAGAATCCACCTGCCAGTGCAGGGGACACAGGTTCATGCCCTGGTCCGGGAAGATCCCACATGCCGCGGAACAACTAAGCCCGTGCACCACAACTACTGAGCCTGTTCTCTAGAGCCCACGAGCCACAACTACTGAGCCCATGTGCCACAACTATTGAAACCCGTGCACCTAGATCCGGTGCTCCGCAACAAGAGAAGCCACCGCAATGAGAAGCCCGTGCACCGCAACAAAGAGTAACCCCCGCTCGCTGCAACTAGAAAAAGCCCACGCGCAGCAACAAAGACCCAACACAGCCAAAAATAAATAAATAAATACAATAAAAAATAGGAAAAAAAAATAAAAAAAAAAAAGGAAAGAGGTTAAGGCAGCATCAAAGACTTGGAGGTACTGACTAGATAGAGCTGAATATGCAGTGTGATAAAGTCTACAACACCCAAAAATATGGGTCTGCTTTGTCCTGTGTTCCATTTAACACCTTGCCAAAATAGGGCACGTGAAGTAGAAAAAATTAGAAAGTTATAACAATCAGCAATCACTGAAAAGATTAGGACTAAAGTCCCTAGGAAGAAAGGTTAAAGAAACTATGTCTATTTAAGCTGGATGAAAAAAAATAATAATAATGAAGAGATTTTGTGTAAAAGCATTATGCCTGGGAAAGAGAGCAGGGTTAGGAGACTTCGTCTCTAAATGTGAAACCAACTGCAGCATGGTGGCCCTGGGAAAGTCCCACACCTTCCCGGAGCGGTTCTGAGGCTCACATGAAACAGGCATTCCCTCAACCCTCACAGTGAGGTGCAATTTATTTTCCCAAGGAGTTGACAACTTCTACCAGAGAAGTAGATAATAAGCATCCCAGGGAAAGGAAATGTTTATCTTGTTTAATTTTACTTTTTCTTCATTTCATTTAGCTGATGATCATTTAGGTCAATGGTCCCAACCTGAGTCTCCAGCCTAAGTGAACTTGGAAGTAGACTCTCCCTCAGTTGAGTCTGAAGATAAGATCACAGCCTGATAGACACCTTGATTACAACCTAGTGAGACCCAGCTAAACTGTGCCTGTACTCCTGACCCACAGAAGCTGTGAGCTAATAAATGTGTGCTGTTTTAAGCTGCTATAGCCATGGTCATTTGTTATGCAGCAATATGAAACTGACAGAATCATGTATAATTCATGAAAGTGAAAATCCATGTGGACATCCAATAACTCCAGCTAACTGCAGTGAGCCCAGAAAGGGTGTTAAGATAAGCCAACTCTATCTGCTCCAAGAGAGTCTTTCTAAACTGTTCATAAATAAAATGCAACTTCAAACTCTGCTGCCATGACAGCACGTTATTCCACATGCTGATCTGTGATTGCCTTTGCAAATCCACTAATACTAAAGTAGAAGCTCAGAGGAAATTTTTTTTAAATACGGAAACTAAGTATCTTCATTTTACCCCAGTAAATGGTCTTTAAAAAAAAAATAGGCACATTTTAAATATACAACATTTGCATGTTTCCAAAAAAAGTCAGTCTTACATCTGCAAAACTGCATCAGTTCAACAGAAGATTAAAAGCACACCACGAGCACATTTTCTCATTTGTTGCTTCTGTTTCCCTTCTCCTTGCCCTTTACCCCTGGTCTCCTTGAGCTCTGATAAGGTCTCAAGCTTTATGCATCACAATTCCCTGGATAAATCCTGTGGCATTTATCCTTGAGAGGAAAAAGACATGGAAGTATATTTTTAGACCCGTTCTTATGGCAAGAAACCTTCATAAATCATTCTGTCTACTCTTCCCTCTACCCTTGATGTTGCCTTGGCAACTTTACAGGTATACTGTTTCTGCTTTACTGGGCATCTGGCTCTACTGAGGAGTGGAGCTGAGCACATTCTTTCTTTTCTCAGCTGTGATCTGGGAAACTATAACGAAGCAGTATTCAATCTTCATGGTTCCCTGTCCTTTGCTGGAGGGAGGCCATCTGTCAAGCCATGAAGGACTGTCCAAAGCCCAGTCACATACAAACCTCGGTAACCCAAAAGGACAAGTGAAGCAAGATCTCAGATTATCTGTTCCCTTTTACTTACAAGCAAGCTGATGATGGGGAACTCTAGTCAAGAACAAGAGAGAGGCTTGTATAAGTCTTACATTTTTAGCTATTTAAAACATGCTTTAATTTAGGGTTGAAGATTTATGAATCTTTTTGTTTCTCATAAACTGTTTAACATTAGGAAGAAAAAAGACATATTTGTCTCTAATGGGAGAAAATCTTCCCCATACTTATTCTGCAAAGAGACAGAAGCCTTGTGGAGACATGGTCCTCCAGGGTCTGGCCTCCTCTAGCCTACAAGCACTCACTGTGCCTCCATCATCCAGCATCCAGCACCCAGCATAGAGCCTGGTCCACAGGGGTACTCAATGTTTGATGAACACTGCATGCCTGCATAAGGGTAGAGGACTAGGTGATGAAGTTGTAATAACATTATCCCAGGACTTCTGATTAAAAAAACTTCCTGTATCTGGAAAAATTGAGTCTTTGATGGCTCTAACCTTGTCTTCTGATCGTGTGTGTGTGTGTGTGTGTGTGTGTGTGTGTTTCTATCCCCAGAGTACCTGTACAGTGTGAGATGCTTATTAGGTAGATTGAATGACCACTACTCACCAATAAATCAAGAAGGTCCAGACATACTTATACTATCCTCACACAGCAAGACCTTGGCTATGTAGAACCCTCAGAACTGAATTATTTGAGATAGCTAAGGACCCATCCTATTAAAAACCAGACGTTTTCTTTTTAAAACAATTTAACAAGGAAATCTTTACAAAATGCATTACATACCTGACTGCATCTTTAAACAGAATATTCAGAAAATATTTCAATCTTTATTTGATGGCCCTAAGTCAACAAAATTAACATAAACTATAGTACTGTGCTAGCATTCAGCAATGTTTTTAGAAACTGTTCAAGTACTCTATGTTTTTTCCCTCCAAAATGAAGTTATCCCAGACTGTTTTCAGTCTTTCTCATACCATTTTTGTCACCTGGCAAACTATTATTTGTTGTTGTTGTGTGCCTGTTTCAAACCGCTTTCTCTCCTTTTTAATATGCTACTTAAAAATCTACTGTTCCTTCAAAGGCAAAAAACAACTTTGGTCATTCAATAAATATTGATGTTTAACTTACGTCAAACACTGTAAAATGCTGGGGATACAAAGATATATAATACATAGTTCTTGTCCTCAAGGAGCTCTGGACTTTGTGGAAGAGGCAGACATGGAACCGAACTAACAGGCAATTATTCTGAGCGTTACTCTGGAAATAGAAAGTTGGTACTTCTAACTCAGCCTTGGGCTAGGGTGGGGGACAGAATGTTCATCAAGGAATGTTCCTTTGAGAAGACGGCTAAGCAGAGCCAAAGGATGTTCATTGGATCTATGTAAAATAAGACCTGTGATCTCACACTGGTAACTCTTTGATGCTCATCTGTATGTGCTATATACACTGGCCTTTTGTTCTTAGAGCTCGGTGGTTTGATGAGTTAAGATGACTGGATGGCTGAGTTCCAGAAAGGTCCAGTATCACTGTAGTGAGGTATAATACACACTTCGGTAGGGTGGCTGTAACCAGTGTTGTATAAGAACACTCTTGGTGGTTCTTGCGTTCACACTGGAGGGCTCCTTACAGAATCTGCCATGCAAAATGTGCTTGGACTTTTCTACCATCTTGAAAAGAATATGGTCATCAGCTTCTCATTTACCCCTCCTTTACTGGAAGTTATTTTTTTAAAAAGAAGCATTAATGGTTTGATTTACGAAGATTACATGTGGCAAAGTTCATTACTTAAAGGGTTAGAATAGATGTAACTACCTAAAAGCATTCAAAATACTTGTGGCAATCAGGTGTCTGAACAGATCATTGTTAAATCTAAGATGCATGGAAATAACTAAGAAAGGTAAGAAGAATATAAACAAGAGTAATGAATCTATAGTCTAAAACATCTTTCAGGAAATGTTCTACATTTATTAATATTAGCTAGTTCATCCATTAGCTAGTACATTTCATTCCAAAATGTACGTGGCTTATAAAAGGTACAAGACACTGAACTACACACTGGGACTGTGAAATTAAAAAAGAACGAGACTTAGACTTGGTTTTATTGTTAGGATTGCTCTATTTTAGGTTTTGTTCTTAGTGCTAGGGCATGACTCTTCTTTAGGGAGTGGTGCTTTTCCAAGGTGTAGCCATTCTGTGGGCCTAACTGAAGGCTAAGGTGTGCAGTGAGGCCTGATTTTAACAAATGGGACATTGAGCTTGGTTCAAGATGGTGGAGTAGAAGGACGTGCTCTCACTCCCTGTTGCAAGAGCACCGGAATCACAACTAACTGCTGAACAATCACTGACAGGAAGACACTGGAACTCACCAAAAAAGATACCTCACATCGAAAGACAAAGGAGAAGACACAATGAGATGGTAGGAGGGGCGCAATCACAATAAAATCAAATCCCATAACTGCTGGGTGGGTGACTCACAAACTGGAGAACACTTATACCACAGAAGCCCACGCACTGGAGTGAAGGTTCTAAGCCCCACGTCAGGCTTCCGAACCGGAGGGTCCGACAACGGGAGGAAGAATTCCTAGAGAATTAGACTTTGAAGGCTAGTGACATTTGATTGTAGGACTTCGACAGGACTGGGGGAAACAGGCTCCACTCTTGGAAGGCATACACAAAGTAGTGTGCGCATCAAGACCCAGGGGAAGGAGCAGTGACCCAATAGGAGACTGAACCAGACCTACCTGCTAGTGTTGGAGGGTCTCCTGCAGAGGCGGGGGGTGGCTGTGGCTCACCACAGGGACAAGGACACTGGCAGCAGAAGTTCTGGGAAGTACTCCTTGACGTGAGCCTTCCCAGAGTCCAACATTAGCCCCACGAAAGAGCCTGGGTAGGCTCCAGTGTTGGGTCGCCTCAGGCCAAACAACCAACAGGGAGGGAACCCAGCCCCACCCATCAGCAGACAAGCAGATTAAAGTTTTACTGAGCTCTGTTCACCATAGCAACAGCCAGCTCCACCCATCACCAGTCCCTCCCATCAGGAAACTTGCACAAGCCTCTTATATAGCCTAATGCACCAGAGGGGAGACAGCAGAAGCAAGAAGAACTACAATCCTGCAGCCTGTGGAACAAAAACCACATTCACAGAAAGATAGACAAGATGAAAAGGGAGAGGGCTATGTACCAGATGAAGGAACAAGATAAAACCCCAGAAAAACAACCAAATGAAGTGGAGATAGGCAACCTTCCAGAAAAAGAATTCAGAATAATGATAGTGAAGATGATCCAGGACCTCAGAAAAAGAATGGAGGCAAAGATCGAGAAGATGCAAGAAATGTTTAACAAACACCTAGAAGAATTAAAGAACAAACAGACAGAGATGAACAATACAATAACTGAAATGAAAACTACACTAGAAGGAATCAATAGCAGAATAACTGAGGCAGAAGAACGGATAAGTGACCTGGAAGACAGAATGGTGGAATTCACTGCTGCAGAACACTCTAAAGAAAAAAGAATGAAGAGAAATGAAGACAGCCTAAGAGACCTCTGGGACAACATTCAACGCAACAACATTCGCATTATAGGGGTCCCAGAAGGAGAAGAGAGAGAGAAAGGACCAGAGAAAATATTTGAAGAGATTATAGTCGAAAACTTCCCTAACATGGGAAAAGAAATAGCTACCGAAGTCCAGGAAGTGCAGAGAGTCCCATACTGGATAAACCCAAGGAGAAACATGCTGAGACACATAGTAATCAAATTGGCAAAAATAAAGACAAAGAAAAATTATTGAAAGCAGCAAGGGAAAAACGACAAATAACATACAAGGCAAGTCCCATAAGGTTAACAGCTGATTTCTCAGCAGAAACTCTACAAGCCAGAAGGGAGTGGCGTGATATACTTAAAGTGATGAAAGGGAAGAACCTACAACCGAGATTACTCTACCCAGCAAGGATCTCATTCAGATTCGATGGAGAAATCAAAAGCTTTACAGACAAGCAAAAGCTAAGAGAATTCAGCACCACCAAACCAGCTCTACAACAAATGCTAAAGGAACTTCTCTAAGTGGTAAACACAAGAGAAGAAAAGGACCTATAAAAACAAACCCAAAACAATTAAGAAAATGGGAATAGGAACATACATATCGATAATTACCTTAAACGTGAATGGATTAAATGCTCCAACCAAAAGACACAGGGTCACTGAATGAATACAAAAACAAGACCCATATATATGCTGTCTACAAGAGACCCACTTCAGACCTAGGGACACAGACAGACTGAAAGTGAGGGGACAGAAAAAGATATTCCATGCAAATGGAAATCAAAAGAAAGCTGGAGTAGCAATACTCATATCAGATAAAATAGACTTTAAAAGAAAGAATGTTACAAGACACAAGGAAGGACACTACATGATGATCAAGGGATCAATCCAAGAAGAAGATATAACAATTATAAATATATATGCACCCAACATAGGAGCACCTCAATACATAAGGCAACTGCTAACAGCTATAAAAGAGGAAATCGACAGTAACACAATAATAGTGGGGGACTTTAACACCTCACTTACACCAACGGACAGATCATCCAAACAGAAAATCAATAAGGAAACACAAGCTTTAAATGACACAATAGACCAGACAGATTTAATTGATATTTATAGGACATTCCATCCAAAAACAACAGAACACACTTTTTTCTCAAGTGCACATGGAACATTCTCCAGGAGAGATCATATCTTGGGTCACAAATCCAGCCTCAGTAAATTTAAGAAAATTGAAATCATATCAAGCATCTTTTCTGACCACAACGCTATGAGATTAGAAATCCATTACAGGGAAAAAACGTAAAAAAAAAAAAAAACACATGGAGGCTAAACAATACGTTATGAAATAACCAAGAGATCACTGAAGAAATCAAAGAGGAAACCAAAAAATACCTAGAGACAAATTACAACAAAAACATGATGATCGAAAACCTCCTGGATGCAGCAAAAGCAGTTCTAAGAGGGAAGTTTATAGCAATACAAGCCTACCTCCAGAAACAAGAAAAATCTCAAACAATCTAACCTTACACCTAAAGGAACTAGAGAAAGAAGAAAAAACAAAACCCAAAGTTAGCAGAGGAAAGAAATCATAAATATCAGAGCAGAAATAAATGAAAAAGAAACAAAGAAAACAATAGCAAAGATCAATAAAACTAAAAGCTGGTTCTTTGAGAAGATAAACAAAATTGGTAAACCATTAGCCAAACTCATCAAGAAAAAGAGGGAGAGGACTCAAATCAAGAAAATTAGAAATGAAAAAGGAGAAGTTACAACAGACACCACAGAAATACAAAGCATCCTAAGAGACTACTACAAGCAACTCTATGCCAATAAAATGGACAACCTGGAAGAAATGGACAAATTCTTAGAAAGGTATAACCTTCCAAGACTGAACCAGGAAGAAATAGAAAATATGAACAGGCCAATCACAAGTAATGAAATTGAAACTGTGATTAAAAATCTTCCAACAAAAAAAAGTTCAGGACCACATGGCTTCACAGGCAAATTCTATCAAACATTTAGAGAAGAGCTAACATCCATCCTTCTCAAACTCTTCCAAAAAATTGCAGAGAAAGGAACACTCCCAAACTCATTCTATGAGGCCACCATCACCCGGATACCAAAACCAGACAAAGATACTACAAAAAAAGAAAATTACAGACCAATATCACTGATGAATATAGATGCAAAAATCCTCAACAAAATACTAGCAAACAGAATCCAACAAAACATTAAAAGGATCATACACCATGATCAAGTGGGATTTATCCCAGGGATGCAAGCATTCTTCAATATACGCAAGTGAATCAATGTGATAAACCATATTAACAAATTGAAGAATAAAAACCATATGATCATCTCAATAGATGCAGAAAAAGCTTTTGACAAAATTCGACACCCATTTATGATAAGTCTCTCCAGAAAGTGGGCATAGAGGGAACCTACTTCAACATAATAAAGGCCATATATGACAAACCCACAGCAAACATCATTCTTAATGGTGAAAAATTGAAAGCATTTCCTCTAAGATCAGGAACAAGACAAGGATGTCTAATCTCACCACTATTATTCAACATAGTTTTGGAAGTCCTAGCCATGGCAATCAGAGAAGAAAAAGAAATAAAAGGAATACAAATTGGAAAAGAAGAAGTAAAACTGTCACTGTTTGCAGATGACATGATTCTATATATAGAGAATCCTAAAGATAGCACAAGAAAACTGCTAGAGCTAATCAATGAATTTGGTAAAGCAGCAGGATACAAAATTAATGCACAGAAATCTCTTGCATTCCTATATACTAATGATGAAAAATCTGAAAGAGAAATTAAGGAAACACTCCCATTTACCATTGCAACAAAAAGAATAAAATACCTAGGAATAAATCTACCTAGGGAGACAAAAGACCTGCATGCAGAAAACTATAAGACACTGATGAAAGAAATTAAAGATGATACAAACCCATGGAGAGGTATACCATGTTCTTGGATTGGAAGAATCAATATTGTGAAAATGACTATACTACCCAAAGCAATCTACAGATTCAATGCAATCCCTATCAAATTACCAATGGCATTCTTTTACAGAACTAGAACAAAAAATTTTACAATTTGTATGAAGACACAAAAGATCCCGAAAAGCCAAAGCAGTCTTGAGGGAAAAAAAAGGAGCTGGAGGAATCAGACTCCCTGACTTCAGAATATACTACAAAGCTACAGTAATCAAGACAATATGGTACTGGCACAAAAACAGAAATATAGATCAATGGAACAGGATAGAAAGCCCAGAGATAAACCCATGCACCTATGGTCAACTAATCTATGACAGAGGAGGCAAGGATATACAATGGAGAAAAGACAATCCTCAGAATGGGAGAAAATATTTGCAAACGAATCAATGGACAAAGGATTCATCTCCAAAATATATAAACAGCACATGCTGCTCAATATTAAAAAAACAAACAACCCAATCTAAAAATGGGCAGAAGACGTAAATAGACTTTTCTCCAAAGAAGACATACAGATGGCCAAGAAGAACATGAAAAGCTGCTCAACATCACTAATTATTAGAGAAATGTAAATTAAAACTACAATGAGGTATCACTTCACACCAGTTAGAATGGGCATCATCAGAAAATCTACAAACAACAAATGCTGGAGAGGGTGTGGAGAAAAGCGAACCCTCTTGCACTGTGCGTGGGAATGTAAATTGATACAGCCACTATGGAGAACAGTATGGAGGTTCCTTAAAAAACTAAAAATGGAATTACCATATGACCCAGAAATCCCACTACTGGGCATATACCCAGAGAAAAGCATAATTCCAAAAGACACATGCACCCCAATGTTCATTGCAGCACTATTTACAATAGCCAGGTCATGGAAGCAACCTAAATGCCCATCGACAGACGAATGGATAAAGATGTGGTACATATATACAATGGAATATTACTCAGCCATAAAAACGGAACGAAACTGGGACATTTGTAGAGACGTGGATGAATCTAGAGACTGTCATACAGAGTGAAGTAAGTCAGAAAGAGAAAAACATATATCGTATATTAACACATATATGTGGAACCTAGAAAAATGGTACAGATGAACCTGTCTGCAGGGCAGAAATTGAGACACAGATGTAGAGAACAAACATATGGACACCAAGGGGGGCAAGTGGCGGGGGGTGGGGTGGAGGGGGTGGTATGAATTGGGAGATTGGGATTGACAAATATACACTACTATGTATAAAATGGATAACTAATAAGAACCTGCTGTATAAAAAAATAAATAAAATAAAATTCGAAAATTCAAAAAAAAAAAAATAACGAGACTGACCTTGAGAAAGGAAAATAGGATGCCCACACAAATAACACAGGACAGAATATGAAACATATCAGAAGAGAGGTACAGATAAAATCTAAAGGAATAAAATATTGCTTCCAGCTAGAAGGATCAGAGCAGCTTAATGAATGAGATGTCCTTCCGTCTGGGCTTTGAAAGAAGGATAAGCTTCGAGCATGAGGTTGGAGAGGAGAAAAGAGAGTGTATGGACTCCAGACAGATATTACAACACACACAAAGGAATTGGGTTGCAGTACAAGGCAGATGAGAAGCAGTGGGAGAGAATGTTGGCTCAAATGCCAGGCCGAGAAAATCAGACTTTACACCGCAGACAGTGAGAACATAGTCACCATTCATGAACACAGATGTGAGCAAGACAGATGTGTCTGGTAGTAATGAAACAGTATGTAAAATATATAGCTTTAGGAGTTACGCTAGAGGGGAGCTCCTGTAATACCACTAGGGTGGGCAGTTGCGCGTATCAGATGCTGCAGACATAAATTCAACGGGATTTGGCTCTCAACAATGTGACATAAAGAGTAAGATTTTAGAGAATGTTGGCAAAGTGGGGCCAAAGTCAAATGGCAAGTGATTAAAGACAGTGAGTGGTAAGGGAATTATAGCAGCAAGCACAGGCTACCTCTACAGGAAGTCTGGCAGGAAAGAAAAGAAGAGAGTTTATCATTAAGTGTGACTTAAGTTAAAAGAAAATATAAATAGCACCTTATGAGTTAGTAAGTGAACTAGGAATAAAACTCAAACCTTTATTCTACTGCAATAAGATTAGCTCGCCCAGGAAATCCAATACTGGTTCATTCTTATACCAAACTTTTAAAGATATATGGTTAATCGTTAGAAATGTGTCTACTTTTTCTCAGATTTTTCTTTTTATATGTCTTAAAGAATAGTTAAAACAGAGTGAAGCACTTTAATTGAAATGATTCTGAACCTAACAATTACACTTATGTACATTCCTGTTTTATCACTTGGGATTAAACAACAAAACAAAAATAAATTATCTTCTATTCTATTTATTCTGATTTTTGCACTTTCTAATAATTTCCTTGCTCTGTTTTGAAACCCTCTGCTAACTTATAGCTGACGAGTTTGCTCAAACGAAGACCATAGTTTGGGCCAGAGAAGCAACTATAGGCCACGGGGTAGTAAAATTCAAATCTGACTTTTAAGTTACGTGTTTCTTTCTATTATATTCCATTATATTAGTTCAATGATTAATCTACTTCTCTTTTGAGTGAAAAGGTGCCCCACAACAGAAGGTCTGCTGGAAGCTATGTTAGGCTATTTCCTTTTGGGTGAGGATGCATAACCCACAGAGTTAAGAAGCCACAGGGGAAACCACTAGACAGACCAATGTTTAGTATTCAGCTGCTCCAACTGCCTAGTTATCCAAAATAAGCCCTTGGGTTCATTATTTTCAATTCCAGTAACTAGATTTGGCTTTGCATTTGCATCAAATGACTGGTTATTTTTCCAGAGGGCACTTAAAATTATCTCCCCAGGTTCAGGGCTGGCAGCAAATTATAAGTAGTAAATCACAAATGAACCCAGCTTTAAGTAATGTCTACAGGTGGCAGTCAATGGAAACTGGAACACTGGTATTTTCAAATACTGGTAAGCCAGTTTTTTTTTTTTAAATCTATTAAAACATGCGTCTAAATTCCAGATGCCCTATGTTGTCCCTAATACAAATGCTCCCAATGCCTGTGGATGGCCTTTTTTTCCCTTCCAAATCTATTCTTACTGTCTCAAATAGTTTTCAGACATTGTCAGCCCTCACTGTGAATGACCCATTCATCTATAATGTAAAAAGGCAGAAAGAAAGAAATCTGCATGTTTCAATTAGCAATTGTTTAATGCCTAGTTCCTTAGGACCCAGCAGTTTACCTACAGGTGGATCGGCAGTGGTTAAAACCCAGGGTTAATGAGGCCACGGTCCTGGGTCTGAATGAGTCTGTGAACCTCATACCAAGAAATACTGTGCCACAAACTCAGAGGGCACCTTGGCCAGCTGTATTATAAATGGGTACTACCAGTGGGAGGCCAACCATCACAATACTATAAGATAGGCACATTTTAAAAGGAAAAAAATGGATTAATTTTCAAGGTTATTTTTCTAAAACTTTTTTAAAAACAAAAAATTTTTAAAAAATCTCCCTCCATACCCTGCCAAAGAAAGAAAAAAGAAAGAAAAGGAAAACCAGCACACACAGCACTGCTAATGACAACCTGCACAGTCTAAGTTTTTCTTAGGAATAATTGCTAAGATAAAATCATGCAAACTGACATGCACAAAGAAATATTTAATATAACTACTCAGTAAGCAAGTACATAAGTGATTTGCAAAAGTGTCATTTTCAATATAAATCAGATCGTTATCAGCAAGATATCTAACATCATCATTATGGGGACAAAAAAAGTGTCTTATCAGGCCATACTTTTAAATGCTTATTTCAGTTAAACAAAGTATAGGGAGAAGGGCTGACTAATATTTACTCAGAAGATGTACTGAAAGCTATTATGTGTCAGGCACTGTTTTAGGTGTTTAACATATATCTTTAATCATTTGATCCCCACCACAGCCCTGCAAAATACATTATTACCCCCATTCTCACCCAAGGACATGCAGCTATGAGCTGAAGGTTGATTCCAACATGACTCTACCAGACCCCAAAGCCTGTGCTCTTTCCCCTTGGGGACATACCTTTCTTTGGGGTAAATGATACCATATTTGGGGAGATAAAACAGAAATGCCAAAGTTTCAAATCTGCTGTTTGAGGTTTCCAATGTTACTGCCTCTTTTGAAATGACAATGTGGCACTTGCTCCAGACCCTGTGGCTGGGCTCAGGGAGTCCTCTGGGACCTGAGAGCAAAGGACTGCCCCAAACCACAGCCTCAGTCAGGGGCACGTAGGCCCTGAGATGACTTCCTCCTGAGTTGAGGGTGAGGGGGAAGGTGGCTGATTACTGAGCCATTCATTACCACACAAACCTCATGTTAAATGACTCTGACTCTTTCTCAAGACTATCATTAGCAATGAAGGATGACGTCTGTACATTCTGATGCATTCTAGTCTATATTCTATTTTATTTTGTATCTTGTCCATTTAAACTACTACGAGTCAAGATAAAAATCCAGAACCAGATTTTTCACAAAGAAAGAGGCAGCACCATCTAATGCTCAGGGCATAAACATGGACATTAGTAGATCTGGCTCCTTTCTCTGATTCTTTGTTAGGCACCATTCATTCTTCTTCATTTAAAATTGCAGTGTGCTGTCACTGCAGATGACACGATACTATACATAGGAAATCCTAAAGATGCCACCAGAAAACTGTTAGAGCTAATCAATGAATTTGGTAAAGCTGCAGAATACAAAATTAATGCACAGAAATCTCTTGCATTCCTATACACTAACAACAAAAGGGCAGAAGGAGAAATCAAGGAAACAATCCCATTCACCATTGCAACAAAAAGAATAAAAAAAAGAATAAAAAGAGACTACTACAAGGAACTCTATGCCAATAAAATGGACAACCTGGAAGAAATGGACAAATTCTTAAAAAGGTATAACCTTCCAAGACTGAATCAGGAAGAAATAGAAAATATGAACAGACCAATCACAAGTAATGAAATTGAAACTGTGATAAAAAATCTTCCAACAAAGAAAAGTCCAGGACCACATGGCTCGACAGGTGAATTCTACCAGACCTTTAGAGAAGAGCTACCACCCATCCTTCTCAAACTCTTCCAAAAAATTGCAGAGAAAGGAACACTCCCAAACTCATTCTATGAGGCCACCATCACCCGGATACCAAAATCAGACAAAGATACTACAAAAAAAGAAAATTACAGACCAATATCACTGATGAATATAGATGCAAAAATCCTCAACAAAATACTAGCAAACAGAATCCAACAAAACATTAAAAGGATCATACACCATGATCAAGTGGGATTTATCCCAGGGATGCAAGGATTCTTCAATATATGCAAATCAATCAATGTGATACACCATATTAACAAATTGAAGAATAAAAACCATATGATCATCTCAGTAGATGCAGAAAAAGCTTTTGACAACATTCAACACCTATTTATGATAAAAACTCTCCAGAAAGTGGGCAGAGAGGGAACCTACCTCAACATATTAACGGCCATATATGACAAACCCACAGCAAACATCATTCTCAATGGTGAAAAACTGAAAGCATTTCCTCTAAGATCAGGAACGAGACAAGGATGTCCACTCTCACCACTATTATTCAACATAGTTTTGGAAGTCCTAGCCATGGCAATCAGAGAAGAAAAAGAAATAAAAGGAATACAAATTGGAAAAGAAGAAGTAAAACTGTCACTGTTTGCAGATGACATGATTCTATATATAGAGAATCCTAAAGATGCCACCAGAAAACTACAGAGTTAATCAATGAATTTGGTAAAGCTGCAGGATACACAATTAATGCACAGAAATCTCTTGCATTCCTATATACTAATGATGAAAAATCTGAAAGAGAAATTAAGGAAACACTCCCATTTACCATTGCAACAAAAAGAATAAAATACCTAGGAATAAACCTACCTAGGGAGACAAAAGACTTGCATGCAGAAAACTATAAGACACTGATGAAAGAAATTAAAGATGATACAAACCCATGGAGAGATATACCATGTTCTTGGATTGGAAGAATCAATATTGTGAAAATGACTATATTACCCAAAGCAATCTACAGATTCAATGTCATCCCTATCAAATTATGAATGGCATTTTTTACAGAACAAAACAAAAAATTGCACACTTTGTATGGAGACACAAAAGACCCCGAATAGCCAAAGCAGTCTTGAGGGAAAAAAACAGAGCTGGAGGAATCAGACTCCCTGACTTCAGGCTATACTACAAGCTACAGTAATCAAGACAATATGGTACTGGCCCAAAAACAGAAATATAGATCAATGGAACAGGATAGAAAGCCCAGAGATAAACCCACGCACCTATGGTCAACTAATCTATGACAAAGGAGGCAAGGATATACAATGGAGAAAAGACAGTCTCTTCAATAAGTGGTGCTGGGAAAACTGGACAGCTACATGTAAAAGAATGAAATTAGAACACTCCCTAACACCATACACAAAAATAAACTCAAAATGGATTAAAGACCTAAATGTAAGACCGAACACTATAAAACTCTTAGAGGAAAACGAAGGAAGAACACTCTTTGACATAAATCACAGCAAGATATTTTTTGATCTGGCTGATTCATTTTGTTGCACAGTGGAGGCTAACACAACATTGTAAAGCAACCATACTCCAATACAAATTAATTAAATAAATAAATAAATAAAAATACAGTGTGAATATTTTCCAATCTCATTAAACATTCTTTGAAAACATGATTTTAATGGCTGTATAATAATATTTCTTCCTGAAGTTTTTTTTTTATAATTTATGTAACCACTTTTGTCATTGGAAATTTAGGTTGTTTCTAAAGTTTCTGATGTTTCCGATGTTATTACAAATGAAAGTGACTATCCTTGTGTACAATGCTCTGATAGGTGTCTCTAATGATTTCCTTAGAATGGATTCCTAGAAGTAATATTAATGACCTAAAGGTGACAGGCATTTTAAAGTCTCAGTTCATACTGTCAAATTACTTTCCAAAATGGTTGTGCCACTTTCCACTCCAGCAGTGTTTGAGAGTACCCACCTCATCAAATTAAGTATTATGTGTTCCCAAATTAGTAGGGAGGTAAGAAGGAGGGAGGAATCGAGGGAGGGGAGACAGAGAGAAAGAAAAAAGATAAAGAGAGAAAGAAAGGGAGAGAGAAAGAGAGGAAGGAAGAAAGGAAGGAAGGGAGTTATTTTTTGGATTACTAGCTAAGCTCAATTTTTTTCATGTTTACTTTCTCTAGTTTTTATTCTTTGGGAACTATTGATTCATGTTGTTTGCTTATTTTTCTATTGGAAGGTCACAGATTTACAGGAGCTCCTTCTTTAGTTGAGTATGTTAAACTTTTATTGTGATAGTTGATGAAATTTTTCCCTAGGTTGTTTTTTAATATTGTTTATGAGTTTTATTTTATTTCCAGAATTTTAACAGAACATTTCTATTAAAAAATTTGAGGACTTGGGATAAAAACGTTACTGGGGGGAAAACAACTACATACAGCT
Source organism: Eubalaena glacialis (assembly GCF_028564815.1). Lineage (NCBI taxonomy): Eukaryota > Metazoa > Chordata > Mammalia > Artiodactyla > Balaenidae > Eubalaena > Eubalaena glacialis. The sequence goes on along the minus strand of NC_083723.1, from coordinate 95,621,246 downwards.
TATTAGAAAGTAAAACTGACTGGAGTGCTCCTTTCTATCTTCCAGTTGTCTTTGATGCAGAATGTAGAAAGGGCACTCCAGCAGTATTTGATGACATGCGGAAAAACAAAACAAAAAGAAACCACTCCAGTGACTACACTGAACTTCTCAGTGCTCTAGGCAAGTGCATAGTAAACAGATATAGCAGACCTTCACATACACAAACCATAAATACTGCTCACTAACAGAAGGGAGGCTTGAGGAGAGGCATGTAATCACATGGGAAGGCATGACTATTGTCTTAAGTGACTGCTGAAGAATGAAAAACAAATATACACAAAACATAGAAACCATTAAAATGAACTACTTCTCAGACTTCATCACAGACAAAACCAGATTTAGAAATGATGGGAGTATAACATGAGACAAACAGCTGCAGAGAAAATCAAATAATTTCTCAAAACAGGGAGGCAAGGGATCTAGCTGCTGAAAGGAAATACTCAGGAAAAAAAAATCCCACTTGCAGAGTACTAGGGTTGAAAATACTCTAAACTGTCTACCTCAGTTTAGTATGAAACAGAAGCTCTTTCTCTTCTTGCCACAGAGCACTAGTGACTTGATGGACACCTTTGTTTTTCCTTTCGGCGTTTTTCCCCTTCTTTTCTTCTTTTTCTTGTACAGAATTGCTACGTACTTGTCTCTTATTTCCTCTTTCTTAGGAATAACCACCATTACCGACTTAAACATTATAAAAATGGACACACCCAAGTGATAGAGAACAGGTATTTATGTTCTAAAACCAGGAAACAGAAAAAAATGACAATCTAAAATTAATTTACTCCTAATACTTTTGATCAAAGTAAAAACATAAAATTTATCTTTATTCCCACCAAATTAAAAAAAAAATAGAGCAGGTCCTAGTTCTGGAAAATTATAAAGACTTTTATAATCATAATGTTTAAATGGCTGAAATTTTGCATTGGTGCTGAAACTTGACATCTGACTAATAATACTAATAATAATAGCAGAAAATAGTTATGAGATCTTCATAAGACTCCCAGCAATGGGTTAAATGCTTTACATTCCTTCTCTGTTGATTTTCACAACTTCATGGGGTGTTATTATTCTGCCCATTTTTACAGATAAGAATCGTGAAGATTAAATTACTCAAGTCGCTTATCCAAAGTCACACAGCTAGAAGGTGACATACCCAAGACATAAATTCAGGCGCAACTGGCTCTGAAGGCTGAGTTCCTAACCACTGTTCTTAGGGCATCTTCCACTGGAGGGACCCCACAGCAGCTCTCATCCAAAGTCTCTGATCAGATCATTTCTTTCCATCTGTGCTCATTAGTTTACTTATGGCCTCTGGCTGCTTTCATGCTACAACAGCGGAGTTGAACAGTTGTGACAGAGACTCTATGACCTGCAAAGCTGAAAATATGCACTATTTGTCCCTGTGCAGAACGGTTTGCTGACCCCTGGTCTACATTAAATAAAAAGTGTTTCTCTGGGGCTTCCCTGGTGGCGCAGTGGTTGAGAATCTACCTGTCAATGCAGGGGACAAGGGTTCGAGCCCTGGTCTGGGAAGATCCCGCATGCCGCGGAGTAACTGGGCCCGTGAGTCACAAATACTGAGCCTGCGCGTCCGGAGCCTTTGCTCCGCAACAAGAGAGGCCGCGACAGCAAGAGGACCGCACACCGCGATGAAGAGGGGCCCCCACTCGCCGCAACTAGAGAGAGCCCGCGCGCAGAAACGAAGACCCAACACAGCCAAAAATAAATAAATAAATAAAGTGTAAAAAAAAAAAAAAGTTGTCCACCTTAACAGAATTAAGGGGGGGGGGAAAAATCACATGATCATCTCAAAAAAAAAAAAAGTGTTTCTCTGGTATTTTCTACTGATGTATCCCTTAATGGCAGAAGAAAATTAAGTGGAGTCATGAACCCCAGCTTGAGAAGCATAGATTTAAATGATCATTTGCCCCTTCAAATCCTGCTGGGGAGCCATCAGTGTTCCAATGATGTTGCCACTCCTCAAAAATTTTTTTTAAATTGTAATTGTAGCCTGATGTACTTTCTTTTCAACAATCTCAACTCTGGTAAATATTAGTACTTTGAAGGTAGATTTTATCTTTGGTAACATACAAAGTTTTGTATGGCTCAAACTAGTACCTGAATTAGGTAGTCAAATCGGGTATTTCTGGTTTTCATCACAGATAAACTATGATTATATATTAATGAAGCTGGTTCTTTTATATAACCTGTGCACTGATTCAGATATCAAATATCATTTTGTGTGTGTCAACTTGTCTAGGCTACAGTCTCCAGTTAGTTAATCAAACACCAATCTAAGTATTGCTATAAAGGTATTTTATAGATGTGATTAAAGTACACAGTTAACTTTAAGAAGATTATCCTAGATAATCTAGATGGACTTGATTCAATCAGTTGACGGAACTGAGGTCTCCCTGACAGAGAAGAAATTCTGCCTGTGGATAGCACCTTCAGCTCGTGCCTAAGAGTTCCAGCCTGCCCTAGGGATTTCAGACTTGCCTAGCCAGCCTGCAATCCTGTAAGCCAACTCCTTACTTCTCCCCTTCTCTCTCTCCCCACCCTGACCCCTGCATGTATATGTATATATACATAAAAACTCCCACTGGTTCTGTTTTACTAGTAGAACCCTGATATATCAAGTCTGAAAACATTTCAAAAATAATTTAAATTATCTCTTTATAGTTACCATTTTAGACAACACCAATCCCTTGGATAAATATAGCCACCTAGAAATGAAACTCATTACTTTATAGTCACATTATTGTATCATCACTCCTATTACATCTAAATTCCTCACTTCCCTCTGGCAAACCACAAATTCTAAAAGAGTAAAATTAAGCTAAACAAAAACTACTTGAGAGCATAAAGTACTGAATTTTCATGCAAAGTGTAAAAGTCTTAGATAAACTATGGCAGTAAGAAGTAAGAAGATGGATAAAATGATTAAAACTTCTGCTACAGGTTACACCCAATCACACTTGAAACAGTTTCTGTGAAAATGCCATGGTCTAAAAGAAACTTTAATTCACTGAAAAAGTCTAACAAACTGTAGAGAGATGCCCAAACATTTCCTGGATCCAAAACATCAAAAAGATGAATAATTTGAGGAGCATTTCAAACCAAAGCACTCAAGCCTGCCATGCACACATTATTATCCTGGCATTAGTGAAGATTAATAAGAGTGGCAAGAAGCTCCTAGGGCTGAGTTGGGTGCCTAATATGAGCTCTCTACACAGTAGCTATTAGTTACTACATGCACAAAATTGTAGTTTTATTCTAATCATATAGTTATTGATTTAGTCAACACTTGAGGAAGTACCCTTTTACATTTTTCAAGTTATGATAATTATTTTTATTTTTATTTTGAAACAAAGAAACAAACAAAACAACTAACATAATTTATTTTCTGCTCCTAGAGTAAAAGCTGCTAATACAAGAAAAGAAGTTTAGAGCATCCTGGAAAATCACATATCCTTTCTCTCCAGGAAATCTTGTTATACTTGTTACTGAGCCATAAAACATGTGTTTGTTTTTCACTTTGGATTTGGATTTGATGTGATATGCACAATTCCAAACATTGAATAAATGTGAAACTCAGTGACAAAAACAAGAGTATAAATACTAAAACACATACAATAGGCTTCCCTTGAGCAAATGGGGTGGTTATATATTCAAACACAGGATTTGAATACCTAAACCCAGGATGTTTGAACCTAGAAGATTATCTATATAAATTAAAAGCCTGAAATTCGGAATTTGCAGATTTACTTGCTAAAATCATTCTAAAAATATGAAGAGATCTTGCTCATCCACTTGTCAATCCTGAAGTTCATACATGTGAATTGAGCACATTTTTATTGTTTTTTAAATCACTATACACCTAGGAATTTACCCTAAGGAAATAATCATGGATTTCTGCATATATTTATCTTCAAGGATATTCAGGAAAATATATTTATAAATATATTATTTATAAAAGCAAAATAAAAAAACACTAAATATCCAACAGAAGAAATGGTTAAATATTATATATCATTATGATAGAATAGTATGAAGCCATTAAAAATCATGTTATAAAATTACTTAGGAAAAAATGATCACCACATTTTAGTTTAAAAAGCATATTATATAACCTTATAGTTTGACACCTTTTGTAAAAAGTTCATAGATTATACATTTACTATCTGTGTAGGTACATAGGCATAAGTATAGTTTCTGGGCACACAAAGAAAAGTTGAAAGAGAAAAACAAATACTGTATGCTAATGCCTGTATATGGAATCTAAAAAAAAAAAAAATGGTACTGATGAACCTAGTGGCAGGGCAGGAATAAAAACGTAGACATAGAGAATGGACTTGAGGACACGGGGGTGAGGGGTGGCTGGGGAGGGGGAAGCTGGGGCAAAGTGAGAGTAGCATCGACGTATATACACTACCAAATGTAAAATAGATAGCTAGTGGGAAGCAGCCGCATAGCACAGGGAGATCAGCTCAGTGCTTTGCGATGACCTAGAGGGATGGGATAGGGAGGGTGGGAGGGAGGCTCAAGAGGGAGGGGATATGGGGACATATATATGCATATGGCTGATTCACTTTGTGGTACAACAGAAACTAACACAGTATTGTGAAGCAATTATACTCCAATAAAGATGTATTAAAAAAAAAAAGAAAAGTTGAAGGATACAAAGCAGCTTTCTAGTACTGCTCAACTCTGAGTGGTAGAATTATGTGTGAATTTTTTTTCCTTCACTATAGACTTGAAATTTTCTACTATATGTGTTGTTTCTTTTAATCAGGGGAAAAAGAGATTTTCAAAGCATGACATAAAACTAAAAACTATATAGTGCAATAGTTATCTTTGGAGGGTGAGATTATGTGAAACCTTAATTTTATACTTTTTACACTATCCATAGTCTTAAATTTGTTACATATGCATATATTATTCTGGTAATCAATAAAAGTATATATAGTTTTTAACATAACCAATATATGCTATTCTTTAATTTCAACAAATAAGATATTTCGTTATTCAATGGAATTTTTAAAAGAACATATCTATTTTAGTTTAAAATAAGATATTTAAGGATAAGTTGACAGATTAATAGCAACAACAATAAAACACTCCTACTTTTATTAAGAAGTTTTCAAGGAGAACTACATAGGAAAAGTTATATATGTTTACATGTATCTGAATTCCAGTTTTATAAAGATGAACACTGAGCAATTTTTAATGATTACTATGCTACAGTCACAAAATCTTGTATGAAATTATTTATTTCAGTACATTTATAATTGCATATGGATAGCACACAGATTTATTCCAGAACATGAAAGACTGTTCCTAAGCCAGAGAAGGAGAGCCATTTAGGAAGCCAGCAACTCATTTAACATGCACAGTCTGCACCAAGCAGTGCCACCCACCCAAGCACTGTCGCCATCCTTCAGTGTCACAGTGGGCTGGTGACATGACTTAATTGCTGAGCTAAAGCTAATTATAAGGCAAATGAAACAATAAGAGAGAATTCACCCCAAGCAATTAACTAAAAGAGTAGACATTAATTGTCTTAGAATGTCCTGCATATGCTAATTTAAACTTTATCACCCATAAAGGCATCCATACAACCACGACTTTTTTTGTTCTATTCTTTTTCAGGCTTTATAATAGTAGGAAAGACCCTGATGCAGAGCATCTATCTTGCTACCATGTAGCGGGCATTCAGCTTTCTCCAGCTGGGCATGAATTTCTATGCTTCACCCTAGGCTTTAAGCAGTGTTGTTTAAATAACGTAAGTTACTGCATGGTAATAAGCTGATAATTGCATAATAACTCCATTAGAAAGAATGAAAGCAGCAAGACAACTTGGATTCACAATGCTTATATTATAACCCAATAAGTACAATTAATTTGTGTCCCAAGATGGCTGGATTAATTACTACATCTAATTGGGAAAAATGGGCAGAAGAACTGAATAGACATTTTTCCAAAGAGAAAACGCAGATGGCCAGTAGACACATGAAAAGATGCTCAACATCGTTAATCATCAGGGAAATGCAAATTAAAACCACAATGAGATATCACCTCATACCAGTCAGAATGGCCATCATCAAAAAATCTACAAACAATAAATGCTGGAGAGGGTGTGGAGAAAAGGGAACCCTCTTACACTGTTGGTGGGAATGTAAATTGGTGCAGCCACTGTGGAGAACAGTATGGAGGGTCCTCAAAAAAACTAAAAATAGAACTACCATATGACTCAGTAATCACACTCCCGGGCATAGATTCAGAAAAGATGAAAACTCTAACTTGGAAAGACACATGCACCCCAATGTTCACAGCAGCACTATTTACAATACCCAAGACATGGAAGTAACCTAAGTGTCCATCGACAGATGAATGGATAAAGAAGATGTGAGATACACACACACACACACACACACACACACACAATGGAACATTACTCAGCCATAAAAAAGAAATATTGCCATTTGCAGCAACATGGATGGACCTAGAGATTATCATACTAAGTGAAGTCAGAGAAACACAAATATTACATGATATCACTTATATGTGGCATCTAAAAAATAATACAAATGAATTTATTTACAAAACAGAAACAGACTCACAGACATAGAGGCATAGAAAACAAACTTATGGTTACCAGAGGGGAAGGGGGGAGGAGGGATAAATTAGGAGATACACACTACTATATATAAAATAGATAAGCCATAAGGATTAGTGTATAGCACAGGGAACTATATTCAATATATTGTAATAACCTATAATGGAAAAGAATCTATATACATATATATGTATAACTGAATCACTTTGTTGTACACCTGAAATTAACACAATATAGTAAATCAACTATACTTCAATTAAAAATAAATAAGTTAAATTAAATTAAATTAAATGTTGCAACAGCACTAGATTGTGTGGAGGCCCAGGGATGTGGTTAAATAGCCTGTTGATTTCTCTGAGTTTTTTTTACTGAGTTTCTTTTGCTTTTTTTTCCGGGTCTCATTCCAGTAACCTGCTTAAAATCCCACCCCATTTCAGTCCTGTTCTTCAGACTGAAGCTTAGCCTCAATGCTCCCTGGTGGGTTCCAGCATAGTCTGCTTGGACTTCTGAGAACTGTAAGCCTGAAATTTTGAGTCACTATGCTCCCCTTTGCTTCGTCTCAAATTCCCTTTCGCAATGGCCTACCATGTGCCCTTACTGCCTGAGCACCTCTTTGGTCTCCGGTCTTGATCTGACACACTTCACTTCCTTCATCCACACCTGAAGCTGGACCAGCTGCAGTGGCTGCATCTTTTTCCCAATTCTGGCTCCTGCCCACCTACCTTGCTCAGCTAGAAGGAATTAGCTCTGCCTGGCCAGACGCCAAGAAGTGACAAATCAAGCTCAATCAATAGGTGGTAATTAAATTTCTGCCTCAAAAGCCCAGCAGAGGTTGTCAATGGGATTTCTCAGTGGATCCCTGCTGCTAAGCAAGGATGCAATTTTATATTTAGTTTTAAAACTTGAACTTTCTCCAACAGGATTCTTAGAGAAAACAATAAAGAGTGAATAAAGGCAATAGTAAGAGTTGTTTTATGGGAAAAAGGGCAATAAGGGAGGACTTGGCATTTCCAAAATCAAAATGCCTATTGCTGAGTAGATCATGACTAATCTTCGTTTCTAGGTAAGCTGAATAGAAACACTAACTGAAAAGTGATGTAGGTCACCTTCAAATATAATCTATTCTCTTGTTTTTTCCTTCAGTGTAGAATCTTTAAGCAAGCCACTTAGAAGATATAATATTACAGGATGACACCAACTGAGGGGACTGGGGTGAAGCGTAAGGGCCGAGGACAACTTCAGTGGCCTTAAGTGGGAAAAGTGCTGCTTTCACTCACTGATCTATACCATATTTCTTCTAAGAATGCATTAATATGAATATGCTTTTCTCCCCCACATCCAATCCGTATCACTGCCCCAAACAATTATTCCTCTAGGAAATGTGAGGTTGAAAAAAAATGTCTCCCACTAAATGAGAACTACTCTGTTAATGACATTAGTACCTATGCTCTCACTTTAAAAATAAGAGGCTGTTGAATTAATCACTTAAGCATATTGAACAAACTGTGGAAGAGTATTATCCTGCTGGAAACTCTCACTCCTCACTCTCACACAACCACTGGAGATTTCCAGTTAGGTCTAATGACCAGTAATAACCACAGCCATATAGACGGTCAGGAGAGTTTCCGATTTACCTAAAGTGGACAACTGTTGCCAACAAAAAGAAAATGGAACACATAGTATAGTATGTTTTGCCTCTAATGCCTCTTTCGCAGGCTGAACATGACATCTGAAGAGCATGACATTTCATGCAGCTTGCTCAATGATAGCTTTTTAAAGATCTTACTACCAGATCTGAACTCAACTGGTGTGCTAATTGGATTACTGAGCTCCTAGCCCAGAGCCACCTTGTCTGTTTACCCACATGTAGCATTCAAATATATTATTAATTTCTATGCCTGCCATGATATGGAAAAGGTTGGGAAGCCCTGAATTAATCTTTGTCGTCTAGGGCTTATTTTGGCACAGCCCATATTATCATATGGTGTCTCTGAAGAATGATAACATGTTCGAGCTGGAAAAGACCTCAAATTACCTCTTCCCACATGGGGATTCTCCAAATGTAAGTTCCATAGGATATTAAGAGATGTTAGTTTAATTGGGGGAGGGGCAATTTGAGAAACACTGGGTTAAAGTTAAGTAGATTTTTTTTAGTGCAGGATGTCTCAGAAGCTTCCATATGCTGAATACACTGTGACTCTCCAGAAGGGGAGTGTAACACACAATTTATGTTTACTTAAGAGTGGAGCCCTAAGAATATCTTTTTTTTTCAATTGTGGTAAAATACACATAACAAAAATTTATCATCTTAATCATTTTTAAGTGTACGTTCAACAGTGCTAAGTATATACACATTATTATGCAACCAATCTCCAGAACTTGTCATCTTGCAAAACTGAAACTCTGCACCCATTAAACCACAACTCCCCATCTCCCTCTCCTCCCAGTCCCTGGCAACCACTCTTAGAATACCTTTAGCAAGTAATAATTCACAAAACATACTTTGGAAAATGCTACTTTCTCTCTTTCAGCTCACCCCCTCTCTTTATAGATGAGAAAACGGGCCTGAAGATGTTAAGGAATTTATACAACATCACAAGTTAATAGTGAGCCAGGCCTAGAACGTAGGCTGCTGGACTTTCAGTCTGACTCTTTTCACCACAGAAAGAGCAGACTGCTGAAATAAGCTAATGATTATCCAAATTCTACCAACATCTGCTCTGAAAATACCTAGTGTCCACCAGATCCATTCCAAATAAAGGACTATTAGGTAAAAGAATTCTCCCAAAAGTCACACTAAATCCACAGTAGTCCAAACTGGGGTACACATGACATCAGGAAGTCCCAACTTAAACATGCCATATCTTCCTGGAGCATCGATTGTACTTGATGACTAAATGATAAATAAATATTTTGATATTAAAATAATCATGGATCTATTGCAAGGCAGGATATAAAACTGACCTATTTTAAAAGGACTTCAAGGGACTCCTGTTTCAATAGTGAGCTACACATTGGCCTGTGGCCCCAGCTGCCTATCCTTTCCCATTTGAACCTAGGGCTTCTCACAGGGAAGCAGGAGAAGAACTGTGTGGAGGCGAAAAGCCTAAAACCTACAGTAAGACCTGGGATACAGCTCAGGAGGAACAGCCTGGGATACAGCTCAGGAGGAACAGCCTGGGATACAGCTCAGGAGGAACACCCTGGGACACAGCTCAGGAGGAACAGCCTGGGATACAGCTCAGGAGGAACACCCTGGGATACAGCTCAGGAGGAACACCCTGGGACACAGCTCAGGAGGACAGCCTGGGATACAGCTCAGGAGGAACAGCCTGGGACACAACTCAGGAGGAACACCCTGGGACACAGCTCAGGAGGAACACCCTGGGATACAGCTCAGGAGGAACACCCTGGGATACAGCTCAGGAGGAACACCCTGGGACACAGCTCAGGAGGACAGCCTGGGATACAGCTCAGGAGGACACCCTGGGACACAGCTCAGGAGGAACACCCTGGGATACAGCTCAGGAGGAACACCCTGGGATACAGCTCAGGAGGAACACCCTGGGACACAGCTCAGGAGGACAGCCTGGGATACAGCTCAGGAGGAACAGCCTGGGATACAGCTCAGGAGGACAGCCTGGGATACAGCTCAGGAGGAACAGCCTGGGATACAGCTCAGGAGGAACAGCCTGGGATACAGCTCAGGAGGAACACCCTGGGATACAGCTCAGGAGGACAGCCTGGGATACAGCTCAGGAGGAACAGCCTGGGACACAACTCAGGAGGAACACCCTGGGACACAGCTCAGGAGGAACACCCTGGGATACAGCTCAGGAGGAACACCCTGGGACACAGCTCAGGAGGACAGCCTGGGATACAGCTCAGGAGGAACACCCTGGGACACAGCTCAGGAGGACAGCCTGGGATACAGCTCAGGAGGAACACCCTGGGATACAGCTCAGGAGGAACAGCCTGGGATACAGCTCAGGAGGAACACCCTGGGACACAGCTTAGGAGGAACAGCCTGGGACATAGCTCAGGAGGAACACCCTGGGATACAGCTCAGGAGGACAGCCTGGGATACAGCTCAGGAGGAACACCCTGGGATACAGCTCAGGAGGAAACCCTGGGACACAGCTTAGGAGGAACACCCTGGGACACAGCTCAGGAGAAACACCCTGGGATACAGCTCAGGAGGAACACCCTGGGATACAGCTCAGGAGGAACACCTTGGGACACAGCTCAGGAGGAACAGCCTGGGATACAGCTCAGGAGGAACAGCCTGGGATACAGCTCAGGAGGAACAGCCTGGGATACAGCTCAGGAGGAACAGCCTGGGATACAGCTCAGGAGGAACAGCCTGGGATACAGCTCAGGAGGACAGCCTGGGATACAGCTCAGGAGGAACACCCTGGGACACAGCTCAGGAGGAACACCCTGGGACACAGCTCAGGAGGACAGCCTGGGATACAGCTCAGGAGGAACAGCCTGGGATACAGCTCAGGAGGAACAGCCTGGGATACAGCTCAGGAGGAACAGCCTGGGATACAGCTCAGGAGGAACAGCCTGGGATACAGCTCAGGAGGAACAGCCTGGGATACAGCTCAGGAGGAACAGCCTGGGATACAGCTCAGGAGGAACAGCCTGAGACAGAGCTCAGGAGGAACAGCCTGGGATACAGCTCAGGAGGAACACCCTGGGATACAGCTCAGGAGGACACCCTGGGATACAGCTCAGGAGGAACAGCCTGGGACACAGCTCAGGAGGAACAGCCTGGGACACAGCTCAGGAGGAACACCCTGGGACACAGCTCAGGAGGAACAGCCTGGGATACAGCTCAGGAGGAACACCCTGGGATACAGCTCAGGAGGAACAGCCTGGGATACAGCTCAGGAGGAACAGCCTGGGATACAGCTCAGGAGGAACAGCCTGGGATACAGCTCAGGAGGAACAGCCTGAGATACAGCTCAGGAGGAACAGCCTGGGATACAGCTCAGGAGGAACACCCTGGGACACAGCTCAGGAGGAACAGCCTGGGACACAGCTCAGGAGGACAGCCTGGGATACAGCTCAGGAGGAACACCCTGGGATACAGCTCAGGAGGAACACCCTGGGATACAGCTCAGGAGGAACAGCCTGGGATACAGCTCAGGAGGAACAGCCTGGGATACAGCTCAGGAGGAACAGCCTGGGATACAGCTCAGGAGGAACAGCCTGGGATACAGCTCAGGAGGAACAGCCTGAGACAGAGCTCAGGAGGAACAGCCTGGGATACAGCTCAGGAGGAACACCCTGGGATACAGCTCAGGAGGACACCCTGGGATACAGCTCAGGAGGAACAGCCTGGGACACAGCTCAGGAGGAACACCCTGGGACACAGCTCAGGAGGAACACCCTGGGACACAGCTCAGGAGGAACACCCTGGGATACAGCTCAGGAGGAACACCCTGGGATACAGCTCAGGAGGAACAGCCTGGGATACAGCTCAGGAGGAACAGCCTGGGATACAGCTCAGGAGGAACAGCCTGGGATACAGCTCAGGAGGAACAGCCTGAGATACAGCTCAGGAGGAACAGCCTGGGATACAGCTCAGGAGGACACCCTGGGATACAGCTCAGGAGGACACCCTGGGTTACAGCTCAGGAGGAACACACTGGGATACAGCTCAGGAAGACAGCCTGGGATACATCTCAGGAGGAACACACTGGGATACAGCTCAGGAGGAACAGCCTGGGATACAACTCAGGAGGAACACCCTGGGACACAGCTCAGGAGGACACCCTGGGATACAGCTCAGGAGGAACACCCTGGGATACAGCTCAGGAGGACACCCTGGTAACCCATGAACCAAACTGTACTTCCACAGGCACCTGGACAGTTCATACCAGTTCTGATCCCCTTTAGTACCTGTGTCTCTCAACAAGCATCCTAAGGCTCCAGAGAATGGACAAGTTAGGAGGGTCTTCCAGTAATAATAATCAAAAGAGCACAAAAAGGAGTGATATTGTCTGTTGCTGGACATCAAGTTTAGGATGAAATGGGGAGCTGGTAGCAGAAGAGAAGGGTTGAATTACATATCAAGCTCTTAGTCAGAAGGTCTATTGTGGGATGGCATTTAAATTCCAGCAGCTACTCCCTCTCTCTGCAGATTCTAAATCCATAAAACTTAAAATAGTTATACTGTATGCCCATTCATTTTCACAATGTACTTATTAAAATTCAATCATATCAAATCACACTATAAGAGTGAAAATGAAAAATGTTTTATGCCTTTCTTCTGAAAATTATCCAAAGAGAGAAGGTACAACCTTTTAAAAATAATTCTGCAGAGACGGGAAGGATAAGCTCTTTTCCTTTTAGATCTCTAAGTTTTTAGCTTTCATCCATATGCTACTGCCAACTTTCTAAGCTTTAGAAATTACTGGCAGGTTTTCAAATATAAAATACATAGTGATAATTTTCTTGCCTTTATTTTAGCTGTGCCTAAGCAGCTGGCTTGAAGCAGCTGGCAACCCAAGAGGGAAATAAAACAGAACGAAGCCAAACTCCTCCTTGACTAGCATCACGTGCCAGGGCAAGGTCGGCTTCGGTTCCACTTGGCATTTCCTTTTAACCTGTCTCAAAAGATCCCTTCTCAGAATATCTGCATCAGTATGTTAATCCTGGCACTGGGTGCTGGGTATTCATTCTTCCCCCAGCTGCTCTCTGCTTCACATCCTCTAAAATCATGGTTCCCCACGCCAAAATGAAATGCAAACTGGTACATTAGCCAAAGACACAGAGAATGAGCGCCAAGTAAGGTGAGTGGCATGTGCCATGAATATTAATGCAACCCAAGCAATTGTAATCATTACAATGGGAGCTGGCACACGTTAGTTACTAACTGCACAGAAGAGGCTGCAGTTAACCTTGGTGAAGGTTAGGAAGGTCTGCTTTAGTCATTCAGAGGAAGCCTTCATTTTTCCAATTGAGTGAGTAACAATTCTGAATTCTCAGCTCCCCAAGACAGCCAATTATTTTCAGGAGCATTGCTAAATTCTCAAAATAAATTTGAATTTGCATTAATTGAAGATACATGACATACTACAGATGGGTGGTGGTAAAGTAGAAAAAACACTGGATGAAACAGTTTGTGAGAAACTTAAAATCATGCTTGGCAGTGGCTGGTTAATTTATAAACAACCTACTCTAACAATGTTTCAGTAAGTGGGATAAAATAATAGTACTAATAAAAACAATTTAGTACTAGATTGGAGCCACCACCCACCCTGAGGCAGAGAAAGAAAATGCTTTTTATAAAAGGAAAGAATTAATAAAAAGGAAAAAGAAGAAAAAAAGATATTCACACTTAAAATGAGTATTTATGGTAGGAATAGTAATTTACTTAAATGGGGCCGATGTCTTATAAACTGTGAAACCCACAATAATATATGATGTTGCCTTTCCTCTTTACAGCATAAATGAGATTTCCAAAGAGGCCTAAGCTATCAGACCTGCTAAATGTTTCTAAAAACAAAACAAAAATACTAATTTGTAAGAACGAAGTAGAAAATAAAGCAGCTTTACCAGCTTTAAGAAAATACTACACTGAATCCCAGCTCAGCTAACTCCATGTCAATAAATATCTCTTGGATGCTAAATGAAATGTCACCGTGTAGAATTTAAGGGCATTTAAGAAAATTCATTAGAAGCCTCCTTGCTAATACAGCTGAAGAAAAGCAACTGGAAGGGTTAATACCTGAATCATCTGTTATGGGTCTGACAAAGAGTCTCCCTTTGACCAACCTTTAATCAGGCTCCTCTGAATCTTCCTCCCAACTAGGCCTCGACTTTTGGACTGGCATGTCTGCCTTCGCGTCACCAACTTTAGCAAGGATCCTATTAAGTAGGTTTAGCCAGAATCTCCACCCTTGATATCTGATCACCCTAAATATCTAACCAAATTCCTCATCCTCCACCATCCCCCAGATGATAGCTGATCACTCTGGCCAGTCTTCAGCAAGAATCCTTTTAGATCAGTTTAGCAAAGAATTGTCCTACCCTCTTAGTGATTTTCTAGCCACCTCCCCCGCTACCCCCAGCCTGTTCCTTGACTATAAACCCCAATCTTCCCTGTTGTGATCAGAACTGAGCCCAGTTCTATACTGAGGTCTCTTTCTCCCTACTGCAATAGTCCCTGTTTTTACTGCTTTAACTATTGTCCAGCTCTGATTTTCTTTGAGAGGTCTTAGTCATTGTGCCTCTCTGGAAAACAGGTTGGCAATTCTTCAAAATGTTAAGCATAGAGTTACCAAAAAACTCAGCAGTTCCACTCCTAGGCATATACCCATGAGAAATGAAAAGATATGTCCTTGCAAAAACTTGTACATAAATGTCCACAGCAGTGTTATTCATACAGCCAGAAACTAGAAACCCAAATCCCCATCAAATGATGAATGGATAAATATCAATAAAATGTGGTATATCCATACAAAAGAATAATATTCAGCAATAGAAAGGAATGGAGCACTGAAACATGCCAACACATGGAGGGACCTTGAAAACACTGCACAAAATGAAAGAAGCCAGTCACAAAAGACCATATGTTGTATGATTCCATTTATATGAAATTTCCAGAATAAGAAAATCCATAGAGACATAAAGTAGATTAGTGGTTTCCAGGGGATGAGGGGAGAGGGAAATGAGAAGTGACAGCTAATGGGTACACAGTATTTTTCTGGGGTGATGCAAACATTCTAAAATCAGATAGTGATGATGGTTACACAACTCTAGATATACTAAAACCCACTGAATTGCATACTTTAAAAGGGTATATTTTACTGTATATGAATTATACTTCAGTAAAGCATTATAAAAAACAAGTCATTGGGCTTCCCTGGTGGCGCAGTGGTTGAGAATCTGCCTGCCAATGCAGGGGACACGGGTTCGAGCCCTGGTCTGGGAAGATCCCACATGCCGTGGAGCAACTAGGCCCGTGAGCCACAACTACTGAGCCTGCGCGTCTGGAGCCTGTGCTCCGCAACAAGAGAGGCCGCGATAGTGAGAGGCCTGCGCACTGCGATGAAGAGTGGCCCCCACTTGCCGCAACTAGAGAAAGCCCTCGCACAGAAACGAAGACCCAACACAGCCAAAAATAAATTAATTAACTAATTAATTAAAAAAAAAAAACAACAAGTCACTTTCACAGGTTTATTTGTTCAATAGGTATTTGTTGAGGGCTAGTACTATATTCCAGGCACTGGGAAAATAATAATACACAGACATGGTTCCTGCCCTCCCAGAGCTTATAGTCTTGTGGAGGAAGGCTGGGTTTAAACCCTGGCTCACAATTTGCTGTAATCTGGGAAAGTATCTTACTTCCTCATCTATAAACAGGATGAAAGGCAGTACTCAGCGGCTGGCACATTGGGAGGGCTCCCTAAATGTCAGTTATTATTAAGTGACTATAAAAGCAAATTATAAACACCAGAGAGAGAAGGAATACAAATAAAACAAGAGGGCTGAGGTTGGGAAGTTGGAGAAGGTATCTCTTCAGGAAATGACATTTGGGCTAAAACTTGAAGTATCAGCTAAAGGTAGAAAGACTTAAAGAACTACAGACAAAGGAAAATACAAGTACAAAGGTCTTGAGGCAAGGAAGAGCTTGAGGCATTCCAGGAGCTATATGTGCTCAGCAGACACTAAGTGAAGGAGAGGTAAGCAGGGGCCAGACTGTGCTGGGTCTTGTAGACCAAAATAAGTATTTTGTTTTTTATTCTAAGTACAATGGAAAAATCACTGAAGGCTTTTAAGGGAGAAGTATGACATGATCCAAATTACATTTCCAAAAGATCCCTGGCTGCTATGAGGGGAAAAGCATGCAATCAGAAGGCTACTGCTGTGCTCCAGGGGAGAGATAACAGTGACTGTTGTAGAGATCCTAATGACCTTGTCCAGGCTGAGACACATAGAAATGAAAACAAGGATTTGCAGCAGAATCCCTTCCACTCTGTTCTACCTATGCAGCTTGTACTGGATAGAACACCAAAGGAAGAGTGAACATGATGTAGAAGAAAGTGTACCATACCAGACTTGAACCCAGAAGCCCTCAAATTCCTAGTTCTACTGCCAACCAGCTATGCAATCTCGGCAAAGACTTCCTCCTTGAGCCTCAGTTCCTTACCAGTATAATTAGAATAACAGCTCTACCTCACCGGGTTACTCTGTTGTATGATTTATATGATTTATTACATGTGAAACTGCCTGCAGAGTGTCAGGCAATATGCCCTCTAAGTGGTAGTCAACTTAAGAGATACACCCAAAACAAAAACAAAGTACAGATTGTGATTAGTTGTTTGTTTCTCTTTAAGGTAAAGTTGTTTTTTGTTTGGTTTGGTTTGGGTTTTGCTTTGTTTTGTTTCAGTGAGTATGTGCTAAGCTTCTTCAATATACTTGGGCCTGTAGAGAAAACAGCAGGGATCCATCTACTTGTTCCATGGCGTTTACTTGCTGGGAAACCCATACAGTTGTTGCAGATAAAAGTCTTTTCCCAAAGACACATCTCTGGGGAGCAAATATTATGTAAAGAAAACTCTTCCCTAAAGAAGCCCAGGCCAGGGAATGTATGAACCTAGAGAAAAGCAGTGAACATTTTGCTATAAAACTGGTTTATGAAGCAACCAACATAAGGATTGATTTTAAGAGAAATGTAGCAAAGTTCATGACAAAATTATCCTGTTTACATGTTTAAACTTCTGCTGAAATTAATAAATTATACCCAAATTCTACCCGAAAAACACACCACTTTGGTCTTGCTGCTGGTGAAGACACCCCTGTACACATTAGAGTCCCCACTTTTTCTGAAGTATATTTGTAGTAAGGGATTTCTCTCAAGTTAATTAAATGGTTATAAAAAAGGCAAATTCTTCTGAGACTTTTCTGGAAGCCCCTGATAGAAGCATATAAGGGAAGTAGTTTTTTAATTACCTTGATAGTTCATTAATGTTTTTGCTGACTTATAATTATATCACATTTCTTCCTACAATTCTTCCAAGAAAGCATTAACTAAAGGAAAAGCAAAGGGTTATGTGCTTATTTACCAGTATGTTGAATCAGATAATGAAAAAGAGGAACAAACAAACACACAAACAAAAACCTTTCTCATGTATATTGTCCCATAAATTTTTATCTTAAACAGAAAAAAACAGATTTTTGTTTTACGATTTAATAAAATACCATATTAAAAAGCCAAAGGTAGCAAAACAAAAAGCACCTTTAAATAAGTGCCATATTATGTTGTCATAGCTATATTAATTATTGAATAAATAGGAGGAAATCTAATGATTTCTCTGAATAGAGATTTAATATTCTGAAAATTATAGTACTTCAAATCCTCGACACAGACACTGATACAGATTAATACAAATAATGCCTGTGGAAATTGCTATAAATGGCACATGTTGGCATAAAGTTATGTCCTCTGGGTGAAGGGGACACTGGAGGATAACAGTACCACAGGTATTTTCTGAGTTTGTGTGTGTTTGTTTTTTAAAATCCAGCTTCCTTCCAAGAAGCAAATAAACTATGCTTCTATAGAAAAAGAGAAGAAACCAAGAAAGTAGCAGATGGAATTATTTCATACAAATGGAAACATAAAAATCTTTCTCTACTACCTCTCAACTGAAGGAAACACAATGAATGGAAACAAAAGCTTTATCATTTTGAAAACCTTTCATCTTTCTCCTGGCTTAAGGCAAAAAAAAAAAAAAAAAAAAAAAAAAAAGAACTAGAACTGTATTTTATCATTTACATAAAATCAACAGTCATATTATAAAAAGAACCTTACCACTCAGATTTTCCCTCTAATTTAATTCTGCCTAAAGCCTCAAAAGAGAACTGAGTGAAATAAAAAATAAAAACAAAAGCAAACAAACAAAAAAAGCAAACACTTAAGATTCTATTTCCAGTTATTTTTAATCCTGATTGAGATATTTTTCCATGTACAGGACAATGTCTCTATCACAGTATGCTAAAAAAAGTCAGTGTTTTAAAATATCATTAGATATAGATTAATGAGAGAGTCTCAGCAAAAGTCAAAAACAAGAGACTTCTTAACTTTCTTCCTCTTCAAAGATGAAAAAACTAAAAATTCAGCATTTTTGCTCCACTCTATCTGATCATTTAAGTGGTGGATTAAGGCACCAATAATTCTAACTGAAGTGACAGAACTAACCCATTATTTTGGCACAGAATAGGTACACTAGGTTGGTCACAAGGTGTGCTGGCCAAGCTCAGGATGTACCATTTCTCCCTTCATCTCTCGTCCTGAAGTCTATCCCATGTTTGATGTATAGAGTACATAAGCATTCACGTTTTTCCTACAAAGTATGTAAATTTGATTTCATTTACCTATGATAAACTAGTGGAATTACATCTTTTGAGGAGATCTCACAGATTTATTGTATCCTAGAAAATTTAGCATATTTAAAACATGCTAGAAAAGGAAAAGAAAATAAACACGTGAACTGAACTGCTATTGTTGCTTAGCATTCTAACCGGAGGCTAACTCTTTAAATAAATTCCATAGATTACTATGAAAGTGTGACTGAATTTCATATCACAATGAGCAAAAGATTAACAAGCTATCAACTTTCCTTAACCAATACTGATTCTGATCTCCATGGCAGCACATGTGCAAAGAGCTCTCTGCTTAGAGGTTAAAAAAGTATAAAATGGGGCCCCTGTTGGAAAGATTACTTACCATTTGCTATAGACTGAACTGTGTCCCCCTAAAATTTATATGTTGAAGCCCTAACCCTCAATGTGATAGTATTTGGAGGTGGGGCCTTAGGGATGTAATTAGGTTTAGATGAAGTCATGAGAGTGGAGCCTTAATGATGAGATCAGTGTCCTAAAAAGAAGAGACATCAGACAGCTTTCTCTCTGTGTGTGCGTGCACGCGTGCACGCGCCATGCAAGGGTACAGCAAGAAAGTGGTTGTCTGCAAGCCAGGAAGAGAGTGCTCTCACCAGAGATGTGAGTCATTAGCACTTTGATCTTGGAATTCTCAGCCTCCAGACTCTGAGAAGTAAATTTCTGTTGTTTAAGCCACTCTGTCTATTGTATTTTGTTATGGCAGCTCAAGATGACTAAAGAGTTTTAGCAATTTTTCTACTTTTCCTGTGGTTTACCTTTTCTTTTCCCCCCAAGAGGAACTGTGCCAATGTCTTTGCCAGCAATGAATAAGTTCTTGGTTTCTTTTTAAAATAAAAACGTACAAATTTTGCTGCAAATTTGCCAATATGAGACGTTCACTTTTGTGATGGCCGGGGGGGATTACCTCAATATAATTATAAAATGATACCTATGTGCTATAAATTTGAACAAGACCTTTGATAGTGAATTATGATAAACATTTTTTCATGTTCACTTTACTAACTATATTTCCCTTTGTGTGAATTATCTGTTTTGTCCATTCATCTATTAAAGTCGCAATGTTTGAGGGATAAAAACAAACAAGCACTTTATACAAACAGCCCTCCATATTCTCGGGTTCCCCATCTGTGGATTCAACCAGCCACAATTAAACATATTTCATAGAAAGACTCCAGAAAGTTCCAAAAAGCAAAACTTAAATTTGCTGAGTGCTGGCAACTATTTACATAGTATTTACGTTGTATTTATAACATTGTATTAGGTATTATAAGTAATCTACAGATTATTTCAAGTATATGGGAAGATTGCGCAGGTTAAATGCAAATACTACGCCATTTTATATACGGCACTTGAGCATCCACAGATTTAGGTATCTGCAGGGGTCCGAGAACCAATACCCTATAGATACCAAGGGATGACTGTACTTTATATTCTTTAGCAGTCATATTGGTACAGATCTATTTTCCCACTCTGCTACTGTTCTTCTAAAAACTGTTACTGAACATACATCTTAAATATTTTTCAAATCTATCTTTTTCTTTGTTTTTCTATTTCTTTAAACCCCCAAAAGATATCCTTTCACATTTCTATTATATATTCTACTTTTTTTAGTCTTTCTAGAACATGATTTTTTCATTAATTTCATTAATTCATTAAGCTCACTAATTTATTTCAATTTTATATTAGTATATAGTAAAAGATGTTGATGTAAATACTTTTTTTTTTTTTTTTTGGCTGCATTGGGTCTTCGTTTCTGCACGCGGGCTTTCTCTAGTTGCGGTGAGCGAGGGCTACTCTTTGTTGCGGTGCGCGGGCTTCTCATTGCGGTGGCTTCTCTTGTTGCGAAGCTCGGGCTCTAGGCGCACTAGTTGTGGCACATGCACTTAGTTGCTCCGTGGCATGTGGGATCTTCCCAGACCAGGGATCGAACCTGTGTCCCCTGCGTTGGCAGGCGGATCCTTAACCAGTGCACCACCAGGGAAGCCCTGCAAATACTTGTTTAAAAACTGCTACTCAGCTCCCCAACAACACTGTAATCCTTTTTTTGGAGAAAACTTATTATATTGTTTACATATTGCTGAATCTATTTCTAGACTTAAGTATTGTTCCATAGACCTGTGTTTATACTTTTTCATCATTATTACTCATTGCTCTTCCATTTGGAAAGTTCCTTGGAAAGCTCCCTTGTTTATTTTTCCATTAGATCATTCTTTCCAGTTCTCCCCAAAATCCCAGAATGATTTTGACTGAAATTGTAGTATATGCATAAATTAACTTTGAAAGGTCAGGGACTGGATTTATAAATTAAAATGCTGCATACACATAGAAGGAATGCTTTGGCTTTCTAACACTTGTTTTCTACTTCTCTCAGAGCGAAGAAGCTTCATGCCTATTTCTTGAGATTGTTGTTGTATATAACAAGATCTCTGGGATTCTATTTCTCTGTCTCAGCCTTTACTTAGTTCAAAACATACTTGAAGGCCCACCACCTGTTCTAGCTACAAAACATCTGGAAAGAGACAAGGTTTTCCACTCAGCTGGAATTGTGAAAGAGGCAGAGGAAAATTAGTTCAGCACTTTAATTAGAAACCTTTCCCGTATACATGGTGTTGCAGTCATGAATTACCCGATATTCTGCTTGCCTTGTCTGCATTTCCTGCTTCAACTGATTCCATAGCTTTCAGACCCATTTTGACCTCTGTTATGCACAGGCTCTTCTTCGTTGAGCAGCCAGTGTCTAGCCCCACCCACAGTCTGTCTCCTGTGGACCCCTCCTCTCCTATGCAGGCTGCTTGGCTACCCCCAGACCTTCACACCAAAGGATGCCACCACATATGCCTCAACTAGTTATACTGATCAAATGGATGTGAAATTTCAAAACTAAATGTTAATATTTAAGTAAACAAATCCTGTAAACTGGTGGAAGCCTAAGGCCCAAGGTCAGAAATAAATTAAAATATAACTAATAACTATTTGGTATATAAGAATTTGATCTAATATCAAGAGTTCTTCTGTACTTCACAGGTCTTTTAACCAGAGGCACTACTTTCATGAAATGAAGTATCTGAGGCATGACATTATTCTCAATTTCAGAATAAATATAGATCTATATGTCTCAAATTAGCAGGAATTTCATATATATACATATATGTGCTAGAATTACCACACACACACACACACACATTTGCCATTATTTGTGTTCATTCTAGCATGTGTTAGACAGGTAAAGAAACAATTCTTAACTAGAAACATTCCTTCTCTTTTCCCTTTAAATAATAATTTCTATTCAAGAACAAAAATCGTATTTGCTATTTCTTTGATACCGTCATATAGCGTTTGTATAAATATAGCCAACAATTGTAAATGCCGAGGTAAAATTTTTCCGGATTGTAATTTCTCATAAGACACAGGATAGCTATGAAAATAGGATTTATAATTCTACAGCATTTCTCTTTTTTGATACTTGGTTTCCTCCCCAGAATTATGATACTCAATTTCGCCACATTGAACCGAAAAATCAAAGCAAATTTAGCCTTCAAGTAAAGAAGCACAATGTTCCTTCATGAAAAAGAGGTCTGCATTAACAACCAAAAGAAAAGATAACAAAGGGTATTAAATAGAACACATTTTAAGTTTTCCACATTAACTTTTTTATGCAAATTTATCATTAACTTCTGAACAGATAAAGCTAAAGGAAGTTTATGTTTTACTGGGAAATAAAAACAAAAAAATTCCATCATGCAAACTGTATGGGAAAAAACTGCTCTTCTGCAAAAAGAAAATGTGTTATTGATTTCCCTGTCTTATTTAGATAGATAACCTGACCAGCTAAAGAATAATCTATTCTCAAAAAGCAAAAGCAGATGTGTTTCCAATCACTCACTCATACCAGTTAGGCAATATTCCTGATACTCTTGACACTCACAAATACGATTTATAAAGAATTTAAAAATAAAAACTCATGAAAAATGAGCATGCTTTACAATGACAGCTCACATAAATCCTGGAATCTGTGGCCCACACACAAGAAACAGCTGTTATTCTAAGTCAGAGGAGTCAGAGGCACTGCCTCAAACCAACTGCGGTTCTGCAAAACATCCCACTTTGATAGGATTACTGTAGCTGCCAGACGCCACAGATGGTAACAGGACTTGAAAAAAATCGGAAGGGATCTTGATTTTTAACCCTCTTACTTGACAGCACAAATAACTTGATCCCAACAAGTGACAAGCCACGTTCACATATTACATAGTGACAAAGTTCAGGTCTCTTGACTCTTTCTACTTCCCCACTTTTTTTCAAAGGCATTCTGTTAAAAGGAAAAATAAGTCCCAATAAAGGAGTACCTTATACTATATTCAAATTGATGATTTAGTATGGGTCTGAAATAACATAATAATTAGTTGATGTCAGAGGTCTTCAACTGGGCTATTATTTGCTATGTTTAGGCATTTGATGCCAAATAATCAAGCACAGACATATTAGTACAGAACTCAGTCAAACAATCTCCTATTAGGAGGAGCCCTAATTCAAAGCATGTAAACAATATCTTACAGCTCCCTAAGGCTTAGTTCTTTTTTAAAATTTCACATCAAATCAACACTATAGAAAGAATATCAATTATATCCAAAATATAATGTCGAGAACTGTATGAAAAGCAAAGAAGTAGAAGAAACAGTCCCTGACCTAATGAATTTAAAACTCTAGTTTTAGTTTTGTCCTGGGCCAGTTTTCATTCACACATATGGCAAAAGAAAGGCACTTTCAGACATACTAAGAATGAATGAATTTGGACACATACCAAATCATTATGTTGTACATCTAAAACAAATATACAATGTTATATGTCAATTATACTTCAATTAAAAAAATAATGAATACATAAGTATAACAAGATAAATTAAATAGTGAAATACAGCTCTAAGCATAAAAGCTTTAAATTGGCCACGATTTAAAATCACTACATTTTGGGCTTCCCTAGTGGCGCAGTGGTTAAGAATCCACCTGCCAATGCAGGGGACGGGGGTTCAAGCCCTGGTCCGGGAAAGATCCCACATGTCACGGAGCAGCTAAGCCCGTGCGCCACAACTACTAAGCCTGTGCTCTAGAGCCCACAAGCCACAACTACTGAGCCCACGTGCCACAACTACTGAATCCCACACGCCTAGAGCCCATGCTCTGCAACAAGAGAAGCCACCGCAATGAGAAGCCCATGCACTGCAACAAAGAGTAGCCCCCGCTCACTGCAACTAGAGAAAGCCCGTGCACAGCAACGAAGACACAACACAGCCAAAAATTAATAAATTAAATAAATAAATTTTTTTTTAAAAAGCAAAAAAAAAAAAACTACTCCTACACCTATATTTAAAAAAATAAATAAATAAAATCACTACATTTTAAAAGGTTTACCTTTCAAATCATTAGAAAAAATAAAACATAAGGAATCAATGAAAACTAAACCTACAGCTGTAGATCATCCACAAGTTGATGATAAGCAGCATCTCTCTATTCTCTTCATCCCAGATACGATCCAGAGTTAAAATGGGCAGGTTCAAAGTTAGAACCCTGCGGTACACCACCAGAATCCTCCCCCAGAGTGACTCTAGTGTAGAAGACTCCCTTCTATGTGCAAAGCTATTTCCAATTTACACTTTCTTCTATTTTATCTCATTTAATCTCACAACTCTGAGCAAGAAATACACTCTTCAGTAATGCACTAAAATTCTTTTTTCACCTGGCACAAATCAGTATTCCCATCTCACCTGGATCATTAAGCTGGAACAAAAAGTCCTACTGACAATTTGAACAGAAAGAAGGAAGAGTACCAGGAAGGTACTTGGAATTTACTAAAATATGAACATCAATTATCAGATACATAAATATTTTATCAAATAAATAAATCCCCACTACCTCACTGAGCAAACTGGGAGTTCAGTAGATTAGGTACAGTGTAGCGGCTGGTGCATGTCATAATGATCTGATTGTAAATATCAGATCCACACAACTAATAAGAGGTGTTAACTCAGGACCAATGAATGTGTGTCTAGGGTTCCTTATACCACATTATCTCTAAATATAAGACTTTCCTAATTCATCTGCTTTTCCTTTTAACTAGCCCATATTTCTTCAACTCGGCAAAGGAACATGAATTGGATGTACTGCTAAAATCCAAATTTATTTCTCTGCTGCCCTTTCCTGATATGTCCAGCAGAGAATCCCACAGCAATTGCATCCATCAGGAATACTAGTTGTTTTTAAAAAATAATCAATGTTGGGAAAATGCTCACACAGAGCTTAGCAAATGAAACCGTCTTGTTCTTCACCCATGAAGATTTATTTGCCAAATTACCAAATAAACCAAACAAAAAGAAAGCACAACACGTTACCCTGCCCTCAAGCACAGCACATTTATAGTACAGACCAAGTGTGATAAAGGAAATGACCAGACAAAGGCAGGACTCACTTATATTGTAGTTCATGGTGTCCTTTTAAGAAGAAGAGGAGGGAAATGCAAAAATAGTAATTGTCACCTTCTAGGCAGACTTCAGGTCCAGCTCTACCCACTCCCACCTTTAACATGGGGCATGTGCACATGTTACATGTGACACGTGTCACAGGCACAGTGGGGAAGAGTAGTTTTTGATCCCTGAAGGACTGACAGACTTGCACTATGGCACCTGAGGATCTAGCCTGACAACTCCAATAATGGAAAAGGCCAGCAGAGAGACACAGCATTACCAAGCAATGCCTCTGTTTCACTGACTGGGTTCTTCTGTCTCATTTTATAGTTTTAACAGATGTAGCTCATACCTAAATGGGTATGTGCACAGGTTTTAAAATGTAATATATAGTAATCTATACTAGCTATAGTAATCTTTACTAGCTGTACTAGCTAAGGTCAGAACTATGAACTAGAACACTGTTTAGTACATCACTCTCCCAAGCCGTACCTAACAATCTATCCTCCCTCATTGTAGTTGTTTCCCACCACGCATAAACTATGAGGGCAGCTGCATTTGTCTTACCATTGCTCCCCAATATTTAGCCCAGGTCCTGGAACTTGGTAGGTGCTCGATAAACAGTCGTTGGGTAGCTGGATGACTAGAAGGAGGCGCCCTGCTAAGACTTGAGGGACTGCCACAGAGAAGGACTGGGCTGAGGATGAAGCCTCGCAAGTCTGGCAGCCCAACACTGTGGTAAGAGGGCTGTGCCTCTATCTCCCTAGATCCAGCCGGTGCTGCAAGGCATGGTTCAGAGGTGCCAGCTACAAATGGAAATACAGACAGACTCCAAAGGACCAGGGAGAAGATCCCGGTGAGTAGTGATGCTTAGGAGCTTGGCAAAGGGAGTCCACGTTTATCTTTGGTACCTCCAGGACACAGAAAGAGCAGGACACACAGCAGACAGCCCAGGAGACTAGGGCTTTTACTGCTATTGTTCAGATGCTCCAATCATTCTTCTAAAACTGCCTGGAGAAGACAGTGGTTTTTACAAATTATTTTGATTTGAGTAGAAGATTGTTTCTTTCGTTAAAACTCTGTGTTCTGTAAAAATTGTCTGACTTTTTCCCTTCATTTAAAAGTTCTCTACAAAGAACAGCAAATAACCTAAATGCTCAACAACAGGTAAATGATTAAATGCTCCATGCCGTGGAATGGCACATAGCCATTTAAAATGTTGTCTTTCAATAATAGTTTATAAGATACTAAAAACAGTCATAACAGAATGTTAGGTGAAGAAAAAAAGTGGATGATACAAAACTGCACAGAGTATGAAGCATCACACTGATTAGATTTTTTTTTTTAAAGACTGGAAAAAATATTACTTCTTGGTAATCGAAACTACAAATGATTGTATAACTTTCTGTACTTTCCAAATTATCTTCACTGAAAATATTTTATTTATAACAAGAAAAGTTATCTATTATTAAAAGAATAAGAACAGACATGAATAATTACTTTCCTGGAAAAGTAACTACAATGTCAGATGGAAGGTTACAAAGTTATACCTCCAAAAGTCTTTCTGGTGGTTTACATGGGAAAAAAATCAACTGAAAGCAAAACATACCAATCAAACTGTTTAGTTTCCTATAAATAGGGTACAGGTGTTAGTACAACAGGTCCTGGAAGAACAGTAAATTTTATATACACCTACGAAAAGGAGAGTGACCCTAGGTAAAATTTAGTTAGGGCCCTTTAAATCGTGCCACACTAATCAATGATGGCATGTTTTGTTTTTAAATCTTCCCTTTCATATCTGCCCTGTGAAATATTCTGGGAAACCAGATCTGAATGACAAGGCCTTGGACACTAGCGCTTTTACTTGAGAACACTGCATAAATTATTGATGACACAGAGGCTGCAGTGTGTTCAAAGAGTCTGCAGCAGATGAAAAAGCTTTTATTTTGGTAAAGAGCAAGAGAATGGGAATAGAAACATGTGGGTGGCTAGACTCTACTAAGGGTTGCCAATCTTCATATTTCCTTTGGCCTTCGTTGCGTGTCCTTCTCTATTTCCTTCAGATAATTTCCTCTGTCAGTTAATGACACTCCCATCCATTCAATTCCTCCAACCAGGAACTTGAGAGTCATCCTTGATTTCTCCATCTAATGTCACTCCCCACACCCAATCCAACAAGCCCCACTAGTTCTACCCTTCAGATACATTCTGAACACACCATCTTCTCTCTCTCCACCATGACCACCCCAATCCAGGACACCATCACTTCTCATCTTACACAACAGCCTCCTAATTGGTCTTCCACTGGCCTCTTTCCTGCACCAACAAGACTCGAGCTCTTTCCCCTGTCAGAACCTTTGTACGTGCTGAGAGCCCCTCTGCCTGAAAGGCAATTCTTCACAAGGCTGACTTCCTGGAATCCTGCACCTTAACTCTCAAGTCCACAGAAAAGCTTTCTCTGACCACCTTATCTATAGCAAGAGCTCGATTATCTCTGCACCCTCTTTGGTAAATATGGATGTGCTATGTATTTATTTGATGTCTGCTTTACTCATCAAACTATAAGCTTCAGGAGGGAAGGACTATTTCCATCTTGTTCACAGTTGTATCTCTAGCAGCTGAACACAATATGGTTTAATGAACTGAAGAATACTTTGTTTCATCTGTAATTGGTAGTATTTCTACAAGTATATTAGAGTGGGACAGGGAAAATAAATCGCTGACTTCCAAGCTGATTTCTTAAATCATTGTTTATGTCTTCATTTATTTTCTCAGCATATCCTCTCACACCAATTTCTGGAATAAAAATTTGGCATGGAGACTTATAACCATGAAAAACATCCCCAGCCTCCAAACACCTGGTATTAAACTGGCTAACCTACCCTCAGATGTCACAGACTTCACATTACATCTATTTAATCCAAATACTTTAATTATTGCCAGCCTAGGAAGTTTTCTGACAATGCACACAGAGTATAAAGTGCCAGACACTAAGTCAATGTAAAATCATATTGCAGCTGGACATGCACATTTGCATGGTTTTAAATTTTTAATAGAAGACTCTCTAAACAAAATTCTATCATATGGACACCATATCACTGGGCCTACCACACAGATTCTGGGTGAGCTTCAGTTCTTGCTATCAAATGCTCCACTTGGTAAAACCTCTCCCTAACCCATCTCATAAACAACACTAAGATTGTTACATGCCTGTAATTAAAGTGCTGATGAAACATACAACTCTCAGATTACAATGTTTCCCCTGCAACAATAACCATTTCTAAACCCTCTTCATTTAAATGTTTAAAATATTCAATTTATCACTTCAAATGAGGGCTCTATATAGAAAAAAAGATGAGTGTCAGAAATAATTCTGAAGGATGAACACACAAGGTGACAAAAAAGTGGTTTTTTTAAATGACCGATGTCCTTAATTTAGCATTTTGCTCAATCTATTCAATGCAATTTAAATCTAAGATAATGCCATACAAATATTAACTCCCCCAGAAAGCTTTGTTGCAATTTTATGTATTTATGTATTTAGTGCTTAATATATGGCAGTCCCTTTATATGCATTGTCGTTAAATCCTCCCAGCAACACTATTAGGTAGGCACCAATATTGTTCCCCATTTCATAGATCAGGTGGAGGTTTAGAGAGATAAGTAATTTGGCGAGGTTAAGCCTGACATAAGTGGCAGGGCTGGTGTTGAACCTATTAAGTCCATGCACTTAATAACTATTCTATGGCAATGAATATATGAATGAATGCTTCATCCACAGAGCATTTATGAGGTGTCTTCTAGACTTTTCTCAGATTACAACTGCCATTCTTCTGTTTTTAAATTCAAAAGCCCTAGATGTTTCCATTACCCATTATGGCTCATACCATCAAGTGAGTAAAGAAACATTTTCTTAGTATATTGTATATTCTAGGCCCTGTACTATGTATTGGTAAAGCAAAGAAGAACAGAAGAAAGCCCCATTCCTGGGGGACTAAATAGAATATAGTGGAAAGTATAAATAATTACCACATGATAGGTGGCATTCTGGGAAGCAACGTGCAGCGACCAACTACCTCCCCAAGTGAAGCTAAAAAAGGCTTCACAGAGGTAACACATGAGCTGGGATTCCAAACAAGCAGAGGTTCTCCAGGCAGAAAAGGGAAGAAAAAAGCATTTGAATTAGTGAAAAACACTTTGCAGAGGTGTGAAACTACAAGCATACGGCCTGTTAGGTAAAGAGCAAGATTTTAAACAGAAGCTGGAGTTGACAGTGCCCCAGAAGAGAAAGAAAAACTAAGGCTCACCACGCAGGCTGAATGCAGCCTGAAAGGGTCTTATGTGCCATGCTTGGGAAATGGGGCTCACCCCAGAGGTGATGGGAAGCTGTCTGAGAGGCGGTGGGCAACGTAGGAAAAGCAGAGACAGACAGCCATGGGTTTGACTGTTCCTTGTGATACTTATGGCAGAGCTGGATTTTGTGGAGTACATAATATCCCTGAGACACAGTTTCCTGCAAAACACACACAACATATTCCTCGTGGGTTGTTGTAAGGTATAAAAGAACGCATTCTGGGGCTTCCCTGGTGGCGCAGTGGTTAAGAATCCACCTGCCAATGCAGGGGACATGGGTTCGAGCCCTGGTCCGGGAAGATCCCACATGCCGCAGAGCAACTAAGCCCGTGAGCCACAACTACGGAGCCTGCACTCTAGAGTCCATGAGCCACAACTACTGAGCCTGCGTGCCTAGAGCCCGTGCTCCGCAACAAGAGAGGCCACCGCAATGAGAAGCCCACGCATTGCAATGAGGAGTGGCCCCCGCTCGCCGCAACTAGGGAAAGTCCATGCACAGCAATGAAGACAACACAGCCAAAAATAAATAAATAAAATAAATTTATAAAAAAAAAAAAAAGAACGCATTCTGTCTATCTATATGAAGCATCTCCTACAAAGCAACTGTTAAACACATGCTGGCTCCTTTCACCACTGGGAGTTATAACCTCTCTAGAAATTGATTTCCCTTTAACCGAAAGGTAGAAATCCTAAAAGAATGGAATCATTAAAAGTTTGAGAGCCAGGGAAGGTCTCTGTATTTCTCACTCTTAGCACTGAGTTGGACACACTTGTGAATAAATTTATTCGCTCCACACATTTCATTGATCACCAACAACATGCCAGGCCTTGAGATAATTGCTAGGCATACAAAATGAACCAAGCAGACCAAAAAAAAAAAAAAAATCCTTGTTGTTTATGGAACTTTCAATTGGGGATGGGAGAGCAGAAGGTAGGGGAGATAGACAATACACATTAATAAATAAATCATATGCTCTATTAGAAGGTGATAAGTGCATACTTCACTTTTTTTCCCTTTCTTCTGATGCTACAGTGTAACTTCTTAAAAGAATAGCTTTCTTTCCCAACTCTGTAGGGGGTCATGGTGACTTGCTGCTTGCTTTGTACGTGTTTACCTGTACTATGTATCCTTGGTGAACTTTATGTAAAATATCAGTGTGTCATTTTGATATACAATCTTTTGTCTCGAACATGTCTATGAGTGTGCCTTTGACTTCTAACAGGCAGAACAATTCTCAGAACTCTCAGAGATGTTTACAGTTAAGTAGGCATTCCCATCTTTGAGGAGCTCTGATTAATGTGTAATACAGATGCACACCGCACCTAAGGAGGCCCAAACACAGAGAGAGAATTTTATGTTCAGTTTTTCTTGTCCTGCCTTACAATATAAAAAAATTTTTTTTTAATTTATTTTATTTATTTATTTTTTTTGGCTGTGTTGGGTCTTCGTTTCAGTGCGAGGGCTCTCTCCAGTTGTGGCAAGTGGGGGCCACTCTTCATCGCGGTGCGCAGGCCTCTCACTATCGCGGCCTCTCTTGTTGCGGAGCACAGGCTCCAGACGCGCAGGCTCAGTAGTTGTGGCTCACGGGCCTAGTTGCTCCGCGGCATGTGGGATCTTCCCAGACCAGGGCTCGAACCCGTGTCCCCTGCATTGGCAGGCAGATTCTCAACCACTGCGCCACCAGGGAAGCCCCAATATAAATTTTATTTCATCAGCCTCATTGAGAAGGAACCATCTGCTCAGAGACTGGATGAAATGAGAGAGTGAGCCCTGCAGATGTCTGGGGGGAGGTCATTACAGGAAAAAGGAACATGAAGTGCAGAAACCCTAAGGCAGCTGTGTGCCTGGTAGTTCAAGGGATAGCAAAAAGGCCTGTGTGGCTAGAGCAGGTCAGGAGGGAACGTAAGAGCAGATAAGATCAGGGAGTTAACGGGGCCAGATCCTGTAGGGCAGCAGTCCCCCTCTTTCTGGCACCAGGGACCGGTTTCGTGGAAGACAATTTTTCCACGGATGGGGTTGGGGGGAGGGGATGGTTCAGGCAGTGATGCCAGCGATAGGGAGCGGCAGATGAAGCTTTGCTCACTGGCCCGCCGCTCACCTCCTGCCGTGCGGTCCTGTTCCTAACGGGCCCTGGACCAGTAGTGGTCCCCGGCTCGGGGGTTGGGGACCCCTGCATAGGGCTTTAACTCTGAGGGTGAAGGAAAGCTTCTGGAGGGTTTGAGCAGAAGAGAAGTCTGATTGGAAAGGCTCTCTCTACTCTCTGTGTTTAGAATAGACTTGGGAATCAAGGGTGAAAGAATGGTCACCAGTCAGGAGACCTCTGCAGTAATCCAGGCAGAAACGGTGTCTGAAATTTTGAAGATAAAGTCTACCAGACTTCTTGACAGAGTACATGTGGAGCATAAGAAATAAAGGGGTCATGGATGACTTCCAGGAATTTTTGCCTTGAGCAACTAAAAGGATGGAGCAGTCAAGATCTGAGAAGGAAATAAATGCATGAGTAGTAGGTGGAAGAGGCGCTTGAAATCAGGATGAGTTTGATGTATTTATGGGCCACTCAAGTGGAGATGCTGAGCAGGCCACTGTATGAATAGGTCTGGAGTTCAGAGGAGAGGTCGAGGCTAAAGGTCTAGACTAGAGCAGTCCAGACTAGGTCTAGAGGTCTAGAGATAAAAATGTGAGAGATGTCTAAATATGAATGGTATTTAGAACGTAAGAAATAGATGAATAAAAAAACACTAACTTTAGAGTCACAGAGTTCTGGATTTGATTCTTGGCTCTCATACTGTGTGACCATAGACAAGTTTCTTTAAAACTTCTCTGAATTCACTTCATCTTGTGTGAAATGGTATAATAAAACCTACCCTAGGGATTAAATGAATTAAGAACACAAAGTTCCTGAATGGTACCTGGTATATATCAAGCCCTCAAATGGTACTGGGTTATCAGATTTTTAACCAGAGTGGTGTTATCCAATTTGTTTTGTTAGAAAGATAAGATTCTTCTTTCCCTCTTTCTCCTTCTTCCACCTCCCTCGTGCCTTATCCTTTCCCCT
This sequence comes from Eubalaena glacialis, assembly GCF_028564815.1. NCBI lineage: Eukaryota > Metazoa > Chordata > Mammalia > Artiodactyla > Balaenidae > Eubalaena > Eubalaena glacialis. Next base: position 95,588,307 of record NC_083723.1, on the reverse strand, counting down.
AAAATGAAACATTCTATCAGATATGTAAATCAAAACTGTAACAATCCCCTTTTCTTTCTTTATGAAGCCAAGGTGAAAAGATGTTGGAGAGAGAAGGAAAGGGAAAAGGGAGGCATTTAAGCACCCATGCAAGGGTTGTGCACTATGAAAGAACAATGCACTAAGAAAGAATAAATAATGACAACAGGCAGGGTGGTCCAGAGGCAGAGTATTATAAAGTGCTTTCCTCAGAGTTGCTAAGAATGTAGTTTTCTTTTTTTTTTTTTTTTAGCAAACTACTTTTTTTTTTTTTTTTTTTTTAAAGTTTGCTGTTCTTTCTTTCTTTCATTCTTTCTTTATATTTATGGCTGTGCTGGATCTTCGTTTCTGTGTGAGGGCTTTCTCTAGTTGTGGCAAGCGGGGGCCACTCTTCATCGCAGTGCGCGGGCCTCTCACTATCGCGGCCTCTCTTGTTGCGGAGCACAGGCTCCAGACGCGCAGGCTCAGTAACTGTGGCTCACGGGCCCAGCCGCTCTGCGGCATGTGGGATCTTCCCAGACCAGGGCTCGAACCCGTGTCCCCTGCATTGGCAGGCAGATTCTCAACCACTGCGCCACCAGGGAAGCCCAGAATGCAGTTTTCTATTATTCTCCCAAAATTTCTTTGACCCTGAGAAATGCAGACCATGAGAAATGTAAATGAAATTAAGGAAAACTGGCTAGAAAGTTAAGAAACAGAGACTGGCATCTTCATGCTCAGGCACAGCAGGCGCTAATACTCAACTGGAATCTCTACAGCTGTGAACGGGAATAATATTTGCTGTCTCACAGGGATGTGTTGGTGTTGTTTTACAAGTTTGGACTTAATAGCACTGATATTAAAATCTGAAAACCAAAATAACATTTATGCTATATTCTGAGGGACTTCAATAAATAACAATGTTTATGTATTATGATGGTGTAGACAATCACTTCCTCATCTTGGGAGGTGAGGTCAGACTCCCTTTAGACCCCACTCATGACAAGCCTTCGTTGGCTAAAGGCAATTAAACACAGGAAACTCTCTGGCCTCCTCTGAGTCCTGTTGAACTGGGAATACGAGGCAGTTATTCACAGAAGTAATACATATTTAATCAAGAAAATATTTCTGGAGCTAAAAAGTTAATTTGTCTCAAACTCATGACTTCTTTAAGGAGAATAGAATTTTGTAAGGCCACAATGGAAAAACTGAAAAAGAATAGTCTCAGGGGCTTCCCTGGTGGCGCAGTGGTTGAGAGTCTGCCTGCTAATGCGGGGGACACGGGTTCGAGCCCTGGTCTGGGAAGATCCCACATGCCGCAGAGCAACTAGGCCTGTGAGCCGCAACTACTGAGCCTGCGCATCTGGAGCCTGTGCTCCGTAACAAAAGAGGCCACAATAGTGAGAGGCCCGCACACCACGAGGAAGAGTGGCCCCTGCTTGCCACAACTGGAGAAAGCCCTCGCACAGAAACGAAGACCCAACACAGCCAAAAATAAAACTAAATAAATAAATAATTTAAAAAAAAAAAGAATAGTCTCAAACACCCCAGCAATGCATACCAATGCTTGCTTCATTAGTCACTGTGTTTATCAACACCAATTTCAAACAACTACTCTACGACTATAAGGCATAAGTAATTCATCTTTATTCCCCCACTGAGAAACTTAAGTCAAAACAAAAAATTACTAAGACTGAATACATTTTCCTCCCCCAAACTGCTATTATCAGACATCAGAGAGTAGACTTAGATAATAGCAAGGTATTCCAAAGATTGATTATTAGTAGCATGTTTTGTGATGCTTCAATGATAACTCATTCCTGAATGCCTAATTCTGTATCGATTACTATGATAATTTAAAAACAAAAAGGTGATTTGTTTTGCATTGCAATTATGGTCCAAAACACTACTTATCCCACCCCTAAATAGTTATACTGAAACTTCAAAAGTAAAAAAACAATTATTTATTATCATCGTTAATGAAAGAATATATACTGAGCAGTACCACTCTGTTAAAACATATTATATATTTAACATAAAGACCTTAAAGATGATGCCAAATCTCATTCTACTATTTAATTGCATAAATTTTTCCTTGAAAAGAGAAAAAAATCTATTGGTGGATCAAAGATTGAAAAGTAAAAAAAAAAGAAAAGTGTAAAAGTTCTAGAAGGAAATATGGGAGGTTTTAACAATTTTTTAAAAATCTTGTAGAAGGGAAGGTCTTTGTAGGCAAGACACAAAGAAAAAGCTATAAACAAAACAACACAAAAAAATCTGACTACATAAATATTTGAAATATCTGCATGAGAGAAGAATCAATGAATAAAGACAAAAGATAAATAACAAACTGGAAAAGTTTATTTGAAAAATAGATGACACAAAAACAATTAACCTTCTTAATATAAAATAAGCAAATTATACATCAATAAAAAGTTTTATACATATTTAACAATGTTCAACCTCATTAATAATTAAAGAAACAGTTAAATGAGATATTATTTTCACTCATCAGGTTGACAAAGATTAATAGTAACTGTAAGAAATGATCATGCTTCCTATGTACTATTATCCTCATTTTATAGGTGAGAAAACTATGTAATCATCCTAACATCACAGAGCTAGGAAGTGGTAGAACTGTCATTTTTTAAAGTTTGTTCAGACTAACGTGATGAAAGTGAAGTGAGCAGGTATTTTCATACATTATTGCTGATGATGTCTTATGGAAGACTCTTGGAAGAAAATGTCCTGTACCCCACGTTCAGGGCCCCTTCAAATGCTACATGATTTTTCCAGCTCATGAGGCAAACATCTTACCTGTCATTGAAAAATTAATATGCCAAAGTCTTGTGCCCCTTCTAGAAACAGGCTGCGTATTTCCAAAACAGAACTATACTCAGGAATCATGCACACTAGCTAAATATTGTGTTTCTGAGTGCATCAGTATCCCAAGTAAGGGAAAAGACAAGGTTGGACATCAGACCACCTTCCTTCCCCTGCTAGAGTTACACAGTCATCCCACAGGAACTAGGCTGCAGGACATGGGCACCCCAACTGCTGTCCCATTCTCATCACTGCCAAAGGAACCACACTGGCTCTAAGACCCAGATCATCTGCATAACTGAAGTCTGGAAGTCAGGAAACAGTGTTTGACATTGTGTTTAATTGGGAATAAAGAGAGTGACAGTCTGTCTGATCTCTGTCTTTTAGTGTTTTGCTCTTTCCATTTCACTGTGACTAAAAATCAAGATACACTCTAGCCCAGACAGAGGCTATAAAACAGAGTATACCTTGGATAGCCTCTTTGGAAAGTAAATTGGCAATAACCATCAAAATTTTAAAATCATAAACTTCTCCATACATTCCATTTTTAGGAATTTATGTTGAAAATATACTTATGCATGTTCACAAAGACTTGCGCTGTAGCTGAATGTCTATGTACCCCCAAAATTCACATGTTGAATCCTAACCCCAAGGAGACCCCAAAGAGCTCCCGTGTCCCTCTGCCATGTGAGGACACAGCAAGAACCAGGAAGCAGGCCCGAACCAGAATCCAACCATGCTAGTGCCTTGATCTTGGACTTCCCAGCCTTCAGAACTGTGAGAAATAAATTTCTGCTGTCCATAAGCCACCCACACTATGATATTTTGTTATAGCAGCCTCAAAGGTTTAAGACAACGTGTAACAGCCAAAACTGAAAACAATCTAATAGTCCATCAATAGAGGACTATTTAAATAAACTGTTGTACAACCATATAAAGGAATACTAGAAAGCTGTTTTTATAAAAATATATAATCGGGGCTTCCCTGGTGGCGCAGTGGTTGAGAATCTGCCTGCCAATGCAGGGGACACGGGTTTGAGCCCTGGTCTGGGAAGATCCCACATGCCGCGGAGCAGCTGGGCCCGTGAGCCACAATTACTGAGCCTGCGCGTCTGGAGCCTGTGCTCCGCAACAAGAGAGGCCGCGATAGTGAGAGGCCCGCGCACCGCGATGAAGAATGGCCCCCGCTTGCCACAACTGGAGAGAGCCCTCGCACAGAAACGAAGACCCAACACAGCCATAAATAAATAAATAAATAAATAAAAATTAAAGGGATCTATTGATGAAAAACAAAAAAACCTACTATATTAAAAATATATAATCGATCTAAATGATAGTCTCTACAATATCTTTTCAACACCTGATCTAAAAGGCAATAACTCAAGGAATATAAAAGTATAGATTAAAAAGCTCCCATTTGTACAAAATAAAAGGATGAGAAATATATGCATGCATTTACTACACAAAAATATTTCTGGAAGATTACATATGGCCACCCACATTCCTTGGCTCACGGCCCTCTTCCTCCAACTTCGAAGCCAGCAACAGCAGGTTGAGTTCTTCTCACATCGCATTACTCTGGCCTCTTCTTCTACCTCCCCCTTCCACATTAAAGGACCTTTTGTGAGTACACTGGGACCACCTAGATAATTCAGGATAGTCTCTGTATTTTATAGTCAGCTCATTAAAAACCTTAGTTCCAGCTGATACCTTAATTTTCCATTGCCATTTAATATTATATATATACAGGTTCCAGGGATTAGGACGTGGACATCTTTGGAGGTCATTATTCTGCTTACCACAAGTATGCGCATGCAGTGTAGGGAAAAGGACTTTCTTATTTTTCTTTAAAGCAAAATACGCTGTGCTGAAATAACCTATACAGCTATTTTAGGAAAAGAGGAACATAGGTATGCAGACAGAAGGGGAATTTATATGTGAGAAAACTGATCTTATTAAAAGACAATATATATGGATACACAGTAATAATGCAAGAGAAATAACATAGGAGAAAATGTATGGAAAAGAGGGAAACATTCCAGTTAGCACCAAGCATTAATCAAGCATTAATTCTTGATTAATGAATTAAAATTGCAATTAAAGTAGCAACTGCTTTTCAGACCTTCATCCTTTGCTAATATCAATTCTCTAAAAGTATCCATACCACTGTCTCATAGCTCTTGCTAATTTAGTTACTGTAACATGATTGCTTGGCACATAAACGTCTCTAGGCTTCACTGGAGGAGAAAAGCAGAACACTCCAGCAACAGCAGAATTTGCAACGAATAACCAATCTGCTTGCTTACCTACCAAAATTACATTTATCCTCAGTGAAGAAAAAATGAATATGCAGTAAAAATCCAATCCTGTATTTCAGAATGACACATTTCTAAGCCCTTTAAATAGAAAGTAGCTAATACATTTGCACACACATCACCCAGGCTTTCTTGCTCATGTTCAGAGGCTTCACACCACAAAGCAGATACAGTCCTTAAAGACTTCCCTAGAGAAATCCCTGAATTTTCAGGAAGTATCTTCTACTGAAGGTAACTCTAACTCAATCCAAAGAAAAGGGGTGGAGTACATAGTGGAGAGAGGAGGGAAGAAGTGAAGGAAAAAAAATAAAACCCAAACCAGTGAATAGTAAGGTTTGCTGGTGTGTGTGTGTGTGTGTGTGTGTGTGTGTGTGTGTAATTCCATGAACTAGGTTTTATAGAATAAATCGAGAAAAATATTGTTCAAGACACTAGATTAATTCAGAGTTACTTATAGACGTTTTGGCAATGATATTATTGCATAGGCTATATTAAATGCAAATATGGAAGTCTAAATATATCAGGAACTCTCCCTACCAGTGATGGTTTCCAAAAAAAAACTGGCACCTGTCAATACTCCATAGTGACAAACAGGTACATCTGGATCCATTGGCAAAGAAATGAACTGAATCGGCAGATTAACACTCCAATCTTTAAAATAAAGTTTACCAATGACCACTCCCTAGAGACTTATTATGATGCAACTTGCTCAGTTTAAGTGTGTCATTTATTGTTCATAGTATAAATACATTCTTACCAATTGATAGTATCTGAATTTCTTAAAAAGAACTCTTTTCATGAGCAAGCATGTTACTAATGAAGCTTCTTGGGCTCCTCTAGCTCCCACAGCAGATTCTTTCCCTTGGGACTGCTGTCCAAGTTTTGCAGGATGACTGGCTAGGATAGACAGTATGGTCTATGACTATAAAGAGGTGGGCCAACTGTAGCAAACTGAGCTCAAACCAGACACACCAAGATCACAGCCTAACCGAGGGCCCCAGCCACCCTGCTGGGACCTGCACAGGTGCAGAATAGGGAGAAGGGATTCACTGCAGCCACCTTTCTTTTACACAAAAATTATAAATTAAAAAAAAATAAAATTAAAAGCTTTTTCTTATACAAAAGGGAGAAAGTAAATGATATTATTGCATTCTTCCATAACCTTATAACTTCTGAGTTTACACAAATAAATTTGTAAAATATATACCAAAGGAGTACAAATTCCCGGGGTAATCTAGTAATAGGAACCAAGTATTTTAAATTCTTGCATGCTTTTTGTCCTTTAATTCTACCTTCTAGGAATTTATCCTAAGGAAAAAAGCATCACTATGTGCAAAGATTTAACCACAAGAATGTTTACTACACATGTTTATAGGAGATAAAATGAAAACAAAAACAAACAAAAAACTTAACATTAGTAAAGGATTAGTTTAAAAATGTTTCAACCTACAGCAAAATAATCTATGGCTAGAATCTAACAAACAGTAGATATATGTATATGTATAACATTCACTTTGCTATACACCTGAAACTAATACATTACATACTCCAATAAAAATTTTTTAAATAAATAAATAAATGTAAAAAAAATCGATGGCTGTTAAATTTGGCATTGTGCAAAATATTTATAAAATAGTGTTAAATGAAAAAAAGTAGATTGCGGGCTTCCCTGGTGGCGCAGTGGTTGAGAATCTGCCTGCCAGTGCAGGGGACACAGGTTCGAGCCCTGGTCTGGGAAGATCCCACAAGCCGCGGAGCAACTAGGTCCGTGAGCCACAATTACTGAGCCTGCGCGTCTGGAGCCTGTGCTCCGCAACAAGAGAGGCTGCGATAGTGAGAGGCCCGCGTACTGCGATGAAGAGTGGCCCCCACTTGCCGCAACTAGAGAAAGCCCTCGTGCAGAAACGAAGACCCAACACAGCCAAAAATAAATAAATAAATAAATAAAAATTTTCTTTAAAAAAAGTAGATTGCAAAGTAGTATATAGAAAGTGATATCCTTTTATACATATATCACTCAAAGACTATTTTATGTTAAAACAAATAAAGAGAAGTTATCACCAAGGGAGAGGATTTGGGATGTTATGAATAATCATAAAACCTCCCACTTACTGAGCAGGGCACTCTGCTTTAAAGACACAGCTGAAGACGTTCACTAGAATTTACACACATACACACCTTTATATAGATCTATCTATGTTGTAAATCCCTCAGTACACCAACCTACAAGTATTCAATACATGTTTATTCGTATTTATACTTGTATAAGTACATATTCAACACTTACTATATGTGGAGCACTGTTTTAAGGTATTTATATATACTATCTCATTAACCCTTTCAGCATGGGCTGGGTGTTGTTCTCTATTGAAAGATTATAAGATGACCAAAGATCACTTGCCCAGTAAAGGGCAGAACCAGGATTCAATCCCAAGTCCATCTGGCTCCAAAGCTCAGGGCCTTCTTTTTCTTCTCTCTCCCTTTTCTCATGATTTGTATTATTTAAGATGTCTACAATGAAAATGAACTTTGGTGTGCTAAAGAAACAATATGTTATTTTAGATGTCCACTAAAAAGATTAAAGTGGTTTCATGTTTTAAAAGTAGCTCTCACCCTAGCCTTGAGGAATAAAAATGTCATTAAGTATCAATCAATACTCACTGAAGGAAACTCTTAATTATAAAGAGGACTAAAACTGACCAGCACTGCTTACTGCAGGAACCGAAGTGAACAAAAGCTTCTTAGCAGTAGGAACTGCCCAATTCTGGCCATTCACTGTGGTCTCCTTAGTAAACTGGGACTCTTTTCCAACTGGCTTAGGAATGATCATTAGCAATGAAGAAGCCTCCAGGCAAATTACAGAACAGTTATCACATTATATCTACCTACAACTATCCCTTTAAAAAGCTGTCACGTTAGACTACCTTTTTAGCATCCAACATCTATAAGGTATTTTTCACTTAAGGCTGTAGCGATAAAAAGTCTAGCTTCCTCCTTCCCCCATCATCCCCCTTAAAGAACAAAAGGCGCTAAGAGTTTTTACTTTAAAAACTACCCTCAACATCTGCACATGCTGAGCACAAGTATCTGAAACAACTATTTCAATGCAGTCTGGGGTCACTCTTGTTCCTATACAGACTAACACTAACATTCCCCAGAAGCCTACTACAGAAAATTACTTCTCAAAGCATCCATTTACCACTGGCTAGACAGTTTAAATGTTGGGAAGTGATTAGCTAAACTATAATGTCAGATATTAGATTCAATTCTATCTAGAAATAATTTCATGAAATTCACAATTATGCTATTTGCTATATAATTAATTAAAAGAAGTCTCATTTGATCTCTCCCTTACACATTTCAGAAGCATAGGCTAGTCGTAAAAGCCCTCAGGGAACATAAGAACAATAAAAAAAAAATTTTTTTTTAAACTTTAAGTGCAGCACAGTGTGCTGAACATGTAACAGACAATTTTAATAGTTTCATGAAAACTGAATAAAATATTCCCTCCATCTCCAACAGGAGAATTTGAGAAGATCAAAGCACTTCAATTATCTTGACCAAAAGAAACTCTCTATTGGTAACTTGGGTCCAGTCAATGCAAGAGGTGATGGTCAGAGGCTAGGATCAACCTTTTTGGATCCGTCTTACCATAGGCTTGTCTGTTTCCCACCTCATTCTAATCCACTACATTTGAGAGCCTTGTTCAGTTTAAATAGCATCATAAAATCTTTTCCTCTTCAGCCTGAAACTGGCTCTCCTCAGGAAGCTTTTGTGGTAGGATTGTATGTTAAGGGCATAACGTAAAACTTCAATGCTGTGCATTTTCATAAAAAATACAAGGTCACAGGACCTTGCTCCCAAATGCCAAATTCTTCTAATCACCAGCATAAAATACCAATGTTTAAGGGAAAGGCTGCCTCACAAAACATGGCACAGGCAATTGCTCTGGCTGCCTGTGTGGCTTCCACGGCAGCTGTTCAGCGCAGAGCTGCTCTCTCTACTTATATTGCCAGCGATCCTAGAGACAGAATGCTGGCTCCAACCAACAGCTTTTAAATTTGGTTATTATGAAGTGACCTCCTGAATTTTGTAAGAGTATAATGGACCTTTAGGCTGAACTGCTGAAAAATGGCACGGAAAAAAAAAAAAGTCTGACATTGTTACCACACCTACTTCCACCCCTAGGACAGGATTTTAAACTGAAGATTGGATTGGGAGATTCGAGCAGTTGTGGTTTTTCCACCCCATGTGGGGCATTTTATTATTATGCAACTACTTTTTCAAAATGCAAAATGGGTTCTCTGAAAAGGCAGCTTTTCAGATCATGATCATTTGATCATGCCTCATTTTCATAGTGACTGGGAAGGAAACTAAGAGTATAAAGCCTAGCACAGCTGTTACTTAGCCTTATTTCTACTACTAATTTTCAAAAGCAAAAAATTAAATAGAAGTCCAGTCAGCTCAATGAGTAAAATACTGAGGAATTTCCTATCCAGTTCTACTGATTCACTCTACATGTCATATTGTCCCTTATTCCAGACATGATGTTTTGGGGGGTCCTACACAACAGAAATGATAAAATAAAATATGCTGCATCATTTGGCCTGACATCCAATCACTGATAACGTGAGTTGATTGCCAAAGAGGATGGGTCACTAATAGGGAGGTGGCTCAGCTGCATGGAAGGCAAAGCAGAAATTTTAGTATTTCAGGAGCGAGGAGTTCTAAGAAAACACAGGAAAGTCAAGTCTTAATGCATGGAATGAGCTTCCCAAACCATAATAAACAACTCCCAGAAAGATTTATTAAACAGCAAGGAACTATTT